>NC_056406.1:8499500-9128500 GCF_905147365.1 Aricia agestis | reverse complement strand
ATACCAGTATATTGATTTTTCAAATTGATACGGTGTGATTGGCTATCCAGACAAAGGTCGAAATGATCCATACTTCCATATCCATACTAATATTATAAATGTGAAAGTGTGTCTGTCTGTCTATCTGTTACCTCTTCTGCCTCTTCACGCCCCTACCGTTGGATCAATTTTGATAAAATTTGGTATGGAGATATTTTGTGTCCCGGGAAAGGACGTAGGATACTTTTTATCCCGGAAAAATGTACGGTACCTTATATAATATTATGTCCGAACGAAATTCTTTCAAGTATAATTTACTTTGACCCAGGAATTGATACTGCATTCAATTTGCATTAAGGTTTCCCACACAAAACTGCGAATTTGCATCGCATCGCATTTCAATTTTCAGCTTTGCCGCAAATATATGCGATGCGATTATAAAGGGTTATTCATAAAAATCTTAGAAATGCAAGAAAAAAAAAATCATACTACATTACAAACCTACATTAGAGCCAGTCCACACGGCGCGTTGCGTTGCATGCATTGCGTCGCCGCAACGCAACGCAACGCGCGAATATTTTGACTCATAGCTGTTAAATTACGAAGAGTCTTAACGTCAACACCCCTCCCTCCCGCTTCGTCTCGGGGGCTGCTGTTCGTCTTGTTTGCGTTACAATAAATCATTTGATTTGATTTGATTTGTTGGGACGACCTTGGTTATTTGTATGTAAAACAACGCAACGACAGCGCTGCGTCGACGC
Organism: Aricia agestis; assembly: GCF_905147365.1. Taxonomy (NCBI): domain Eukaryota; kingdom Metazoa; phylum Arthropoda; class Insecta; order Lepidoptera; family Lycaenidae; genus Aricia; species Aricia agestis. Next base: position 9,127,760 of record NC_056406.1, on the reverse strand, counting down.
AACGCTGACGCAACGCGCTTTGTGGACTGGCTCTTAATATAACACTCATTCAATTATCACATACAAAAATAGTAAAAGCAATAGTCACGACACCACAATATACTCACATTGCAATTTATTAACATTATGACTTCTAATTGGCCAAATAATATCTTTAGGTGTATGAAAATGAACCCCCATGACAGAGTGTTAACACCCACCAATTATGCTTGATTGCTTTTTAGTTGATTAAATTGTGACGAGTAATGAGGGGAGGGTAAAGTTTTGGTGTCATGTTCGCAGGAAAATTAAGATAGTTATGGTTGCAGACGAGCAAAATACAGCGGTGTTTTGCTTAATGCCTGGAGCACCAACCGTTAAGCGAAAAATATTATAGTTTTACCATCGGTAACTCCAAAGATTGTCGTCCGTCGAACAGTACTGCCGCACCAATATCTGCACAGTCGCAACAGTATTGGCCGATCAAATTTAGCTTATTTATATATACAAAGCTCTACCACTCTAAAGGCCCTCTCAAATTTCGATCATGATGGTAATAGCCTTGCATGCACAATCGACGACGATGATGGGCAATCAGACAAATCATAAAATTATTGCCCCTCCATATTATGTTCATAATAGCTTGTAATATTCAATGAGTAAGAGGGGATGCAGCTGTAATGAGTTTATGCCTAATAAAGTATACTTTGTCAAGTGTGTTTAAAGTCCCATAATAAATGTTCTCCTTCCGAAATGCCATGTTAGATAACGGCTCGCGTGTGTGGCAACTTGGTAATTAGCCTGCCTTGATGTGAAACAGTTCTTGAAATAACATTTAAAATGGCTTGAAATAACATTTCAGAGTTTTACTTACGGCATTTGGTTTTATTTGTAAAGTCTTTTAAGAAAACTAACGTATAAAACAGGCTCACAGAAAACTGGCGTCTGTGTTTCGCCGAGTGAGTGAGTTTACCGGAGACCCAATCCCCTACCCTTTTGCCTCCCCTCCCCTATTCCCTTCCCTACCCTCCCCTATTACCCTATTCCCTCTTAAAGGGCCAGCAACGCACCTGCAGCTCTTCTGATGCTGCGTGTGTCCATGGGCGACGGGAGTTGCTTTCCATCAGATGACCCGTTTGCTCGTTTGCCCCCTTATTTCATAAAAAAAAGAAAAAAAATTGTTCGGTTGCATAATATAATATAGTTCGGAAATACTTGACTGGTTTTGATGAAATGAACATAATATTACAAAAAGTAACCTACACGAAAGGACGCACGCCCACAACTCCGTTGCGCCAAAATTCATTTATCGTGCGGGAACCGTACATTTCCCTGGATAGAAAGTATTTTATGTCCTTTCTCGGGACTCAAAGTATGTCCATGCCAAATTTCAGAAAAATCGATTCAGCGGTTTAGGCGTGAAGAGGTAACAGACAGACACACTTTCGCATTTATAATATTAGTATGGATTGCGGTAAAATGTACCATTTCATTGAAATTTCCTTTTTAACACATAAAGACGCGGTCAACAACTAGTAAAGCAATGTATTACCAAATTCTTTAGCAGTGCATGTAAATATTGAGCCGCATTGCACCGGACCGCTTTCATGCAGAAATACTTTTCACTCACAAACAAAACGTTGCTTTGTCATTATGGACCTCCTATACTGCGGTGGGTAGTTTCTATTGTTGTACCCAGTTTTTGTTTAATCTTATTACGCTGTATTGTTACATAATAAACTTAATCTACCTCGTAAATCAAGTATGCTATAGTTGCTTTACAAGTAACTTATACCCGGTTTCTTATGTTTTTTGACAGGAGTTTATTTACTAGCGATTTTTGACCAAGAGCCCGCGAGGGCCCAGAGGCCGTAGCCAAAGTCCTTTTCGTTAAAAAAGATGACGAAATTCGTTATCAAAATGTATGGGATTTGACATTAGTCTTCGCAAGCGAAATGTCATTTAGCGATGACTTAATTGTCAAACCGCATTCATTTTGATAACGCATTACGTCATCATTTTTTACGAAAGATACTTTGTCTAATGGGGCAGTTCATCCTTCGTTTCGTAAAGCTGAAACAGAGATAAGAACGACGAGCAACTATGGAGCTTCGGTTGGGGTTAATTTAGGAGGTATCCAGTTCTAAAGGTCTACCTGACCTACAAGAAGGAGTAAAGCTCAGTTTCCTAAAGTAACCGCGACCGAAACTCCATAGTTGCTGGTCGTTCTTACCTCTGTAAAGGTCACAAAGAGGTAAACTTTCAGGTTTACAAAACGAAAGAAGGTCTGCGGGGCTAAAATGGTCACATTTAGCGATTCCTCTCAATCAATTCAGCAAATGAATTGTCAAAACTGTCAAACTGACAAATGTCAAATCAGTACAAAAATACAGAAATGAATTGCAAGCAGAGTTGCATTTTTCGATTTTAGAAAAATGAATCATATTATGATTCATATCATGATTCTTCAAAGCGACCATTTTAGCCCCGCTGGCCCTCGCGAGCTCTTACCCTATTTTGATTAGCTAACGTCTAAACGATAATTAATCAACAACTCTATTGCATAGATAAATTGAGCCGTTTTTTTATCGTTTCTTTATAGAATCGCCGAACAAAATGTATGGAATTCACATAACATAAATTAAACTTCATATTATTATCGAACACTTATGTCCATTGCATACGATTCTATATAGAAGCGATAAAGATAACGTTTTGGCTAAAAAGTCGGCTGTCAAAATACTTAGAAACTCGCATTATTAAAGCAACAAAATTTTGTTACGGGTTTTACGACGGCTTAGTAAAGTGCACATATCAAATCCACGCACAGCCGTCAGTTTCAGCAATGCATAACACGTTGGGTTGTTAAACAAACCACTGAAAAGAATGCATCAATTCACGTTGCGCGAAAAGTACAGTAGCGACTATAAAACCCGATTCGCTTTTTATCACCAGCTATAAAACAAATCCATAAATAACTACGTCGTAACAATCGGATTTGAAATTCAGTTCTAAAAGTGCTTAATAATCACCAATGGAAAAGGACTACTAAATTTATTAACGTTTAAAAACTTACGGAATTTTCGCAAACGGCAAAACACTTTACTTATTCGGTATTCTATAAAAGTACCTCAAGATTTATCGATTATTATTTTGTGCAGAATCTATGCAGAAGTCAGAAGTCAGAACGCACTCACAGAAAAGTGTTCCGCGAAAAAGTTCGTAAGAATTTAAAACGTTATGAATATTCGAGTGGCATTAAATCATTAGAATATGTTTACATCAACATTACTACTATCACAAGAACAATAATTGTTCAAGACATAACAGTTGTTAAAGCTCACTAAACAAAGAATATAATGTATACCTAATAGATTCAGCAAAGCCTTAGAAGTTAAAATTTAGTATGAAAATGGAGCTCACCCAATTTTTCATATTTCACCTGACACTAGCAGCCGAGTTCGTAGCAACGAAAAACTATAGTTATATACTCGAAGATTCTGACGAAAATGAAATTCTTGGACACGATAGCGAAGACTCTCACGAAAGCAATGAAATTATAAACATTTTTGATAACCTCTTCTTTGTGAATAATAAAACTTCGAGAAGGTTTCAAATAAAGGATCGACCTTTAAAGGGTAGGTTTTAAATTATTGTACATTTTTTTAATAAATATATTTATGATAGAATACTTTGATGATAAATAAACTAGTAGATACAGATATATATACCCAACCTCATGTACTACATTGCAAGATTGCCTTGCTTTGTTACGAAATGCTTTCCTTTTGTATTTCAAATCTTTTTCTATCACATTTATAGTAAAACAAAGTTCTTCTTTCTTATTCAGACCACAAGAAACGAGTTCCAAGAACGTTTGCTAGTCGGCGGATACTCGGTGGGAAGCAGACTAGTATCCGGATGCATCCCTACAATGTCGCCATATCCAGGCAGGGGATGCACTGGTGTGGGGGCTCCGTTATCGACGAGCAGTGGGTCCTCACAGCCGGCCATTGTATGGAGGTGTCAGTATTCTCTTTTATGTAAATTATACCTTTTATCATTTATGTAATCCTGGTAGCATTATAGAAATCAATTTATAGATTACCGACCTACGTTATAATAATTAAATATTTGTGCCAATTAAAATCAGGGTTTGGCTTGACAGACCAAATTACGTATCTGACTATAAATAAACTTCTCTGACAATGAAATAAGAACGTAAATACAGTGCATGAGCTTCGAAGAATCGTGGGTTGAGTTCGAGGTGGATTAAATAAATTTCAATTTTCAACCGCAACATTTTTGTCAATTTCTAGGAGCTTGCGTCGAGTATGCATATTCATCGTTTTCCTGTGGAAACGAACAGACCTCTACAAAGTGAGAACATTTTACGAAACAAAAACAAGTTTGCCATTTGACTGCATGTCATCATTAAATCGATTTATTAGATTACCGAGCGATATGAAATTTTCGTGCCAAATCTGTATAAGTAGGGCCAAATCGGGTCGCCAATTTTGCGGTAAACCAATCTTAATTAATGTGGTTACTGGTTAGATATTGCATTAGTTTATTTAATAGGCTTTAAAGATTTTTAGTTAGTAGAATATCGGTGTCAATATTAGTAGAAAATTAATAATGAAATCATAAAGAGCAACACCTGTATTTTTCTTATAATATTGAAATCTACTACAGCATATTATTAATTATTATAATTATAAAATGTGTCCCAACATACTTACTGGTTAAATTCATAATAATGAATAATCTTCGTGGACATCCACTGAAGCTATTGGGGATACCACATAATAGCAATCCCCTAAAACTCTTCCTACCTAATATATTAGTTTCTGAGTGGAACAAGCTACCTGAGAATGTAATAATAGACACTTACAGTAAATTCTCTAAAACACACTGGACAAACATTTAATCGTAAGATACACACGCATCAGCTTATAAATATAAGCTGCTAGTGTGCCTATTAATATAATAATAAAATAATAACAATGGTGTCCAACCCTTTAAAGTTAAGAAATATGGACTTTTTTATCGACGAAATAGCTCTTACTTAAAGAGCCATTTCGTCGATAAAAAATTCCATATTTCATAACATAAAAGGATCGGGCACCGGTATTGGAACACATTGTATAACCTTTTATTGTATTGTGATTTCAGTGGTGTGGAAAAGTTGAGCCCGTTCGTGGTGCGAGCCGGTAGCTCGTTCCACAATAGAGGGGGCTATCAAGCACGAATTAACAAGGTATTTGGCTCTGTGTTTCCTTTTATCTAAACAGGGTATATCAAAACAAAGTGAAAATACTTTGGGGTGTATTATATACATACTAAAGTATTATTTATATAGATTTCATAGTGAAAGTAAGCTGATCTGCTATTTCACACAGGCGATGCATCTGGATAGAGCTAGTTTTGAATCCAAATCATTAATCATAATCATATTTTTTGTTATAATCATCTATTACATTATAACATAGCAAGTATTTTGAATAAAATTCACATAGGTAGGTTTGTGAAAAAAAAACAATAACTTTTTATTTGCAAGAACGTTTTTTGTACCGATGCAACTAAAGTAATTTGTTTAGTATGTTTCTGTGTGTATATTTCTGTGCTGTGAGGAATTCAGTGTTTATTGTTTCCGGTTTTATTTTATGAAAATGAAATCTGTTAATTTTTTGTAAAAATAGTGTGAAATCTAGTTTTTAGCTAAACTAGTTTGTACCGGTGCTTGAAAACCAAAAACTTTTATATTTTTTATGTTTTTAAGAATTAAAGCCTATTATTTCGTATAAATTAGAGAACCAATAAAACTTTTAAGTCTGTTACATATTTTTTTCATCACTAGCTTTATGTTCACATCTAGTCGTTAGAGTATCCGAGACCCGAGTACAAAAAGAAAAGATGAGGCAAATAGCATCGCCATGCGTCCGATGCGGGCCTATGGACACTTAAAGAACTTTGATTAAATTTATTGATAGACTAGGGTTCCGCCCCGTCTCCGCGCGGTTCTACATTAGCCTATAGCACTCAGGGAGATCTTAGCCATACTTTGGAGAAAGATTTTTTAAAATCGATCCATTAGTTCCTGAGATTAACACGTTCAAACAAACAAACAAACTCTTCAGTTTTAAGTATTATTTGATTTATTAATTAACGAGCTTCTGCCCGTGGCTTCGCTCGCGTTAAAAAGTATTATTATATACAAACTTTCATCCCCTATTTAAACCCCTTGGGGGTAGAATTGATCAAAATCCTTTCTTAGCGAATGCCTACGTCATAACAGCTACCTGCATGCCAAATTTCAGCCCGATCCGTCCAATGGTTTGGGCTGTGCGTTGATAGATCACATGTCAGTCACACACTGACCTTTAAGTTTTATATATTAAGATTTTTCAGGCGTTCTTTCCCCCATCTTACATACCTGGTAACGCGGACTACGACTTTAGCCTGCTGCGGCTGGACCGGCCGCTGCCCATCGGCCGCAACATCGCGGTCATCGACCTCCCCTTCCGGAAGTACCGCATGGTTCCGGGGGACATGGTGGTGGTGACTGGGTGGGGAAGCATGCAGGTCAGTGCAACTGATACCATTAATCAGAAGTAAGCTGGCATAAAAGCCACATACTAAGATTCGTCAGTTTTTTTGTAACTTAAGACCCTCGTATACGAATCTGGCAAAACTGATCACATAAATATGTCCTCCTTACCGGACTCGTTGTATAAAAGTTACTGTGTGTACCATTTGAAATCAATCTGCCTCCCCGTTTATGGGGGTTCTTAAAATCATCAATTTTCATTTATTTTTAATTTTTATTATTATTTGCATATAAGGTAAGGTAACTATTAAAGTATTCAACAATTTGTCTAGAATTGAAATGAATTATGACCGAGCTTAACTCTTACAATACTTCACATCAATTCCCAAATTTTTGTACTTTATCATGTTTTAAGAAAATGCTACTAATTTCGCTGTAACCGACAACTGCAAAGAACCGGGCTAAAAATATGACCTCTGGACCTCTGGCTGAGAAGGAAATAAATTGAATCATAAAATGATTCAATTTTTTTAAATCGAAAAATTTCATGTCTAGTAATTCGTACTAATTTGACATTCGTCAGTTTGACGGTTTTGACAATTCATTTGCTGATTTGATTGAGAGGAATTGCTAACCCCGCGTTCCATTTGATGTTAAAAAAGATCAAAACGCTCAAAAAAGGAGGCATTTTGAGTGTTTTGATCGTTTTTAACATCAAATGGAATGCGGGGTTTATGTGACCATTTTAGCCCCGCAGTTTCAATAACTTTTACAGAAATCTGGTAGAGGCGAGATGTCATCGCGGTTGAGGTTCGTGTTGGTGCCGGTGGTGGAGTCCCACAGGTGTCAGAGAGCGTACCGCTTCTACATCAGCCCGCGTATGATGTGCGCCGGGTATCCCAGCGGGGGTAGGGACGCTTGCAATGTAAGGGAATATAACTCTTATAAATATAACTATCAGGTAATAATTAATGTATAACTTTTAAGACTAGAGGTGCTATAATCGACATCGCAGAGCACCTTAAAAACAAGTACCACTTTTGCATCAGCCCGCGTATGATGTGCGCCTGGTACAATGGACTTAGCTAGCATGCTAGCAATTTAAGGCATTATAACTCTTAGGATAAGGGTAAATAAAATAATCAATATCGCAAAGTAGGCAGACAAAAAAAAGGGCCATAAGTCGTGTTGCTTCTACAATATCAGCTCGCGTGTGATGTGCGCCGGGTGCCCCAGGCGGGAAGGGACGCTAGCAATGTATTATGTAAAGCAATATAACTCTTAGGAGTTAGGGTGCAATAGTGAATATCGCAGAACACATGATAGACAGACATACAAGTGCCAGGAGTCGCACCGCTACTACATCATCTTGTATATAATGGGCGCCTGGTACAAAAGCGTGAGCAAGGACGCTTGCAATTAAAAGCATTATTAGGGAAATATAAGAAAGCAATAAAATTTCAAATTAAGCAATAAAATTGCAAAAAAAAAGTGCATCAGACCGTGCACAGTGTCCATTTAGTCAGTTTACCTTCAAATCTAAAAGAAACTTTAGGGACTAGGAAATTCACTTTCAAAAGCAAGCGAACAGTTTATCGCACGAACCTATAAAACTTATATCTGTTATCCCAGAAAAATGTTTCCTGAGGGATACATACATTTTCGTTCCAGGTAAAGAAAGTTACAGAGGAATGAAATAAATATTTAGTGGATATTTTGTGAAGAAAAATCTTAGGTGCCGTGTTCGATTGTAGGTCTGATTACGTAATGTATTGAAGTAAGGTAGAAAATGAGTAGAAAGAAATAATATTGTTATCCTACTTCCTACTAATAATATTATAAAGGCGAAAGTAGTATTATAGTTTTATATTTAAAGTTTGTATATATAATATATCTGTATATTTTAGATAGTATTTTAGTGTTTACATTTCTATCATATATGGACAATAATATTATGTTAATTGATCTTAAATAAACCCATATATTTCCTAAGGCGAAAGTTTGTTTGGATGTATGGATGTATAGATGTATGGATGTATGGATGTGTGGATGTATGGATGTATGGATGTTTGTTACTCTTTCACGCAAAAACTACTGAACGGATTTTAATGAAACTTTACAATAATACTTTAATACTAATACTTTATAATTCTTTAATACTAATACTAATATACTAATACTTACTAATATACTAACTAATCCATACTAATATTAATATTAATTAATATTATAAATGCGAAAGTATCTCTGTCTGTCTGTCTGTCTCGCTTTCACGCCAAAACTACTGAACCGATTGCAATGAAATTTTGTACACAGTTATTCTAGAGTCTGAGAAAGGACATAGGCTACATTTTGATGTGGGAAAATATCTTATTTCCATGAAAATATCGATGAAAATGAATTCGCATTGCGCGTGGCCAGCGCTCATCCCGGGGGTCCTGGGTTCGAGTCCCGCAGGCGGAACAAAAAGTTTTCAATGTTCCTGGGTCTTGGATGTGTATTAAAATAATATTTCAAAAATCTTAAATATATTTTATTTATAATATTATAAAAAATCCAGAAATATATCGATGCAATGAACATTTTAGTTCTAGTACGATTCAACAGATGGCGTTTTATTTTTACTTCATTGTAACATAGAACTAATCATACTTATTAGTTATTATGTTTTTGTTTATAGTTTTTAATACGTTAGAATATTATGTTTAATAATATTATCACTTAGTATAATAATAATCAATCTATCTTATCTTATAGAACTCCTACTGCATTAATTCTAATATAATATGTGACAAGTTGACAGCAGAAGGCGCTCTAAAATAATCTCAACATTTTAATTCTAATATATGAAAACAGATGGCGTTTTATTTTTTACTTCATTAGTGTAACAGAACTAATCATACCTACTTTATTATATATTGTTTTTATTCATAACTAGCTGTTGCTCGCGACTTCGTCCGCGTGGACTTTAGTTTATAGCGCGCGGTGTCAATTTGTGTCAAATTTAAAAACTTTTTAAAACCCTGGTAAGTGGTACCCCTCTTAGGGCCGCGTTACACCGGAACGGCAGCGCTGAAAGTGCTCGCCTCGCCGCTGCCATTCCGGTGTAGCGCGGCCCTTAATTAATCAAAATACCCAAAACCAGCTGTGCAGTGTGCACATAATCTATACTAATATTATAAATGCGAAAGTATCTCTGTCTGTCTGTCTGTCTGTCAGTCTCGCTTTAACGCCAAACGCCAAAACTACCGAACCGATTGTAATGAAATTTTGTATACCGATAGTCTAAAGCCTGAGAAAGGACATAGGCTACTTTTTTACTGGAAAAAAGGGTTGTAAGGGGGTGAAAATGCGTAAATTTGTTCAAATTAAGTTAGTTCCAAAAATTCATAATAGATGGCGCCGTGCGTCTTCTACATCGCGCTGACGCTTGCTCAAAAGTCTTTCTATAAGACGTGGTATCATCTTACACCTAAGTTTCGATTTTTTTAGATTGTTATATCTATTCTACGGTATTAAATAACTCAGTACGTTATCTGTGCAGTGACGTAATCTTAAACCTATCAATGATAAATAGTTTATGGGTAAGGCTGCGTTTCCACTGAAGCGGAGCGGAGCTTAGCGGTGTCGAATTGACCAATCACCATGCTCGAAAATACTCGAAATCTTTGCTGTCATTCCGCTGGAATAGCACGATTGATCAATTCGGGCACCGCTAAGCTCCGCTCCGCTTCAGTGGAAACGCAGCCTAAAGTTGTGTAATTGGGGGGCTAAATAAGCTTTAAAATTTGGCATAAAATATAAAGTTTAATATAAAAAAATGAAATACTTATTGTGTGCACACTGCACAGCTGTATTGATTTAAGGGGTACCAAGGTTTTTTTATAAAAGCTTTTGACACCAATTTTGTTGACATCGCGCGCTATAAACTGAAGTCCATGCGGACGAAGTGGCGGGCAACAGCTAGTATAATTATAAAGGCGAAAGTTTGTTTGGATGTATAGATGTATGGATGTATGGATGTGTGGATGTATGGATGTTTGTTACTCTTTCACGCAAAAACTACTGAACGGATTTTAATGAAACTTTACAATAATATAGCTTATACATCCGAATAACACATAGGCTACAATTTTAACCGACTTTGAAAATGGGGGAGGTGTTATATTTGTTTTCTTATGTTCAACGATTACTCCGCTGTTTGTTAACCGATTTTCAAAATTTTTCTTTTGGTATACAGTGTGTAACAAAAACAAGTGATAATACTTTAAGGTGTGTACGTGTTCCTTGTAGAGAGTTAACTGTGAAAGTAGCAGCTCTGAAAAACGAAAAAAATGTTTCACTTTTGTATGGGCAAGGGCCCGAGCGTCACGAGTTTCCCCATTCAAAAGTGAAAAATTTTTTTGGTCTTTCAGCGCTGCTACTTTCCCAGTGAACTCTCTACAAGGAACACGTACACACCCTAAAGTATTATCACTTATTTTTGTTACACCCTGTATAGGGTATCATCCCAATTTGGTATTATATTCACAAAAGTGGTGATCTGATGAAGGATCCATAAATAATCGAGGGAACTCCTCGAAATTTATAGGGAAACATGTGGTGACTTCGGTTTCGTGAAAAGTATTCTAAGCATATGCTACCAACAAGTAAGATTTTGTACCGAGGTATACCTGGTATACCGTGGTTCGGAAGGTGCTGAGAGAACTCCTGATTCTTTATAGATACAAGTTTGGGAGTTTCGGCGTTGTTTTAAGAACGGAAAATTTAATTACATTAATCATCATCATCATCATCACTACCATATTATACCATGCATCGTCCCATGGTTATGACTTATGAGCCTATAATGACCCTGTTATTGGTACTTTTCATAGTCTTTTATATCGAGACTCCGGTTTGTCAAGCGATAATTAAAAAAAAATTATACGAGTACCTACCTAATATTATAAACCTGAAGAGTATGTTTGCTTGAACGCGTTAATCTCAGGAACTACAGGCCCGATTTAAAAACTTATTTCAGTGTTAGATAGCTCATTTATCGAGTAAGACTATAGGCTAAATATTATCACGCTAAGACTAATACGACCGAAGAAACTCAGGAGAATGTGGGAAAAACGGAGGAAATATAAGAAATTACCAACTACTGGAGCAATTTTTATGGCAAAATTAAGCTCAGATACAGAGTAGACCAAGTGAAGGGAGTAGGGACATAAGCTATTTTTTTGGGAAAATGTACGGTTTCTGTAAAATTCCTAATTTACACGGGCGAAGCCGCGCGGGACATCTAGTTTATAATATAGGGACGACCCATATTTAGGATTCCATGTCTCCACGCATTCCCGGGGCCTGGGGAGGACTACCAAGGTATGTGGGACTCTCCAGGGCGGACGTAAGATCCGCACCCGGGACTACCCACGGTGTTTCTGCTCCTGAAGGTGGATCTACGGGAAACGCCTGATACACCATCGCAGACTAGGAGAGCGCCTAAAAAATTACATTGTTTTTTATGTTTCAAAATAGTCACTTTTAAGTTTCCAAGAGTCACTTCCATGTTACAGCACGACTCGGGCGGTCCGGCCGTTCACGACGGGGTACTAGTCGGACTCGTGTCATTCGGCGGGCGAGTGTGCGGCGACCCTAAATCCCCGGGAGTGTACTCCAGGGTGTCAGAGATCTCGGACTGGGTCAACTATACCGTACACCACAACGAGGCCAGCGCTGTGCCTCAACTGAGGGAGAGGATCAGGAAAGCGAGGATTAAGGACAATGAGATTACACGGTACTGCCTCTGATAGATTGTAGCAACCATAGATTTAGGCTCGATTTATATTATGTGCTCGTGTGATAGAGCGGTTTGGTCTAAAAATAAATTGTAATATTGTTAATCGTACATGCAATAATTGCTTGTAACCTGGTTGTGCCTACACAACATGCGACAGAACGGTTGCCAAGCCAAACCGCTCTGTCGCGCGGACGCATATTATTATACGTCGTGCCTTGGAATCAGTCCATTCCAAAGCACGATCATTAATATGCGATGCGTCCAATACAAATATATTGGCCAATACTTATCTAACGGCTTTACTCAGAGGCACTTGAGGATTGGTTTACTAAGAAGATTTTGACACAAACTATAACTGTAACTGATGGGAAGCAACTACCGTCGTCCATGGACACTCGCAACATTAGAAGAGCTGCAGGTGCGTTGCCGGCCTTTTAAAAGAGAAAAGCTCTCCGTGATAGAGAGAAACTGTTTCTTCAGTGCACTAGTCATAATTATTGTCGGTAAAATCATATAAATATGGCTCCTTAATAATTCTTTGCGACATTTTCTAAAAATCGATTTTCTTTCATAGCATCAAGCATGATGCGAGTTGCGACAGGTGGAATTGTCCTATCAGTACCTACATCTATGTCATTTATTATGTAAAAGCCCTTGCTTTGAAGTTCAGCATGTGTTCATAATTTTGCAGTAAATTAGTCAAACTAACACATTTACTGATATTTTTATGGGTTGATGAAGCCTGAAATAAACATATTTTATTTATTTATTATTTATTAGACTAATCACAAACTCATGTTACAAGGGTTACTTTGACTCTGATATAACTTTTGAAATTATAAATTACAAATCTACGAGGATTAACTATGTGTCGCGTGGATGAAAATATTATCAAAGGATGGATACGAAATTATATCTGACAGTTGACGCTCAAAATAACACAAGTCATGGTTATAGTTAAGGCTAATTTAACTTTAACTTTGACCACAGAATTTGACAGAAGACGTTGCTGGTCGGACAAGGCTTTATAAAAATGTGGCGGGGGCGCTGCTGGTAAAGGAGAACTGTCAAAAACGGCGTTTTTGTACTATGATGACAGCGTTAGTTCCTTTTTTCGCCACGTGCATTTATAGCCTTGTCGAGCTCTATGGTTATGGTTAAATATGGCGTCTTGATGGCGTCCATTTTTAACTTCAACCAAAGATTTGATATTTTGCATTGTAGTTAAAGTTAAAGTTATAGTTAAAGTTACAGCTGTTATAGTTAAAGTAAGTTGGTGCAACCCTTACGGCCGTTCCCAATATTCAATCTATCTCTGGTTTGACATACAACCAATCGCAGCTAATATTGAATTGACATAAAATATATGTCTCTAATGTCTAATGTGAGCTATTCCTATCTCTAGTAGGGCAAAACCAGAGATAGATCAAATATTGGGAACGGCCGTTAGAGAAGATCGTAACAAACTTATAAGTTATAACTTATAAGATAATTTTATTATACGAGACAGTTATAATTATGTTACCGGATTTATGATTTTCAGAACAAACAAGCAAATGAGAAATAAAAATGATGCAATAAAAAATTGGCTACGAAATATAATACGCTCGCCTGTGTTTTTATCAAAAGTGAAGAAGAGACTTCAAGCTGGACATTTATAATAAATTCATATACAGGGTACAAACTACAAGCAAAACTATGTGGTAATACTTTATGATGACCCTTCCTCCGTTCCGCTCTGCCGGCGTAGGACGGGAGTAGACGGGCCGGGTCAGGATGACAACCTGCCCGGCTTAGCTAGTCCCGCCGCCGATGGGAACGCTTCAGTTTGTCTAAGAGTTCTCTAATTTTGGTGGAAGTCCGGTCCCTTGTGAGGTAGACCGGCCGGTCGTGGAGGGAGTCCTGTGTTAGACAGATCCAGGACTTCCCTCCATATAGGTACGGCTGAAGGCAAACCGCAGGTGGTTTTAGTGGGTAAGGGTGTGTACGAGTATGTATTCCTTATACATATTATATTATAGAGTTCACTGAAAAAGTTGCAGCGCTGAAAGAGCAAAATTTTGATTTGTATGGGCCATTTCATAACGCTGGGACGCACATACACACCCCAAAGTATTATCAGTTAGTTTTATCACACGGCACCCTAAAGATTAATATTACATAATATTATATGGATCATTAAAATAATATCTTCACCATTCGAGATTATTTTACTGTCAATCCTCATCCTCCAACATAGCTATAAACACTAAACAGAAAGTCGTATAATTATTAATTTGATAAAGTTTTAACTGTAGAAATTTTGATTAAGTACTTAAGTATTAATTTAATAACCTCACATAAAGCGTGAATCAAATATAAAAAACTACGGTACCTTGACCTTAATAAAATTTGATGTCTGTGTTAAACACAGCTATAATTACCATTTAAGTACCATATATTACTAAAACGAAAACTAATGAGTAATGACATAAAATAAATAATAATATGAAATTTGAGACCAGGGTAATTAAGTAACTAAAACTAAAACTCTGCTAAAAATGACGCTTCAGTACAGTAGTCAGTAGTGCATTGGAATCACGGAGCTCATATTATTAGCTCCGTGATTGGAATCAACTTTAATAGGTCAGACTATAGACATCTAGTGGACAAAACTAGAACTAAGATATGTGCGTACTCGTCAAACTAGTTTAAATGTTTTACGATAGATTGCACTACAAAGATAACCATTCAATACAACTACTTGATACTAGATGGCAGTTTTGTGTACTTCTTAATTAAATTTTAGTTAAGTTTTGGATAGCTTATTTAAAAATATAAATTGTAATCGTTGATTGTCAATCAACGATCGTGAGCTATGAGCACGGTGACTGAATCAAGAAATTCCGTAACGAAAATAAACGTAACGTTCGTCTGACGTCGTTTCAGTTCGGCAGACTTCGGCACGGTGTTTGTGTGCGTGCGACTAGACGTATGCGTGTAGACTAGCTGCTAAATGCAATAGCTTTACCCCGGCAGGCCCCGAGTGCCATATGTGTTTTATTTATTTTTAGAGACAAAGTCATATTTTTATACTCTCTGCGGACGTTGCAACTTGCAGCTCCCATGGGTGCAGAGCGACAGAAACTAACTAACTATAGGCATTACGTTGTACCTAACTACATACCTATTAAGTAATCTATATAGGCAACAACGAATTATTATGGTATATTGCCAATATTCGACTGAACCATAATTATTATATTTTAGTTTAAAGCCTAATAAATAGTTCACACTGTTCAGATTACAGACTTGCACTTAGTCCGATAAGTTAAAAATGGCTTGACTTAAAAGGAAATTTTTTATAGCTGTATAATTTGCTATACTTAAATATTAAATAGTTTGGATCTTTTTATCAATTAAGAAGGTACGCACTTAGGCCGTGCACCCATTGCGACTTTTTGTAGCGATACTGTCGCGTATTTGCATCGATACAGTCGTGATGCAACTTTGCTAGCTGTGCGTTTTGTATGGAGTAGTTCGGGGTTAGTCGGGGTAATGCGACAAACGCGCGTTAGTAGTAATGCAGTGGTAGTGATACAATCGTGCTTGTCGCAAAAGTCGCAGTGGGCGAAGGCCGCGCGCCCATTGCGACTTTTTGTAGCGAATAGCGATGCAGTCGCGCGTTTATGAAGTGCGCTACAGCATCGCTAATAACGCGTGGGGTTGATTCGGAGTACGGACCGCAAAGCGACGCATAGATGCATTTCTAATTTTATATGGATTTGACAAGACGTCTCACGCAATTGAAATCTGTCAAATCCATACAATTAATGTATGCCGCACCGCGCCTCGCCTCGCCTCGTCGCGTTGCGGTTTGAATTGACCCGTCACATTTGTAACAGGACACACAGTAGCTAGCGACTGTATCGATGCAAATGTTATGCGATAGTATCGCGACTGCATCGCTACAAAAAGGCGCAACGGGCGCGCGGCCTTAAACGTATTTTGTTATCAACAATCAAATTACAAATAATATGTATTTTCTCTAGGCTTATGCATACGCATAATATTTTAGTATCAGTGCATCAGGAAAGACTTGCAGATCGGTGTACGATAAAAACTGCAATGACTGATAAAGCGGAGGCCAATAACTTCACGCGCATAATGAGGTGTAGGAATTACCTCCATTCATAGTATTTACAAATGGCTTTTTTATGAAATAAGGGGGCAAACGAGCAAACGGGTCACCTGATGGAAAGCAACTTCCGTCGCCCATGGACACTCTTATCTATTCTGTGGTAAATGTAAGTTCTACAATTACATATTATTATAATATATTATTATGTATTATTATAAGGTAGTCGTGGTAGTCGCCCGGCGCCGCTCGGGTATAAAATATATAGCCACTGAAAAAATGATTAAAATCGATAGCCTATGATCCTTCACGTGGTCTACTTCTTATCTGTGCCAAATAACATAAAAATTGCTCCAGTAGTTCGCGAGATAAGCCCTTTCAAATAATTTCCCCCGTTTTTACCACATTCTCCTATCAGTCTAAAATATAGCAGCCTTCCTCAATAAATGGGCTATCTAACACTGAGAGAATTTTCAAATCGGACCAGTAGTTCCTGAGATTAGCGCGTTCAAATTAGCCCTTTCAAATAATTTTCCCCGTTTTTTCCACATTTTCCTCTATCTCTTCGCTCTTATTAGTCGTAGCATGATAAAATATAGCCTATAGCCTTCCTCAATAAATGGGCTATCTAACACTGAAAGAATTTTTCAAATCGGACCAGTAGTTCCTGAGATTAGCGCGTTCAAATTAGCCCTTTCAAATAATTTTCCCCGTTTTTTCAACATTTTTCTCTATCTCTTCGCTCTTATTAGTCGTAGCGTGATAAAATATAGCCTATAGCCTTCCTCGATAAATGGGCTATCTGACACTGAAAGAATCATCAAAATTCGTTGCATAGTTTTAAAAATTAAAGGGAACAAGATTAAAGGTACAAGGGTCATGAGGGAAAAAAGCGACTTTGTTTTATAATATGTATAGATATAGATAGAATATAATATTATAGATGTGCACACCAACGTACATATTAGGTATAGTTCCAAAATTATAACCTCCCTTTTCGTTTCGCTGTAGCCGCGTAAAAATAATAAAACCGGCCAAGTGCGTATCGGGCCATGCATAATATAGGGTTCCATAGTACCGCTGGTTTTTGATATCAGTTAGATATCAGTTACTTTCAAAGGAATTTGAACGAAAAGTTCCTTTATACTTTGTCGAAAACATTTTACTTGAGTGGATCGACTATAACTCAATAACTTATGAAGTCTTCTTAGCCGTGATAGTTTTCCTTAAATTCAGCATATTTCCTACTCCCGTGAATCATTTCCAGAAACAACCGTTTAGTTGGTAGAAGGGCCCGGGACAATGGACTCTAACGATTTTTTCCACTTTAAATTATTTCACAAATGAATTCCTATATCGGGAAATGATCTATGAATACTCATAATATTTTTTACAAACCTATTCAACGACCCCCCACAAGATGGACGCGAAAAAAAAATTCAACCCCGCTTGATGTGTGCCATAAAAAAAAAATATGTGCATTTATACGTGGGAGAGCCATGCTTCGGCACGAATGGGCCGGCTCGACCGGATAAATACCACGTTCTCACAGAAAACCGGCGTGAAACAGCGCTTGCGCTGTGTTTCGCCGAGTGAGTGAGTTTACCGGAGGCCCAATCCCTTAACCCCTACCCTATTCCCTTCCCTACCCTCAACTATTCCCTTCCCTTCCCTACCCTCCCCTATTACCCTATTTCCTCTTAAAAGGTCGGCAACGCACTTGCAGCTCTTCTGATGCTGCGAGTGTCCATGGGCGACGGAAGTTGCTTTCCATCAGGTGACCCGTTTGCTCGTTTGCCCCCCTTATTTCATAAAAAAAAAAAAAAAAAAAATTCATGCCAAATTACAGCTGTGTAGGTCCTGTAGTCTTTGAGAAAAATTGCGAACAGACAGGCGAACAGACAGACAGACTGACGGACAGACTGACGGACAGGCGGACGGACAGACGGACGGATAGACGGACGGACAGACCGAAACTATAAGGGTTCCTTGTTGACTACGGAACGCTAAAAATAAACCTGCTTACTGCTTAGCTATCAGGCCCAATTTCATTAAAATCGTCACCAAATTCAGTGTTTTTTTTTTTTATATCGAGCAATACCTACGTGTGCCTACGTCTTGGTCAACATATTAAATTTATTGTGGTTATTTGTGCGTCCCTACATCCTCGAATTAAATGTTCAACAGGCTGTGGTTTAACGCCCACTCAAAGTTCAGCTTCGGCTACCAGGGCACCAGAAATACATAGCAAGTTCGAGCTTAGAAATAGACCACTCTTGGCCACATCTAAATACGCATTCAAATAATGAGTCAACTGCATAATTATTTGATAATCTTTTCGATCAGATCATTATCTAAATGCAGTTCTAGGACCTTGCTGTGGCTGATAGCGGTAGTATTGAACTTTCGTGTAATCGGACGTTGGGTTACGAAAATTTGTGGAGCAATGTTTTAACATAGACACACACACAGTGCTGACGTATGAAGTGCACTTCGGGTCAATCCAGAACTCAACGCTACGAGGCGAGGCGAGGCCATTTCAAACCATATTTTTAAATAAATTTTAGCATTATCACCGACTAAATTTGCATTACCGAATTTTCTCCAATCCCAAACATCCGGGATTTTTGTTTAAAAAAAATGTTATACAGGGTGTAACAAAACTAAGTGATAATACTATAGGGTGTGTACGTGTTCCTTGTATTGAGTTCACTGTGAAAGTAGCAGCGCTGAAAGACCAAAAATTTTTGTCACTTTTGTATGGGCAAGCGCTCCAGGCTCTAGCGTCCCGAGTTTAACCATACAAAAGTGAAAAAAAAATTGGTCTTTCAGTGCTGCTAATTACACAGTGAATTCTTTACAACACATACACACCCTAAAATGTTATTTATCACTTAGTTTTGTTACACCTTGTATTCTAAAAAGTCGCCTCCAAAACTTGCTTACCAAAAATTAAAACTAATGTGAGGGAATAGATGCATTTAATTTAAAATGCATCCAGATGAAATGAAATTACAAATCACCACCCAAGCCTCTAAACAACGCCCCATTTTTTAAGGGTCTCACAACGCCCCCCTTTAGGCCTTCAGCGCCTACAAGGCGGCGTTATTGCCCACTTTGGGAAACGCTGGTCTAGATTTTAGGCATCTTAAGAAGTTTCCTTAAAACTAGAGTTACTGAGCAGCTGTATAAAGTTTTGGTTGTGTGTTGTTGTTGTTTTTTTTTATTAAATAAGGGGGCAAACGAGCAAACAGGTCACCTGATGGAAAGCAATTTCCGTCGTCCATGGACACTCGCAGCATCAGAAGAGCTGCAGGTGCGTTGCCGGCCTTTTAAAAGGGAATAGGGTAATAGGGCAGGGTAGGGATGGGAAGGGATTGGAATAGGGAAGGGTAGGGAAGGGAATAGGGTACGGGAATTGGGAAGTTTATCGCCTCATCACTCATGATATGCACCAAAAGAACTAGAGCCATCTGAACCCATGCAGTCGATGGTCAAAATATGATAATGTGTTGCCTCTTTACATAAACCACTCAAATATTATTGAAGGTCCAAAACTAGGGCAGTGACATAAACTCACCGACTGACTGACATGACGAGGAAGTGATTGGCCGATTCTTCTCAATTTGCACGCTCTTGCGTAAAACTGTGCAACCGCCTTAATATATACAGCATGATACACTTTTTACATACATTAAAAATGGTATAATATTTTTAACATTTCTCAATGAGTCGTTACGTAATATGACGATACTTATTTTTGGTGCGTGTCAGTTACATTTGACCCAATTAAGCAAAACTTACTATACATAGAACTGAAGGAAGTACATATTTGAAGGTGCATAAAAAGGTTTAATGTTTAAGAATTTGGAATTAGAAAATAGAAATCGAAAATGAACCGATTGGATTTTGTTGAAATCGCAAATAAACCGATTGGTTTCTGTTTTATTGTGTGTGCTTAATGATGTAGGTCTGAGAATAGTGCAGTCCAGTATCTATTATAAACCGACTACAAAAAAGGAGGTTATTATTATATAATAGGTGTACAAATTAACGTATATGACGAATCAACGTTTACGTCAGCAACCAGCGTGTTACATGATTTTATAAACATTTAAATATTCAACAAAATGAAGTTTTGTGAACAGCTTGTAGATATCGTTCCGGTCTAGTTGTCCGCGGAGTGCGGACAGTTGTCGCTTATATAATATTGAGGCAATCGTTTATGGTCAAACCACCATAATTTAAGGTTGTCGAAATAAATATTGAAAGCGAAATCAATACTCATTAAATTTTGTGCTACCGTAACTGCTGGCGCTAACGCACTTTTGCTTGTATAATATAAGTAGGTACTTTTTTTTGATGTGTTATATAATTTTAGTATTGTCAATTTGTCAGGTATTGTCCAGTTTCTGAGGCTTTATGACAAGTTTATCTTTAATCACTAAATCGGATTTTTGTAGTTCCAGAGATATGCGAACAACATAAAATTAAAAACATACATAATATAACATTATTGTATACATACATACGTTCTGGAATCATATACTGTATACGGGTCAAAATGACCTCCTTTTTTGAAGTCGGTTAAAAATGCATCGCATCACCACACTTTGCAATATGAACTGGCTCTTACGCGATCTAACCGTTTTCCGAAGTATATTGTAGTAACTCGAGTACCAGGATCACAGCAAACCCTAAAACTAAGAAGGCACAGATTCCTGCGAGGACAGCATTTGGTATCCGTTCCGGAAAACCAGGGTAACATAGCATGATTAGGGTAAAAGGTATTTTTCTCCAGAATCCGGTGTCGTCATTCGGCGAACGCTTGAATGGTCATTGTTGGTGGTCTCTGCTGATGCGCAGTTTTCATTCATACTTACATTTATTTACTTACCTTTAATTTGGCACACCTACAGTCTTGATGTTATGATTTAACACTTACGAATTATTATGACTAACTGCTGCACTGAGACAAAGATGATTAAACTTCAATATAATGAAGAGTTTGACCTATTTCATAATCAGAATAAGAATGGATTTATTTTTAGCATTACACAATACATATCACATGATAAAGTTCGACTATAATTATATAAAATTAATTTACTACAATTATGGTGTGTGACACCAAATATTGACCCCAGCTCAACATACGCAGCAAGCAAGCCCGCTGCACTGATATTCTGCGGAGGCCAATGAGTGGCTTAACAACGCTTATACTAAACTAAACTAAACTTTTGCGGCGGAAACATATTAATAATACAGACTTTGATCTCAGAATAAATAATAGTACACTTTGATTTACATTTTACTTAAAAAATATATGTAGAGCATGCAGTACCTACTACCTACCCCTAATGACTAAATAGTAAATTCTAATGCATTTGTTCTCAGTACTATCATTTTCTTATGTAAGATTAGTGCGGGGCTAAAATGGTCGCTTTGAAGAATCATGAAATGAATCACAATATGATTCATTTTTCTAAAATCGCAAAATGCAACTCTGCTTGCAATTCATTTCTGTATTTTTGTACTGATTTGACATTTGTCAGTTTGACAGTTTTGACAATTCATTTACTGAATTGATTGAGAGGAATTGCTAAAAGTGACTATTTTAGCCCCGCTGGTCATGTATTGGGCACTTATTAGTACAATTATTATTATTTATTGTAGCGTGATACACGCGTAATTTGAATTTTACGATAAGTAGTATACTTACTTAATATGCTATAAGTAATAAAAATTTATACCGCCAATATAAAATTTATTGCTATTGAAATAATAATTATTAATTATTACATTATTTTCTTATAATAATAAAAACCCATAATCAACATTATTAAATAAACTCTCAATAAATAGTATCTTAGTTTGATCCTAAATTTCGATATACTTGTCAGCAGTTTCCGTGGTGTAGCGGTTATCACATCTGCCTAACACGCAGAAGGCCCCCGGTTCGATCCCGGGCGGAAACATGACTTTTTTTGATATTCAATTTTAGATTTTATTCATACTTTTATGAATTATTATATTTTGTTTGTTTCTTATTTTTAATTTTTCTCTGTACGTTCAGGTATGGTGGAAAACAACTCCCATTAGGCGACGTCCTTTTCTTTTTTCATAGCTTTTAAGTTTTAAACAAAAATAATGTTATCATTTATATTATCAAAATTTTTGGCTACTGATATGATATATTTTTTAAATATAAAATAAGGGGGTTAACGAGCAATCGGGTCGCCTGATGGAAAGCAACTAGCGTCGCCCAAAATATGTACTCGCAACATTAGAAGAGCTGCAGCCCTGCGGATTGTAGTTGGTCCTTCTCTTCTCACCTCTGATGCTGCAGTGAGTCGGTCGCTGACCCGTCCTTGCACGTGCGTGCACATCCACAGGGGAACATGATTGTCGTCCGGAATCATTCCGGAATAATAAGTTTCAACTTTCAGCTAATTGTTTTGCTTTTTAAACAACGGTTAATGTTCAGTTTCTTAATCGCCATAAAAAGATTCCTATAATAGCTTGTAACAAAATGTGAGAAAGTAATACTTAAATAACAATAATTATAGTTATCTACTAACTATATAGGCATGCAATATATTTTAATATTATGGATTCACGTTTTGAAGAATTCCAACTCTACAATATACGACCTAAAGCGTAAGCAGATTTTTTATTTACTTATTTATACATTCTACATTAAATTGTTATATAATTTATAAGCATAATATTATTTTGTCCCTAATTTATAAAATAATTTATGTTTAAGTCATATTAATTATTATAATATGAATTAATTAATACATAATACTCATATCAAGTGATCTACTTACAGAGACTCCATTGCATAAACTCTATCTCAAAATTCATGTCGGTGTGCAGCTTCGTACTTCAACCTGCATGGTGATTGGTGACAGAACAATTTTCAATCATTTTGCTCTTATTAAAATTTATAAAAAAATATAAGAAGTAACTTTAATCAAGAAATAATTTTTACAACATTATATAATTTAATAACATTATGAAAGGATTTGAATAATGCCGTATTGCAAATAAATTAAATCTTAATAATGTGCTAATTAAATTAATTACTCGGGTATTGTAAGTTCAATTAACTACATAGTTAGTAGCTAAACCTGTCTAAACGTTGCCTAGTAACTAACTTAGACAGGCCATAAGAACTAACGCTATATCTTATATCTTTAAACGAGCAATTCTTGTATATAATATCGCTGGCCCCGGGCAACAAAGCGGTAAACGCCGGTTACGCCCTTTTTAATGTTATTTTATTTTCGGCTTCTCTGAGTATTAGTCTATCACCCCTATTTATTTCATATTTTGAAAATAATATTTTGGGTATAATAAATGACAAAAGCTTTATTGAATCGAAAATTCTCTTACGACTAAAACTGTATTCTTGCATTATATATCGGTCAAATAGCTAGTTATTAGTTAATACTAGATATCCATGTATTGCAATTTTCAGACTCTCCAAAAATAATTCTGGTAGAAGCCCCGCGTTTATTCTTGCATTGACCTACCGAAAATTAACCTTACTAGTTACTACCTACCTACTACATAAAGTAACGATTGACGATCTATCGACATTTACTGATTACATCAGTAAAAACTGTATAATTATAGTTAAGCTTACTACTCAAATTACAATCGTATCAATCATAACCCGTACTGCTAGTGAAAGTTCACATTTTGGGGATCACTTTCCAAAACCGAAGGTACAGGTCCTGAGGGCATTAAACTATGATCTATAGATCACTGGGAGAGTTTATTGACTCTTGTGTCATGGGGTTTTTAAACTCCTAAATTGTGGAAATTTGTGGTTATGTCATAAATACATATTGGACGAAATATCGATTTATATTGATCTTTTACTTTAGAAAAATTAGGAAAATTCTAAGTAAGAAATAATGATAATGTTTTACAATAGCTTATATTATATAAATAATTTCACACAATTTATTAGCCCAAACCAAGCCTAAACCAAAGTTTTACTTGCTATTTTTAAATAGCAAGTAATTTAAGTATTTCCTTTAATATCAAAAAATAATTTTTAAGACGCATTGAACATTTTCATCTCAATTTTTTGCTTAAAATACCCAAAAAAGTTCAAGCGCGCATTCCTAATGACAATAATAGGAGCTTTTTCTATTAGAGCTTTTTTTCCAAAGTGAAATGCTGGAGGCATTGCACTGTGAACAGGCTCCGGCGCCAGTGGATTCCACTGTCGCTTTCCGAGCTTTCGAGCTTTCTTCCGCCTAGCCTTGGAAGTTTGGGACAGGGGACATGTAGAGTCGTGTTTCTGTACAGATCTTTTGTAAAGTGTATTTGATTTATTTTATTTTGAATGAGTAGATTTCGTGCCTGGATTATTGTACAGAGCGACCTTCTATAGTTACGTTAGTCACATGTTTTCCTGAAATGCGGAAAACTCTATATGTTCGCAGTGTGTAACTGCAGTAGTCACAAACAAAAAAATAGCACCTTAGCATGTTTAAGTTTTTTATAATGTTACCTCTTCTTTACTAGATTTTATATTATGTTTTATTTTTATTTATTTGGAAAACAAACAGTGTTTATTTAATTTATAGCAGGCTGTATGTAGTCTGAAAATTATTCTTAATTATTGTAATATAATATATTGTAATCTATATATATCGACGGGTGAAAGCGGAAGTGGCGTAACTTGAATTTTGGCTAAAATCACTTTTTAATTGATTGTTGTATGAAAAAAATTCTGCGTCGAATGGTCTATATCTCGTCTTAGTCGAAATAGAAAATTCACAGGAGAAAGTCTCTGAATAGGATCGACGTTATTTATTCCAATTCAACCCCGCCAAGATACAAGTTTACGCGTTCACCACTAAAAAGTCACCAATAGTCATATATCTCCTTGTTTTCAAGGTACCTCTTTAACAATCTCCCCCAGCATTGAAATACTTGGTGTAAACATATAAAGCGAAGTCCAGTTCCGGTGTCATCTAGAGGGTGAAGCCAAGCTAGCCCCTAAAAAGCTTGGTACACAAAAGCTTGGAACAGTATTCCAGTCCGGGCTAACGTCTACAACCCTACAACTGGACAGGGTCGCCAAATACCAACTACTCCCTTTGGATCGTATCCAACGAAGAGCCGCTTGAATTGTTGTCTGCCATAGTATTTCAAACAGGCTTGACTCCTTGGAATTACGCCGAGATGTAGCTGCACTCTGATTCCTCTATCGGCTATATCACAGGAAGTGCTCCTGCAACTTTTCGCCATCATTCTTCACGGTGTAAGACTGCCACTCATCACCTTAATGAGTGGCAGTCTTCCACCGTGCGTTTTTCACGTAATTTTCTGCTGCACACGTGTAAAATTCCCCGTTTATTTTCTTATATTATAAACAAATAACAGTAAATAATCGTATTATTTCTTATAATATGTTATAATGACATTCTTTTAAAACAAACAATTCATTCACTTTAAGATACAACATTCCATTATAACAACGTCTGTCACCGATTTTGCACGTTGTAATGCAATTTAATTAATTAAATAAGATACGGCGAAATGAAATTTGTAGCGGCATGTCATATTTGAGATACGACAGATCCGTCGCTCAAAAAAAATTGCTTTTTTAAGTTGTCTATACATTTCCTCTCAAAGATACAACATTTCTGCTGCATAAAATAGAAAAATATTTTGTCGTAACTTGTTAAAAATCAATGAAATATCAACTTTAGAACAATTTGAAGAAACTCATCGTATAGGCTTCAGATTAATATACATACGTTCCAATTTTTAACTTTCTATGTTGATAAATATAGAAGTTATGAATTTTTAAAAAAGTTTTTTGGCTCTACTGTAAAGTTGGGGTTTTCGAGATACGCCACTTCTGCTATCACCCGTCGATATATAAAACTCAAAGGTGACTGACTGACATGGTGATCTATCAACGCACAGCCCAAACCACTGGACGGATCGGGCTGAAATTTGGCATGCAGGTACATATTATGACGTAGGCATACGCTAAGAAAGGATTTTGATCAATTCCACCTCCAAGGTGTTAAAAAAGGGGATGAAAGTTTGTATATAATAATACTTTTTAACGCGAGCGAAGCCGCGGGCAAAAGCTCGTATAATAATTAATATATTTAAATTTGTATTTTTCCTAGTAAATAAAGAGATATATATATATAACTATATTTGCGGTACTGACTGGCACTGTATTGTTTGGATTACTGATCGAGACTGATCTAGATCGTACTGATTTAGACTGTAGAGTCAAATTAAGAAAACTAGCCCCTACGCAATACCTAACCTACCTACTACAAACCTACCTAGTACCTACTACCAACCTACCTATACCCCAACAGCAATGAAAATGAACGACGTATTGCGTGTTTGAAATTCTTATCGTGCAAGCGCCTCTATGGGTGTCGCTGTTCCTCCAGAAGAAGTGAATGAACTAAATGAGCGAGATGCTCCAAACTAGTACTTTCACCGGGGTGAAGGCCCTACGAGGCCCTTGGCCCTGCGGCCGATGCACTTATCTGCACCGTGACCGATAGAAAAAATACAGGACACCGCGTTACGGAAGAGAAAAATTTTCCCTCGAGGAAGCGAACGAGTTCGAGAAAAATCGTAAAATATTGAGGAAAATTGATGTTTTTTATTGGATCGTAATTATATTATTAGATATCATGTTCTTGAGGTCGTTGTTAAGCCTTTAATAAAATTTTCATGAGACTTGGCTGATCCAGTAGTCTTTCGGTAACTACTGGTAAATTAAGAAAGTAATAGTTTAATACATTACTAGAATACACCTACATTATTAGAATTATGTAGATTACAATAATTTCAATCATTAGTCTATTTGATTCGGGTGCTAGTAAATGTCTGGCAATTTATTCATCTTCTACTATTTTTGAGGTTGTTATGCTCTTCCACATAATATTTTAAGGTTTTACCCCTAAAAAGTTTATATGGTAAATATCTATAAAACTGTTTCGTGCGAAGATGCACGTAACTCTTAGGTTTTCAACCAACTTTTTTTTCTGAATCATTCATAGTATGACTCACCGATCAATTAACAATCGTATCTCATAGCGATTGAGTAAATTATTTATTTAATACTAGCTGTGCCCCGTGGCGTTACCCGCGGTTTAAGTGATTATATCATAAAAGACTATGAAAAGAACGGTTTATGGTTGTGATGATGATTGAGATGAAGGTAATTTGTATAGTAGTATGCTATCCACTCTTAAAACAACGTCGAAACTCCCAAACTTGTATCTTTAAAGAGTCAGGAGTTCTCTTAGTACCTTCCGAACCATGGTATACCTTGGTGCAAAATCTTACTTGTTGGTAGCATATGCTTTGAATACTGCTCACGAAAACGAAGTCAACACATATTTCCATATAAATTTTGAGGAGTTCCCTCGATTACTTATGGATCTCTTCATCAGGTCACCATTTTTATGAGTATGGTACCAAATTAGAATGATAACTTATACACCTAAAGAAAATTTTTGAAAATCGGTTCACAAACAACGGAGTAATCGTTGAAGATAAAAAAAAACAAACATAACACCTCCTCCATTTCTAAAGTCGGATAAAATTGTAGCCTATGTGTTATTCTGATGTATAAGCTATATTATTGTAAGGTTTCATTAAAATCCGTTCAGTAGTTTTTGCGTGAAAGAGTAACAAACATCCATACAACCACACATCCATACATCCAAACAAACTTTCGCCTTTATAATAATAGTAGGATACTATCTATAATTTTCACTTCGCATATTAATCTTTTTGGGCCATCTTTTGAGAGCTGATTTTAATAAATTATAAATATTAATCCTTTTTTTTTTTTTTTCATTCCTAATTAGTCATATTTAATGATGATTTTGGCCAAATCAATCACATTATTGTACGAAGCTTTTCTTATAGTGATCTTTCAGGTATTTTCTATAGTAGAAAGTGACCAGGATAATCGTTTACCCCAAACCAACCATAATTTTTATTTATAAATCAATCCGTAACTCATTTTAAGAGGAGTCCACACCGCCGTTTTTCCATGCAGACGTTGTCCCCTGTTTCCTCCCTGGATAATGCCGGTAGAGTTATGATTTTATTCCTGAATATCTATGGCCACTATTAGCATGTCCCTATGTTTTCTTTTTTTTTCATAATTTTATTATTAAAAAAGATAAGAACATCCAAAAAACCCAAAAAAATGGCCAGATTTTCCTCTGTGTTCAAACACCCAGAAAACAAACCTGGCTAAAATATACAAAAAAAAAAAAAAAACATAGGAACACAGCTCAAGCCTTGCTTTAATTCTTAATGAAAAAAGTACTTAAATCGGTTAAGTTTTGGAGAAGGAATCAGCGGACAACGAATCGAAGATTTTCTGTTCTTTTATTATTAGAACTTTTGTCGTGTTGTCTCTATCGCGCTCTGCGGTGGGAGACTTGAGATTGGTGAGACAGCAATACATTTTCAAATACCTATTTTCAATTTTTCTCGCCCCTGGTGTATCCCCTTAATACGGTTGGCTTTAGCTAATCAAATCTTCTACTCTGTAGGATCTCGTCACTCGTGGGATCGTTCTCAACGTAATTGTTAACTCCTAACAATTACTTACCACCTGGTACAAATGTGCAACAAAAATGTTATCGCGTTGATTGGCTCAGATTCCTATAAGTCACAAATTGGAAGGTGTCAGCCAAGGAAGTCAACCAAGTTTTGTTGATTACAGAACCCTAAAACGGAATCCTAACGAGCTGATTTGTTGTATATTGATAGTTAATAGTTATATAATTCAAGAGAAACATTATCCTACAAGTAGAACAATCCTTATTTTAGGACCATCAAATAAAAATATTAAATCCTTTCTATCTCTGTTAGTTTCGAGAATTTTCGCAGAGGAAATTGTTGTTTGTGTTATCAAAATGAAGTTACTCACGAAAAATTAGCTTGATAGTAATAAAAAAAATTGTTCTAGGGAACCCGGACTATGTTGTTGATTGATAATATTGTAACGTAATCGAAAACGCTAGTGAATAGATAAAGTCCTGTCAAAAGTTTTGATTTTTTTTTTTTATGAAATTAGGGGACAAACGAGCAAACGGGTCACCTGATGGAAAGCAACTTCCGTCGCCCATGGACACTCGTAGCATCAGAAGAGCTGCAGGTGCGTTGCCGGCCTTTGAAGAGGGAATAGGGTAATAGGGGAGGGTAGGGATGGGAAGGGAAGGGAATAGGGGAGGGTAGGAAAGGGAATAGGGTAGGGGATTGGGCCTCCGGTAAACTCACTCACTCGGCAAAACACAGCGCAAGCGCTGTTTCACGCCGGTTTTCTGTGAGAACGTGGTATTTCTCCGGTCGTGCCGAAGCATGGCTCTCCCACGTATAAATTATATAAATTAGGCATTAGTCGAAACTTTATTACAGTCCGAGCTGAAATGCGACAGGCCGTAGGGTCAGCCGAGACTCTACTTGACTCTACCACACTTGAGATTACTATCATAAGTCTTAAATAGTTGTATTTTACTTTTTCTTATTATTTGAAATAAACAGATTTTACATTATTATTTATTATTATTTTTAAAAGTAACCAATCATGAAAGAATTAATCTTTAATAGACATGGAATTAGGAACTATATACTTACTATCAATCAATTATTGTTATATTGTAATGAAACTAAGCCGACGCTAATAAATTGCCTAACTTAATTCCGATTTAGTTTAAGCGACATTAAATGTAAATATATTCTAATGATATTCAAATTAATTTAAATTGAAAGTAAAATGAAGTTGGATGAAGCTATTTCCCCTAGTTCTGTTCCATCACTAGATTTCCCCCCGGACTATAGGTTTCTCGTTACGACTGTCTTGAGAATGAATTTGAGGACACCGATAAATAATATATTTAGATCCTGACATGTCCTAGATGTCCTAGATCAGTGTTTTTAAAACTTTCGCGAGTTCGCGACCCTTGGCTAGCTACTGTACCAGTCGTCCGAGGTCGAGATAACTATTTCAGTAAACAACGATAAAGATAAAAAAATAAGAAAATTTTAACAAAAAAATATACAGGGTGTAACTAACATAAGCGATAATACTTTAGTGTGTTGTGTGTGTTGTGTTTGTGTTCCTTGTAGAGAGTTCACTGTGAAAGAAGCAGTGCTGAAAGAGCAATTTTTTTGGTGATTTGTATGGGTGAGCGCCCTTTGAGTTTCCCCATACAAAAGTGAAAAAAGTGTTTGCTCTTTCAGCGCTGCTACTTTTACACTGTTACAGAAGCAAAGGGTGGCAGGTGGCGAAATTTTTTTCATACCATGTTGCATTATCAAAAAAGTTGAAAAAAAACAGTCCTAGATATATTGGAAATAGACAAAGACTGGTGGATAACAATTTTCAGTTACCTAGGAGTTAGGACCTAGGTAAAACACCGACAGGCGGCAACAGTGGATGCTTAAAATCTTTTAATAGTTATTGATTATAATTTATAACTATGATAATTTAATCCTAAGCGAACGCTATTATTAGTCTACTTCACTAGATAATATTTATAATATAAAATACTTAGCTTTTATTGCCTGTCCCTATGGTCGCCTATGGATATTCATAAATATTTAAAACTGAAGAAAAAAATCATCAAAATCTGTCCACTGTTCAATTAAAAGAAATAAAACCTTATGTAGACAATCAAATTTATATAAAAGAGATGGTATTAATAGAAACGTACCGTACGTACATTACGATAAAATTTACCTTTAGGCTTTACGTAAGTATTATTGATATTATTATTTCTGGCATTGCCTAGACGCAATTCAAATCAGATTTGAACTTATTAAAAATCTATAAGTACGGAGTTTTTACCCTTTGAGTACGATATTTTTGGTACCCTAAAAATGATAATAAACAACCTATTGATGAAAATACAATATAATATTATGTATTTTTTCCATATTCTCTACATGAAAAGACTACGTGCAGGTCATCATACACCAAAATCCGCATTTACATTCTATTCTGCTCCAGCGCATACCCCCTCCCCCCCTCCAGTGCCGGCGACGCAGCCATACTTTCACTTTTCATTGTAGGGCAAACTCGTTAGTCGTTAATATACAACGGATGCTTCTAATTTAGAATGCCGAACGAAAATCATCCTAAAGCCCGAGCTATAGGGTCCACCTTTCGTTTCCAAAAGTCACCACTTTGGAACTCTGTCAAACTAAGTGGTGTAGTTGAAGAATGACCGAAGGGATCCAAAATCTGTATAGGATTACGAACCTTAACGTGTGCATCGTGAGGTTGGATTTGACCATCAACGATGTAGAGTTGCGCCCTTAGAGCATAAACGAAGAGGCTTTGGTTGTTCCGCTAAGAGAGATTCGGAGCCTTATGACGGACCGCGCTTGCTGTTATGAAATCGAAGTATTTCGAACCTTTAATGTGAATTATTTTTGTGATCGTCAAAATCGCGAAATTATCCAAATCCAAAACAATAGATTTGTTTCGTTACGTTTATGATTGATGTGCCTTCATATTATTATTATTACTTATATTTTGTTATAAACAAACCATATTCATTTTAGTTTCAAGCACAGGACAAAGCAAATATTTTCGGTATATCTTTAATAGAATAATTGAAGGTCTGTAAAGGGATAGGTGAAGGTAACATTCGGTATTAAATAAGTACACGACTTTTGATTAGGGACTTAAATACATAATATTATAGCAGTTAATGATGGCTGATACAACACTGGTAGGTATACTTACAATCCCAGTACAAAAATCTTTTTGCACTAGTTGGGAACCTATTTGAAATGGAAGTGTAAGAGTTTTTCATTTATTAGGTGTTTACACGAATGGCCTAAATTAGGTGGTCTATAATAATTTTCAAGACCTTGAAAATGTTTAATCCTTTTGACATAAAATTACTCATCTTTCAATCCGAAACATAATAATATTCTTTTTTGTACGTCCATGAATATTATTATGTACCTTTAAGAACTTCTTTAATAATTGTAGTCTTGTCTTACACATTTAGATACAATGTATGTTAATACCAAGGTATCGAAAAAGGGCAGACAAAATCGCAATAAAAGGAACATACGAACACGCATACATATTGTTTTAAAAATCTAGACATGTCATATAGTTTACGACTCATGAGAACCACTTTCCCTTAGAAATTTGAATAAAAGTGTAGATTTCCTTAGTACTTTCGGTTTCGAGGCGTATGTGCCATTTTGTGAAGAAAACAATGACCTACTTACTGGTGATTCAGATGAAATCCGTTATAAGGATCCTCGTATGACACCGATTGCTGATATAGTATTTTTGGAATATTCCTCGAAACACGCATGTTTTATGGGAGCCAATGATTAAGTTTGGATTTGCTAAATATTTTCAGGTAGGTGATTAAATAGAATAGGGAATGGAAAAGACTTAGGACTAAAAAGTTAAATTCAACCATCAAAAATCACAAAGAATTTTAGGCAATTTCAATGTGTGGTGTAAGATTGAGCAAGATGGTTAACAATAAAATTTAATGTATAAAAATACCAAGGACTACGGAGTTTTTTTTTCTAATGCAGATTCGGCTATATCGTTTTACCTATCTCGATGGTTTTACCCATATTCTTTTCAATTAAAATACATCCTAAATCTTAATCTAGTTTAATCTATCACACCTTAGGAAAAAATTCTTACAAAAATTACTGTAGTTAATAAATGTAGTATAGAGCTACGTAGCTCAAATAATAATTTCCTTTTTCAATAGTTAAGTAGGTCGAAGAGTATGAATAATATTCTGCAATATACGCATCGGTGTGACAGGGTCTGGTTATTCGCGGATGGCTACCGGATCCCGGACACCACTTTCCCCGAAACAAATCCGTGAGATCATCGGGCGGTGGAGCTTCCAGGATATAAAATTTAATCACTTTAATGTCACTTTTACTTTTAACGGTGGTACCCGGTGGTCAACATGTAAAATCTTCTAATCAGCAACAGAACTAAATCAATTTTTAATCAATGTCCAATGTAAACATTGGACTCCTTACTAATAAGAATAATTACACTGTGAATACTATACAAGATTGAATATTGCTAGTCGTTACCAGGCATATTGGAAAACACCTCCGTGTTCCAGTGGCTTAGAGTGCGGCTCTTGACTTGGAGGTCGTGCGTTCGATTCCCGCGTTGGAAAGAATATTTTATTTCCAAGTTTGGTAAGGACAATTATGCAGGCTGATCACCTGATGTCTGACAAGTATAAAGATGATCCATGCTTGATCACTCGCCAGCCAGTCGTGTCGGTTTTCCGTCCCACTGGGTTATGAGAGTAAAGGAATAGAGAGTGTACTGAGCACACACTTGGACACTATAAAATTACTCCTGCGTAACTGGCCTGGTTTCAATGAAACCGGTCACCATCACCGAAATTGGTGTGGGAGTTATTATATTGGAAAAGTCACTTGACAGACCTGGACTTGGAGAGTTAATTGCGTTTCGTAAATTAATTTAGAAATTTAAGATGGTGTATGTCTGGGTAAGTCTGAATGTGTATCCTTTTACTATGATTTTCCAGTGGCAACATTTCTAAGGTCATTAGCGTAAACTTTAGAGTTTAGGTGATGAGAAGGACCGTATAAGAATACGTCATTAATTTATCGTGGTAACTTACTATGACCAATACGACCTAATGTTTACGCGATAAAAATCTAGAACGCGAATAAAAAAGAGAAATCGCTTATTAATCTGTCGTTTGTTATGGGACTAACAGCTGTGTAAAATTCTCAGATAAATTTCCGGTTAATTAGGTAGCAATTATTCAATTAACATGGTTTAGTGTAAAGGGGGTTGCCAGAACAATTGTGGTTATATAAGCAAATCGAATGTCGGTCAAGCGGTGGCGTAATGGAGAAAGGTTGCATAACCTGCAGCTTAGAACACGAGATGAGACTTGCGCCATAACGCTGAGTACGCAACCTCAGAGGTACCAGAGGTTTGGAGTTTGGACCTACGGGTATGCTGGTAAAACATGTGTCCTAATTCGTATTAGACCAACCAGTGACAAGGTAATGTGACAAATGTTTATTTGCTATAATTATTAAGATTTTTTTTACATATCTAGACTAATTTACAGGTATTTGAAAAAGTGATTCAGTAAGCTTGTAATCACAACAAATAAGATATATAATATTATTGTTTTCTTTTAATTTGCATAAAGTGAAAGTAAAACAAAAAGAATACAGAAGCAGAGTTAGTTTCAGTTAATAAAAAAATCACGTACTGCTTTATGATAAGCACTTGCCGTGCGTGCATTATCTTGGATGGATCTTAAGAAATTCTGGAAAAATTCTGATATGACAAGTCATGGAAATAGTTTTGAAACGCAGAGAGGTTTTTATCAAAAGAAAAAATGCTATACATATCGTCTTTCAATGACAACCAAATATGTCTATTGTGCAAATAGGCTACATCATCATCTTATTTTAGAGATATCCATGCTGTTCGAGTTGTGTTACAGAAGTTGTCTCTCAGAGGGCGATCAGTTTTCATTAAATACCTATGTGTTGATCTATAGGCAATCTCAGCGCCAAAGAGGGGATGAATGTAGGTTGCCGTCGGCGCTTCGCCCCCACTTCTGCCGGTATTTCCCACCACCAGCGAACCGGTCTGTACTGGTACTGTTTGCAGATTTTAATGCCGTTTCGGAAGTAATTGACTGTGACATCGCCAGCTGACACTTTTAGTGTTATTTGCGTGAGAAATAATTTAGTAGGTGTTAAATAGTTGTTCTGTTTTGATGGTCATTGCATAATTTGATCAATATGACCGATACAATAATTTAGTACTTGTAAAA
The DNA here is from genome assembly GCF_905147365.1 of Aricia agestis. Classification (NCBI taxonomy): domain Eukaryota; kingdom Metazoa; phylum Arthropoda; class Insecta; order Lepidoptera; family Lycaenidae; genus Aricia; species Aricia agestis. The sequence continues at coordinate 9,092,448 of NC_056406.1, read as the reverse complement.
TAGTGGTTTGAATGAATTTATAATAATATTTTTCTTCTTCCCTTACCTGAGAAAATGTGTTGCTGCTAACTCTTCTATGTCTAATCAACGCATTTTCCAGTAATTTACCTTCTTTGGAAAAAAATCGAAAAAAATGTTTTTTGTGACCTTTAGCACATGCTACCTCTGAACATTGCCAAAAAAATATACCAAGGTCAATGGTCTCAAATTACAGATGACATGTGACAAAGTAACACACCTATTATGTGGTAAATGAAATAATAACATACATAATATTATGCACCGGATGTAACAGTACCTATCCACAACGATATCAAAATACTACGTTTAATTAAAAAAATAAAAATACGTTCTAATTCTATGCCTAGCCACACATTTTACCCATCGTTGGCGAAATTGGAACTAATACCAACTACCAATTCCAAATACCAGCAGCCTTAGCCACATGGACATTCGAAAGAATAGAAACACTAGTGGTGGCTCTAGGAGACAATAATATTATGATCCCCACCAAAATTTTTTTTTTTTATGAAATAAGGGGGCAAACGAGCAAACGGGTCACCTGATGGAAAGCAACTTCCGTTGCCCATGGACACTCGCAGCATCAGAAGAGCTGCAAGTGCGTTGCCGGCCTTTTAAGAGAATAGGGTAATAGGGGAGGGTAGGGAAGGAAGGGAAGGGAATAGTTGAGGGTAGGGAAGGAAATAGGGTAGGGGTTAGGGGATTGGGCCTCCGGTAAACTCACTCACTCGGCGAAACACAGCGCAAGCGCTGTTTCACGCCGGTTTTCTGTGAGAGCGTGGTATTTATCCGGTCGAGCCGGCCCATTCGTGCCGAAGCATGGCTCTCCCACGTATAAACACACAATGACGAAAAATATTTGAGTATTTTTCGTCATTGTGCCTAATATTATCGGTGACAGAAATCTCTCGATGTCCCAAAATTAAAGGGTGCCACTGTTCCTGGAAGTAGTGACAGTTTTAAGGGAAATACATGGAACAGATTTTTCTTTGTCAACCACTTAGTCTAAGAACTAGGGTTACACGGTCAGTCTCAAGTCTAGCATCAGTTTAGTCCATCAGTATGTGACTGACGCCAGTATGTTCATCGGAAAGTACATAATAAAAAAAATAGTGAGTCAGTCTGGATCACTAATGAATTGACCATGTGACCAATGACTAACGTTTGGTCTTTTGAATCCTATGTTCTCTAATAACCATAACTAGCAATGTCGACGTCTTGTGGTACACCGGACGATGTTATATCTTCCACAAGTGTAGTCGTTATCCTTAAAATTATATTATTAGTTAAATATTTACTTCTTGTTACTTTCATTAACTAACAACAAAACTACCTCTTTTTCGGAAAGTTTTTGAGGTTTTGGATGTCCCGGTGTCATAGGGTCCCAGTAAAGCGGTGTCACGTTATCCCTGTGTCGCGGTGTCCCGGTGTCGCGGTGTCGCGGGCGAGACGCGGCCGGGTGAACGCTCTCGCGCGATATCATCCTAGTTGAGCGCCCGCGCAGAGACTTTGTTACTGTACTGAAGGGCTACGACTTTTCCACCAGCTTGAATTAACTTTTTTTAATTTACGTAAAAGCAATTTAATATCTAATGATTAATTAATATTGTTTTCTAATGGGCGCATTGCTGAGCCCTAATTATGTCATCAAAATATGTCGTTTGTAGTATAGTTTTTCATTAATATATTTTTTACTGCTATTGTTCACCTTTTTCAGTTTATTCAAGGTGCTTTCGTTCTTATAGCTTGCATAATGCTTTCATATCACAATATAATTAAAGCATTGTGATGTGTGTACGGTCGAACATAGAATTTTCTTGTGTCGCATTATTTATTGGGAAACTCCTCTAAAGCAGCTACACCGATTTTGGTGACATTTCGTGAGGAGCTTATTGGGTGGATCTGAGAATTGGTCAACAACTTTTTTTCATTGTACGTACGTCGCGTCGTATAAAGAAAATAAAATTTGCCGAGTCACGTAGTACTATAATTATTAAAGTTACATAATAATAGACAAACGTACAGCAGTAAAGTCTCAGCCCTAACACGTGTCTCTCCTATCTCTATGACCTACTTACCCACACCATAAAAATGCGTGCGCACGCATGCATCTATGTGCATTGGCGCAGTGTGTGTAATTTTTTGGAGTAATCTTGCGCATGTGTGCGTTTTTTGGAGTAAAATTGATTGTGTGTGTGAGTAAAGCGGGCGTTTGAATGGTGTGTATAGTGTGTACTCTGGTAATTTCCTTCGTGCGGTTATGTGCCTAGGATATACACACACTTTAAGTCCTTAAAATCCATACTAACATTATTATAAATGTGAAAGTGTGCCTGATTGTCTGTCAATTTATTATCACCTCTTCAAGCTGAACTGATTTCGATGGAATTTGGTATACAAGTACTAATGGAAGAGGAAATAGGATACTTTTGGATAATGAAGACGCATTTTTGTGCAACGTTTAGTTTTTTATAAGAACCTACTAAATCAGTTTCTTTTAGCATTTGAAAATATAATAGGTAAATAAACATTAATATACGTTTCAAAGTTTAGTTAATCATATTTGTTGCTGATTTAGTAACTACAGTACATTAGCAAGTAACTCCTAACCATAATTTTCTTCTATTTCCCTTTATTCACAAGCTATATTTATAGTTTGAGCTGTCCTATAGGTACTATGTGTGCGTCGTGTGGGCGCGACCAGCGACACTTCAAAACGCAGTACTTATTTGCATGGAGTTTTCGTACTTTGTGAAGACTTTGTATTTCATCCTTCTCTACCCTGAAAATACTAGTACTAACATTTAGCACAGAATAATATCAATAGTTACTACTTACTACGTAATTATTAGCCATGATTCAGCTCTACAATTTGGATCGTGCATGAAAATTATACAATTCTTGTGTTGCGGTCTTTGTTGCTAAACTCCTCCGAAATACCGAATTTATACAACCAACTAACAGCTTTACAATATTAGCCTTACAAGTTATGTCATAAAAATGTTATTTTCATGCACTCAAGCTATATTATGGTATTTAGTATTATGTAAACCTAAATATTAGCTTAATTTAACCTGTTACCTGACACCAAAAGTTAAGCCGAAATATTACACAACTCTACAAATAACAGTAGCATTATTTAATATGCCAAACTATACGTAAGTCATTTAAATTAAAGAATATATATATATATATATATATATATATATATATATATATATATTTCCACCCCGGAGTTGATATTGCGTCCTACATGGCGGTTTTTACCGATGATATTGCGTCCGACTGACTTGTTGCATCCTGTATACGGACGCAAGATTGACCATCTCTCAAATTCAGCCAGAAGTAGTGTTAAGGTTAGTACAATGGCTGGGTGAAATATTGGCATGGACGTTGTTTTGTCACCGGAGTGCTTTTCGGCGTATTTCTTAGTTCCGCTATTTGGCGCGCGAATTTTGGAGGTCGCTACTGTGCGCCGTATATCGGTGGCGTATATTCGATACTTTGTTTACGTATAACACGCCGATAATGTGGATTCCTGTATATAATAAAAGTTTTTAAGTTTTTATCAATTCTAATGTGTGATTTAATTACGTCCCACAAAACGACATCGTCCCAGAGGAGACGCGGGGGTGACAGAGGCGAGGGGGCGGAGTTCGCACGCGACATGCAAGGGCATGTTTTTGTTTATATTTTTTGCCGGCCAGCGCGGACGTAATGACGCTTGTGGTATAAATATTGTGTAGTGGGGCGAATATTTGAGAGAGACTAAATTCATGTCTTCAAAGTTGGGTTCACAACGCCTTCGTAAATTTGATGTAACATTACACATTTCAATGTCTAATTAACTTACAAAAATGCTGCTAAAACTATTTGAAAGTAGAGTTAATTTTCAAAAGTTATTATAAAAAAAAGTACCAAATTATGAAATTTTTGCGTGTCGTTTCGATTTATTATTTATACAATTCGCTTACAATTTATTATTTATAAAAAAAAATGAGCTAGAAAGGATTAAAAATTTAATGTTAATTTGAAGATAAAGAAGAGAAGAATCCGATACCAACAAATAACACATCAACTTACATTAAATAACTAAAAATTATATTTTTAAAATGTTCATAAAATTCGCGTCATTGTCCTGCGCATTGTTTGTTTTGAATGCCTTGCCGATATACTCAACGTGACGGGTTGAAACCTATTTTGCGATAAAATCTGCTGGCTCACTTTATTTGATCGCAGTGCTTTGGTGTGGATAGAGGTCTTCGTTTTATGCTCTCTCTCTCTCTTTGAAATACGTTCTACAAAAATTTCCAAATAAGACGTCATTTACATTTCTCGACTGTGCCAACATTTGTCTGTTTTTCACTACTTTTTTTATACCAAGTTATAAAGGCCCGCAACATTTCTAAGTTCTTAATAATTTTCTTTATATCAATACTTAATTATAAACGAATTTAGTGAATTCCTCATTTTCCTGAACGTCTTTTTCCTGAATAGCCCTAAAAACATAATGACGATCATTCAGAATAATGATTAAATCTGTAACTGTATTTCAGGAAAACAGGAACAAATATATCGAATCGATGCAATGTCGATATTACAATTAGGTAGTTATTTGACACATTTTCGAAAAATAGTAGTAGAATAGTAAGAAAAGTAGTAAAAATGTTATCTACACTTCAATATTATAAAGCAGGAGAGGTTGTTTGTTTGTTTGAACGCGTTAATCTCAGGAACTACTAGTCCGATTTGAAAAATTCTTTCAGTGTTAGATAGCCCATTTATCGAGGAAGGCTATAAGCAATATTTTATCACGCTAAGAATAATAGAAGCGAAGAAATAGAGGAAAATGTGGAAAAAACGGAGGGAAATTATTTGAAAGGGCTTATTTGAACGCGCTTATCTCAGGAACTACTGGTCCGATTTGAAAAATTCTTTCAGTGTTAGATTGTCGTGTCAATGGTTGTTGTGATTGATGTAGATCGTTTTTTTTAAAAGAAGTGATTTTAAAAACTATTTTAAAGACAAAATAAAATGGCCTTGGCCGTCGACCCATTTTGTAATACAAAAAAAATGTTTTAATTGTGGTGCAACGACCAAGAATAATATCAATATTATTACAAATAATTTTGTTCTACCTATGAAACGAAAGAACATAAAATCGCTTTATAAATCTTCATTTTTCTGGTGCAGCATATTTATTTACAAATAAATATGCAATTTACGATCATTATCCTGACGTCCAGTGTCCTGTTTGTTGTTGAACTGTTTATATACTTACCTGTCTAAAAGTATTTTGGATCGATTGTATTAACTACTATGTCCCTACCTACATACCTACGTATATGATTTTCTTTGATAAGTACTTACCTATTGTATATTTTAAACAAAATCCCATCAGTGAGTGAGTTTAGACTGCGAATTGGGTTGGGACTAATGTATTTTTAAATATCTATACTTACTAATATTGTAGAGACGAAATATTTAATCGTTTGCTTATTACTATTTAACTTACGAGTTACGAGACTACTGAACCAATTTAAATAATTCTTTCGCTATTAGAAAGCCACGGTAATGAGAAAATAGCCCAAAGTGCATCGAAACTCAACGTCAAGTGGTTACCGGGTCATGGGCTAGGCTGTACACTGTACAGTGTTCTGAGATTTTTTTTAAATCTTGACTTTGTTCATTCATAAATCGACACCCTTGACAAGATTTATAGTAACTGTGATGGCATACTTATAATAATAATAATGTACTTTTATTCAGCTCGATAACATAAAAACCTTAATCTAGACAATTACAACATGCAAATTATTTTATTTTCAATGGTTTTTTATATTAGAATGTTAAGATCGCAACCGGCAGCTTAGCTAGGTTACAGTATAACCTGTGTTAAAGCCACCGGACCCTTTCCCAACTACTGATCGCATATCGCTGATTTTACATTTCAGGCAATTAAAATTAGATTACGAATCAAATCAATGTTTAAAATTAATCAAACTTGATACAATAAACGGGGGCGGTGATTACTCGCGTCCGTAGGAATTACCTTTTACTACCCTACACGTGTCCCCCGGGTGGTGCTAAACGAGTAACAACGCCGAGTCTCAGGCGGCGGATATGATAACCTGACTCCTAGGCAGTAGTGGCCTTGAGGACTAAATACCCTCAAAAAGTCTAGCGCGGAAAGCAACGGGAAACTACCGCGACTATAATCCCAAGAAAACCACCATGATTAAGAACGCCACCAGAGATAATATGATGTCATGCGACCCGACTAACGCTCGGCGTCAGCTTGGTTCCGGGCCGACTGGTGTGAAATTGGCTACCGGCTGCAGTTGGAAACATAACATCTTACTCTAGCAAACTAACACCCAAGGGAAGGGCAATAACAATAGGAACCTGGAATGTCCGTGGACTTTTAAGGCCAGGAAAAATCGAAGTTGTTGAAGCGGAGATGGAGCGCTATAATCTGGCTATACTAGGATTGAGTGAGACCCATGTCAAAGATAACGGATACCACATCACACCTGAAGGAAATATGGTAATCTACTCTGACAGGCAAGACAATAGTTTTAGTGGTGTGGGCTTCATAGTTGCTAGCTGGCTACGAGACAAGGTATTGGGGTATAATACCATCAACAATAGAATTATATCCTTAAAAATTTCAGCCCATCCACACCCAATTAACTTTGTACAGGTCTATGCGCCGACCACTGCAGCCACCGAAGAAGAGATGGAGCAATTTTACCACGAGCTAGAATTAACCTGCAAAGCGTTACCAAAGAAGGAATGTACTATCATCCTGGGAGACTTTAATGCTAAGATAGGGCACACTGATAATGATCAACACCTAAGGAATGTTATTGGGGAATACGGCTTAGGAGCCCGCAACAGTCGAGGTGAGATGTTGTTAGAGTTTTGCATTGAAAAAGGACTATTCGTAACTAACACGGCATATAAACAACATCCAAGACGCTTATGGACATGGCGATCGCCAACAGGTCATAAAAATCAGATTGACTTCATATTAATCAGCAGCAGATGGAAGTCGTGCATAACTCTCTCAAAGACTTTTCCGGGTGCAGATTGTGGCAGCGACCATCAGCTGTTAATAGCTCAATACAGAGTCCGCCTCAAAGTAGTTTCAAAGCCTCCACCATCCAAAAATATTCTTCTAACACAAGAAGCGAAAGCTTTTGAGGACACACTACAAACTCGACTGGACAGTGAAACGTATTGCCCATTTGACTCAGCCAATACATCATGGAATCAGCTTAAGGCCGCATTAGAAGAGACAACTAGAACAATCACAAATGGACGGAAAGTAAAACACCCTAGATCTGAGTGGATGACCACTTGGGAGGCAATCGCACAAAGAAAGGCTCTAAAGACTGGAGGAATTCGTTCAAAGGAAGAACAACAGCGATACTCTGAACTTGACTCACTAGTACAGCGTCTCTGTAGACATGACAAGAATGCATATATCAATTCTATATGTAGAGATATACAAACACACTCTGATACCCTACATCCAAGAGACATGTTCCAAAAGGTATAAATTCTCACACGGGAACGAAAATCAAAATCTTGGAACATAGAAGATGAAAAGGGTAACCTGATTTTAGACAAGAACCAAGTGATGACAAGATGGAGGAACTACTGCCAAGACCTGTACAAATATGACGCTGATGAACCTGACACTAGATTAGATTTTACAGATAAAGAACCCGACATCGTTCTACATGAAGTAGAAGCAGCTATAAATAAGCTAAAAACAAAAGCTTGCGGTGGAGATGGTATACAGGCACAAGTGCTTAAGAGCTTGGGTAAGTGTGGAATCAGAGTAATGCATTCAATATGTCTTAAAGTATGGAGAACAGGACAGTGGCCAGACGATTGGACAGAATCTCTCGTGATACCACTACATAAGAAAGGGTCGACTAAAAAGTGTGGAAATTATCGGACCATCTCACTAATTTCACACGCCAGTAAGATTCTTCTCCATGTTATAAACAACAGATTGGCACACTATATAACTAGACAGATATCCAAAGAGCAGGCGGGATTCGTAAAGGGCAGGGGTACCCGAGAACAAATCCTAAACATCCGTCAGCTGATAGAAAAGAGCAGAGAATTCAATGTCCCAATAGTACTCTGTTTTGTGAATTACGCTAAGGCCTTTGACTGCATCGTCTGGTCCAAAATGCTGGAGGTGATGAGAGAGTTGGGCGTCCCCGATCATCTCATATTTTTGGTACAAAACCTCTATCTGGAAGGTCGATCAAGGGTGCGATTAGACAATGATCTGTCAGAGCCGTTTGCTACAGAGCGTGGTGACAGACAGGGTTGCATCCTCTCTCCACAGCTGTTCAACCTCGTAGGCGAATATATAATGCGTCGAGTGTTGGAAGATTGGGAGGATGGTATTAAAATTAACGGATACCTTCTCAACAACCTAAGGTTCGCTGACGACACCACGCTTATAAGTACTTGCGAAGTGAAACTTGCTGAACTTCTAGCGCGGCTCGAAAAGATTAGTCGAGACTTTGGCCTCCAAATCAATCGCAATAAAACCAAACTGATGTACGTCGATAAGCTGAACCAAATACAAAAGACATCCTTATTACAAGATCTCCAACCCGTAGAGGAGTTTGTCTACCTGGGATCGTTGATTAGCAACAATGGTAACTGCGAGAGGGAGGTTGTCCGACGGGCTCAGATAGCTAAATCTGCGGTTGGGCGCTTAGAAAAGATATGGAAGAATAATAACATCTATCGTAGCACAAAAATAACACTAATGCGTTCCCTAATCTTTTCAATATTTTTATATGCCTCCGAGACATGGACACTAAAAGCACGTACTCGAGCTAAGATTGACGCTTTTGAAATGTGGTGCTGGCGTAAAATGCTCGGCATCCCTTGGACCGCACACCGGACCAACACGTCTATACTTCAGCAACTCAAAATTACCACCCGCCTGTCCACGCTTTGTCTACAACGATCACTTGCCTTTTTTGGCCACATAGCCCGCCGGGAGCCTAATAATCTTGAGAGTCTCATACTAGCTGGGCAATTAGAGGGGAAAAGAGGCAGAGGCAGAGTGGCTACACGATGGACAGACGCGATTGTCAAGGCTGCTGACTGCACGTTCCAGGGGGCATTTCATCAGGCCAAAAATAGAGACAAGTGGAGAGCCCTATCCCAAAAAGCAAATTTTGGTGGTCACGTCCCTCAGCCATGAGGATACGACTAGGAAGAAGAAGATACAATAAACAATACAAAAAACGATCGAAACGATCTACATCAATCACGACAACCATGATTGACTATGACTATCACAGCACAGAACGCAACGTCGCGTCGTGTTTGCTTACGCGCGCGCGTTAACCAACTACTTACGAAAAAAATTATTATTATTGTGAACTTGTATTATAATCAAATACCGTCCTCTTTTTGTACAAAATAAATAAACAGAAATAATAGGTACTATTATAGATAATAACCATAATTTAAATTTACAAACAAAGTATATATATTGTTGTGTAATTTTTGTGTAGTTGTGTAATTTTTTGAGATTTTGGACTGTTTTATCTTATTTTTGATAGGTACGTTAATAATTTTTTTAAACGTTTTTATTTTTCTTTTCGACGCCTAAAGGGCCTTTTTTTGAGATTTTGTACTGATAGGTATGTCTGATATGTGATTCTTCAGGTTAATATTTTTCTAAGCATTTTTGTTTTATTTTTTTAACGCCTAAACGGCTAATAACGAATTTGAATTTGTTAAATTTTATCAACTTGTCACGTGGGCAGAGCCACGATTGAAAACTAGTATTGCTTACATACACAAGTTAACTATAGTCAATGTCACAGTAAATTAGCCTCTCAACTGGTCGTTCTTAAAATTGTTAATTTCTTAAATTACTTTTATGTTCCTATTTCGGTGTATTTGATTTGTCCGACACTTTGATTATTATGACTATGGGTTTATTATTGTACCTACTTGATTTTAAACAATAAAACTTAAAAATACCTACTACCGAAACAATTGTTTTATTTTGTGTTCATACTTAAGTTCAGAAGAAACACGCTCACATAAATAAAATGATCATATCTATCATAATTATTCTTAATATTTTTTAGTTAGCCTAGCGGACTTACCTAATTATAATTTAAAATTTAATTAATCTATGTAATATAGGGATAACTTGTTTTTAATGTCTGTTATGTACTCCAAGTTATAGAAATAAGTATTTCATTTTAATCGACTTCATAAAGAGGGATGATTCTCTATTTATACATACATATCGTCACTCCTGTCCCTCATTGGGGTAGACAGAGACCACATCACGCAATGAATTTATTGGGATCTATTATATAGGTACCTATGTATGTATCGATATAACATATAAGGTTAGGAGGAAGCAACAAACTCAACAGTTTATGGCGTACATAAAAAAATAATATACGGTACCGATATAATCTCAAATATAGTAAGGAGTCATTTAATTAGTAGAATGCATGGAATTAATATAGTACAATATACGGTATCAATATAACCATACATTTAAATGGATGTAGGAAAAACGATTAAATGCATGGAACGAATACAAAAATATACAATGTGTCACATGATTTCCATCGAGAACGGAAGCAAAAAACCAGCGAGAATTATTTGAAATTGAATATCTAATTTTCGTACGTAAACAAAATTTCTCGTCGACAATAGAATTCACATGACAGCAATGTAACTATATTCGCACGAATAACAATTAAAAAGTCATTGGGAATGGTAGACGCCATAGGGTTCGACTTTGAAAAGACGCAACAAGTCTTCGGCGATTTAAATATATATATATATATATATATATATATATATATATATATATATTCAGTGTATTTTGCGTGTACGTATTTTAACCAACTTCAAATAAAGGAGGTTATATGTTAGGTTGCGGATATCTTTTATAACTAGCCAAAAAATAAGTTTCCTTTAACGGTTGCCATTCTAGGTACTTACTTAAATTAGAGCAAAACATTGTGAATCACACAGAAAAACGGATTGGTGCTAAATAATAATATTATGAAATGATAAAAATAAGTACTCAGGTACTCCAGAGTCTTTTACTTCCTATACGAATGATGAAAAGATTTAGTCTGTGTGTACAATGTTTTGTCCTTTTTTTTATGAAATAAGGGGGGGCAAACGAGCAAACGGGTCACCTGATGGAAAGCAACTGCCGTCGCCAATGGACACTCGCAGCATCAGAAGAGCTGCAGGTGCGTTGCCGGCCTTTAAGAGGGAATAGGGTAATAGGGGAGGGTAGGGAAGGGAAGGGAATAGGGGAGGGTAGGGAAAGGAAGGGAATAGGGGAGGGTAGGGAAGGGAATAGGGTAGGGGATTGGGCCTCCGGTAAACTCACTCACTCGGCGAAACACAGCGCAAGCGCTGTTTCACGCCGGTTTTCTCTGAGAACGTGGTATTTCTCCGGTCGAGCCGGCCCATTCGTGCCGAAGCATGGCTCTCCCACGTATAAAACGTCCTTGTTTCTTAAGCACCTTTTCTAACAGACAACGACAAAACGTTGTTGAACTGGACGTTGTTTTAAACATTTGTGTACGAAGAATGAACTATCCCACAAAAAATTACTTATGTACCTATCAGTGCCGTAAACAGTCTTTTTTACGCCCTGTGCGAGCTTCTACAATTGCGCTTTTGCTTTTTTAGACATTATATTACTCAAAGCAATGTATAGGTCTATTTTACTGTTGGAATCTTGCTCTAGGGGCGCAGCGGGAAGTGGGAAAGCTATTATCGGGAGCAAACCGAAAAAATAATACTCCTGCCTGGTTTGGCCATTTTTGCGCCCCCCCAGAGTCTACGCCCTGTGCCTGGGCACCGGTGGCACCGCCCTATTTACGGCATTGAGTTATAAATGCAGTCTTGTTCTTTTAATCATTTAGAACTAGACTGCATTCATAACTCAATATGTATTTTTTTTGTGGGATAGTACACAAATGCTTAACAGCGACTAACTATGACTTAGGAGAGCTATGATGGCTACTACAATAGTAGCCATCATAGCTCTCCTAAGTCATAGTTTTCATAGATATAAAGAACAAGACTGCATTCATAACTCAATACATAATACTTTGTCTAAGGGGACTGCAGTTATAATCAGTATACAGTAACTGTATACTGACTATAACCTGTATGCTTAATTACAGTCTGTTACTGCATTGTAAAAGTATTAACTTTTAATTTTATCAGCACTCTAATCTCGCTTCATTAACCTCTTCTATAGAGCCAGGGTTAAATGCTTGGCAGAAGAGACAGTTTCTTTGGCAGGAATGTTATTAGTTATTTTTAACTGGCTCAGTTAAATGGGACAGTGTACGGTTAGCGTGAAACGGGAATTGAAGCGAAGATCCCTTCGGTGACAATTTTGATACTCCAGAGTCTCTCACTCATCATTCATCAATTCAGTGTATAAGCTTGATAGCGCCTAACGAATAATTTTAGCTTGTACACAGCTCATTAATGATTCCATTACTAAAATTGTTAATGCATAATCTAAAAATAAGTCGGGTTTTTCTTCCTGACGTTATAACTCCAGAATGCAAGAACCGATTTCCACGGTTTTACATTTGTTAGAAAGGTCTCGGGCTCCGTGAGGTCTATAGAAAAAAAATCCGAAAAAACTTCAAGAGAAAAGCAGGAAAACAGGGAAAATCATTTTATGACAAAACAACATTTGCCGGGACAGCTAGTACAAAATAAAAGTGTGTCTGTCTATCCATCTGTTTGTTACTTCTTAATGCTTAAAACGCACCGACATAAACGTATAATATAAATATATAACTACAGTATACTTTTATGGCGGAACGTTGTCCAAAATGGATGTGTTGGAGCTTATGACCAACCATAAAATGAGATACTAGGTAAAAAAAGATGAGCTAATTCAACCTTAATTTAGTATAGTCATAACTCATAAGATTTTCGATGAAGGTACTACGATGAATTATAAAATCGAAACTTGAACTCACTCTTATCTATACAAATCTGGTTGAAAGCCTCAACTTAACATTAAATACTGCAGCATCATTGGAATCCTTCAATGAAGCTGCTGTCTCTAATGTAAAGTTTTGTCTTATAATATTAATATTATGATGGTGTAGGTGTAAATTTACAATCTAGTACCTTTAAACAGTGCCGTAAACAGTCTTTTTTGCGCCCTGTGCGAGCTTTTACAACTGCGCCCTTGCTTTTTTAGATATTATATTACCCAAAGTAATGTATAGGTCTATTTTACTGTTGGAATCGTGCTCTAGGGGCGCAGCGGGAAGTGGGAAAGCTATTATCGGGAGCAAACCGAAAAAATAATACTCCTGCCTGGTTTGGCCATTTTTGCGCCCCCACCCAGAGTCTACGCCCTGTGCCTGGGCACCGGTGGCATCGCCCTATTTACGGCACTGCCTTTAAACAATGCTGATATATTTTCCAAAACCAGTAATTCTATTATACTAACGCCTAACGCTCGCTAGTTGCTACCTATTATAAAGATAAGTTGTTTGTAGTAACCGTGCCTGTGGACTAGGTTCTAGACACTTTGTATATTATAATCTATACCAATATTATAAAGAGGTAAACTTTGTTTGTTTGTTTGTTTGTTTGTTTGTTTAATTGTAATGAATAGGTTAAAAAACTACTGGACCGATTTTAAAAATTCTTTCACCATTCGAAAGCTACATTATTTACGAGTAACATAGGCTACTTTTTATTTTGGATAATATAGGGTTCCGTAAGATACACACACTGGCAAAATTAGCGGAACAAAGGTAAAAAGGGCCAAAACGGGTCAAAACAAAAACAAAAGTGGGTCGGGCTGTCTGAAAGCCTTTTTTATAGCTTCTAAGCTCATTCAATTCAAGTTGACAGGTTTTTATAGCAATTATGCCCTAATAAGTGTTTTTCGATTATTGACGTTATAAGTGTTCCTGATAAGAATGGCGTTTTAGCGGGGTGCAAGGTATGCTCAGCTCATTTAATTGTTTGGTTTTTGGAAGAACACATTGCTTAGATACAAAATTAGTGATTTCCCAGCATCTGCGACAGCTAGAGCTGTAACCACGATAGAGAAAGGTCACACCTACCGTTCGGTCAGTCAGGCCTTAGGTGTGTCGGCTTTCGTGGTTCATCGTAACTTTCAACGCTTCAGAGAGACTGGATCTTACGTTCGGAGACGAGAACAAGGCAGATATCGGGTGACAATGGTTCAGGATGACCATTTTGTAAGGAAACAAAACTTAAGAAATCGACCTCAAACTGCTATGCAGACACGAAACCTGTCGGAATAGGTCCAAGATGAACGTGTAACTGATTGTACAGTAAGAAGAAGATTCAAAGAAGTTAAATTAAACTCAAAAGTGCCAGCAAGGGCACCAAAACTTGAGACAGGACACCGAAGAGCCAGGCTAAGATTTGCGCGTGAACATCAAAATTAGACAAGTGAGTGAAATCTTGTGCTGTACAGTGATGGGAGCAAATTCTGTGTACATTGTATTGACAGGCGATAAAAAATGTGGATAAATCATAAGGAAAGCTACAGGCCATCAAACTTACCGGAAACAGTGGCCTATGATGCAGGCTTCGTAATGGTTTGGAGTTGCATATGATTTGGAGCCCGCATGGAGCTGATGATTATAGATGATGGTACTTTGACAGTACAGGGCTATAGCACCGACATCCTGGAACTGCATGGTGTGCCTTTTACACAGTTTTAGGTAGTAATTTCAATTTTATGTGCGTCCATAGAGTAATAAAATCGGGCAATATTACCTAAACGATGCTGGCGTAGCCCAGGTGGAGAGGCCAGCGTGGTCTACGGATGTGGATCCGATTGAAGACGTGTGGCACATCAATGGGTGAACGGTACGAGTTAAAACTCCAGCTCCAAAATGTGTCCAGGAGCTCGAGTTGGCGCTAGTGGAGGACTAGGAGAATATCCCACAGGAAATTATTGAAAATTAAAATGCAAGCATGGAATGGCGTATCCAGGCCCTCTTGAGATCCATAGAAGGCATTACACGCTTTTAACATGGCATTGCTTTAATAAAAATGGAGAATTTATCTTAAAAACTTACTACTGAAATTTCAAAGATTTTCTTAATTTTTTGATTTTTGCTGATTTTTTCTATTTTTCACGTTTTTATGCCCTAAATTTATATAAAATTTAATTTTTAATAATCAATTAGTAAATAAATAAATAAATATTAGAAAATCAGTGAACAATTAAAAAAAAATTAAAAATGTTGTTATGTTCCTCTAATTTTGCCGGTGTGTTTATTTCAGTTTTTCGGAAACAACCAGAAAATTTACTTATTTTGCGTACGCTGCCTAAACTATAAAAGATAGAACCATACAATGTTCTAAGTAAATGTAGATCTTATAAATATCTACAAAAATGTCCGCGACACACTATACATAGGTATAGTGTGTCGCGGACATTTTTGTAGATAGTCAAGTGAGGCACAACAACCATTTTTTTATTTAAAAATCTTGATTTTTTTTGGACTACATTTAAACGCATTTATTTTACTCATGCTAATAATCCTTATCAAAATAAATAATTTCATCACTAAGTACAGTTTATGTAGATTATATTTGCTCTTTGAATGATTAAAATTGGACGTTTGATTTAGAAGTTATGGCGAAATTAAAATATTGCGATTTACGCCCTTTTCGAAGTGGGCGCTACCAATGCCACAGAATAGATAATAGTACAAGTACCAATGCAGGGGTGCGCATTGTACGCATTGAAAAGGTCTACGGAAAACTCAACGATGGTATATTTTTTTTTATGAAATAAGGGGGCAAACGAGCAAACGGGTCACCTGATGGAAAGCAACTTCCGTCGCCCATGGACACTTGCCGGCCTTTTAAGGGGGAATAGGGTAATAGGGAAGGGAAGGGAATAGGGGAGGGTAGGGAAGGGAATAGGGTAGGGGTTTGGGCCTCCGGTAAACTCACTCACTCGGTGAAACATAACGTAAGGGCGTTTGTGCACTACACGGAATTTTACCATCCGGCGCGGTGCGGCATCTCGATTTCCTACCTTATTTATATGGCAAACGTGAAAGTTATGAACGCCGGACGGTAAAATTCCGTGTAGTGCACAAACGCCCCATGCGCTGTTTCACGCCGGTTTTCTGTGAGAGCGTGGTATTTCTCCGGTCGAGCCGGCCCATTCGTGCCGAAGCATGGCTCTCCCACGTATATCTCTTATGGATATATCCCACAATAACATATTTTTTGTCATTTACTTTTAACTTCAAATAATGGTTACTTTTCTAAGCGATTTTAACCAATACGGCAATAATTCTTATTCAATTAAATACTTTAAATACATTATTGATTATGGCCTTTCACAGCATAATTATAACGATTTTAAATGAATATTTTCGACGAATGCGAGCCACGGGTAGTAACTAGTAATGAATATAAATTACTTATTTAAAATCAAACTACTGAATCGATTTTAATCATTTTTTCAGTGACTTAGGCCATAATTTATTTTATACCCGTGCGAAGCCGGGGTGGGTCGCTAGTCTAGAAATATATTAATGTTTCTAGTCGTAATTCGGCGTTACGTGTTCCTGGCTGCACGCGTTTCGTCCGGCCCCTCTTGCAGGGCTGGCGACCAGTGAAAATAGTAGGGAAATATAAATCAGTGACTCAATCTTGTGCTTTATAATATTATAGTTCCTGAAAATTTTAGCAATAAACATTGTGGTTCAATGTACTATTAGGCAAACAGTCATCTAGTGATGCCTCTAGATCAATTCCTCTTTGAACACAAAAATAAATAATTTCATACACTGTTCTTCCGCTAACTTTCTACTGTCGACAATTTCTTCAGTTCGCCATGCTTAGCGAGCTGCTACATTTCGGGATGCGTTTCATTTTATTAGCCAGCTTCTTCGATTCCTCTTCCTCCCTTCGGTTCGAGCCTCGAGTACCAAAAATTTGTACTAACGTCCCATAAACAAATGTATTGCAGCCCTGCGTCGTGCAAGTGCAGCGCGTATTTATATCGGCCTAATTTCTAAATTGGTATGCATTTGTGGGGCAGGCGGCAGCCCTGCGGGCTGCGGCCCTCGCTTCTGCCCATTTCGGCTTTAGCGGCTTTTTAATGTGATGGTAATATTATGATATCGGCCTGTTGCGTCGAGAGTCCAGACTCCAGATTACCTAAATCAAGTGTGTACTATGAAATCGTTCCTGTAAATCTTTTACCTGCTTATGTAAGTTATGACCGTAGTACTTTCTTTCTCAGAGGCGTAAAGATGCGATGGAATTGGCCTGCAAATTCTTTATCGACTTCAGACTTTTGAGTTCCTGGTATGCTCCCACCGTGGTGTTGGTAGTAGAAATCCTAATAAAAATAATTATCATGTTACATAATTTACAGAATCGTGCCAAAATGAGGGTTATATTAATTATTTTAGTTTAAGATGTGTCGTTAGAATAAATGTTTATTATCAAAACAAAAAAAAATCACACAAAACAACGTCGACGTTGACTTTTTTAGTTGAAAAAATAAACAACATATTTCTTGTTTGAGGATTGGAAATAGTAATTTAGGTCTGGATACCTAATCTAGGTTATCTTAGCGAATTTTCCATCGCTTGACGTAGAAACTAGAAGCCTACGATCGCGTGATCGCATCAGGAAAATATTAATTTTTCTATTGTTTGTCCGCATCCAATTCATTATGTTCACCATTAAAAGCAAGGCTCCATCGATTTCCTGCTAATATTTCCCGATTGCATCAGTTGATAAAATTCTGATGGTTCCCATGATCTTCCGGTGAAACTTATGGAGTCTTCCCCTACGGAGATGCCGTAATTTACCGTTTTTAGAGCCTTATTAACTCATAATTTGAAAGCTACAAAATTGCAATATTCAGGAAGCCCTAGGACATTTTTTTATCACTATCAAGCAAATTTTTTGTGAGTAGCATCATTTTGATAAGAAAAACAACATTTTTATTTGCGAAAAATCTTGAAAGTGGTACTAACAGAGATAGAAAGGATTTCATACTTTGATTTGATGGTCCTAAAATATGGAAAATTCTATATTCTGTTATCTGTAGGGCAATGTTACTCTTAAATTATATAACTATTAACCTACCAATATACAAAAAAATAGCTGGTTAGGGTTCCGTTTTAGGGTTCTGTCATCAACAAAACTTGTTTGGTTAGACTACGGTACTACGATACCCTAAAACGGAATCACGTTTGTTGTATGGAATTAAATAAAATATTTAATTTATTATGTTTTTAGTAAGTATTTGTTGTTATAGCGGCAACATAAATACATAATCTGTGGAAAATGAAAATTTCAACTCTCTAGCTATTACCGTTATCGAGTTACAGCCTGGAGACAGACAGACGGACAAACAGACATCGTAGTCTTAGTAATAGGGTCCCGTTTTTACCCTTTGGGTACGGAACCCTAATAAACGGACTTTCATAAAAAACGTAAAACATTGTGCAATGTTCATTAATATTGAACATGTCATATTTTGACATTTAGTACAGCATTAAAGAACACGTCATTAATTTTAAAACTATAAAATTGTGCAAATGATCAAGGTACTACAGGAAACATGTTATCCTACATGAATACGAAACCCTTATTTTATCGGTTTTATTAAAATTATCTCCTTTGACGAAAATGTGCAATTCTAATCATCGTGACGCCTCAATAAAATTCAGCGCAGAACGTAATTATGACGGCGCGGTTGTCAATACTGCGCAGTATTGACAACCGTCATGTACATTGTACAACTAGTTTGCGCCAGCTAATGGAGATTGCGCGAGGCGAGGGAGGGGGAGACCCCAGGCGAGCGCGGCACGGACGCCATTTGCTCGCCGGTCGCCGCGCGTCCACATCAAACATGATAGACGCCAGGCAATATCCAAAGCAGTTTTTGACGGAGTTTTTAGAGTTGTACAAATCTTTGCCATGTCTATGGAAAAAGAAGTGTAAAGATTACACTAATAAACCACTCAAAACGGCTTGTTACCAGAAAATGGCTGATAAATTGAAGGAGGTGAGTTATTTTATGTCTACCAATATTGCGTCACGTACGAGCCCGCACATACACGCCGCGCCATTTTGATTGTAGCGGTAAACTGTGCAGTTTAATCAATTTGAGATAGCTCATAGCATAGCAAGTTAGTGCGAGGGAGACAGCCAGCGCTGAAAGCGACACTTTAGTCATTGAGCAACCTAATACAGTTAAAACAATAATTGTACGTCTATTTATGTAAAAAATGAGTTTTTTTTTAATTTTGTTTATGACTTGCAAAGGTTTATCCTTTATCTTTCAATGTTGCGATATATTGTTCGATAGAATTTTGGTCGTAACTTGTATGCAACAGCACAATTCGCATGACGTGTGAGTATTATTATTAATGATGTGTGCGTTTGACCGAGCACGTTGTGAGCTTAGCAAAATGTTATTTACAAAGTCTGCGTATTCCGAACGACGTCATTATTGTAAGGCGGCCCCATAGATAATACAATATAAATAGAGGTGGCCCCTAGACGATCAATTTCATTTCCCATTACGAATCGCTCGATATTATTGACAGGTTGATAATATACATTGCCGCGCCTCAGTCTTATCCTACTAATATTAGGTATAAAGGCGAAAGTTTGCATGTGTGGATGTTTGGATGTATGTATGGATGTTTGTTATTCTTTCACGAAAAAACTACCGAATGGATTTTAATGAAACTTAAATTAATATTATGTATACTTAGCATAAACATCAGAATAACACATAGACTACAATTTTAACTGACTTTCAAAATGGAGGTGTTATTATCGTTTTTTTTTTGTTGAAAGATTACTCCGCCGTTTGTGAACCGATTTTTTTTAAATGTTCTTTTTGTGTATAGAGTATCATCCCGATTATGTTCACAAAAGTAGTAACCTGATAAAGGGATCCATAAGCAATCGAGGGAACTCCTCGAAAATGTGGAAACATTTGGTGACTATGATTTCGTAAGAATTACTCTAAGCATAATATTATGCTACCAACAAGTAAGATTTTGCACCAAGTTACATCTACTACCTATTATTAGGCACTCCTGACTCTTTATAGACACAAGTTTGGGAGTTTCGGCATTGTTTTGAGACCGGAAAGCATAATTATTAATTATTATGTTATTACATTCATCATCATCATCATTACTACCATAAACCGATATACCATGCAACGTCCCATTATGATCCTATTTAATAATATTGGTACTTTTAGATCGGGACTCGAGTTTGTCAAGCGATTTAAAAAAATATAGATACTTATACGTTGTTGTTTTAAAGTATGTTATTTGAAGTTGGTGCTACAGTTTCCAAGGTGGCAATCTGACCATGAGATCAATGAGGTATGTAGGTAACTTCTCAAAGTGCATAATATGAAAACTCATGGTGATTTTAGTTTTAGAAGAAGTACCTTATGTATAATTAAGGTAAGATTTTGCGCTAAGGTATATCATGGTCCCCACAGATATAGATCAAGATAGATACCGCATGTGTATGCACTATGCACTTCGCGTGCCATATCGCGTTCCCAAACGACGAGCAATTGCTCGTCTTTCGAAAGTCTGTTCTTTAGTCTGCTAGCGGAATTGAACGTCAATCGGAATTTTAAAAATGCCTAAATGCCTAATTGTGCCGTATTGAGCTGTAGAAATTCGAATAAAAACGTTGGCCTAGATAATGGACACGTTTATTATCATCGGTACGTCACAGTGTGTTCCTCACAAGTGGTAGGTAGTAGGTACGGTAGTTTTCATACAAATAGAGGGACATGCGGTATCTATCTTGATTCTTGATCTATGTCTGTGATGGTCCCGAAGGTGCTAAGAGAACTCCTGACTTCTTATAGATATACCAGTTTGGAGGTCGCGGGAACCGAAAGTGCATTTATGTAAATCACATTCATCATCATCATTACTACTATTACACCATGCATCACCACAGCATGATCCTTTTATTGGTACTTTTGTTCGTTTTTTATTATATTTCACTTAAAATCGAGCCCTGCTGAGCCCTTTTTTTTCGCAGATATCGCGGATATATATAAGAATCATTTATTCAATTTAATGTAACAAAAACACCACTTTTATAAAATACACAGAAGAATAACAAATAATAATAAAAAAACTTAGAAGTAAAAGAAACAAAACATATTGTGTTGTGAAAAAAATAATATGTAGTAAGTACAAAAATGTCAGTGCATTGCCACGAAAAAAAGAAAAGGTAATCACTCACTCAGGTTTTGACAGCGACAGATGCCGCTGTCCCTGGTCTTCCACGACCGTATGGCCCATGTCCCCGTATAAGTTATATACAAAATCTAGGATGCTTTACGCGCATAATATGAATATAATATTATTGTGCACGTGTAACACTTAAATATCTATATACATATTATAATAATTATTGATGACGTGTTTGTCATCAATACTTATATAATTATTATTATTGTACTTAATCGTTACGTCATACGTATCTCTAAGCAGGCCTCGCTTATTTAAAGCTCGCGATTAGAGAATATTGATACCAACTCAATAACCAACCCTAAACACATTGTTCAATTATTTATGAGCAGCATTGTGTTGGGGACGGACCTCTAATGCCGGCTCTTGATATAGGCGAACGCGTTGGCCAACGCGTCTGCAGACGCGTTGGCCCAATGTGTAGAACGGGCGTTCGCGCGTTGGCCGTAGGTATTTAGACGTTGGCCGACGCATCTGCGAGCTTGCCGCGCGGGTCGGAAATGTCGGCAAAAGATCAAAAGACATTTGTCGCAAGCTTCGCGCTCCATCCACACATAGGCCGCGCGATCAGTTTGCCCGGAGTTATAATTATGATAATTATTATAATATGTAATAATTTTTGTATGTAATAATTTAATAAATAATAAGTAGGTAATAAAATAATTACTTATATTATTTTAATATTATAAAATATTATGTAAAAGTGAGTTTATTTCTTTGTTTGTTACGTTTTCTCGCCTTTTATTTATTTATTTCCAGAATACTCTTTAAAAACTTTTTCTTGTCCACATTTACAAAGTAATTATAAGCTGTGAATAAATAAACAGCTGCAGCTGTTAGCGACTAAACATCTACACTAATAGACGACTCAAAACGGCTTGCTACGATAAAATGGTAGACAAATTGAAGGAGGTGAGTTATTTTATATCTACTGATGTTTTGTCACATACGGTATTTCCGCTGGCCGCTACACGTCATGTCGATCGTTTTTAGGGTTCCGTAGCCAAATGGCAAAAAATGGAAAATAGAAATCCTTAGGGTGTTTGTGCACTACACGGAATTATACCGTCCGGCGTGGCGCGGCGTCCCGATTTCTTACGTTTTGATATGGAAAATGTGAAATAACTTTCCGTGTAGTGCACAAACGCCCTATAAGATTCACCATGTCCGCCTGTCAGCTGTCTGTCTGTTTCTCTTTGTATTTCCACATTATACACTACACACACACATGTACATTGTACACTACAAACCTAGGGTGAGTTCCACTAACCGCTCAAAATACTGAAAATTTCTGCCGTTCCATGGTGATCGCGGCAAAAATGTAAATCATGAAGTCGTTATTTTTGCTCATGAAAAGCCAAGAATGACCCATCTTAAAAGTTCGAAAATTAATTAATAATTAAAAAAAAGTAATTAATAAAACCGCCATCTTTACATATTATGCAAAATAGGCGGTTCTTTTGAATAAAATTGTATGAATCTATATTTTAATACGCGAGCGAAAAACTTTGGATCACTTTTAACGATAAATGTGGAAAAGTAGGTGCATGAAATTGCTGACACTAACTGAATTGTAACTTTGTAACCAATTTTTCAAACCTCGCCGTTTAAGTTTACATAACGCTAGAAACGCTCCATAATCATTGCACTTGAGCTTGTATCATTGACGCTCACATGCAAGTGCAACGAGAAAAGACACGGTCGTGAGCGTTATCGTTGTGGGCGCTTGGTGGAACGCGCCCTAGTACTACATCGCATAAACTTCAGAACTTGGAACGTTCGAAATTCGAATGAAGCGACTACAAAGCAATTCCGATCTGGTGGACGCGCACCTTAAGAGTCCGGGTGCCATCGCAATTCACATACGTCATAACAAACGTAATACCAAGATCATTTTCCATACAAGAATATTTACCAAATATTTTGCAGTAAATCATTGTACAGGTACCTAGGTAATTACTATCTCAAGCTGAATAATAATAACTCAAATATGGTAAATATTCTCGTAAATATGGGAAATGCTCTTAGTATTACGTTTGTATGAGAATTGCGATGGCACCCGGACTCTTACGGGTTAACATTGAACATTGCCGCGCCTTTTAGTCTCATTATAAAATAAATTGTACAATAAAATATTGATCAATGTTATTGTACAGGCGGGCTGCCTAAGATAATATTGTATGCAAACGTTATCAATACTTACTTAGCAGTTTATTGTGCCTGCTTAGCTGCCCTTCTTATGGTAACCTTTACTTTAACTATAATAAAATGTGAAATGAACTGTCAAATCCCTAGTTAAAGTCAATAATGGACGCCATATTTGACGATAACCTTAACCTTAACTATAACAACGCCTCCGGTGCAACCCACCCTTAATTATTAATCATTACGTCATACGTGTCTGCGAGCAGGCCAACACAATAATAGTAATTATGATATTTTAGTACTTAATTATAATTATTTCATCCCCTAGTACGATCCGAATGCAACAAGAGAGACCGTTAGAAGAAAAATAAATACACTTCGTACTAACCGTCGCAAGGAAATGAACAAAATTAAAAACTCCATCGAATCTGGCGGTGGAGTTCACCAGCCAAACCTATGGTACTATCATTTACTAGACTTTCTTGATGACGACGAGCCCGATGATTCTACATCAGGTAATATTTTATTAATTTATTTTTGTATAGAAGCAAACATGTATAGAAGCAAATATTGTATAGAAGCAAGCATTGTATAGAAGCAAATCATCGAAGAAATTGATTCATATTCCGCCTTCTACCTATCAATTATTAATAATATATTATATTAAATTAAAAGAATCCCAAGAAAATACATTTCTTTGTACCTACATGGCTGTATCTTACTATTCTTATGATAGTGAAGAAGATACGCTGCATATTTATTTGCAAATACACTAAAAAAAAAGCCGCCTTCATACCCATACGGATGCTCGGATCGGCAATTTGTATGGATATGACTTATGAGGACGGATTTTTTTTAGTTCCCAGAATTGCTCTCATAGAAAAAGTTGTTCATTTTGACGGGCTCATTTTGATGGTTTTAAAGATAACGGTGTTTACCCTAACATCTTGTATTTTGAATTTAAACACTGTGATGTATCAATATCATTTATGTTGACAAGGGTCAATCCAGCGGGGAAGCCAGCGCCTTTTCCCGTAATAAGGAGAATGTAACACCCCTTTATGAATTAATCTTCTAATAAAATCGTGTTATTTTTGTTTTTAGATCACTGTATTTCATTAGATCCGATAAGTTTACCTAAAACAAAAACTGAAGCGCTAGACGAGACGAACAGACTGAGTTCTGAGGTAAGTTAATGTTATTAAAATATAAGTTATTATTTTTTCAACATGCTTTTATTAGCTTCACTAATTACTCTAAAGTTATGTAAGTGTGTGTAAGAAAGTCTTGGAATCTTAATTGGACCTAATTTCCGGTCTTCGATTAGGATGTGCATACGCTCTGAGTTTTGATGACAATACAATATGACTAGCTGCCAAGAAACGTCATTACAAATCCAATATGGCGGCCCCCCAAGATGACGGACAGGCTATTTGAAATGCACCCCCATGATATGGGTATCAAATCAAAGGGTTTGCTGTCAGGAATACGATAAAAATAGTCACGTGACTTAAATCCAATATGGCGGACTTCCAAGATGGCGGTTTGGCAAAAGCGTGTTTTTTTTAACTATTATTATTACTTACCTACACTTACTGCTGGTTGCTTTCTTTTACCACTTAGCACTGTGCAAGTGATATGTTAATTGCATAAAATGTGCTGAAGGCCTAAAGGGTGTGGGACCCAGAAAATAAGTTTGAGAACCCCTGTTCTAGCGTCTCATAATATGTGCCTCCGCTCCGGGCCGCTATTGCTAGTCCGTACGGGTGTCCCGGATAGCTGTGAAGCCAGCCTGGTCTGTGAATAGACAGATGATAATCTTATCATCTGTCTATTACGTCTAGGGTTGCCAGGTGAGTCACGAAAAAATACCGGACAACCCCAAATGCTTTTGTATGGTAGGTCGCAAAAATAGTTTTTTATATTATAATTGCGGTCATAAAATTGTGGTCACCATATGGTGACTAAGGAGCTTCTAAAAAATTAAAATCACCTAAAACTAGGTACCAGTAACATCTACTTTTCTCAAAATACCGGACATTGTTCTGTCCGATATGACCGTTTATTTTTTACCGGACAGGCCTCAAAAATACCGGACTGTACGCTTAAATACCGGACATCTGGCAACCCTAATTACGTCCCATTGACATTCAGGCATATGTACTATTCCTTAACGCCTCCGTGGTACATAGCGCGGCTCTTGACTCGGAGGTTGTGGGTTCGATTCCCGTGTTGGAAACAAGTTTGGCTAGGACAATGCAGGCTGATCACCTGATTGTCTGACAAGTAAGATGATCCATGCGTCGGATGGGCATGTAAAAAGTCGGTCCTGTGCCTGATCTCTCGCCGGTCGTGTCGGTCTGCCGTCCCACTGGGTTATGAGAGTAAAGGAATAGAGAGTGCTCTTGTGTACTGCGCACACACTTGGGCACTATAAAATTACTCCTGCGTAGCTGGCCTGATTTCAATGAAACCGGCCACCGTCACCGAAACCGGTGTGGGAGCTATTATATTCCTGCAGCTACATTTTGTTCACAGCCAATAATGTAGTATTTTTCTTTCAGGAATTCGAACCGTTTCAAGATAACGTGTCAGAAAGTAATTCGCACAGCTCGCAATATGTCATTGAAGTTCAAGATGTGGACTACGATTCTCCTGGAACATCATACCGTGCACCAGTCCACAAACGCCCCAGGTTACCTAAGAAAAAATTGACGCATTCTAACGTAGAAGAAGCAGAGGGCTATGAGGACCGATTTGATATTTTTGGAAAAAGTGTCGCCATGAAGATGCGTGGTTTGTCAAGTCAACAAAGACTTGTCGCAGAGAAAATCATTAACGATACCCTATTCAAGGCAGAGATGGGCATTCTAAGACTATCGGACGCAATGGATCTTAAACATTAATAAAATACTTTTAGTATTTTAACAAAGCAAGAAGCGGGATCATTAGAATGACATAACTGCTGTTCTTGTTATTTCTAACAGAATTTAACTTTAGTTTTCACTAGTTTTTAATAAAATACATACCTATTTGTGTAATCATTTATGTATATTATTACATTGTCAATCCCTGGGTGCTTTTTGGTGAGCTAAGTTTTCCAGAAGTGTGTACATAAAGAAAACGTACGGCGTTATTTGACTAAATATAAAGTTCAAATACGAGCATAAACAGCCAGTTTGAACTTTGGATACAGAATAGCAAGTGTTTACACGTGGGAGAGCCATACTTAGGCACGAATGGGCCCAACCGGAGAAATACCACGTTCTCACAGACAACCGGCGTGAAACAGCGTTTGCGCTGTGTTTCGCCGAGTGAGTGTCGAGTGAGTTTACCGGAGGCCCAATCCCCTACCCTATTCCCTTCCCTTCCCATTCCTACCCTCCCCTATTACCCTATTCCTTCTGAAAAGGCCGGCAACACACCTGCAGCTCTTCTGATGCTGCGAGTGTGCGACGGAAGTTGCTTTCCATCAGGTGACCCGCTACCTTATCACGTAAAAATAGCTATCAATTATCCACTAGCAATAATCGTGAGAGTGATTGCTGGGTGTCATGAATGTTACAAACAATAGTGATCGATTGCAATCGTATTGTTTTGGCTGAATACGTGATACGACATTGCGATTTTTGAGCAATTATCGCGCAATAATTGCTATCGCATTGCTCTCGCAAGATGGGGCCGTTTGCTCGTTTGCCCCCTTATTTCATAAAAAAGTGCTAAATTAATTATTTTCCTAAGCTAAGGTGATTAAGTTTCCTGTGTTCCAACTTCCAGCACATTACAATAATATAATATTTACTTACTTACTTAGTTACTTACTGTGACGCAGATACCCAAATTCTGTCTTGGCCTCTGACACAAGCAAACGCCATTTCTTCCGATCCTGTGTGATCTTGGAATATTTCAGCTCGCAACGCCATCAGGTCCTTTTCCACCCCATCCCTAGCTCCGGATTTATTATAGGCATGCCGCCCATAGGCCATGGCCTATCACCTATGGGTAGCAGCGTCCTAGGAAGGCGACATAATTCGTACATAGGGGCGGCAAAATGAAAGCGACCTATACTCCTAAAAAATATAAATACGGCCCTGCTCCCTCCAGCGTTGTCTATTGTATAACATTACATTCAACATAGAATGTTAATTGCATAAAAGTGAAGCAGACTTTCCAATTTTCATAGTTCTTGATGTATGGGTACATCAAGAACTATGAAAATGAAGTAAAAAAACTATAAACAAAAATTGGCCAAGTGCGAGTTGGACTCGCGCACGAAGGGTTCCGTACCATTATAGAGCAAAAATAGCTTAAAATGTGTTTTTTTTTACAGGAGCCCCCCTTCATCATTTATTTTATTTAAATTTTACTATTAATTATTAAATTATAAATTCAAATGAGTATTTTGCGAACATTTCAAAGGCCTACCTATTGCCATTATTAATATCGGGCAAAAAATAGCTAAATAATTACGTTTGTTGTAATACTGTATGGTAATATAATATTTCTTTATACCTAAAGATCAGATATAAAAAGAAAAAGTAAGTAAATTATAAAAAAATTACTTATTATTTTTATATCTGATTTTTTAAAGTTGTTGGTTCCAGGGTAATAAAACGAATCAGTATATTAAATAGGTATTTATTATATTAATTGCACCTACAACATTGATATAACGCGGTAAAAAACTAACGTTATTGTCAAATACCAGGCCGCCTTTTTCAGAAAAAGGATAAAGAACATAAACACGATAAATATATAAAACATAAAAAGGGCAACAAAGTCTTTGGTTCTGAAAAGAAACATCGAAAGAATAGCACCATTCGAAGACAAGAAAAATAACAATGATAAGTGTTGTGCATGCAGGTGTAACTAAAAACTTTTTTAAACTAATTCCAACGTTCAGAAGAAGCGCTTACTAATATAATTACGATTAATGGATTCAAGATACCTAACATTTTTTACTTTTTTTCAACAAATTCGGATAAAGCCCACAACAATGACTGAATGCGTTACGCGTTTCGGTGCACGTAGCTGTAATGTTTGGGAACATAAAATGTGAGCACTTCCGTTTGATACACTCCTGACCCAATTTGTTCCATTTAGTACTTTTTATTGATCTCGCTTGTTAGATTTACAACAAAAATTTTATTTCATATAAATTAATCGTAAAAAATTATGAATTAAGACATGCTTGCAAACATTTACAAATATCACTTCTATCAGCAACTTTTAAAAACATGTATTTAATTGAAATAAAGATGAATAAATAAATATGAAAAATGATGGTGATAAATAGTGATTTAAATAATGGGTAACATTAAATAATGAATGTTTGATGACGTAAAATTAATAATTATACAAAAAAAAAAACAATTGCTATGCACAACACTAAAGAAAAAAGTATCTAGGAATTACTGAAACTTTGTTTCGGTTGGCCACTGTTAAAATATTTTCCGCGATATCAGTTCTTACAACAACTAGAATTTACAGTAATATAAAAACACGATCAATAGACTTAATGTATATTTAAGTAATGAAATATAACAACTGTAGTTATGTATATAGAATATTATACATCATAATATTGGGACGGAGTAAAAACGTTTACAATAAACTATATAATATTATCAACGCCACAAAGCGATTGTTATTATCATTATTTATGTAATATATATTTTAAAAGTAGGTCTATTATAATTATTTCGTAGGATCCATATGGTAACTATATGTTTCGAGACCCGTTATATTGTCGACAACCCTAAGACTACGACTGAAATATATCACCTAGGGTTGTCGCTTCTAGTTTTCGCTTATTATAAAAACATTATAAAAATATTCATTCTAGCAGCCTTGAATCTGTTCTCGTTCCTAGTAAGTAAGTAGTATAAAATAATATTTTACTTTTAATATAAATTACCTCCTTGTACTTCCATCTAGCAGTGCCCATACGCAAGATCGTGTTTTTATCATCCATCGCTTAAAACTACGACATCGTGAATGCAACTAACGAAAAAAGGTACTTTTTTAGGAATAAACATTCTTAGAACTCAACAAAATAATTATTACTCTTAATATCCCATAGCTGATAATCCATTAGTCTTGTATACGAACTAACAATCCAAATATTTACAATTACATTAAATTGAGAAGTAAGAGATATAAAAGTATCTTAATCGTAATCAAATATTATCACTGCAGACCAATAGCTAAAGCTAGATCTTTTATATCTCTTAACGTAAGACTCGAAGATATTAATAGTGACGAACTTTGAATTTAAAGAGGCTGAAAGATGATAATCAAAAAAATTATTACATGAGCAAATATCTCGCCTCTTTAATTTCAAAATTAACTTTCAAAGTAGCATACACGAAAATAAGAGACATATCAATAAATGATCAAAAATTATATACAACCAATTTACACAATAATTACTATACAATAAACGCTAAACCTATATTTTACAAATTAATAAAAATGATACTAAGTCGAAATTAAATACCGTATGATAATGTTACAAAGCGATGCTGTACAATTTGTATGAAACGGTTTTGAACCAAGTGACAGCCCTAGCGATTTGATGGATGAAAACGAAAAATCTTATTTTATTGGCAGTGTTAAATTGAGCTAGAGCTTTAACAGCTTTTTAAAATCTCCATAAAACATAACAAAAAAGTAACAACCCAAAACATCACAAATAAAATTTTAGAAGCAAGTAACACAAACTCAAAATATGTAACAGAAGACATTTTACTCACTTACTACTACCTAAAAATGTACAAATTTATATTTAGATGTATAAAAATATGGATTTCCATTTTGCGCAAGTGTTAGAAATCGATTCTATTTTGGCCACTACAACTGAGATCACATACAGGCCAGAGAATAGTATTTTATTGTCTGAGTAGCGTTAAAGACATCACAAATGTAAAAAAGTATGAATTTTATCTTTGACAAAGTAGGTTACAACAGAGTATTATTTAGCTAACTATTATAACGTTGAAGAGGCGTCACTTTAAGTCTAATTCACGTATCACACGGAGTCTTTGCGAGGACCCTTCGAGCTCCATCTGAAACAAAAAAAAATATTTATAAAAAATATACATACAACATTCATAGTAAACAGTAATTAGGGATAGGGCTTACCACTTGTCTAACTTAAAATTACGCGCCCCTTCCTTGTATTCAAAGTACAAAATTTTATATCAACTAGTGAAGTGGTGGCCGGTGGGGCGCATCATTTCAAATTAGACAAGCTTTACCACTTTCATAAATACGAAGAACGATAGATATTATGATGATATTTAATCCTGGTTAAGTTAATCCAGCGGGCCGAAACAAACGGCCGATTAAAACAAATGTCAAAGACTAGATTTTGACCCCATCAGACGTCAAAACAATGTTGATAAACAATAATAAAATAGCTAAGCAGTAGACTCATCATTGAAGCATAATAATTTAAGTTGATTTGCATACTGCTGTGTTTTTACCTATAAATCTGAGTCAATTAAGATAACAATGTTATTATAGGACTCTATAAAAACGTCTTGTTTGCATGTTCTTAATTGAACTAATAATATGAATTACTTTTTTAAGCCTTGGTTCTAGCATCTACTATAATACTATACTATGTAGGCACAGGGAAATAGTATGTTACTACAGCATAAAGATTTAATTAAAAAAATTATGAATAAATGAACGAAGATTAAAAAAAAACACATGTGTAAAACATGACAATAAAACTTAAAAGACTTTCAAGAGCTACATAATATCTGCAGTTAAATAAAATATAAATAAAAAAAATCGACCTATATTTCCAACAAAGGCAAAGTCAATCGTAACCGCGGTCCGCGACCGATTTTTTGTCTTTTTTCCGGTTAAAAAAACAAAAGTGTGTCAGTATACTTGAGAGCCATTACATAAGGCGGAAACATGATGGCCGACTTTCACGAATTACATAAGCACTTGCATAACAGTCCCAGAGACCTAATGTCCTACTATCTTACGTCATATTTATTATATTTTTTGGCGTTTGAAGTTGAATGTTAGATGAAAGTGGAACGTGCGATCGGTCAGTGTTGCAATGTTGACTCTACATCTTTGCTCTTGACTCGTCTTAATGAATTTGTTCAATTTTACACGTGTTTGTATGCCGTGACATCATTTTTACCACTTTTTGTTTTATTTTTGTAAAGTATATCAGTTAGTGAATTATAATTTATAAGAGTTTGACAACCCTGACGAGAAAATTTTGTGTCGCTGAAGAACTACAAAAGGGATGTGGTTTACGAGTTTAATGATTTATTAATTAAAAAGTTTTAGCAATAACAAAAAACTGCATTATATAAAAAAATTACTTAGAGTTTATTATTATTTTCCTGTATCTCACATCAGTTGCATCAGACTATGCTGACTATCCATAGAAAGTGTGTATGACCTTTATATGACTCAAGTCTCAACCTATTACGTTCAGTAAACACTGAATCACGCAACGGATTTTTGATTGATCAAAATAAGATATCTTCAGTTTTCCTTAATACCTAGATATGCCGATGGGTATCTGTGAAAATAGCCAATTGACTACACAGTACACAGTTACAACATACACTACAGGTTTACCTAACTATATCTTTTGTAGAGCCTTGCCAACGAGCTTAATATACACGCATTAATTAGTTATGATCCAGTTTAACTAAAATATTTTGTATCTGATTTTGAGTGATAAGAGAGCAAATGTTACTTCCTTGGCTGAAGGGATTTTACAATCGTAAGATAACTTGCCAAAATAACTAATTTGCTACTTATTACACACATACATTTATTTTTCTGTAAAAAATCTTTTGAAATGTCTTTATTCTTCAAGTTAAAGTTACAAGATGAAAAAAATAAATTTATTTATTATTATGGAAACCTTTCTATTATTTAAGGGTTTTAATATTTTATCAATTTCCAATGATTTATTAATCCTGACAGCTGTATCAATCTATTACATATCTGGCTATACTCTCACATTTTATAGCGTCATAAAATTGCGTTAACTCTACTTACATTTGGAGCTCTACAAAACATTGTCCCAACGGGTTATGTCATAAAAAAATCACAGTTTCTCGGTCAACGACCTCGCAGCCGAAACTCTGTGGGCAATGCACTCTGCTGCACTATACAGATAGAGATCGGGCTAGTTGAACGATAACGACTCTACATCTCAATGCAGAGAGCTGCGTTAAATTTTAATTATTCTCACTAATGTAGTTTCTTCCGTTTCTTCAACATTGACAACATTTTTTTGTTTTTTTTACGTTTTAATAAATATGCCATGCGCCAGGTACTGCATTTTGATAAACTTATTTTTATTGTTTCAAAACTCATTTTTAGGTTATTATTTATTAATTAGAATTTAGATATTATTATTAATGGTTATAAGGTAAAACGTACACTTTTATAAAAAATGTTGATGGTGTATTATCAGAATTATATACGTGGGAGCGGAGAAATACCACGTTCTCACAGAAAACCGGCGTGAAACAGCGCTTGCGTTGTGTTTCGCCGAGTGAGTGAGTTTACCGGAGGCCCAATCCCCTACCCTATTACCTTCCCTACCCTCCTCTATTCCCTTCCCTTCCCATCCCTACGCTCCCCTATTACCCTATTTCCTCTTAAAAGGCCGGCAACGCACCTGCAGCTCTTCTGATGCTGCGAGTGTCCATGGGCGACGGAAGTTGCTTTCCACCAGGTGACCCGTTTGCTCGTTTGCCCCCTTATTTCATAAAAAAAAAGAATTCAAATTATGTCGAAAGCTCATGTCTCACGAGCTTTGCTAGGTATTGCTTTGCCTAAGTTTTATATTGTCGATCTTACTCAAGATTTTATGCAAACATAATATATATTTTATATTCAGTAGATATTATAATATTTAGACTATAAAGATCAACGTGTAAAAACTAAAACATGAATATGTTAAACAGTAAAAACCTATTTAAATAAAGGCCTATAATTTTAACCTAATCCATATACATTAAGCTTATGTAAGCTATAATGACAATGTACCAGATCAATGACGTAACAATCATAAATGTGGGTTAAATTAATAAAAAAAAGTCACACCCACAACACGCACACAGGCGAGTGAAAGTACGCCGCGCCGTGAGATTGTCATACCACGTCCGTCCGCCGCGCGATCGGACGTGCCTCGCCGCTCGCGCCATGACTCATATTTTTTGGATGTTTGTATTAATATGCAGAAAACTTTATCTTTGAAAGATACAAGCTTAATGAAAGTAAAAAAACACGCGCGAAAACTTGAAAGCATGAACATTATGTTCCAGACCACGATGCATTTTATACAAATGTTGATATTATCTGTTGAGGTTTTGACTCGCCTATAGTTTTGGTCCATAGGTCAATTCTCTGTAGTCACCTTATAACCTGCTAGTAATATTGCCGTGGTATAATGTTTTAGAATGTGGCTCTTGACCATAACTAAATATCTTCTTTACAATAATTATTAGTATTCATAGATAATGCAGGCAGATCATCCTTAGGAAATTGAAGAAATGATCTATGTTCCATGGATCATGAGTCGGATGGGCGTATAAAATTTTGGCCCTGACACTTGATTTTTTCAGCAACGAATTGTAAAAATGTTTGTTCCAAGTAAAAAATCAGTACTTGAGTACTATAATCTATAACAACGATCAAAATTGACCTAAAAGAATTCAAACGTCAAAAACGTTTGAATTCTTTTAGGTCAATTTTGAACTAAGATAAGTAAAAAATTGGATTTAGGTGCGATCTGCGGCAAATGTATGTTCAAGGTCGTTTGCTCAGGGGATGGCCTTAATTAAGAATTAGCATTTCAGTCATGAGATTAATAATTTTATAGTATTCGTTTTGTATTCCGGAAAAGAAATGCTTTGCTCTAATTCAGTAATATACTGTACATAAAAAATAAATAAAAGAACCGCGCCTTCCACTTATAAAATGTTTTTTTAAGTATTGTAGGTCAAGTTTTTTATTAAACAAGATGAGAAGTGCTCTTGAGGTATGAATTTTACTCTTGTTTATCATTATAACACGCGGTGAATCAGCTACTTATAAATAGATAAAGATAGCAGCGGTGTCTTAGAATAGATACAGAAAACTGAGAGTGTTAGGGTGCGTCCAGATCTGGGTCATGTGGATGTGACTGTGACTTGTCAAATAAGAATGGGAAATATTAAGAAAAGATCGAAGCACATACAGTAAATAATCCAACCAAAAATGTTGCGCAAGTCATAATTATCTGAATATTGACAGAAACGCTGTCAAACTTCGAACAGAACTTATTGCTTACTGTCTATTCTGGTGCTGCATTCTAAAGATAGTGTGAACACATCGTGCAGTAATAATCTATCCTAGATATAGACTTATCAAATTCTAAATCACATAAAAAGTACAAAAACCTTATGAAATCAAATAAAAATTAGCGAGAATCACGATTAAGTATTACCGTAACAAAAGTTTAAAAATATTGTCTGTGGAAATTTATTTATGTTAGTTTTTTACAGTGATAATATGTTTTGAGTCCTGCTACTATATTGTCTTACGGCCGTTCCCAATATTTGATCTATCTCTGGTTTTGCCCTACTAGAGATAGGAATAGCTCACAATTGACATAAAATATATGTCCCTAATGTCTAATGTGAGCTATTCCTATCTCTAGTAGGGCAAAACCAGAGATAGATCAAATATTGGGAACGGCCGTTATACCTACTCGCTAAACGCATCATTCTATTCAAGTAATGTATTACTGGAATAGAATGATGATTCTATTATTTACGTTACATCGATTATGTAGTTTTCAATTAAAAACAGTTTCACAACATTGTATAGATAAAGTATGTTGATATTGTCAATGGAAAATGTATTTTTATGCAATTAAAGGAAAATAGACCAGCGAGTGATAACGCGCTATCTTTCTTATTTAATTAATGTATTATCACTCTACGGCCAATACAAAGCATAAATATATAAAATCCTAGCTGTCCCGGCAAACTTTTTTAGCCATAAAATGATTTTCCCTGTTTTCCTGCTTTTCTCTTGAAGTTTTTTCTGTTTTTTTTTAAAGACCTCACGATGCTCAAGACCTTTCCAATTATATTATATAATTAGATTAAAAATATAGAAAAAGCAAAAACGCTACAAATATTTACAAACTACAAAAGTAAATGAGTTGGAAGTAAAACCTTTTGTCATTTAGCTTAAGCTGAAGATTTTGTTTATAGAACGCGCTAATTTCAGGTACTAAAGCAGTGCGAATTTATCGAGTCTTCAGGCTGTATACAGTATAACATTACTCTACAAACATTAGAAGAGTTAAATCAGTGGAAAATGTAGAAAACATGGGGAAAATCTTCTTTAGTGTTGACGCGGACGTAGTCGTTTATACGTGGGAGAGCCATGCTTCGGCACGAATGGGCCGGCTCGACCGGAGAAATACCACGTTCTCACAGAAAACCGGCGTGAAACAGCGCTTGCGCTGTGTTTCGCCGAGTAAGTGAGTTTACCGGAGGCCCAATTCCCTTCCCTATCCTCCCCTATTCCCCTTCCTTTCCATCCCTACCCTTCCCTATTATCCTATTCCCTCTTAAAAGGCCGGCAACACACCTGCAGCTCTTCTGATGCTGCGAGTGTCCATGGGCGACGGAAGTTGCTGTCCATCAGGTGACCCGTTTGCTCGTTTACCCCCTTATTTCATAAAAAAAAAGTCGCGGACAACAGCTAGTTTTATTTAATAAGGTTACGTCTAGACTAGCCTAGGCTGACTGTAAAGTCAGATAGATAAACGCATTTTTAATACAGTACGTTAAGGCCGTCTCCCGACCAAACGACCTTGAACATACATTTGCCGTGTTGCTGAGATCGCACCAAAACCCTATATTTTTACTTAGTTCAAAATTGACCTAAAGAGAAAGTCCAAGGAATTTATTAGTTCAGAGGATCAATTATAGAGGTAAAACACAAATAGACGTACGCATTAATAACATTATTATGTTTTGATCTTACGAAATTCGCACTCCATTTTGTATATAGGTATGTAGAGTATTGCGTAGTGTCAGTCAAGGCCAAGGTTCGCCGACCTGTTTCAAAGTTCGTCTAACTTCGACCTAGTTTTGTCGCATGTAAACATTGCCGATTTGGTCTTCGCGATCTTCACATTCGCGAGAAAGTAACTAATTAGTATTATATAAAGAATAATTATTATGCTCTTCTTGACATAGAAAGGTAAAGCTTATTACTTTATTAGTGTTAAGATTTTTAAAATGCATTATTAAATTTACTGCATAGGACACTTTACTCCCACAAAAAAAAAAAAATATACACTACGTTTAGGGTGGGTTGCACCAACTTACTTTAACTATAACTGTAACTTTAACCATAACTTTATCTACAATGCAAAATGCCAAATCTTTGGTTAAAGTCAATAATGGACGCCATATTTAACGATAACCTTGAGCTCGACAAGGCTTTGAATCATGAATGAACGTAGCGAAAAAAAAAAACTAACGCTGTCATCACTCATCATACAAAAACGCAAGTTTTGACAGTTCTCCCTTACTAGCAGCGCCCCCGCCCACGTTCATTTAAAGCCTTGTCGGACCAGCTGTCATCTGTCTAATTCTGTGGTCGAAGTTAAGGTTAAAGTTAAAGTTAGCCTTAACTATAACTATTAACCATAACTTTGACCATAACTGTAACTATAACCATGGCTCTGGTGCAACCCACCCTTAATAGTTAATAGTGTACCAAAATTTGTGGTGGGTTGATCGTGCCTGGAACTTTGCCTTAGCAGGAGTAAAGCACTATGGGTTCTAGTGGGTAGCTCCTACGGGGATTCCCACATACCCCGGCCGATGTCACCAATCCGCCGGGGATACGGAAAACATTTCCCCATGTAAAAAAAAGTTACCGAAAAATACTGAAAATTAGTACACAGAAATATAGTTGAAATAATGAATTTTCATTTATTTCCATCGTGTTCACATCAACACAAGATGAAACTGCAAGACACAGTTTGACGGTGGCGGATAGATGCACAATTCGCAAATCAAGTGAAATAGATATACCCAGTAGAGTTAGATTTTTTTATACTGACTGACTATAATAATTAATTTCAGCTTCCCATACAAGTCTGAACTAACCCTACTGGGCTAATAGTAGAGCTATTATGCTGGCACTTCACATGGCTATTTGTATTTGCTATTGGCTATTTGTTGCATTTGGCAAAATTATTAACGTATACACAAACAAGCAAATAAAGGCAAATACGGCCTTCCATACATGGACGTCAAATACCAAACTTTTACTTGAATTTGTTTACTTGCCCATTTGACTCTTTTGATGTGCGTCAAAAACCGACAAAGGTATGTATACCGATATACGTGTATTTGGTATTGGTCATATTTGTCAAATAGGCAAATAAGGCCAATAATTTGTCAAACATACCGTCTACACATGGTGATTGTTTGGCGAATAATCAAATACGCAAATACAAATAGCCATGTGAAGTGCCACCTTTAAGTACATCATCGCGTCTTGCTGCGTCTCGTTTCGGTGTGGCTTGGCACTTAAGTTGCTTTTATCAATGACATTACTCTTTGATTAGTCACACCGGATATAAATAAAGGCTAAGATAAGAAAGGCAGATCTTCTATCGTTTGTGACATTCTAAACAATTCAATTACGAAATCTACATTTTAAGTAAGTTAATTTCAAACACCGCACACTGAACACTTGCGATTCTTTTTCATCTGATTAACGTTTCGCTAAATTTTATAGACTACAGGCCCATGTCGAAAATGGATGGATCATAAATATGACCATCAACTACCTGACCATATGTTATTAAGTAACAGCAGGTTCATATTATGAACCTGCTGTTGATGTAATAATATATAGGACGATATAAGAGCATAAAATAATAAGATTTGGCAATATGCCGTCACTTGTAAGCTGTCCAACTGAGTGCTGGTGAGAATTCAAAAGTGCAGGTAGAAGCATACTGGTCATATAATATAATATTTGTACGGCATTTATTACCATCGATAGATACAAGAAAAATAATAAGAAAGCGCGCAGTGCTGTAAGGGGAAAAATCGAGGGGTACAACCTTGTTACCCAACAAGTTACCCTCTCTTTCCGTGGTCCGGGGGGTGATTTGAAACAACATGAAATAATTTATTTTGAAAGTATCTTATGCATAATCATACTATATGCCGTATATTTTCGTTGGTCCAAAGGTTTGTAGGGGAAAAAACTCAAGGAAACATCCATAGAACAAAATGTAAAAAAATACATATTATTTAAACGAAAATCTATAAAAAATCATATGGATTTTATATATAATGTAATAAATAAGCAGAAGAGATAAGGGATAGGGAATAAGGTATACCTTATTCCCTATGCCTTATCTCTTCTGCTTATTTATAACATTAGCCTATTCCTTCATAAAAAGGCCGAAAACGCACTTGCAACTCTCCTGATGTTTGCCCCCTTATTTTATAAAAAAAATACGTTTAAGGTGACGCCGCGTTAAAGTAAAAAACCATGTTGGATATGTTCTAGAATTTAGATTGCTTGTTTTTGGGCCCGCCTCTCATAGTAAACAATGGAACAGCAAAAATGGAAAGGGCGTAAGCGACAAAATGGTTTTTGTCGCGTAATTTAAAAACCATAAATACATTTCATATAAGCTACGAGCAAATTAAAGTGTATGCCTCAAAAAAAATCTATGTACAAATTTTGGAAGCTTAAATGACCTCTGTTGGCAAAGAGAAATCCTTTTTTTACAGAGCCTTCCTGTGGTTTGATCTCGCTAAACATATTACGGTCTAGTACTTTTGAAGAATTTCATTTCAAAGCTAACTAAAATAATATAAAATTTTATTTATTAATAAATGGGAAAGTGTGTCTGTCTGTCTGTCTTTTACCTCTTCACGCCCAAACCGCTGAAACTGATTTTGCTGGGTACATACCCAGCAAAATCGGTTTCAACACTTTGAGTACCTACCGGGGAAGGACATAATTAGGATACTATATACCCAGAAAAATGTACGGTTCCCGCGTGAAAAACAAATTTTGGCGCAACGGAGTTGCGGGCGTCATCTAGTAAAATCTATATCATATTACATTATACGAAAAAATCTTACGGTTTTCGGTGCTAAAATCTATCCCAGAACTCTACATATAAGTATCTCAATACTAAAGTTCATTGAAACCATCAATGGCTTAAGATTGAAGAGGTAACAGATAGAACTTTATATTATATTTTATAGTATTTGTTACATTCTATGATTTGTAACAACTGAACAGTAATAATATAATAGTTAAAACTGTCAAAACTTGAAACAAGTTAAACTCATGTTTGAAGTTTTGGGAATAGTATCTATTCATAGTATTTAGGGCGCTTGATAACAGTGACACACATACGATATCTGCCAAAACAAACAAACAAACATACCTGATATCGATTTACCCACGATCTAATATTATCTTTAATCCTCATCTGACACCAACAGCCAAACTTAACTGGCACCTTACAAGCAGGAGTTTAACAATAAGCCCACCAACTAGTGCGTATTGGGCCACGTACAATATAGGGTTCCGTAGTAAGTACTGCTTTTATTTAGCTTTTGATAATTTTTGTATAGTCAAAGAATGTACATAATATTATTTTATAACGTGTTTTTGGGTGACTCAACTTTAACTACGCGCTTTAACTTACTTTAATTCGAGCTTTAACTTTAACAGACGTTGATGAAATCGGACCTTAAGCTTGTCAACCTAAAACTGTTGTTGTTTTGATTGTTTTTTCTAGTTGATATACGATCTGTTATATAAAATATTGTTTGTTTACTTATAAAATATACATTGTATTGTTAAAAAGACTTAGAACATTTTTTATGGTAGTTATCACATATTACTTATTTTAACCAGCTAACTGGTTAAAATAAGTAAAATTACTTACTTACCTAATTGTATATCAATTAATTTGTATCTAGTGTTTATGTGCATGATGGAAAAGACTGGTCTCCACGACACAGGGAATCCTAGTGTGGAGATCAGTGTAAGATTAGCGTCGTAGAAATTTTAAGTGAAATAAAGATTTGTTTATTGTTATTGTTTTATTTATATTTTGTTAGTGGAGTTACATTTTACTTAAATTTTAATAATTTCTTCCTTTGTTTATGTCCAAAAAATATATATTAAATAATTCTCTACGGCTAAATAGCATGATTTATTCAAATGAGAACCTGTTTTATGTAATTTAATGAGAATAGAATAAACTTTTTGCACTTTAATTGACTCACCCAGATAATACCTTGTTAATATGAAGTCTAACTGGTTTCCGCACATTAACGGTAATATTTACCACACAATAACATTTTCTATTATTATATATTGAGTATCGCTTATCATGCCTCTTATAAATGAGATCGATATCAGGATTATTACTTTAACATAAATTAACTAAAGTATTTTTAGTAGAACATTCATATACGTATATAAATGAAAGCTGCTAAAACATAATTATAAAATTTAGGGCCATACACACCTTTGGCGGCATGTGCGCAAAGTAGTGCGTATTGGGCCACGTACAATATAGGGTTCCGTAGTAAGTACTGCTTTTATTTAGCTTTTGATAATTTTTGTATAGTCAAAGAATGTACATAATATTATTTTATAACGTGTTTTTGGGTGACTCAACTTTAACTACGCGCTTTAACTTACTTTAATTCGAGCTTTAACTTTAACAGACGTTGATGAAATCGGACCTTAAGCTTGTCAACCTAAAACTGTTGTTGTTTTGATTGTTTTTTCTAGTTGATATACGATCTGTTATATAAAATATTGTTTGTTTACTTATAAAATATACATTGTATTGTTAAAAAGACTTAGAACATTTTTTATGGTAGTTATCACATATTACTTATTTTAACCAGCTAACTGGTTAAAATAAGTAAAATTACTTACTTACCTAATTGTATATCAATTAATTTGTATCTAGTGTTTATGTGCATGATGGAAAAGACTGGTCTCCACGACACAGGGAATCCTAGTGTGGAGATCAGTGATTGTGTAAGATTAGCGTCGTAGAAATTTTAAGTGAAATAAAGATTTGTTTATTGTTATTGTTTTATTTATATTTTGTTAGTGGAGTTACATTTTACTTAAATTTTAATAATTTCTTCCTTTGTTTATGTCCAAAAAATATATATTAAATAATTCTCTACGGCTAAATAGCATGATTTATTCAAATGAGAACCTGTTTTATGTAATTTAATGAGAATAGAATAAAC
Source organism: Aricia agestis (assembly GCF_905147365.1). Taxonomy (NCBI): domain Eukaryota; kingdom Metazoa; phylum Arthropoda; class Insecta; order Lepidoptera; family Lycaenidae; genus Aricia; species Aricia agestis. The sequence continues at coordinate 9,050,585 of NC_056406.1, read as the reverse complement.
TTTTTGCACTTTAATTGACTCACCCAGATAATACCTTGTTAATATGAAGTCTAACTGGTTTCCGCACATTAACGGTAATATTTACCACACAATAACATTTTCTATTATTATATATTGAGTATCGCTTATCATGCCTCTTATAAATGAGATCGATATCAGGATTATTACTTTAACATAAATTAACTAAAGTATTTTTAGTAGAACATTCATATACGTATATAAATGAAAGCTGCTAAAACATAATTATAAAATTTAGGGCCATACACACCTTTGGCGGCATGTGCGCAAAGTTCAATGACCGCGACGCTCGCCTACGGGCAAGTGCTACGTACTACGTAGTAACAAGTCAACGAATACTTGTGTTTAAATATCGCTGATCACGTGAAAAAGTAAAATAATGCTTTATTCAAAATGGGTATTAAAAATCCACTTTTTAGGGTTTCGTACCCAAAGGGTAAAAACGGGACCCTATTACTGAGACTTCGATGTCTGTCCGTCTGTCAGTCAGTCTGGCTGTCTCCAGGCTGTATGTCAAAAACTGCTATAGCTAGAATTTTCACAGATTGTGTATATAATATGTTGCCGCTATAACGGCAAAATACTAAAAACAAAATAATATTTAAGGGGGGCTACCATACAACAAACGTGATTTTATTGGCTTTTTTGCTTGTAATGCATAATGGCAACAGGTAGGCGCTTGAAATATCCACAAAATCTTTAATTATATATCTACTTTAATATTTAACAATAAAATTAAAATAAAATAATTAAGATGACTCGCATACAAAAAACACATTTTATTAGCTCTATAACGATACAGAACCTTTCGTGCGCGAGTCCGACTCGCACTTGGCCAATTATTGAACCTACCACCGGTTCGGGAACTATAGCCCGGCAATCTTTCAATGATAATTAATATTGTAGTAAACTTAAGTAAGTATTAATTTATCACGTAGTCTTAACTATAAATTAATAGTTCTAGATGTCGCCAGCAACTTCCATAGTTTAGTCGTTTCGTGCAAAAGTATATTTTTGTAGTTAATATCGTAATCTTCGGTCTTACGGCTTACCACAAAAGATCTATTTAACATCTATTGAACAGTTGTTTTGAGACCATTATGAATGAATTTCTCTCTAATCAACTGTTCAACAGGTGTTTAAATCTTTTGTAGTAAGACGCTAATGTTTTGTTTAAACAAAAAACTTGCTCTCCACACAATATTATAGCCAGTAGCAACTAATATTATAGTCAACGAAATTGAATAAAATTCAAGCTAGCTTTTGCCCGCGACTTCGCTCGCGTTAAGAAGACGTAATATTATTTTACAATTTTTCATCCCCAATTTTATCCCTGTAAGGGTGAAATTTATCAAAATCCGTGGGATTTGAGTTTACCGGAGGCCCAATCCTCTACCCCATTCCCTTCCCTACCCTCCCCTATTACCCAATACCCTCTTAAAAGGCCGGCAACGCACTTGCAGCTCTTCTGATCCTGCAAGTGTCCATGGGCGACGGAAGTTGCTTTCCATCAGGTGACCCGTTTGCTCGTTTGCCCCCTTATTTCATAAAAAAAACCTTTCTTAGCGAATGCCTATGTCATTAATCTACCTGCAGGCCAAATTTCAGAGCGATCCGTCCAGTGGTTTGGGCTGTGCGTTGATAGATCACTATATCAGTCAGTCAGTCAGTCAGTCAGTCATCTTTGACTTTTATTTATATTATATTTAGATTTGTTTACTTTTGTTGGGCAACGAGAAATGTGCGTAACGTGTTATAAAAGTTTGAAAGAAAACAAAACGATTACGGCCACGTGAAAAACGGAATTCCTTAAAACGTGACGGTGTTCAAAGAATGTACAATGTGTCTATGATTTTATATTTAACTAGACGACGACGGCAAGTCGAAACTCTGTTGCGCCAAAATTCGTTCATCGAGCGGGAACCGTGCATTTTTCTTGATAAAAAGTATCCTATGTCTTTGCCGGGACTCAAAGCATCTCCATACCCAGCAAAATCTCTTCAGCGGTTTGGGCGTGAGAGGTGACAAACAGACAGGTAGACTTTCCCATTTAAAATGTTAGTATAGATGCAGCGGGGCTAGAATGGTCACATTTAGCAATTCCTTTCAATAAATTCAGCGAATGAATTGTCAAAACTGTCAAACTGACAAATGTCAAAGCAGTACAGAAATACAGAAATGAATTGCAAGCAGAGTTGCATTTTGCGATTTTAGAAAAATGAATCTTATTATGATTCATATCATAATTCTTCAAAGCGACCATTTTAGCCTCGCTGAACCAGATACAGACCATGATCCAAACCACGCCTAAAAGTACCTTGATGAAAATATAACTTTATAAATAATACTCGTAGTGCATGGCAATCATGTTTGTTGAAGCGAAAACTTTCCTAGCGGCGAAGTGAATTTTTTTCTAGGATAGTAATATATGTTAAAAAAATTTGAACTCGCGTCGCAAAAATTTGTAAGACGAAGGAAAAGTAATGACCTCATCTTAACTTTGTCACGATGTGCCTGCTATTTCGTTTTCATAAATACTATCAAGAAGTTGATTCCTATGCAAATCGGGGCCCTAAGTAGTTTGGTCGCGTTACGTCAAACCTAGCTGACAGATCACAATTAACATTGAATTGACATATTCGACCAAATAACGTTGGTCTGTCAATTGCATAGCAATCAACTTCCTCGATGGTACATGAAATATCGAAGATACAGATGCAATAATTAAGTATATTCATGACAGCACGTTTTATCTACACTGCATTTTTTTATCGTACGACTCATTCCTAAAATGTTACTATGAATTCTCACTATATTATTTATTTATTATCAATTGAAATTATGAATGAAAGAATTTACATTGTCAATGAAATTATATCGTCTTCGTGGGACCACGTGTTCAAACGCACGTGCTATTCTCTGTCAACGTGATTTTAACCGACTTTCAAAATGGCATCCATTTATTTTAATGTTCATTCAATTAATTAAATTACAATGTTTAGTTAACTTTGAGGTAGCAAAGTTAGCTCCGATCGTTTATTATGTTTTAGGGAGACGAAACTAAGATCGGTTTTAGAAAATGTAACTGCTCCATGTATTATTATTATAATCTTATATATAAAATTCTCGTATCACAATGTTAGGCCGCGAACTCCTCCGAAACGACTTTACTGATTTTAACCAAATTTTATATGCATATTCAGTGGGTCTGAGAATCGGCTACTGGCTACTTTTTATATTGATGAGTGCATTTGTTGAATAAATAATAGTAAATTATTACAACACGAGTCTGATGGCGACCATTGTTTGTGTGACGGGATAGTGATGGATGTTGTCACGGTAACATACTTATTTAATCACTTCAATAAAAGAGTATGGGCGATATACTTGATTTATATTATGGCAAAACAACATTTGCCGGGACAGCTAGTTATTATATAAATGGATAGAGCTAAAGGATTTAGGGAGATCGCAGACGACACACTTTTTGTGCGATCGAGTCTGCGGCGCCCATACAGTCGGCATGCCTTTTATGACTAATACACACTTATGTAATGTTAGTATTGATTGTTAAAAAACAATCATTACTAACATTATAAGTGTGTATATCTGTCTGTTACCACTTCACGCCCGAACCGCTGTACCGATTTTGCTGCAATTTCGCATGGAGATACTTTCAGTCCCGGGAAAGGACTCCTTGAAATTAATAACTTGCTATAGGTCTACCAGAATTTGATAGCAAAAAAATGAGAAAAGAATTAATTGACTCTAGCAATACCGGGGTAGTTGGTATAAAACATTTTGATCCTTTTTTTTCCTTAAAGCGGCTGATTCTGTGTGTGAAACATGCTAATATAAAAATTTAACAAATGATCAAGGATATTTTTTTAATATCTGCCATCAAAATTTGCCATCAGATCCTGGTAGACCTATAATATTTATCCATTTTTTACAAACTACCTAACAATAGATGACGCCCGTAATTCTGATGCGCCTAAATTCGTTTACCGCACGGGAAAAGTACATTTATTTGATGTAAAGAGTATCCTTTCCCGGGACTCAAAATAATATGTTCATACCACAGCAAAATCAGTTCAGCGGTTTGGACGTGAAGAAGTAACAGACAGACACACTTTCGCATTTATAATCTAATATATAAAAATAAGTCGAGTTTTCCTTCCTGACGCTATAACTCCAGAACACACGAACCGAATTCCACGATTTTGCATTCGTTGGAAAGGTCCCGGGCTCCGTGAGGTCTATAGAAAAAAAAACAGAAAAAACTTCAAGAGAAAAGCAGGAAAACAGGCAAAATCTTTTTATGGCAAAACAACGTTACCGGGACAGCTAGTAGTATCTTAATATGGATTTTAGTTTTTAAGTTTTTTTATGTATCCGTAGCCTACGCAGTACGCACTGTCACAAACACTTCCGAAACGGCTCGTCAGTCGTCAGGGTGTGGGAGTTGAAAGGAGAAAGTGGACAAACTCGCGTGGGAACAAAGAAATTCAAATCGATGTCCAAATTAATAAAATTCACACCAAACCTGAGCAAATTTATGTGACACTTTAGAAAGATTGATAGTAGTCAGTAGTCAAGTAGTTAGTCAAAAGTTTAAATAATAATCATTAAACGCACCTATTATGTCATATATTTAAACGAGCAATTCTTGTATATATATATATATATATATAATTGATATAATTGGAATCTCGGAATCGGCTTCAACGATTTTCATGAAATTTAGTATATAGGGGTTTCGGGGGCGATAAATTGATCTAGCTAGGAATCATTTCTAGAAAATGTCATTTTCATCGTATACCGAGCAAAGCTCGGTCACACAGCTAGTTATTATTAAGTGAGATTTTTCAACCACAGTAAGTATATTGTTAAGTTTGAGCAGTATTGTTATAAAGATACAGTATCTTTAAATGTTTGTTTTATTTTAATTTTATTGTACACAAGAAACATGTTTTTGATAATTGGGGATGTTTTTGTAGAAAAAAACATTAACAATATTTAAATTATTATTATCAAACGACTAGAACGTTCTAGATTTTCGTATTTCCAGTCCAAAATAGGATTGTTGACAAAACGTTATGTCAACACCTCTTGTTGTCCGGCCGATTTCCCCGAAACTTTTCAAACCCGTTTCTTCCTGAAAGCGCTTTAATAAATAAATTATGTGAAACTTAGCCAAGTTTTTCTTAATTTGTTTCTTGAGTAAGTACAAATCTTTTTTTTGGAACGAAGTTCCTTATCGCGCGGTGCGAAAGGGGGCTAGACGGAAAAAAATAAGACCAAAAAGTTGTCATGACATATTTTGCCACAGACATAGAAGATAGATACCGCATTTTTTTGTTGACTATTGAGTGTTAGGTTTTTGTACATAAGAAATAACTTCGTTCCATCCGCGTGTCCCTTGACACCTCTCAAGTTTTGTATTTTTTTTTAGTTTTGACGTGGGAGAGCCATGCTTCGGCGTGAATGGGCCGGCTCGACCGGAGAAATACCACGTTCTCACAGAAAAAAGCGTGAAACAGCGCTTGCGCTGTGTTTCGCCGAGTGAGTGAGTTTACCGGAGGCCCAATCCCCTACCCTACTCCCTTCTATCCCCTTCCCTACCCTCCCCTATTCCCTTCCCTTCCCATCCTTATTCTCCCCTATTATCCTATTCCCTCTTAAAAGGCTGGCAACGCACCTGCAGCTCTTCTGATGCTGCGAGTGTCCATGGGCGACGGCAGTTGCTTTCCATCAGGTGACCCGTTTGCTCGTTTGCCCCTTATTTCATTTTAAAAAAAAGTTTTTAAAGTGAAAATTTTTTGGGATGAGTACAAAATGTTTAACTTGCTTCAAGATTCAGGATTAAGAGCACGTGGCCTGACTGACTAATACCGCTGTTTCGTTTTTACTTTTGCCAAAATTCCCGATTTCAATTCTTTGTTTTATTTTCGTCTTTGCAAACTTTTATTCCCGAAACATAGCTTCGCTTTGCCAATTTGGGTCTGGAACGATTTTATGTGAAATGTAGCTATGTTTTAATCGCTTTGTGAGGGTTGTTATATGACCATGAATGTGACCGTCAATGCAGTGATTAGCGGCATTTCCTGCATCCATCAATATAATAGTTTTATAATTTATTAATTACAGTTTTCAACCTATAATTTTTGTAGAGGTTTTAATTACAAATTGTACTAATAACATTGTTAAACAATATTCGTGGAACGTAGAAATTAAAATTAAAATCTTAACAAGACTCTTTATTATTTTTTTAACCTCCGACAAAAAGAGGGGTGTTATAAGTTTGACGTGTCTGTATGTCTGTGACATCGTAGCATCCAAACGGGTGAACCGATTTTGATCTAGTTTTTTAATATTTACATTTTCACAATATTAATTTAAAACTTTCCACATCGCCTTCAGCTTTACACCTTATTATTTTCTATCTTAATACACTGCATGTGCTTGTTGACTCTAATTTACTGATTTCTCAAGTCCCAAGTGTTAGGTTGACGCGTTAATAGGAACATTAAAATGCAAGGATTGTCGTACTATTTATTAACAAGAAGTAAAATAAAGTATCAAAGCAATAAGTTGTAATGTTTTCTTGCGTGATGTATACTGATCGTTTGACACACATACTCGACGTGTTACGAAACCGCGCGCGCGCCGCCGTCCGCCCCGGCGGACTCTACATTGTCAGTAATGACACCCTACTATAAAATTGTACTGTAAATAGGCTTATTAAATCATCTATACATCGATACATCTATACATATAAATAAAATTAGAGTGTCTGTTTGTAATATTGAAAGAACCGTTTTTTACTACATGCATATGAATCTAATCTTTGTTATTATACTATGTTGACGCGGACGAAGTCGCAGGCAACAGCTAGTTATAAATATTATGCATAAGCATAAGCCTTGCACGAAAAAAAGGGATAGTATTTTTTTTTAGCGCTTAATGCTTAAGTAATTATAATAAATGTGTTTGCACTTATCATAGATTTACATAAAAACCGTGTACACATTATGTAATTATGAAAAAGTAGTGATCATTATAATCTTACACAATATTTACTTTTGGATTCAAAACACAAATATGTGTTGGTCTTCCATAACACCGTCCGAAAAGTACAAAAGGCATAACGTGAAAAGTGAAAGCCGCCGTGTTCGTACTCGCACGGTAACGATCCATCATGTCCTTATATATATAAGATCACGCCCATGGACGAATGTTAATATAAAGAGGATCACGATGCGAAAGTTAAAGACGGATATCTAAGTCATGAAAATATATCTATATATATAAAACTCTTTCAACGCACAGCCCAAAGCACTGACTGAAATTTGACATGTAGGTAGATGTTATGACGTAGGCATCCGCTAATAAAGGATTTTGATCAATTTTACCCCCAAGGGGTCAAAATAGGGGATGAAAGTTTGTATATAATAATACTTGCTAACACGAGCGAAGCCGCGAGAAAAAGCTCGTATATTATAATATCATGGAAAGATCGCGGTATAGGTACGCGAAAGTTGGAAACGGATCTAAGTCTGATTATCATGGAATTTTTATTTTAGGCCGTGCGCCCATTGCGACTTTTTGTAGCGATGCAGTCGCGATACTGTCGCATATTTGCATCGATACAGTCGCGATGCAGTCGCTAGCTGTATGTCCTGTATCTGTATGGCGTTGCAAATGCGACTAAGGCGCAGCGCAGACGACAGACTAACCGTGACGCACTTTTTAGTCCGTGGAAATAGAACTGCGCGTCGTGTGCGTCACGGATAGTCTGTCGTCTGCGATGCGCCTAACGCGCGTTAGTAGTGATTCAGTCGTGCGTTTCATAGTCGCGCGACTGCATCGCTACTAAAAGTCGCAGTGGGCGATGGCCCTAAGTTTGTAACAGAATTTTTCAGTTAATCTACCCTCACCTCACTTATTAAGCTAAGCAATAAAAATGTAGATTCAGTGGTTTCATCTCGCATTGGACAGCCAAAGATACCAAAGCTAAAGAATCGAAGACAGAGTCTACATTCCTAAATTTTAAAACTCAAAGGACTGTAAAGGTATTAAGTAAACTCTAGGTTACTTTTATAACAAAATGTAGAAAATAGAATTTAAGAAAATTATACTTTCAAGAGTGGCAAAATACAGCAAAGGATAAAGACATGTGGAAGGAAAGAGGCCTTTGCCCAGCAGTGGGACTCCATCGGCTATTAATAATAATCATCACACTTTTCTACTGGAACAAGAAAACGTTACCTAATTAATTTTTTCATCGGAAAGATTTAATTACTAACGATATTTTAATTTGTATCTGAGTAAAACGAAGAGAAGAGGAAGACTTGTATTAAATCGGCTCCAAAATTATTAGCCTAATTTCGATAAACTTTGACAGGAACATATATAAATAGTAACTGGAGTGGGACATTGACCACTACAATGGTTCAAAACTTAAAATTAATGTTTTGTTTTAACTTTAAAAGTTTATAGCATGTAAAATATAATACCTTGAGAGAGAAAGTTAAAAATATTGTTAATTTGCATAATTGTTAATTAAAATAATTAAATCCATTTTTTGTTAAGCTTCACTTTTGTAGAAACCAAGAATAATTTTATTATTTCAAGAGTAACAACAGAAATGAAAGTGTTTCACTAAAATATGATTTTGACCTGTTAAGCTACTAATTATGTAGATGTTTATAAATAGTAATTCTTTAAAAACAGATACTTAATAATAATTGACATCTTTGCTGTGGGTAATTAATATAGACAAAGACGTATACTCGACTCTCGTATTTTTAAGTAGTTTTTATAAAATAGGCGGACACACGAGCAAACGGGTCACATGATGGAAAGCAACTACCGTCGCCCATGGGCACTCGCAATATCAGAAGAGCTGCAGGTGCGTTGCCGGCCCTTATATAATAATTTTGATATATCAAAGTAACGGGTAATTTACTGTCCTAATAATATAACAAGTTTTATTGAATGAAAGTTCATTTGAATTATAATATTACATCCGGAGATAAAGCTTAGTTATTCCAGCGAAAAGGATTCGAAGAATTTAAAAACCTTAAAACCATTGTTCCGCCAGCGAACGTGAAATAGTTAAAATCAACAATTCAATCGGAAGGCAGTAAGTAGGGCATGCGGCGAAATTTCACGCCTCATCAACCCGAATTGAACCTTACACTTCAGACTTACGGTCTCGATTACAGTGGTCCGTGGAACAGCGAAAATGAAAGTTATACGCGATTTGCACAGGCAAATTTGAATATGTTCTCACTGTTGGTTGCCGTGGTATTGGTGTAGGTCCACATAACTGGTTTCGGTGATGATAAAAAGTGGGTAATTAGTGTGTTACTCGGAGAAAAAACGCATTTTTGGGACAAAAAACCAGCTCCGTGAGAAACTTGATATTATTGCGAAGCAATCTTGGTGAAATATTCTTTATGACACTTAACATAATATCAACTTTTGAAAGGAACTGCAGCGTGCTATAACAGCTTTCTTGATTTTAATGAAAAGTTTGGTTTTAAACTTTTCATCGACAATTTAAGTAACTTTTACAAGTTTAAACTTATTTTTCATTATAACTTCTGAGTTTAATGAGATCTTTATAGGGTTCCGTACCTAAAGGGGAAGAACGGGATCCTATTACTAAGACTTCGATGTCTGCCCGTCTGTCCATCTGTTCGTCTGTCCTTCTGTCCGTCTGTCTGTGGCTGTAACTCAAGAACCGCTATAGCGAGACTTCTGAAATTTTCACAGATTGTGTATATCTGTTGCCGCTATAACAACAAATATAAAACAAAATAAATTAAATATTTTAGAGGGGCTCCGATACAACAAACGTGAATGTTTTGCTATTTTTTGCTCGATATCGATAACGGCAACACATAGGCACTTGAAATATTCACGAAATACTCAGTTGTATTTGTACTTTAATAATTAATAATAAAGTTTAAATAAATTAAATAATTAAGGGGGGCTCCCATACAAAAAACACAATTTTCAGCCTATTTTTGCTCTATTGTGGTAAGGAACCCTTCGTGCGCGAGTCCAACTCACACTTGGCCGATTTTTAATCATTACTGGGTAGTATAAGCTTTTTATTAAAATATGTAGACACCAGAATATTATAAAAACATTGAGTATGTACTTTTGATACGGTGAGCAAATAGGCAAGTTTCATACTTTTTTTTAACATTATTATTCATTGGCATATATCAGCCTTTCCCAAAATGGGCGATTATACCCCCTTGTGGGCGCTGAAGGTCTAAGGGGGGCGGTATATGGGACCCAGAAAATGGGAGCGTTGTGTAAAGGCGGGGAAGGGTGATTTATTTCATCTGGATGCATTTTAAATTGAAACAAATGGGGCGCTAAAATATTTTTTTCTCAAAGTGGGAAGAGAGGGAGGGAGTGGGAGGTGTGGTTAAGTAGACAAAATAAGTTTGGGAACCTCTGGCATATCTATATATATAAAACTCAAGGGTGACTGACTGACATGGTGATCTATCAACGCACGGCCCAAACCACTGGAACGATCGGGCTGAAATTTGGCATGCAGGTAGATATTATGACGTAGCTTAGGCATCCGCTAAGAAAGGATTTTGATCAATTCTACCTCCAAGGGGTTAAAATAGGGAATGAAAGTTTGTAAATAGTAATACTTCTTAACGCGAGCGAAGCTGCGGGCAAAAGCTCGTATAAATATAAAGCTGAATTTACCTCAAAATGTAACTGAAGTATCCACTCTTTAACTAAACTTATCATTTGCGAAATCCTTCAAGTAACAAACAAAACCAGCCTGTGTGATATTTTAATATAGATAATAATATTAAACTGCAAATTAATAAAACCCCTAATTCATTTTGTAAATTAATAAATAAAACCACAGTTTAGTTATTAACAAGTAGTGCGAATTGTTAATTCGGTTCCGGAAGAGTACACAATCGCGAATGTGATAATATTATACAACGGTACTACGGACGTGACGTCCACTCGGCAAGGATACGGCCTTCACCCTTTAAGATAACATACTCTAGTATAATTCATAATTATATTGATATAACATGCTGTATACTACGCCTACACAATAGTTTTGAATTCGGATACGGTTTGCAAAATGTGGAATTCTGAAAAGGGCTGAATGCTGATCTAAATGATTTCGATAATTTAACTGCCGAAAATCATGAAAAAGTTATTGAAACCGAAATGTATGAGATCCTAATATTTTGATGTCTAATTTCAACTACCTAAACAAAGCCATAAATGAAAACTTTTGAGTCTACAGTAAAAAAAAACACGTGCGCAGTTGAAAACGTTTTTCAAATGCTAAGTACGAGATTTCTGGAAGTGAAGAGGCGGCACTGGTTCAGGATGGTCCTTTCTGTGTCACAGATTATCATTTTGCACAGATTAATAATTATAACTGTAAAAAGTAAAACTGCATTTAGCAGTACCGCAGTTACGTAGTTCTGTATAAGCTGAAGCGCCTACGTTCAGCTTATACAGAACCACGTAAAGTCGAAGGCAAATCCCATGTATCACTTTTGAATCTATCACTAACTAATGAGCTTCAAAAGTCAGACCAACCAGTCGTAAACGAATAGAAAAGTTAGAAAAGTATATTTTATTATTATTACTAGATGACGCCCGCAACTCCGTTGCGCCAAAACTCGTTTATCGCGCGGGAACCGTACATTTTTCCGGGACAAAAAGTATCTCCATGCCAAATTGACTGAAGTGAAGTGCGTGAAGAGGTAACAGACAGACAGTCAGACACACTTTCGCATTTATAATATTTTATTATTATTTTGTATTGTATATTATATTGTATAGATTTAAAGTTTTATCTTGTAATTGTGCACGCTTTACCTGATGTCTTATATCACATCTCTCTCCGTAGGGCTGCTGTAAGAAATTTCTTTCGAAATAAGCAGTTCCTTTGTGTCGTCTTTCAATGTCAACTTTTATTTAAAAATTTCTTGTGTGCAATAAATGTAAAATAAAAAAAAAAAAAAAAAGAAAGTCGGATTTTCTCTCAACATTATCAGTGATTCAGCCCTTGTTATGGAGTTTAAAAACATTATCCACGTGACGACTTAAACGTGATTCAGTGTTGGATTATGCAAGATGTCTAAACGCCGTGTCACATGGACCTTGCCGCTTGCGCCATGGTGACAAGGGGAAGAAAAGTTCTACTGAGTCCGTCAACCATTAATATTTTAAATGCGAAAGTCTGTCTGTCTGTCTGTTACCTCTTCACGCCTAAGCCGCTGAACCGATTTTGCTGTCTATCCTGGAAAATGTACGGCTCCCGCACGATAAATGAATTTTGGCGGGTGTCATTAAGTACTACATACACTAGTCGAGTTACGAGTATTTATTAATCCAAAATTTTTACCTAATTTTAAAAAAAGTGGCGGTTTCAAAAACTTTTTGTGGTTTGACGGATAAAGAAAGAGTTGGAATAACATTTTTATTGACAGTAAATTGAAAAAGCATCATTCTCATCTATTTACATTCAATTTTACATTCAAATAATCGAGAGCTTAATTTGACTGGTATGTAGTTCTATTATAATTAGGTTATTACTTACTACTTAGCGTCATAATTTTTTTCCAGAAATCGATTATGGTTTTCATGAGTCATCGTTTAGAATAATTGAAATAGTTAATGTGATTTGATGGAAAATAATGAACAAGTTAGATTAAAACCTAAATTATTTATGGCTTCCTTTGCCTTGACTCTCATTGTTACCCTTTTATTGAGATGTGACAGCTCATTGGTCAAATCCTTTATTATTGTGGTACGTACTAACCTACTTTTCGCTCAAAATTTCGTAGTAAACTAGACTTATTTTATTCCAAAGTTGTCGTTATAAAATTATGGGAATTAATTCAAAGAAGCGATTTAGACTAACGACTCTACATTTTTGTAAAAGTCAAAAACCTAAGCCTATTTTGATCAAGTTCTTTTTTATCTATTATGATGACAAATATATTTCAAAGAAATCACTAGGAATTGTGATAATGTGAAATACATTTGATTCTAAAAGTTTATTTTATTATTTTGGAGTTTCATTCGTAATTATAGTAATACTATAATTAAAACTTATTGACTGGTATAAAAAACTTTACCTAATATTTTAATTTAAATAATATTTCAGAAGTCATGTTATATTATATATAAATTAAATTTTCAAAATCCTTATAATATTCATTTCAAAATCCTTATAATATGCAACATTGTACGACGTCAAACTCTACATAGAGCTGGGGAAGCTTTTAAAGCATTTGGTTAAATTAGCGCTTAGTGTTTTGTTTTATATTATATTTTATACATAATAATTTATTTTTCGTAGATATAAATAGTTACAATCGACTTCGACAATCGAAAACAGCTATTTCAATTTACTTACAAGCCGTAAACATGTGTCAAAGAAACTGTTTTACGCGTCGCAAGTAATAAACTTATATTGCGTAATAACTATAAAACAAAACCCTTTTTCCGTGCGCATGATTTACCGTTCCTCACACATGCGACCGGCACACCACACAGTACACACATGCAAACACCGAGATGCCACACTCACCTACGGTCAAAGCGTATGGTCCTGCCCGTGAGGAGCTCCTAGTTGTAGCATCGATCGACAGAGCTCCGTGATCTCCGGGTGATTTAAATTGATCAGATGGACGTACATCTGCTTGTGAAGACTCAGTTCCCCCGTCACCGCCTCCAGCCTCTTCAGCAGCGCCTCCTTCTCTCTGAGGAGCGTTTTTACTTTTTCCTCCACTTCCCGGGAGCGGACCTTAGCTTTTTCGCGCGATTTTCGCACGGCTATATTGTTCCGCTCCCGCCGCCTTCTGTACTCGTCGGTCCCCTTGTCTATAGCTTTGCCGGAGGAGGACCGCCTCGGCGGCGGCACCGGCTTGTGTTTCAGCAGGGGCGGGAGCAGGGGGGCACCCAGGGGCGGCAGTGGGGTGAATCCTCCCCCGTACGGCCCGCTGACGCCCACCGGGGGCTGCACGTTGTACTGGCCGGTGTACTGCGCACACGTCACGGATCTCCGGAAGTCGTGCGGTTCCGGCGGCTCCTCCTTTATCGGCGGGGCCTGCTCGTGTGAATTTGCCTGCACGGGCGCGACGTAGGAGGCCCCCGAGTGCACCGGCTGGGGCATGTACGCGAGGGTCGTCCGCGCGAACGGCCTGTGCTGGGGGGACCGGGCTCCGGGCAGGATCTCCTGGAACAGGGCCATGGAGTCCTCCCCCCGGAACTGGTCCTCGATGAGGTGCTGCAGGTCCAAGCTGATCTCCTGTCCATTGAGCTCGTCCAAGTCCGGGGGCGGGAAAGGGGTGCGTTTGTCTTCGGCCGCCTTTTTCAGGTCGGGCTGCGGCGGCGGAGGCGGGGCCGCTGCTGCGTCGTACATCTGAGGTGATTCCATACCGCCGGGGCCGATCGGCCCAGCGGTGCTGCTGCGAGTCTCCACTTCAGGGCACTGGTGATCACTAGAGCACATGCACGGTCGCGCGGCGGGCACTCGCGGACGGAGCGGGCACGTACGTTCGCTCCGACAGTCGGACGCTGACTGACGGAGCGCGCGCGCAATGCTGGCCGGAAGGAAGCTGTTGCTGAAAGTTCGCAAGTAAAAGTTTTAAGGCTCGCGCACATCGTAGCACCGAGTTTATTTCAATTGAAATTTCAGGTATTTAAGGCTATTGTTTAAATATTTTTTATGAAACATAAAATAACTCTTTGTAGGATTAAACATATTTATCTATAAAATGAAAGTTTATTAAATGAAAAACCACGTTAATTTATTAAAATATTAATTATTTTATAAAAACTCTACGTTAGTAAACGAATACTTACCTAGTAATCCTAGTATTTAAAATATCCCACATTCAAAACCGGTATTGTTTATTTGCTTTTATAGGTTGATAAATTATCGCATTATGAAAAATAAGGTAACATTATCAACAATATTAAGATGAAAGCTTGCAAAATCTTTCGTCCCTTAAGTAATAAAAAATTATAAATACCTATGCAGAGAAATTGTTTTTAATAAATCTCAGATGCAAGTAAGCAATGTAGCTACCAAACTAAATTATGTAATTGTCACAACAGGTTCTAAACTATTTAAAAATTAGTACCAACTCTTTAGATTCCTCATTCTTATTTTAAATCTCAAAACGAAAAACTCGATTCTATTTATGAATTATTTTTATATTATTGGAATCGATAAAAAGCGTTATCGTGCATGCTATCGCGGCGGAGTCACTATCATCACGGACAGAAGCAACAACCCGTTATCAATGATCGTACGCAACATCGATATCGACCGATTGCATCGCCGAGATGCGGCACGGCCCTACGTGGACAATCGCTAGATGGAACAGAGCTTATGAAATTATTATTTTTATTACATAACTTTTTTTTATTTTAATGATTATCTGTGGTTATGTATTTTTTTCTTTCAAGCTCTATGTCTGCGTAGTAGACTGTAGATGTATGCGAATTCGCGAATTGTTGATAAAATTAATTTAATACATAACATTGAATATTGATACACATGTTTCTCTCCAATACATGACATTAAAATACTAGAAATATTTTTTTATTTCTTTACTTTTTGTTTTAAAACATTCCTTTTTTATTTTTTTTAACATTTTTTTTGTTATTTTGTTATGTTGGAATTAGGAACATTCTAGAGTCTTCATCCTAAACCATAAAGTTAATATAATATTATATTACCTTTATGTCCTAAACAGCTTACCACGTTGCTAATATTATGTTGTCAGTTGTCACACTAAGATACATTAAATAATGATTACTTAATTTTAATTAAATTAAGAGGTTTTAAAATTTCTCATTATGATAAATGACTTACCGGAGATAATTATGTATGTAATATGCCTACTATTCGCGGATGATCTCAAGTTGTTGCTGGCGATCAAAGGCATCAATGATTGTGAGCGCCTCCAGCGGGACTTGGCGAGGGTAGTCGAGTGGAGTCGGAAGAATTAGCTGGCATTTAATGTCTCCAAATGTTCGGTCATTTCGTTTAGCCGAGCGAGGACTCCCCTGATCCACGACTACAAGGTAAATGAGGTTACTTTGTCCAGGGAAAAGTCGGTGCGGGATCTCGGGATCCTGGTGGATGAGAAGCTGTTCTTTCGGGATCACGTTTCTAACGTCTGTAAGAAGGCATACCGGCGTTTAGGCTTCGTACTACGAAGGTCCGCGACGTTTCGGAATGTTAGGGCGATTACAGCGTTATATGATGCGTTCGTGAGAAGTCAGCTGGAGTTCAACGCGGCTGTGTGGGCCCCGCATGAGAGCAAGTACAAGCTCATGCCGCATTCAAAACAAGTATTTGCGTTTTCTCTACTTAAAACTGTATGGAGTGTATCCTTTCTACCCGCTGATGTATCCGACGCTGTTTGTGTTAGGCATGGTGGGATACAACAAGTTGGAGACCAGGAGGGACTTGAGTTTGGCGTGTTTTATGTTGAAAGTGTTGCGTGGCAAATTAATTTATCCGGGTTTACTGCAATGGCTGGCATTGAATGTCCCCGATAGGTATGTGTGGCGGAGGCGGTCTCCCGACCTGTTCGCGACGCCGCACTCTAGAACAAACTTATTAAAATACGCGCCCATTGTAGGAGCAATCCGAACACGTCTTAACAAAGTCAACAGCAAGTTGGACTTATTCGTATGTCCTTTGAGTGAGTTCACAAAAGTGACACTATCGGTCATATGTTATACATGAATTAATTTAGGTAGGTGGAGTGTAGTCGATTAGTTCATGGATAACATAATATTGTTAAATAATATTATACAGTAAATTTAGGGGATGTATTTATTGTTGTTGATGGCATTTTCATTTACATTAAAATGAAGTCTAAAAATAATACAAAAAAAAATGTAATTCATCTATTTACTACGCTATTGAATTGGACATTAGTCTGTAATGATAGTTGTAAGAATGTATAATAAATAAATAAATAAATAAATAAAAAGTGCATCTTAAAATGCATAAAAGTATGATATGATCTTATTAAAGTTAAGTAAGCGTTTTTCTCTCTAAGTTCAGCCGTAAGCGATTATATTCGTCTCTGCGATTGACACTGGGAATATTTTTCGCTTTTTTTTTGTTATTAAACTAGTAGGTATAATATATTTTTCGCGTCACGGTCTACTATCAGGTGCACAGGTTTTGCCTACAACTAGTTTACCTATGCAGGTCAACCGCATGTCTGTGCTCAAAGACAGTAGCATAGTTTGGTGAAATAGGGCTAAAGTATAAAATAGATTTTGGTTTCGCAATGTGCATTTTGGTTGTCTCATCAACCAAAATGCACATTGCGAAACCAAAATTGCCTGCTATTTTAAAATGCATACTTTTGTGACCTGCACTCAATAGACTTTGAATTTTCGAAAGGTTAAGTAAAAATATTGTTAAAAATAAATCAAGGAGTCACCTTAAGGAATCTACGCGTTTTGAAAATGTGTATCTTGAATTAAATGTAAGCCATTGAACTCTTTTACAATTTT
Organism: Aricia agestis; assembly: GCF_905147365.1. Taxonomy (NCBI): domain Eukaryota; kingdom Metazoa; phylum Arthropoda; class Insecta; order Lepidoptera; family Lycaenidae; genus Aricia; species Aricia agestis. Next base: position 9,032,990 of record NC_056406.1, on the reverse strand, counting down.
GCCAAATTTGTGCACCATAGTGGCTGCTCTTGCAATGAAACCTTCTTGTATTGGTATATTTGGTAGATAGTAAACTGTAAAGTTCATTTATATATTTGAAATACAGTATCGCGCGCGCGTTGCAACGCATTTTGGGGTAAAACGTAAAACTTATTTTAAGGACCAATTTACACCAAGTCATGATGGATAACTATACTAAGCAGTATATACGAGTAGAATGCACAATCAATTTCGGACATGCGCAATCATAGAAAGCCCGGATTCTATATAAATCCTTTACATAAATCCAGTAGCAATCTAGCGCTGGATTGGATCACTGGATTGAAATGATGGGAAACGCTATTACAAGTAAAATAATTTATCTTGACACGTGTTTTTTAACCGACTTCCAAAAAACGAGGAGGTTATATATTCGGCTGTGGATATATATTTTTTTTTGTATGTTCGACCACTACTCCGCCGTTTGTGAACCGATTTTCAAAATTTTTGTTTTGTTATATTAGGTTTCACTCCAATTTGGTCCCATTTTCACAAAAGTGGTGATCTGATGATGGGATCCATGAGTAATCGAGGGAACTCCTCAAAATTTATATGGAAACATATGGTGATTTTGGTTTGATGAGAAGCATCCTAAGCATATGCTACCAAAACATAAGATTTTGCACCAAGGTATACTATACTTCCGAAGATACTAAGAGAACTCCGGATTCCTTATAGATACAAGTTTGGGGGTTTAGGCGTTGTTTTGAGAACTGAAAGCATATGCTACTATGCAAATTACATTCATCATCATCATCATCATCACTATCATGTCAGGGTCACCAATGTCACATGGTTGTATATGGATACAATATACACACAACACCATAAAATATCATCAGTCATCACGTTATGTCCTTATTAATTTGGTATATTTCAAAGCGATTTTAATATAAAAAAAAATATACTTAATATTGTTTCATAATGTTGTTTCAAAATACATAATATTTCAAGTACCATAAAGTTGAATACAAGTAACAAATTCAACCTTTACTCCAGAGCGTAAGGCACACATTTGGGTTGGACTGAAGGAAACGGGGCACATCTTCGATCACTATGATCGAAGGGCACTATGGAAAAAATACTTTGAAAAATTTTTCGTCAAAATTTTAACCTCTTATAACCACCCTTTTTGAATATACCAATCGATAGGGGGCGCCAAGGGGAGCAAAAAAGCTCAGATAAACTTTTCTCAAAAATCAACCCCTGTCGAAAGACAGGCCGAAATGTGACCCTCGTTAACACGAGAAAATACTTAAAAAAATTTGGACGAAAAAATTCAACCTCTTATAACCAACCCTTTTGAATACACCAATCGATAGGGGGCGCCAAGGGGAGTAAGAAAGCTCAAATAAACTTTTCTCAAAAATCAACCCCCGGCCAGATATACGAACCTCGTTAGTATGGCGAAAATACTTAGAAAAATTTTGACGACAAAAATACAACCCCCTATGACCACCCCTTTTTATTATACCAATCGATAGGGGTAGCCAAGTGAAGCAAAAAAGCTCAGATAAACTTTTCTCAAAAATCAACCCCTGTCGGATGACAGGCCGAAATGTGACCCTTGTTAGTATGGCGAAAATACTTACAAATAAAAATTTAGGAACCTACGTCAATTAAATTGGTTCATATTATAAGGATGTTATTATTGTTTTTACCTTGGAAGTCGGTTTTAATTTTTTGTTAAAAATAATAATTTCTACTCAATTTCACTTGAGTCGGCAAATCGTTAGACAAGCGATATTCGATATTTGCTGTCGTCGTGCTTTTACATTAGCTAGGTATTTCCTTGAAATACATGTCATTGACCTTACTGTTTATTAATTGCTCTAGGTTCCGACGGATGTAGAGTTGATGAGTATAATGAATCGACTCTACATATTTATAGGCTCGGTATTATATTATGCGTTTCATTATTATTATAATATACTTAGGGCCTGTTTCACCACTTCCTGATAAAGTGTCGGATAGGCTATCCACAAGTCACAACCTTTTTGACAAATTCTCCATATCTGTCAAGTTAAGTGGTGGATAGCCTATCCGGCACTTATCAGGAAGTGTTGAACAGTCTCTTATAAAGAGTGTAACAAAGCTAAGAGATAATTAATACATTATGTGTGTATTGGTCATAGGAGACCTCATTTATCAATGAAGCAGCGCTGACAGAGCAACTTTTTTTAAACTTTTGTGTGGGAGAAGCCTATGTCCAGCAGTGGATGAATATTTAGGCTGATGTGATGATGATGGGAAAATTCATAATACTCGGGTGCTTGCCCATGCAAAATACAAAAAAAAAATGTTGCTCTTTCAGCGCTGCTACTTTCACATTGAACTTTATACAGTGTGTATCATCTTTTTTGAAAAAAAAAGCCATCTTCATACCCATACGGATGCCCGGATCGGAAATTTGTATGGGTCTGAAGACAAATTTTTGTGAGTTACCACTTACCAGCATTGTTCTCATAGAAAAAGTTGTTCATTTTGATGGTCCATTTATTGGTTTCAAGGATAACGTTGTTTACACTAACATCTCGTATAAGGGACACATACAAACCCTAAGTATTATCATTTAGTTTTGTTACACCTTGTAGATTGACGAATTATTATCGTTCTACACTATTCTTGAAAAGACATAATAACTATCTCTATATACTCTATGGAAGATCAGCAGGGAAACAGATTCATAGGCAGATGGTGGACATACATTAATTGGTTGAGTTATGTCAAATTTGGAAGCGAATAGTGATCTGTCTATGGGAATTAACGTAACCAGACCAAATTGCGCAGTAGCGCACTGCCTATGAATTTTATTGTCAACTTCTTACATAACCCGTAAAAGAAGTTGATGAATATTATTAATTTCGTTATAATATTATATATAAATGTAAATTATTAGCACAGAATTAGTACAATTATTTTAAGTGATAGCCCAAAACATGAAACGAGGCACGAGTCACAAAATTCATGTATAATGTCAAAGTTTGTGTGAGATGTGACTAGCCTCTATCATAGGAGTTTCGATACTGAAAATCATTTGAGAAAAAGTTTAAATCAAAGAAGAAAATTAGGTCACCAAAGATTTTAAACTATAACAAAACATATTCTCTACATAATAATATACCTCACTTCTAAGGCGCATTCTCTCATAGGACTTTTCACCATAATGTCGTTGGTAAAAAATTGTGTCAGGTAAGTGTGGTGGGAGTGGTGGTAAATAGCGAAGCTGGCAACAGCCCCTCCACTGGTGGGGGTGCGGTGAGCGGCCGCGCTGTGACGCAATGCGCCGGCGCACTGTACTCATGATGGTGAGAATTGGCGAGTGGAGGTTTTTTTTTCATTCATTAAATAGGTCTGTTTGGACTTTGGAGGTAAAAGTTTCGTACGCCGGTTTTTCTTGTGAGTTTCTGAGTGTGTAGCCAAACAGATAAAAAATAAAAATCCATCCATCAAAATCCAAACCCTTTTTGATTTACATGTAACCGCACAAAGTTACTGCAACGAACAAGCTAACAGGTTTTATAGTCTCGCACAAAAATATGCACATTTTAGCAAAACTTTCCTACACGGTACTTGAAGTTGATATTGCAATTTACTAACATAAAGCTTTAAAGGTATTTTACCGAAGAATCTACATTAATATGTATGATAAGCTACTATTTATAATTTTTGGATAAATCACTTTTTGACGAAAAAGAATCAGTTTTACAGGAAAATGGGATAATCCAATAGCTGAAACTATATACCATCTTGAGTGGCCAATTCGTGTTGTGCCGATGTCTCAATGAGTGGGTAAGTAGGCGAGCGACAGCAGAAAGTGGTTAGCGATTGTGATGCAACCGCGCCGGTAACCCAGTCACCGCACGAACCGATGTTCTTACGTACCAGACGTCTTCTAGAAGTCTATGCAAACCTGGTACTCGCCGTTATTTCGGTAGACCGTTTCTAGGTCAGCTAGGTCCTGTAAGAGAGTCTCTACAAGTCTTCAACATATTCGATATTGAGACTTGTAGAGTTAAAGTTGCAGAGAATTGAGTTTTAACTTGATTGTAGAGTACTAATATAGCTGAAATTGCTCAAAATTGAGGCTCTACTGACTATTTTTAAGATAATTTAATATTGTTTTTTGTTAGTAGAACGAAGCTTACAGGATACCTAATTCTGTAACTTAGGTATACGTTTTTTTTAAACTTCGTTTTTTTATTTGAAAGTTAAAAAAACATACTTCTGCATGTCTTACTTTGTCGATAGTTTATTAAAGATAATTATTAATTAGTATTGTTTTTCACTAGTAGAGCGAAGCTTACAGGATAATCCTTAGATTAAGTAGTTAGCCCTATAAAACGCTTGAACTTTTAAGTTCAAGCGTTTTATAGGGGTACTGTAACAAAATCTAAGCTCAAACTTCGTTTTAACTCGAAGGCGAAAGTACTCTACTATACTTCCCATAGTTCTGCATGTCTTACGTCACGTTGACAATGTTTTTTCTACACAGGACTAAACAACACGTCATTCTTTTGGCACTTAGCCCAAAGAAAAAGTGGGCTGATACTTTACAATTTACATCCTTTAAAAAAAGCCTTTTCGTTAAAAATACAATTTCTAAACCGGTGTAAAGACTATACCAATTGCTAATTAATCATTTACGAATTCTTGAAAACTGCCCTGACTTATTGTTTTAGTATAGAAATCAGGATAAACTGGTTTTTAAAAGACATTTTAGGCACACATGCGGTGCTTACCTTAAGTTAATCACACCAAGTTTCTGGTTCACTAGCCATTTTGTGACGAATTCCGTTAAAATGAGTTTAGTAGAGTACGCCAAGTAATCTCCATGTTTAGATAGCTCTGTCTTTTATCGTAAAAGCCTGCGAAAATAGCACCGCATTTTATACGTGGGAGAGCCGTGCTTCGGCACGAATGGGCTGGCTCGGCCGGAGAAATACCACGCTCTCACAAAAAACCGGCGTGAAGCAGCGCTTGCACTGTTCGCCGAGTGAGTGAGTTTACCGGAGGCCCAATCCCCTACCCTATTCCCTTCCCTACCCTACCCTATTCCCTCTTAAAAGGCCGGCAACGCACCTGCAGCTCTTCTGATGCTGCGAGTGTCCATGGGCGACGGAAGTTGCTTTCCATCAGGTGACCCGTTTGCTCGTCTGCCCCCTTATTTCATAAAAAAACACAATAAAGTACATTGCAATCATAGGTAATATCGCTGTAGATCTTGGGTTCAACGTTTCCCAAACCCAAAACATTGTAAATTATTTGACACCTCCATCGTCCCACGTAATGCGCTAACTTTAATCATCAATCCTACGCCGGGGCTACAAAAACATGGACTTACAGACTATTCACCATTATCTTACCTCCAACGGGGCATTTATTGTCAAGGGATAAAGTTCTCTTTGATAGAAATTGAGAGGCAATTTAAGTCTGGACGTGCTATAGTCGGATACAGCGCTGCTAAGGCGTCGAGAATATTACGCAACGATCCCACTCTCACTTTCGCGAGGCCTTTGCGATCTAATACCATCGTGTGGACCGCGCGCCTTCATGCGGGCCTGGTAGATGGTGTACGAAACAAGAGCAACAGAAAGTTAGCCGACTATGTGCGCTTCTAACGGTCCTGAAATACAGCGAAATTAACTTTCAAAGCGTTTTCACTTCTTTAAAGTAAATCTTGAAAGTTATACTAAGGCCTACAAAATTAATACTTTTTTACTTCACTCAATTTTGTACTTATATTTACTTAATTACTAACTATAAACATTACCTGAATTTATCATGCATTTTCCCGAAATGAAAGACGGTAAAGGAAACAAAAGAACAGTATTAATGTTCAATTGATTATTTATTGCTGCTAAAAGAGTATTTATTATCAGTAGACAGTGACACATTCCAGATCGACTGAAACCCTGTTTCGTAAGTCTAGATTTCCTTTCTAGTCTACATAAATTAATATACATGACTTATGTCAATTGTTAAACAGGAATACTATTAGCGGGTGCTTTGTTATAACAAATTTAACCAAATCGTATGTAGATGTGTCGCTTCCCCAACTCCGAATTTCTCGAGTTTAAACCACTCGGTGAATATTCGAAACGTTTCGAGGCTTCGGGCGAAAGTGTGTCATGCGGCATGCCCACGCCGCGCGCTGGTGGGGAGGAAGTATTCCACGCCGTGAAAGATACCGGGTACCAGGCAAACAGAATTTTGTTGCCTACATGCTGTAGACCGTTGACTGTAGAACTAGTTGAAATACTACCAGGGAACCATAATGTTTAATTCAGTAAATAAAGCTTATACAGAGTGTAACAAAACTGTGACAATACTTTAGGGTGCGTGCGTGTTCCTTGTAGAGAGTTCACTGTGAAAGTAGCAGCGCTGGAAGACAACTTTTTTTTTCACTTTTGTTTGGGGACACTCGTGACGCTCGGGCCCTTGCCTATACAAAAGTGAAAAAATAATTTGGTCTTTCAGCGCGGCTACTTTCATAGTGAACTCTCTGCAAGGAACACGTACACACGCTACAGCATTATCACTTAGTTTTGTTACACTCTGTATATGAAATAAAGTTATAGAAAACCTGAAAGGTTTTCCCTTTTTTACGGTGGTGACCTAAAAATCCCTAGAACAATTTTTTTTATTACTATCAAGCAAATTTTTTGTGAGTAGCTTAAATCTTTATTTTTATAAGATTAACAACAATTTTATCTACGAAAAATATCGAAAGTGGTAACTAACAGTGATAGAAAGGATTTCATACTTTGATTTCATGGTCCCAAAATATGGATTGTACTATTTGTAGGACAATGTTACTCTTAAATTATATAACTATTAACCTATCAACATACAAAAAATCAGCTGGTTAGAGTTCCGTTTTAGGGTTCTGTAATCAACAAAATTTGGTTGACCACGGAACTCTGAAACAGAACCCTAACCATGTGATTTTTTGTATGTTTATAGGTTAATAGTTATAATATAATTTAATAGAAACATTGTCGTACAAATAGTACAATCCATATTTTAGGACCATCAAATCAAAGTATGAAATCCTGTCTATCTCTGTTAGCTACCACTTTCGAGATTTTTCGCAGATAAAATTATTGTTGTTCGTCTTACCAAAATGGAGCTACTCACAAAAATTAGCTTGATAGTAATAAAAAAAATGTTCTAGGGATACCTGACCATAATGATTTTTAATTAAGAAAATATTTGTATTCTAGAGCTTTTGAATCTTTGTTGTTTTACTTTGAATACCTGCAAAACATAGGTTGGAGTTTTAAAAGTGATGAGTAAAGGTTAATAATTATTAATAATTGATGGTAAGGCCAGTTGAGCATAATATGCAGCTGCATAAAAACAAAAGTAAATCAGAAAAGTCGGTATCTGAATGATAGAATTGTTTACAATGTGTTAAAATATTAGCTTAGTTCAATGCATGGTAATGGCAATAAATGAAAAATTCGTGAAAATTAGATGCATCTTTGTGATTTTTTTAATCGAGAAAATTTTAAGATATCTTGTTTTTGCTCAGATTGAATTCTTGGAAATATAACGTAGTATCTAATTTTAAAAAATTTTTGGGTTAGTCGCCCCCGTAATAGCGACGAATAGGTAGGAAGGTAAAATGTCGATCACGTCAGCTTTGAAACAAAATAAGTTTACCAGTAAGAACGACCTCTTGGATAGAAAAGTGTAGTAGTAAAAATAATCAAAGGGTCGCACTATCACACGAAATGGCTGGCTGATTTTTAGTTCTTTTCCAACTTGAATTGCGAGTTTTTATACTTGCCTGCAAAATTAAGGTCCTAAGCATTTCACACAGCTCAACAACATTTTTTTACGCGTAAATTAATTGTTTTTTTAGAACGATACTCCACATCCAACCAAGGTTGCCTACACCGGGGGGCAGAAGTCAGTAGCTCCGACAATTGACCAACTAGTACCTATTAGCATAACATTTATTGTATGATAATCGCTTGTCTGATCTATTTGATTATTTTATACTAATGATGCGTTCAATGAATCATGTCGTCCTGGTGACAATTCTATACGCCCTCATTTCTTAAGGTCAGTTTAACAAACAAGCAATCTGGAGTAGCTTTGATTTATTGTTGTGGATGAAGTTTTACAATTTCAAAGTTCGCGAGTATAGTTTGGTAAGATACAAATTTGATAAAATAATAAATTAACAGGTAATTGATATGGGATGGCATGGCAAAAAACATTCACATCGGTGTTTTGTGGAAAATTTTATACATACTTTGAAGTACAAAAAAAAATGGCATCACAATTTATCGTTGATTCTGTGCTGAATAACGATACCTGTGCCAAATCCTGAACTTCGAAATGTTTGAGCCTTTGAGGTAATATTTTTGCCAAGTCACAAACATTTTCATCAGTTATAGCCGTCTACCAGCTTATATTAATAATCGAATAGGTAACTAATAACACAGGTTATCTTTAATTGTTTCTAAAATTTTCCGAAACAAACGCGTATCTATTATGCTGTAAAATTAAGTTAGTCGACCAGTATATCACGCACACAGACATTGGTGACCCAAAAATTGTAACTAAAAGATGCAAACAATCTTTTTAAAGTTTGATACCAGGGGCGGACTCAACGCGTCTTCAATAGCAGGTAGAGCAGGTGTAAGCAAAATGTTCTCAAAAACAGAGGGGCTGAAGTGGTCACTTTGGAGAAACATATTATGAATCATAATATTATGATTCATTGTATAAAAATCGTGAAATGGTCACTCTGTAATTCGTGTCTTATTAGACAATTAGTACGAATTATTATTCGTACTAATTTGACATTCGTCAGTTTGACAGTTTTGACAATTAATTTGCTGAATTGATTGAAAGGAATTGCTAAATGTGACCATTTTAGCCCCGCAGTTCATTCTTATAGTGTTCAAAAGAAAATTGTGCGGAAACCGTACATTTTACTGCAATAAATTACCCTGTGTCGTTCCTCTATCAGGCTGATTTTTAGTTTATTCTGTGAAGATTGAATTTTTCAAATTAAAGATATTGTAAATTTTAATGCGACGGCCGACGCATTATCATACTATTGTTATTCGATTCTTTGTCGCACGTGCAACTTGAACTAGTATAGTTTTTCGCTTAATACAGCTTATTTTAATAAACTGCATACTTTACAGTTTACAAATGCTTGTAGTAAGATTCGTTTAATTCAAAGAAAGTACTAAGTACCTATTATAAGAAAAAAGAATTAAATATTTTATATTTCGAATGTGACGTTCAGACGTGTAATAATAATCATTAGAAAATCTCACAAGTCAGAATAGGTCACACACACCATAAAAAAGTAAAAAAAGAACAAAAAAAAGTATTTAAAAAGAATAGAAAAATCACGGCGCCGAATGCAGCCCTGCACATTTCTATTAGTAGGTCTGCCCTATTTAAGGGATTGCAACATAGGGCCGCGCACACATGCACACAGAGATAGCGATGGGCGCTATTATATCATAGCGACTTTATTTATAACTAGCTACTACCCGTGACTCTGTCTGCGTTGTTTGGATTTGGGATTGAAAACAGTTGCTATTTTTAATACGATATTAATTGGATAGAGGAAGATGTTTAGTTTAGTATTAAGCAGTCCAGAGATATTAATTTTAATAATGAATGAAAATCTAGTATATATAATATTATTATAAATGCGAAAGTGTGTCTGTCTGTTACATCTTCACACCGAAACCGCTAAACCGATTTTACTGGTTGTTTTGGAGATACTTTGAGTTCCGGGAATGGACATAGGATACTTTTCATGCCGGAAAAATATCCCGCGCAATAAATGAATTTTGGCGCAAAGTTGGGGGCGTCACTTAGTATATTGTATAAGAACATAATTGCAGCTTATAATAGAGGTTGCGACATTAGTAAGTTATGTGGTGTTCGCTTCCGGGTCGTGTTTTCTCACGTCTCTGCAGTTAATCCATTGGGATTGTAAGGGATTCGCCGCTCCTATATTTTATTTTAACCCCTTCGTGGTCCAGTGGTTTAGACGTGGCTCTTGACTCGGAGGTCGCGGGTTCGATTCCCGCGTTGGAAACATGTTTTTTCCAAGTTTGGTAAGAAAAATGCAGGCTGATCACCTGATTGTCTGACAAGTAAGATGATCCATGCGTCGGATGGGCATGTAAAAAAACGGTTCTGCGACTGATCTCTCGCCAGTCGTATCGGTCGTCCGTCCTATTGGGTTATGAGAGTAAAGAAATAGAGAGTGAGCACTCTCTATTAGTACTGCGCACACACCTGGGCACTATAAAATTACTCCTACGTACCAGTAGGCCTACTACGAAACCGTTTTGAGACTCAAACAATCGGGCGAGAATGCCGCGTCCTGCTCTAACAACTTCATTTCACGTTTGTTAGAGTAGGATGCGGCATTCTCGTTCGATTGTTTGAGTCTCAAAACGGTTTCGTGGTACAAGCCCTGGCCTGGTTGGTAATGAAACCGGCCACCGTCGCCGAAACCGGTGTGGCAGTTATTATTATTATTTATTTTCAGCTTTCACGACTGATTCAGAAATCAGAGTGTGTGAGATTCAGAATTCAACAAGTTCGACAAGACAAGTCTGAACTTCTAGGATTACAGTAACCGCACGGCATCCCACACCGGCTTCGGTGACGGTAGCTAGCTGTACAGTGATAATTTTATAGCGCCCAAGTGTAGGTGCAGTACACAAGAGCACTCTCTTCCTTTGGATAAGATTCTAGAACAACACAATTTTAGATTGGGGCAGGGGTCACCAAATGGCGGACCGCGATCCGCATCCGGACCACCGCCCGCGCCGCGCCGACCCATTGTGTGCGGACCAAGCATTTTCGAAGATGAACTTCGTTAAAAATAATTTTCGGAGGATTCTCCAAACATCACGAAGATAATTATCTCGAAAAATTGGCTCTTTTCTCATTGATATGTCAATAAATATCTTTGTAATTTCCGCAATTACCCTTGTTTAATTAATATTTTTTTTATAAAATTTGTGAACCGCGAAGGTCATTTCATTTCTTAAAATGGGGGGAGCGAAACTAATTTTTGACCCCTTGATTAGAGTCTATAGGCTCTGCAGCTTTCTGTGACTCTTTCGGAAGATTCAATATGGATATCATTTCCTTTTATCTCCTGAAATTTATATTCATCAAATTTGAATTTTAGATAATATCAATTAAGATGCAACGATGCTGGGTATAATCTAAGCACTGACATTTATGGAAGTACATGATTTATTATTAACCAGTTGAGTCACTGGTTATAGGTGTACTTTATTGCACATTAGACTGTTAACTTTGATCAACGCGGCCCGCCTTGATGCTGGCTGTAAAGGATTTTAGTATATATCTATACTATACTTACTATTATTATGAATGCGAAAGTGTATCTGTCTGTCTGTCAGTCTGTCAGTCTGTTAATACCTCTGGTAGATGTAGAAGATAGTGCTCGGAAGTCGGAAGAGAAAAAAATCCGTACCATAGTCTACATATCTTTCTATTGATAAAACCACAGAGTAAGTGACCAGTTAACACTAATTGTGAATGCCTTAAGGCTTAACCAGTTTAATTTCGACAATTAACAACGATTGTTTATAGAATATTGTCGGTCGATCGGCGTAACAGAGGCCGACCCAAGAAAAGGTGGCGCGACGAACTTGATGCGTTCGATAAAGAGTGGCCAGCAACATCACAGGATCGAGAACTTTGGAAAGAAAGAGGGGAGGCCTTTGCCCAGCAATGGGCTGTGGGACACTGTAGGCTGATAATAATATTAATAATATTAGTTTAAACTTAAAACCATACCAATCATCATCTCAATCACAGGCATCATACCTAAAACATTACACATAATATCACTAAAAACACTTAATATACATCCACTCACATACATAACCTTACAGAAAGCAGTCCAAAGAATTCTAGAAGCAGTCATCTTAAATACATGCCGAACCGTCCGAAAATTCTTATCCATCACTTAATTTCAAATTTACATGCCACAAGTTTGGCCACAAGCCCGCAAGCAGTTTAGCTACCCCGCAAAGGAGAAAATAAATTTTAAAAAATACAAATAATAATAATACTTAAGTAATAATAATAATAGAATATTGTACTACTGTAGATATTATTTATACTTACCTACGAAAAAAAGTGTCTCGGGACTACTATTAGTTAAAATGTTATAATATGATTTCTTACTTTACTTTAGCCCTTTAGTCGGTTTGATGTCATAGTACAATCATAGTGTATCAAATAACAATATATAGAAATATTATTTTTGTTGCAGTGGTTCCCGTAGGCAAATCACACGTTTTCCTATATCAAAAACTGCAACGCTCCGCCTGCAATGTATTTATAATTTTATAACTCAACATCTAAGCGGCCGGCGCCGGCGCGCCGTATGAAACATAAACCAATTTTAGGTTAGACTTCCAGGAGCAAAAATGTGAGAAATGTATGTATGAAAGGAATATTTCTTGTCAGAGGGCCTAGACAAGCGGCAAGCGATTATCGCAAACGCCAACGCCAACGCCGCAAAATGTATGGGATTTGACATTAGTATTCCTTAGCGAAGCGATGACTTATGTCAAATCCCATAACATTTTGTTAGCATTTACGACAATCGCTTGCCACTTGTCTACTAGGACTGTGCAGTATACGACTAGAAGCTTTTTTGCCAAACAGTATCATGTGTAGGACATATAGGCCACATTTGAGTAAAGGACCTCAGTATTAGGTATTACTTTTTTATGTTCCAACTTACACTCTATTTATTTTGTCTATAGCAGGAGTAAGAGAATTTCGGGTAATTAATTATTATCAATAGCTGCTTGTCTTTTTACTAGCATATAATTTTTCTTGTTTCAATGCACGAATATGAATATTTTAGTGCGCTTGTGAAGATAGATCAATGGACGAATTTCCATCAGCGGCCGGACTACAGTATACTCTGACATTTAAGGACTACTAGGGCCCAGCTCCATATATTCCATTATCTAAATAGTTTAAATCAGTTTATAGACTAGAAAATAGCCACTCAGGGGTTATATGAACAGTCCCACGGCACGCTCGGATCAAATGCGTGTGAGCGGGGCGTTTCGCCTGAGAACGTAGCGAGCATTTCTTGCATGTTTTGCTGTACCAGACCTTGTTGTGTAATACTGTGTTTAATTGTTGTTGATCCGTTTTCATTGTTGGCTGAGCAAGCTTGTTTGATACAAGAAGTTTGATGATCTTATTCTTTCACTCTTCTTTATTTTTGGGAAAATACTTTATAGATTCAGGGAATGTTTCACCACTTCTTGATAAGTGCCGAATAGGCTATCGACCACTGAACTTGACAGATCAGGGATGGAGAATCTGTCAAAAAAGTTGTGAATGTTGTTGTGCCTATTCGGCACTTTATCAGAAAGAGTTTAGACACATAAAGGACGTTCGCCTGAATATTTGGAATTCCTCCGGATGATAGGTGAGGAGCACCTTAACCACCAGGGAACTTTCTTATACCCCAGGTACTGTCTCTACTTCCGGACCCGCCAACCGCTGATAGCAGCCTTTCCCTTTATCTAGCGAGTTGCTACTGTAGGATAGGTACGTACATGACGCACCAATCCTACAGTAGCAACATGTGCAAATGGTAATATTTCCAGAACTATCCAACATTTGTATATGTTAATCTACAGTGTGTAACAAAAATAAGTGATAATACTTTAGGGTGTGTACGTGTTCCTTGTAGAGAGTTCACTGTGAAAGTAGCAGCTCTGAAAGACGAAAAATTTTTTTCACTTTTGTATGGGGAAGGGCCCGAGCGTCACGAGTTTCCCCATACAAAAGTGAAAAAAAAAATTGGTCTTTCAGCGCTGCTACTTTCACAGTGAACTCTCTACAAGGAACACGTACACACCCTAAAGTATTATCACTTATTTTTGTTACACTCTGTATAGCTGTTTCTGAACAAAAGTGTATGTGCCAAACAAAAGTGTATGTATGTATGTATGTAAGTATGTTTTTATGTTTGGCACGCATATCTCCGGATCACAAGTCCGATTTAAGTGATTATTTTTTGTTGTACTAGGTATTGTTCAACTTAGGGAATACTGCAAGTTTCATCAAAATCAGTTCAGCAGTTTTTGAGATAGGGGATTTTAATTCTTAATTACGTACAATTTGAAGTCGGTTTTATCTTTTTAAAATACTATTATTAAGTGCAATATGTGTAACTAGCAAAAGAACACTACCTAGGAAGGATACGAGTGAAAAGGGTTTTTTTTAAAGTGAAATACAGTACAGCGTCATCTAGGGTTGCCAGGCGTCCGGATAAAGCAGGACACAGTCAGGCTTTTTGATTGCTTGTCCGGCCAAAATTAAGAGGAGTCCGGCTTTTGTAGAGCTTTGAATCGATAATTTTATATGAAAATCTACTATTTCTAGAAGATTTTACACTAAATAAAACGTAAAATTTTATGTAAAACTGTTTTTAATAAAACAGAAAATTACGAACGTGTTAGGAATACTAAGAGTTCCGATTACAGTACTCCATAGCAGGACTTTTTTGTACAAATGTCCGGCCAAGCTGGCACCATTGTCCGGCTTTTTGGCAAAGCGACCTGGCAACCCTAGCGGCATCTTTCACTCTACCTAGCAAGTAGCTTTCAAAATCGTAGAATACAAGTGAAATTAATTAATGTACTTATTTTAAAAGTTACTTTCTTCAAGATATGCTAACGATTTTCAAAACATTTCAGTTAGGTACTGATTACAGGTGTCGCATGACCACTTTTAGATCGATGAGTAATTTTCACACGATTAAAAAATAATTAACAAATGCCATAGATACAATAAGTTACAAGTTCATGAATCATACATACTTGTCTATATGGAGAATTTATAGGCGATAGACATTATTGTCGCGAGATAACAGTAGTAAAATTAGAGTCGCTATCCATACCTAACTTTTTTTTTCAATCTCTCTACCTTTATAATATTATCATTAAATACCTAGAGATATATATTACCTTGGAGTTCCTATGAAAGTGATCCTTATCTTGACAAAAGTCTTGTTAGGGTCAGTTCGCATTGCAACGTGTCGAAGCGATGTGAATTGTGATGAATTTTTAAGGGTCAATTGAGACCGCAACGCGACGCGTAGATGCATTTCTAAATTTGTATTGATTTGACAGATTTCAATTGCGTGCAAATTTAGAAATGCATCTACGCGTCACGTTGCGGTCTGAATTGAACCCACATAACATCGCTGGCGGTTCGATAGGTGTAATCAGGCCCTATAAAACAACTAGATTAGGTTAATATTTTGGCATTTGTTAACTAAAGTCTAAACATTAGCAATAACAGGCCAGAATTGGCCAGTTACTTTTATCATTAAATAATATGGCGCAATTTTAACCATTGTGTAGAGTAATAATAATAATACTTAATAATAATTTTTTTGCACATTAAAAAGTAGCAATACAATTAATATCATATTATAATAATAGTATAGTTGAACATTTAAATAATTTACTTTGTCGCGGGCCGCACAGATAACGACCACGGGCCGCAATTTGACGACCACGGGTCTAGATTGTCTAGCTTTACTTACTGTGGTTTGGTTTATTAGGACTCATGTAAATGAAATAAAGAGACCTCTATTATTAAATGGCAAACTTTAAAAAAATATGGGTCCAAACAGCGACATCTAGCGACAAATAGCATCAATCTATTTTATTAGCACCATCTATTAGGTATCAGGTAAACTAAAAAGTACTGACCTTTGCTAGTAGATGACAGGCATTATTTAATGTTGTTAATTAATTTTAAGTTAATTTTTTATAGTTTATTCAATAATATTTATGTTTACCAAATAATATTATTATAATCATATCAATAGTATTATTAGGTTTCTTATAACGTTGATATTAGCACTAATTGAGGGCTTCCTAAACAGTTTAATCTAGAGACTAGTGCGTGCGCCGCGTCTCTCTTAATTATGGATTAAATATGAATATAGATAGTACCGTGAATCATGATTAACACTCACGAAATATTATGTAAAATGAATAATATTAGTATAGTTTCCTATAACAGTAAAAATATATAATTTGTTATTAGTACAAAAATAATGCAAAAGCATGTTTCCGCCCGGGATCGAACCGGGGGCCTTCTGCGTGTTAGGCAGATGTGATAACCGCTACACCACGGAAACGATAGTTGGAGGTTTGAAATTTCAAATGATTTTTAATAAAATTGCCAGTGTTATAAAATTTAATGATCAACTTAATTTTCGAAATAATAATAATATTATGATTAAAATTAATAATTGTATTGATTACAGACTAAAAACAGCTGAATTTTTACAATTTACTACTATGTAAATAGTTATTGCCTATTCATTTAACTTGCAGTTTACTAAGTATTTAGATTTTAGCTCCCGGTAAATTTAATAATATAATATTTTAAAAGAACTATTCAGTATTCTTAGCAATTTACAGATTCGTGCAGCTGTGGTCTGTGATGGATAACAAAGTCCAGTACTACTTACATGACACAATAACATACTCGTATATAGGTACTAAGTTAACGCCCGCAACTCCGTTGCGCCAAAATTAGTTTATCGCGCAGGAACCGTACATTTTTTCCGGAATAAAAGTATTCTATGTCCTTTCCCGGGACTCAAAGTATTTCCATGCCAAATTTCAGCAAAATCGGTTCAGCGGTTTGGGCGTGAAGAGGTAACGGAAGACAGACAGACACACTTTAGCATTTTTGTTTTTTTTTTTTATTATAAGAAAATATTTTTCTCTTCATTCGTCAAAGAAACAACGCTTACTTACGTATCTAAATAATACTGTGTTCTATTAAGTAACTCTTCTTATTATAATATACACGATTGGTCCATGATAATATTATAAAAAATAAACATAATTATCATCCTTTCTCAACGAAACTGAAAATCTTGAAGTTCCTCCCGAACATTTCTCCATCTCCGAGGGTCTGAGGAAGAGGCTGGTTGAGGGTCTCCGGGAGGAACAGGGAGGTGACCACTGCCACCAAGCTGAGGACGCCCATGATGATCAGCGGCAGTGACCTGGAGTACACGGCCTGAAATAAAATAGAGTCTGCTATTAATCACTGGTTTATTATTATTTTACATAGACGTTTATTCTCGTATTGCCGTATCCTGTCCGTAGCGGTTTTTGGTAGCGGTCATTGACCGCACCTGTTAAAAACTTGTCATATTATGTTGGGTTTGCCTGCTCTTCTCTTGAAGTTTTTTCTGAATTAATTTTCTATAGACCTCACGGAGCCCGAGACCTTTACAACGAATGCTAAACCGTGTAAATCGGTTGGTGCGTTCTGAAGTTATAGCGCCAAGAAGGAAAACCCGACATTTTTTTTAAATATTAGATGTGTCTTCATAGGAGTTCAATTTTTACTTAAGTTAACTGAATACAGTGTGAGTTTTTCAGTCAGTCAGAATTTTTCATATAGCTCCCAGACTAAAAAGGACGATGACCGCTGGGGACAACTTATTTCATTTTGACTATATAGGTAACCAAAAATATAGTAAGTATTATAATGAGTTTAAAGTTTTTGAAGAAGCGTTTCGCAACAAAATAATTTAGTTTTTAGTTGGAGGTTACTTTTCCATTGTAGTGTTACTTATTATATCCCGTGAAGCCGTGTTAACACAAACCCTGTTCCGGGCTTTTTTAACACTGTTATTATTGTTAACTGTCTATCATTTATTAATAAAATGATATATAAATAAATTACTCAACTAACCAAGTGCACAATATAAGGGCAAGCCAGTAGTCCAACGCCTGCTATAAATGAGGACGCTCCCATCGCCTGCGCTCGCACCACCGTCGGCAGCAGCTCACCAATCTGCACGTAGAAGACGGCGAAGGACGCAGCAGCACACAGCCTGCCCAGCATCGCCAGTGACACCGTCACCCATGGCCAGGCTGAAAAATTAAAGATAATATGTTTAATAATGTCTTCTTTAATATTATGACTAGCTATTTGACCGATTCGTCACGTTAATAATAAAACAATGCATAAAAAATTCTGACCTCACGGCCTCATGGACTGGGGCCCTTTTGGGTCAGGGGCCTGTGGCATTTTGCCAGCCCTGTCGCCACTGGGGAAGGTTAGGTTAGGTTAGAAGGAATTATTTGAAGGAAAATTCACCCGGTCATCTAGTTAGTAATAAATTATATAAACAAGTCAATAGAAGCAGCTTACTTTCTGGCACGAGTACGCAACTGAGGCATGACAGCCCTCCAAGTAGAAGGAATGTCGACAAGACCCAGCGTCGACCGTATTTCTCCATGCTGAACCAGGCTATGAAGTAGGACGGCAATTCTACTGCTCCTCCTAAAATTATAAATATTTTTGTATAAAAATTAAATTGTAAAGCTAATCATTCAGATGCAAGTGTAAAAAATCTTCACTTTTTCTACTCACCAATGAAAAATGCGATGTAATCGTCTACTCCTAAATTTGGCGTATTATAGCTAAGACTATTGTAAACAACGCCCAGTGCAACCCAGTTGAAAGTTAAAATTAGAAACTTTTTTCTCAAGTTTGGATATCGGAATAAATCAATTGGTGATGCTCTGCAATCTCCTTCCGAGTTTTGGTCATCTATTCTTTTCTTTTCTTCTACATCTTCAAATGAGTTATTTAGGAAGATTCTATTAACAACCTGTATAGATTTCTTTCTCAAATCAATGACTGTTGATTGTTGTTCGGTTTTCAAAGATAGAGGTAAATCATAATTTGAGTGCTTCATCTCTGTGTTCAATTTTATAGCTTCCATATTTTCTGCTTCTGAGTTTTCCATACACTCATCCATTTTATTTTCTCCCTCTGGTTCGTTACCCAAATTTTCTGTTACTTTAATATTATCCACTTCTTTTTTAATCTGTTTTTGGAATGTTATCATATTACTTATTCGTCTATCGTTTAGTTCTTCTGTTGTTGGCCGTAGTTTTTGGAGGTATCCGTTTTTATTTACCGCTATATCGATATCTCCGTCCTCGTCTCTAAAAAAATTCTGTTAAAAATATTGATATTTAATTAGGTTGTAAAGCTTCTTACGCTTTAACTAAAATTGATATGTTTCGTGAATAGATTATATTATACTATTTTAAAGTGATTAAATGATTACCTAAACTGAGTAATCATCGCGGTAGATACGATTAAAAATGCCTTTGCGTATGAATCACAATTAATGTCACTTACATGCAGTTCTATCAGGAATCCACGTGGCAGTGTAATTCCATTTCTCTTTGCAAGATTTATGTACACTTTCTCCGCATCAGCCACCCGTCCTCTTCCGACGAGCCAACGGGGAGATTCTGGAATAAGCCAGTAATATCTGAAATGGTCACTCTTTATTAACCATTTTATCACACAGACATACGGACAGACAATATTATGAAGATGTAATGCTTACCCAAATAGAAATACAAAAGGCACACTGGTAGCCAGAGACAAGTGATACCAATCACGGAGGAAAAAAGCGAGCAAGGCCAGCAAACACATGCCGCTGGCGAACAGCATTCCAACGACGATACCTACAAATAGCAGTTAAGTTTATAGACAACTAATATAGATGACGCCCAAAACTCTGCTGCGCTAAAATTTGCTCAGGAATTTGATATTTTTCTGGTATAAAAAGTATCCTATGTCCCGCGACTTAAATTATCATCATACCAAAATTCAGCAAAATCGGTTCAGCGAATTAAGCGTGAAGAGGTAATAGACAGACAAACACACTTTCGCATCAATAATATTAGAATAGAATAGAATAGAATATACTTTATTGCGTTCAAGATATTGTACAAACATAAAATACATTCATTATATTAGTATGGATCAAATGATAAAATACCTTAATTTCATATTAAAATATCATTCTATACTGGATAAAATATATTTCAGTTCCAGTCGAGAGTCGATATAGTTAACTTGCTTAGACTGTGTCCCAGACTTTCAATTATGTAAATTATCAGAAAATACCTGTGTATGTTCTCTTTGCTGGTGGCATCAATTCTAATGCCAGAATGAAAGGTAGCTGGTACAATGCTGGGAAAAACAAACCATCAAGTACTCTCAGAGCTATGTACATCCAATAGTTGCTTGAAAATGATGCAGCAATCGTCAGAGGTACTTCTATCAGTATCATGAGGAGTATCGTTGGACGTCGACCATACCTTAAAAAGTATTCGACATGATTAAAGTAATATTAATTGAGTAATTAATTATTTTGAAGGACTCTTTATTACCTATCAGAAATCGCTCCGAAAAACAGGTTTCCGAATATTGACCCAACCCAAAAAAGCGTATTACTGGTTCTCGGTAACCAGTCCTTGTCGCACACCAATAAAAACTGAAAAGTACATGATTAGATGATTAGATGGAAAGCTTAAATCCTTAAGAAATCAGAAAAATATTTTTTTAGCTAGACGACGCCCGCGACTTTGCTGCGTCACAATTATTTTATTGCCTGGAAATTGTGCATTTTCTAGAGATAAAAAGTATCCTAGTAGTCCTCTCCTCAAAGTACATCCATACCCAATTTCAGCAAAATCTATTTCGTAGTTTCTGCGAGAAGTGGTAACAAACAAATAGACCGGCAGACAGACATATTTTCGCATTTATAATATTAAGTAAGTATGGATAATAATATGGTTAAATCAAATTATAATGTAATCGTAACCTCCTACCTGAGTGACAAGTGTTCTCTTATAATGTTCCTCACTGAAGGTCCATCCGTTAGAGCAATTGCTTGACTCCTGTCTCACTGCTAATATAGCGTCCTCAACACGTAACTGTTACAAATTATTAAAATCTTATGAAGCTCGTCGCATACCCTTGTCCAAAATATTTAGCTATTGCAAATAAAACATCACTTTTCATCAGTTAGCGACTGGTTATCGTGAATCAACACGAATGCGACATTTTTTTTTAATCCTAAAGTTTATTGATTTCAATAAATGTTATGTCTTATTTATGCCTCCTTTGAACATTAATCAAATTGTTGTATCATGTCAGTGACTTATCGTTCTAGTATCAATAATCAGCTCTGGGAAAAAGATAATAATGACAAACTATGTGATTTGAAAACCACGTGGAAATGAGGTATTATTTCCAGGCTTAAGCAGGAAAACATTTTTATTACCAACAAAAAATAAAATTTTATACAGCCCTTTTATACAACCCGTATACGGCTTGACTGGTCAGACATGGAGAGTACTCGGCACTCGATTCTTATTATAATTATGTAATAAAATTAGGTACTTAATTTTTGACCAAATTTCCCTATATATAAAAGAATTATGGACACTTAGTAAATTACTATGCGGCCGGCGCGGCTTATTTTTTTTTTCATCTAATACAGTATGTTTGTGCAAACACCGTTGAAACCATGAAATGAGACCGTCAAAATGAACAACTTTTTCTATGAGAAAATCATTGTTTTCATACAAAAATTGTTCATTTTGACGGTCTCATTTGATGGTTTCAAGGATACGGTGTTTACACAAACACACTTATAATAGCCAAGTATCACGTCCTCGAGTATTGAACATATCCCACCGACTCATATATTACGTTTTCTTTAAATTAAATATATTTGATATTTTAACTTACTCGCTTCCCATCCAAATCTTCATCAGTTATTTTTAGATGAGATGAGCTTGCTCCGATTTTTTCTGATACTTGGGTCCTATAATACAAAGCCATTATTGTATTATTAATAAAAGATTACTCCACGCATACGGGTAATCCATGTGACTGTCACTGTCAAAGACAACTATAATATAGATTAGTGTAGCGTGGTTTAAATATTTTCAATATTTTCAATTATGTACAGTGAATACAATAACTAAATCATCGCACTTGGCCCAAAGCCAATGTTTACTTTGTAGATCGTGTTTAACAAGAATACTGAAAGCGTATTATCACATTGTATTATTGTGCCGCTACAGGTTTGTATTGCATTCTAATTTTAACCTTCTTAAGTCAACACACTCGTGACAAACCTCTTTAAATTCTTAACCACTACGTATCGTCGCGTTAAATTATACTTGCATGTTAGCCTTCAAAGTATTAATTTAGTTTGATAAAATTATTCACTAGCTAAAAGCCGAGCTTTGTGGGGACTCGCGTCGTTTTTCTGCGTGATAATAATTTTTAAAGCAGTTTTTTTATTTTATTTTAAAAGTAACCGAACCTTGACTGACCGATGATAACACATCTACATATTATAGATAAAAATTACTATGTTAAAGCATAAAATATAATAAGCATTATAGTTTTTCCGTAAAGTGTACCACAAAAGTGCTCAGGTTGTGGGATTTTACTAGAGCTCGCTTCGCTCGCACTGATTACACCAAAATAACTTATTAAAACAGTAATAATTATAATAACTATTATTGAATTGTTATGATCATTATATTACAGAGAAACTATAATATTATGAATATTTAAATACTCGCTCTACCTATTCTTAAACTTTTTTTTTTTTTTAAGAGCCTATGCTGTCCCACTGCTGGGCAAAGGCCTCCCCCAAGTCCTTCCATTCATCCCGATCCATCGCCACCGTCGGCCAACCTGGCTTGTATGTGTCAAGTTCATCGCGCTATCTTTTGCGAGGTCGACCGCGGCGGCGTCGTCCATCATCAGGTACCCAGTCTGTGGCGATCTTTGCCCAGCGGTCAGGATGCATACGGCTAATATGACCCGCCCAATCCCATTTCAGTTTGGCAGCCTTTATGCCTATGTCTGTTATACCAGTTTTGGAACGCAGCGTGCTATTTCTTATTCTATCTGTTAATCTTAAACTTCTAATTTTGAAATTACTTTAGCACGCAAAGCTTACCTTGTTATTGTTTTATTGAGCATAGAGCGTAATTCGTCTATATCAATTGTATAACTTTTACATGTTTCATATACTCCGTTAGTTTCTGGTACAGTTAATTTTCGCAGCTGTTCGTTGGACAGCCCGAAGTGTCCTAGTTCGGGATCCGGCGAACACCAATGATCTGGTGTGGCATTTGTAAATACCTAAAAAAATAAATATTTTGAAGAACACACAGTTGCAATAAAGTTTTACAAATTTGGTCTAATAACGAATTTATAAAAGTTTTACAGTTTTAAATTTTAGGTGTTGGCAATAAAAGCTAAATACAAAACTGCAGAATCAAACCCGAAACTGATACGATTTTGATTTACGAGCAAATTTAGCCGCAGCACGATTTTTCGCTAGTACATAATATTATGTCGGAAGTAGCAAAAGCTTTGGGATCGAGCTGATACGATTCTCGATGCGATACTGATTGTGTCGGGACTCGGGAGTAAGGCAGCAGTACTCGTATATTGTAATATTGTATTGATTGTGATGTATAATATGATGTATTGCAGCAAAATTAAAACAAAAATATAGGGCCATAAAAACGGTTGCCCAAAGGCGAATGCCCAAAAATGTATGGACCAAAAACCCGTAATCGATTGAAACCATTTATATCAGGCATAGTAGACTACTTATACTGTATCCCAAATACAATGTCCTTTTTGGATTAAACAATCACCGAGTACTTTAAAAACGATCGTAACTAATTGACTTTTCTTATAGGAATCTATATGATATTCAGGACGACGCGATGCTGCAAACGATAGTTTGGCGATTAATACCTAGTAAAAACATTTTTAATACAGATGTACAGTGTTGTAATTATGTATTTATGAATTTAATGTTGAAATATTTATCACTTTTATATCTGACAGTATAGAATGTTAGTTTGGTATAGAAAATAATCTGCATACAATATGTACTGTTTTTTAGGATTATTAAGTACACGATATCAGTTATATGATCGTTTTTTTTATAAAATAAGGGGGCAAACGAGCAAACAGGTCACCTGATGGAAAGCAAATATACTGTCGCCCATGGACACTCGCAACATTAGAAGAGCTGCAGCCTGCAAGTATTTGCCGGCCTTTGAAGGTTTGCAGGTCGTATTGAAAATATAGTGACAGTGTAAGTATTTCAGAGTTTTACAGTGCGCAGTAAACAACTTTTCAGAGTTGTTTACTTGACATAAAACAAAGGCAAACAATATTATAAGTTCTATTGACCAATATGTCATGTATGCAAAAATATTGAGTAATGAGCAATTAACTAATAGGTAAGTAATGTTGGTTTTCTTAAATTAGCGTGACGGACTTATGACAGAGAAGGATTGTTATTATTTACAAGAAACAATAGGTATTTGGTCAACCGGCATACCTATTAAGAGATAATTTGGAGGTACGGTTATGTCCCAGAAAGAGTTAAACGATGTGAAAGGATCGATACTATCCTTTATTTTCTACTTCAAACACCAAAAAAACTTGTTGCAGGAGAATCACAAGGCATGGCAGGACAAACAATTTTCCTTTTTTGATTGAGGTGACTTGCTTGGAATCTATAGTTTTTTTTAGTTAAACTTTTAATTTAAAAAACATTGACCTCTTTCCTTCAGCTTTTAATTATATAATATAACCTATTACCTACCTAATAGGTAGGTAGTTTAGGCAAAGAGTGTTGATGCCGCAAGGTATAATAATTACCTGGGAGAACACTAGAAAGGAAGTCGGTATCGCCGCTAGACCGCACAGTAGATAGAAGAGGAATGTGTGCCAGTGTCCCCTCTTCGTGGCCATCTCGGCTGCCTCATCAAGTTCCTTTGTCCAGGTCATATTTGTTTATTTTTCTTCTCTTTTTCTCATTTCCTTCTCTTCATGTTTTACATTACAGTCAAATTATGGCCACTTGTATATTTGTTCAATGGTAAATGTTCTTGAAAACTTGTTCAATACGCACAAATGTACAGGTATCAACTGTCCGCTTACATTATTGATAGGTTTGCTCCAGTTAGCACGAGTACCTTGTTCTTGTTGTACAAATCTATTACTGTAACTAGAATACCGGCGTTGTGTCCATGCAAATTATTTCACGACTGCGTCTTTGGAGTGAGAAATATTTTGTGATATTATTATTGTCTCATATAACAAGGTTATTAATCACAATTACGCCTTATTAAATAATTATTTTTTATTATGGGAATACACCTCACGTATGATAATTTTATTCTCTTTTATGTATCTTAATAGTTTACACATTGAGCGGTTTCGTTCGCACGGAGTTAAAAATTCAGCGCGGACTCAAACTTAAAAACATCGAAACACAATTTTCGTTATTTACTAATAGCCCGTCATAATATAACACGGGTAATGCGTGCGTGCGATTACGAGGATCACGGCGTACTAGCTAGTAGCTTACACCAATTTCAATACCATTATCTTGCGCAGACGCAGAGCTGAATTGGTCCACGCAATGTCATTTCGTTTGATAAATACTTCATAAACACGAACAGGTATTGCCTCTATTTTTAAATGGGTCAATGTTTTTGCGTCGTTTCGGGAAAAATTATTGACCGATAACTCACATTTCAGAGATTATCTTTCTACATACGAGTCTGTCATCTGTCAGATTGTCTTTACTTGATATACTGGTCATTTGTTTTTTTACGTTTTTAGTTTGACATTTTTTTTTAACATTATGTAACAAAACTAAGTGATAATTACTTTAGCGTGTGTATGTGTCCCTTGTACAGAGTTCACTGTGAAAGTAGCAGCGCTGAAATACCATTTTATTTTTCACTTTTGTATTGGCAAACGCCATATTATACCGTCATGACTCATGAGTCATGACGGTATAATATGGCGTTTGCCATACAAAAGTAAAAAAAAATTGGGTCTTCCAGCGTTGCCACTTTCACAGTTTTTAAAGCCAATTTGTCAATAAAATATGCCGTACACCATGATATTGAAGGATCAGAAACCGGTGTCGGGACACATTGTATTATATTATATATTAAGTTCACTGTAAAAGTAGCAGCACTAAAAGAGCAATTTTTTGCGATTTGTATGGGCAAGCGCCCTAGCGTCATGACTTATGAGTTTGCCAGTACAAATGTAAAAAAAATCAGCGCTGCTACTTTCACGGTGAACTCTATAATATGTACAAGGGATATATTATACACACCCTGAAGTATTATCACTTCGTTTTGTTACAGCCTATATGAAGATAATAAAATAATCGGTCAAGTGCGAGTCGGACTCGCGCACGAAGGGTTCCGTACCATTATAGAGCAAAATGAGGCCAAAAACTATGTTTTTTTTATGGGAGCCCCTCTTTTTTTATTTAACATTAATATTATTATTAAATAATAAATATTAGAGTACACATATAATTAAGGACTTTGAGAAAAATTCAAGTACCTACCTGTTGCCATTATTGATATAGAGCAAAAAAGGTTAAAAAAATCACGTTGGTTGTATGAGAGCCCCCCTAACCATAACAGATATACACAATCTGTGAAAATTTCAGAATTCTAGCTATAGCTGTTCTTGAGTTACAGCCTGGAGACAGACGGACAGACATCGAAGTCTCAGTAATAGGGTCCCGTTTTTACCCTTTGGGTACGGAACCCTAAAAAAGATGTTACTTAGCTAACCAACAGTTAACTTAGTCAACAGCATAATTAAATTTATCATTTTATATAAATTTGATTAATTATAAATAAGAAACCTTAGTTCTAATAATCTTAAGTAATCGTTCGCAACTGGAATTCCTGTCATATCAAATACTTGATAAAACTGTGATTGAATATTATGATAAGATAAGTATTGGGTACTACTTACAAACAACAGTTTACATAAGTAATACTTGCAATATACCTAACTGCACTGGTCAATTTTCAAGATTTTCTACCGCCCGTCCCACATCTTATAGACTTATATCTTTAAACGAACAATTCTTGTATATATATAATTATATACCTACTAGCTGTCCCGGCAAACGTTTCTTTGTCATATAAAGTATTTCACCCATATTATTTTATTGAAGTGACTAAATAAGTATGTCACCATGGCAACGTCCATCGCTATCCCGTCGCACAAACAATGGTCGCCGTCAGTCTCGAGTTGTAATAATTTACTATTATTTATTCAACAAATGCACTTATGAATATAAAAAGTACCCAGTAGCCGATTCTCAGACCTACTGAATATGCATATAAAATTTGGTTAAAATCAGTAAAGCCATTTCGGAGGAGTACGCGGCCTAACATTGTGACACGAGAATTTTATATATTATATTATAAGATATAATTAGAATCTCGGAATCGGCTCCAACGAATTTCATGAAATTTAGTTTATAGGGGGTTTCGGGGGCGATAAATCGATCTATCTAGGAATCATTTTTAGGAAATGTCATTTTATTCGTGTTTTTTTATTAAATAAGGGGGCAAACGAGCAAACGGGTCACCTGAAGGTAAGCAACTACCGTCGCCCATGGACACTCGCAACATCAGAAGAGCTGCAGGTGCGTTGCCGGCCTTTTAAGAGGGTATACGCTCTTTTCTTGAAGGTTTGCAGGTCGTATCGGTCCGGAAATACTGCTGG
This sequence comes from Aricia agestis, assembly GCF_905147365.1. NCBI lineage: Eukaryota > Metazoa > Arthropoda > Insecta > Lepidoptera > Lycaenidae > Aricia > Aricia agestis. The sequence continues at coordinate 9,005,408 of NC_056406.1, read as the reverse complement.
TGACAGTTCATTCCAGAGTTTTACAGTGCGCGGCAGAAAGTTACGCAAAAAACGCACTGTGGAAGATTGCCACTCATCAAGGTGATGAAGATGGTATGTTTTTCTTATCTAAGCGATGCTGCAGTTTCCAAGATTTTATCTTTAAAGGTTCAGGAATTCTGTTCAGTGCCTTTGGACCAAGAGACACCTTCGTATGAAATTTCTCATATTCGTATCATATGCTTAAGTTACTAGAAACAACATTTTAACCACTATGAGTGTTTTGATAAATTTCAATGATTTACCTCGATTGCTCATAGATGCCATCGTCAGCTCACCGCTTTCGTAATTGTTATATAAAATTTAGATTATATCCTATACAACAACACAAGAATTTTGAAAATCGGTCCACAAATAGCGATGTAATCATCAAAAATATTTGCTTCGATGCAAAATATCACGAAAAGTACCAATAATTGGGTTATAATGTGATGACCCATGGTATAATTATGGTTGTGATGATGATGATCAATCAAATTGATAATGTGTAGCATAAGCCAATGCTTTCAGTTGTTTAAGCAACGCCGAAATCCCCGAACCTGTATGTATAAGGATTAAAAAGTTCTGTTCGGTACCTTCGGATCCAGGGTATACCTGGTGCAAAATCTAACTTTTTGATAGCATTTACCTCAAATGCTTCTCAAAAAAATTACTATATATTTCCATACAAATTTCAAGGAGTCCCCTCGATTCCTCATGGATTCCATCCTCAGATCACCATTTTTGTGAACATGATACCAACCTCGGATTCAACCCTGTACAACAACAAAAGAATCATGAATATCGGTCCACAAACGGCGAAGTTATGGTTGAACATACAAAAAAATATATATATAAACAGACGAACATATAACCTCCTCCTTTTTAGAAGTCGGTTAAAAATAAAATAAATATTTAAGTGGGGCTCCCATACAACAAACGTGATTTTTTTGCCTTTTTTGCTCGTAATAAATAATGGTAGCAGCTAGGCACTTGAAATACTCACAATATTCTTAATTATATTTGTACTTTAATAATTAATCATCAAATTAAAATAAAGTAAATATTTAAGGGGGGCCAAAAAAACACAATTTTTTGCTTACTTTCGCTCAATAACGGTACGGAACCCTTCGTGCGCGAGTCCAACTCGCTTTTGGCCGATTTTTTAAACTATGTTATTAATATTTCGTTACTAGTTGACCCTATGAACTTCGAATGATTTCACCTAATATAAACCTTCCCTGGACTTCTACGAATATTTGTTTTTGTCGCTTTTTGATTACAAAGTTTGAATTTTTTGTCGAGTCTCGTGGCTTGTCTACTATAACAATAATTGATATTAATTGCTCACGATTAGTACATAATAATAGATGTCCACTGGACGACTGTCCGTTTAACTTGTTTACGTTATGTAGATAGTAGTGCATTAATATTTTTACAAGAACAAATAATTATTATTATTAACTACTAGATGACCCGGTGAACTTCGTATCTTTTTTTTCCTTCCTTCGACTTCACTAAAATTAGCCAAATCGGTTCAGCCGTTCTCCAGTTTCAGCGAGACAAAATTGAAGATTCATCCTTATTTAAATAGATTATTGTGTTGCAACTTGCAGGTAAGGCAACAATTACCGTAATAAAATTTGTAAAGCCTTTCTTCCTTTTTTTCCTTTGGTTTTCCAGATTTTTTAGTAGAAGAATCAGTATTGAAAGTGATAATATATTTTGTTGGTTACTCATAGGGCCTTTCCAATTTTTTTGTAAATTCAAAACATATAATACTTAGAACTTATGAAATAAATGGAAAATCAGATACCTACTGAGTTAAAAAGCTAGACAAGATAACTAGATGATCAGATTGAGTCATTTTCTATGGCGTGCAAATTCCTTATTTAAGCTGTTTTAAATTATATGTTTGTAACCTATTTTGCGGTTTGTTTGTAACCTATTCGTATAAGAACTTTTAATAATGTAGTATGTATAATAATTGAATATTTTATGGTGTATAATTAAAAGATAACAACAAGTCCTGACACTGTTATGTTAGGGGGACAAGATAATAAAATAAAAAAATTATTTCGCGGTCCTTCTACTACCAAATAAATGTATACCTAGGCACACGGCACACCCACGTAATTATTTTATGTCAAGTTAAAACAACAGATCTCTCTCTCAGAACTCATGTAGGTCATATATTGCTTTTATACACATACCACACGTTAACACACGTCTAACAAATTATCCTCGCCTATAATGTCTACAGCAATTGTCTCCTATTGATGTCTAGTGACCCTCCTAACGGCTTAGTACCATCGGAGATATTCACATATTATACTCGTAGCTGTGTGGCAAAGTGCGCCGACCCGGCATATGCGAGTGGAAAAATAGTTACTAAACGTTCCGCGCGGCTTCGCCCGCGTAAATTTGATATTTCACAGACAAATTAACCACAAAAATAGCCTATGATCCTTCACGTGGTCTACTTCTTATCTGTGCCAAATAACATAAAAATTGCTCCAGTAGTTCGTGAGATAAGCTCTTTCAAATCATTTCCACCGTTTTCTCCACATTTTCCTCTATTTCTTCGCTCCTAATAGACTTAGCGTGACAAAATAAGTAATATATCGAAGAAGGCTATAGCCTATAGCCTTCCTCGATAAATGGGCTATCTAACACTGAAATAATTTTTCAAATCGGACCAGTACTTCCTGAGATTGGCGCGTTCAAACAAACAAACAGACAAACAAACAAACTCTTTCGCTTTTGATATAGATTTTATGGCGCACTTGCTGGGTAGGTGTATCTACTTTGCCATACTCACTATAAACAGTACTTATTGCTTAATTGCTTATCAATCCTCTGCGTTTTTCTGGATTACTTATAAAAGGTGTAACAAAACTAAGTGATAATGCTTTAGGATGTGTAAGGGTCCCCTATATAGAGTTCGCTGTGAAACTAGCAGTACAGAATGAGAGTTTTTTAAAACTTTTGTATTGATTTGTTATATTGCCCATTCAAATCACAAAAAAATGTTTGCTCTTTCGGCGCTGCTACTTTCACAGTGAACTCTATACAAGGGACACATACATAAAGTATTATTACTTACTTACTTAGTTTTGTTATAAGTACCTTGTATGTCATAGGACTCGCTCGTAGGACTCGTAGGTAGAGATCAAAATCCGATATTGGTCGTGAATAGGACGTAATTGGTACCGACTACCGACAAATCTTCTTTCTAAATAAAAAAGAATTTTTAATTTTGTTACTTTTGCTAAAATTCGAGAATGGCTGAGCTGATTTGGCTAATTTTAGTCTTGAAATACTCGTGGAAATCCAGGAAAGGTTACATTTATGGAGGAAAATGATACTAAATTCAGCGGGTCATCTAGTGAGCAATAATAATAAATAATGACTTGTTATTTTCCACAGAAGTAGTTTAAAATATCGAATACATAACACACTTCAGATATTATGTTGCGATCGATGTAAAGTGATATTAGTCAGCAATGGACGTAACTCATTAAGTAAAATGTAAAGGACATCATAATGTTATTATTATATTTTACTTATACAACAAAGATAGTACATCCATACTAATAATATATATGCAAAAGTGTGTCCGTCTGTCTGTTACCCCTCCACGCCCAAACTGCTGAACCGATTTTTCTGAGTATAGAGATACTTTCAATACCGGGAAAGGACATAGGATAGCTACTTATCCCGGAAAATCATACGGTTTGGAGCGTCATCTAGTATTATTTTAAACACGAGAAACATGATTTTTTTATCCTCGACATATTTTGTGGCCGGTTTTTTTGAACACATGCCGGTTTGCCGGTTGATAAACTAAGAAAAAAAGAAATAGAGCTGAAGAAGCATTATCTCTAGATTCGGAGAAATCCTCTCAACAAACACAGGGTTTGTTTTTTTTTATTTAGGACTTAGGAGCGAACCGAAGAATCGTATATTACTAATTGTACTTTTAGAAAATAACATGACAGGTAATAATACCTGGTGAGGCTGGAAATGTCACCTGTCGTAGCTCTGATTTGGAACCATACTTTGAAAATAAAAAAAATACTAATGAATTAATGATCCAGAAGTTGCGATGGTCTTTGAAAAATGTTTGAAAAGTTTTTGCTAACATTTCTGTCTCAACTTTCCTGACGAAATTTCTGACGAAGACACGGCACGTATTCGTATATATATTTTTTTTCATAGTAGGATGTCATATAGAATCCTTTTACGGGGAAACGCTGCCGACGTTTATACAATATTTGTGCTGCAGGAGCGAGCCATATTATATCCTACTAGCTAATCCTACTATCCTACTTCCTACTAATATTATAAAGGCGAAAGTTTGTTTGGATGTATGGATGTTTGGATGTTTGTTACTCTTTCACGCAAAAACTACTGAACGGATTTAAATGAAACTTTACAATAACATAGCTTATACATCAGAATAACACATAGGCTACAATTTTAACCGACTTTCAAAATGGGGGAGGTGTTACGTTCGTTTTCTTATGTTCAACGATTACTCTTCCGTTTGTTATCCGATTTTCAAAATTTTAAAAGTAAGATTTAGCACCGAGGTATACCGTGGTTCGGAAGGTGCTGAGAGAACTCCTGATTCTCTATAGATACAAGTTTGGTAGTTTCGGCGTTGTTTTAAGGACGGAAAGCATAATGTACTACTATGCAAATTACATTCATCATCATCATCACTACCAAATTATACCATGCATCGTCCCATGGTTATGACTTATGAGCCTATAATGACCCTGTTATTGGTACTTTTCATAGTCTTTTAGATCGAGACTCGAGTTTGTCAAATAATTTGCGATAATTAAAAAAAATCTATACCTACCTAATATTATAAACCTGAAGAGTATGTTTGCTTGAACGCATTAATCTCAGGAACTTACAGGTCCGATTTAAAAACTTATTTCAGTGTTAGATAGCTCATTTATCGAGTAAGACTATAGGCTGTATATTATCACGCTTAGGCTAATACGACCGAAGAAACTCAGGAAAATGTGGGAAAAACGGGGGAAATATTAGAAATTACGAACTACTGGAGCAATTTTTATGGCAATATTAAGCACAGACATAGAGTAGACCAAGTGAAGGGAGTAGGGACTTAAGCTATTTTTTATGGGAAAATGTACGGTTTCCGTAAAATTCCTAAGTTACGCGGGCGAAGCCGTGGGACATCTAGTTATATTTATAAAATGTGTGCTTTAGAATCTCTGAGAGATAAATTTAAAGAAATTGGTATTCTAACTGTCGCTTAGAAAAAATGTAAGTAAATTTAATGTTAAAAAACTATAATAAACGATTAAATATTATGATTCTTTTTTAAAATTTGTAGTAGATGGGAATAAAATTCAATAATTGCAGTACTTAAAAGGCTTGTTATTAAGAGGGCGACTAACCCCAAAAATCAAACATCGTCCCTCCCTTTTATATATATATATATGTCGTAGGATGATTTGATAAATCGAATTTTCGCGAAAATTCTAGGGATTTCGCGAAAACACGGATTTATCAAATCATCCTACGACATATATACAACATTTAAAAAATCCGCTAGGTCGATCTCTCAATGATAGAATTTTATACAATGTGTTAAAATATTAACTTAGTTCAATGCACGGTTATGGCAATAAATGAAAAATTTGTGAAAATTAGATGCATCTTTGTGATTTTTTTCTATCGAGAAAAATTTAAGATATCGTGTTTTTGCTCAGATCGAATTCTCGGAAATATAATGTAGTATCTAATTTTAGAAAATGAAACAATTCGGGGCTTATTTTCAAGTATAAAAATGAATTATAAAATCGACACTTTAGGGTTAGTCGCCCCCTTAATGCGCCTTTTAATAATGTAATAGGATATCTACTGCAGTATTTATACACTTGATTGTGATTTGTGGCAGACACCGCATAATAATTTACGACTAGACATTAATTATCAATTTATCACAGAGTTATTAAACTACTATCATTGTAATGAGTATGCAAGGTTAGTTTGAAGAAGACTTTTCGTTGTTTATCTTAGGCTGAAGACATAATATTTTCCAAGAGGTGCGTGCCAAAACCGTTTTAGGCTTGGTCAATTTTTATACTGGTTGTAAAAAAATATATTTTTATACTGTCACAGTCCTTTTGACCTCTGGCTTACCCTCAGTTTCGACCCATTGGTTGGAAAACACTGGTGTATATGACAACTTGTAAACTACTAATATATACTCTGTGGTACCGCGTAGTCCGACAAGCCAGTACATGATGTTATTATATTATATGAAGTTATAATACCATAGTCCACAACACAGTTTATAAATGCGAAAAAAATCTCCATCGAAAATATTTTATATGGTTACCTGGGACAAGCCTGGGACGCAAAAAGTATCTACATAGAAATTTGATATTAAAGAAAAAAATAGTTCAGTTAGTTCAGTATTTGCGTAATGAAGTAGCAGAGAAAGATAGACACATATATACTTTTTATAATCCTAGTTGCATAACTGTAGAGCAAAGTTTGACATCGCGGCATTGCTCTTCTAACTTATACTATGTTTTACAGTTGTAATAATTATTGTCTTAAAAGATATAAGTACGAGTTTAACATATTATTTTTATTTTTAATGTTCATTTTACCTTGATTAATCTCCTTCATAAGACAGTAAAAACATATTTATATGTAAATGTTGATTGCAATCATAAACATATATTGTTTTTAAGTTTACGGCCTTACAATATTACCTACTACTACAATATTAATAATAAAATCTCTCAATATTAATGAGATGAGAGATATTAGCTTTGTAAGATAAAAAAATGTAATATTTTAAACTATAGACTATAGAGTATAATATATCATTAATTTAACTGTCTGACTCAGGTCTGACTGGTAGAGTATATTATTTCAAAGTAGAGATAATTATCTGTAATCTATACCAATAAGATTGTCTTTTATATTTACTATATTTTGATATTTTTCGTGGTTAAATTGAATCTTGTTTTATCTTATACCGAGTTTTATTATATAAATTCAATACTGCCTACAGTCCACACTTACTAAATAGGTACTACTTGTAAGAGTAATATAATGAGACTTGAGCGAATTATAATGTTTCTTAATATTATACTCTCATTGATGTCAAGTTTATTTCATTGAAAATTCAAATGATAAACGACCGTTTTTTGCGATATTAGCTATTGACCTGTCTTATCTAAGCTTATAATATGTATTTAGCAGTAGTTCATAAACACCATCAAATAAATTGACTCACAAGAACCAGTACTTAACAAATTACGTATTGATCGTCCACTCGCCAGTTCTCAGTATTCATACGAAGGACGAAAGTGATCATGTTGAAAAGTGAATTCGTTGAAATTTTCAAACCCTTCTACTATCTAAGCATTCCTTTCGGTGCTCGTAAATATGTCTTATCCGGTAATAATATTTCCAAAAACACTAAACTGTATGCATTTTTCAGCGTCATTCCTAACGTTTTCTTTTATTGGATATTAACGATTATAATCGACAATTTCTCGGAGATTTTCAGAAATAAAATTATCTGTTTCATATACGCTCTGACATACGCGATTTACTGTGCCAGTCACACTATGCACAATTTTGTCACAATCTGCAATAGTGATCACAACGTAGAATTACTCGTCCTACTTCAAGCTATCGATCGTAAGCTGTGCAGCAATGACTGCAGATATTTTAAGAGATTATCTATGAAATTAAATATTATCATTATTACCAGCTTTACCGTTTTTACTGTCACCAAAATATTGGTAGATTCGACATGGATCTGGAGTAGATGTGTGCTCGTGTTTTCGACGATTATATTCGACTTGCAAATTATCTACTACGTCATCGTTATATTATTCATAGCGAAAAAAGGACAACATTACAACGACTTGCTGCGAAACATGATAGAAAAATATGATTCATTTGAAGATACGGATACTAATCTTAATGTGCCAAATAATGGAAACATGCTCTCAATTATTATGGAAGATATAATTGACGCCATTATAATTACAGAAAAAGCATCTAAAGTCCCGGTATGTATTAAAAAATAATTATTAAGCTCTTTTAGTCCGTGTAATAATTTTTTGATAAAATGTGTTGCAGACGTTTACGCATGTGGTCACGGAGTTCGTTCATTCCTTGTCATACATACAAATATGGATCATGTGGAAGAAATTAAATGTAAATAGTACTTTCTTTTTTACTATCTCTACTTATTCGTAAAGATAAAAAAAATCGTCCGTTTTATAAATGTCATAAAACAAAGTGATAATAATACTATAGGGTGTGTATGTTTCCCTTAAATAGAGTTCATTGTGAAAGTATCAGCGCTGAACGAACATTTTTTTATGGGTGCAGCGCTGCTAATTTTACATCACTTTCACACTATATAAGGGAAACATACACACCCTAAAGTATTATTATCACTTTGTTTTGTTACACCCTATATATAAATCAGGAAATCATACTTACGAATTATAATTTTAAGGCAACTGAAAATACAACAGCAACGAGTCACATGTTGGGTGTCATAACTTGGATTAGCAGGGGACTGATGTTAGAAATTATATTGTGTGTTTCGTGCAACAGATTATACGAGATAATAGAATCTATAAGACTATCCGCATTGTTGCTATTGCAAAAGAGCTGTTCAAGTGAGTATTGTTCTGAGAAACCCTATACTAATAGTAGGTCCTTACATATGAAATTGGCGTTTTGTATGGGAGGAAAATAAAGTCGTTTTTTTTTTGTAAAATATATTTAATTAATCAAAGTAAGTGCATACCATTGTTATCGATGCATCTTTGCCATCTTAAGGGTAGTTAGTTGATCCCTTTTCTAAAAAAACGGAGAGACTCAGTCAATAAATTCTTTGAATGCGGTTTGGACTGCCACATCAGAGTTTAATTTTTTTCCTTGTAGGAAAATTTAAATAAATCTATATTTAATTTTTTCAATTGTGCGATATAAACGACTCCAAAGAAAAAAATATCAAGAAAAAATAAATGAATGACTGCTTTGGAATTCTTAAACAAAGAAGATATTTGAGATCAAAGTGGCCTGTACAACAAAACGTCAATTTCATATGTAAGGATCTAATATTAAGAGGGCGACTAACCCAAAAAATCAAACATCGTCCTTCTCTCTTCACACTCACGCCCGTCTTCCATATGCCAGGTGAAAAAGGACGACGCGAATTTATCGCCAAATTAGTTTTTTCTCAATAGCTCGATAAATACTTATATACAACATTTAAAAAATCCGCTAGGTCGGTTTCTCGATGATAGAATTTTGTACAATGTGTTAAAATATTAACTTAGTTCAATGCACGGTTATGGCAATCAATGAAAAATTCTTGAAAATTAGATGCATCTTTATGATTTTTTTCCAATCGAGAAAATTTTAAGATATCGTGTTTTTGTTCAGATCGAATTCTCGGAAATATAATGTAGTATCTACTCGTAAGTTTAGAAAATGAAACAAATCGGGGCTTATTTTCACAGGTCTTAGAGTATATTTATACCAGCAGCTTTATCGATTTAACGATTTGAGTAAGTTCTGTGTTCATACTCAAATGTGGTCATAGTCAAATCGTTAAATCGATAAAGCTGCTGGTATAAAGATACTCTAAGAACTGGGAAAGTATTATTTTTTTGTAAGTACATTTCTAACATTATTTTTTTTTACTATTTCAGAGGAGGATCGTCGGTTGTCTTTGAATATACTACGCGCACTGAACATAAGATACAGAAAAATCAGCGCTTGTGGTGTTTTTATTGTGGACGCGACTTTGCCCCTTCGATTTTCTTTTGTTCTCGTCAACCATTTGATAGTCCTTTTGCAATTTGCTTTCCTTTAAAATTCAAATTTCTTAAGCAGGGTGCAAATAAATTTATGAATACATTTTTCATTTCTTTTTCTAGCATAATCAAGAATTAAGAAATACATTAAGAAAACGTTCATGTAACTGCTTATAAAAATACAGTATTAATATTCGTTAGTTACAAGATGTTCTAAGTCTTATCTATTGACACCTTATATTGTACGTTATTTGTACCAAACATTGTTAGTGCACCTAGCAAAACCTTAGTAATCTCACGTTATTGCTCGGCTAAGTGGAGTGCTAGATTAAGTCTGGATAAACTGCTAACTCATGTAACTAGCTTCTATTATTATAGCTGCACCCTGCAGGGCAAAGCTTGTATGAGTTACTGTACATCATAGAAATAAATGTTTAATGCCTGTCCAAGTAAGAACACATACACGTTTCCAAGCATTTGAGTGGTCGATAAACGCAGGCGTTCTTTTTGTATAATTAGAAGTTTGAGTGCATTAAAATAATAAAACTAAATAAATGCTGAAAATGATGACATTCATGATGACCAATATAATATATTTTTTTAGCTAATTAGTTAACAAACCTGTGTATAACATTATAAACTTTGCGATTTAGACTTAGACGATTTGAGACTTAGACGAGACGGTAGACCAGCTATTTTCCGCACCAAAAGAATAAAAAAATGTAAAACCAGTTTTTAAACCGGTAACACAAAGTGTAACAGATGTAAATAACGCGTTGCTGGCAACGGTGTTAGTGTTTGTGTTATAATCAAAAATATTATTGCAAATGTAATAAGGTAACATCACATAATTATATGAGTGATACACTAGACGTGACTAATAATTTAGAATGTAAAATATAGCTAATTGATTTAATCATAAAATTATTACTAAAAGTGTGGCTGTTGTTTATTGAAGTCTAGATATTGTACTGCAAAAGTACATAATAATTAGTAAGATAGAATTGTTTCTTCAATATTGCTTTCACCGTTAAACGTAAGTATGATCAGCTAATTTTTATGTGTTAGATGTAGCTCTAAAAACATCCAATACCTTAAAAAACTTCTTCTAATTATACCATATAAATTTAAGAATAACTAACAATTTTAATTTTTTGCATGAAACGCAACTAAAATATTATTATATTTTTTCTCTTTCTAATGTAAGTTGGTACTTAGTCTTTTACTGGGAAATTGGCGCAAACAAATAAAATATGGGTAAACCCGAGATTATTAGCTATTTCTTGAATCATGAGGTTACAGGGTCAGTCTTATCGAATAGTTCAATATAACATACAGAGAAAACAGTTAATATTATTATATTCATAGTAAGTGCAAAATCTCCTTGCATGGTAATGTATATTGTTGTTTGAATATTATACATTTTTTTTAATTTCCGATTAATGCACTGACGTTTAATTAAAATTTATTTAAAATATATTGTAACAGAATATTCTATTTATTTTAAAACTATCTTCACACAGTAAATATGTAATGAAAGTTTGAATTATAATACATTTAATTTTCATTAGCAGATTTCTAAGCATATATTTTTTTTTCAGATGTGTTCGAAAGATTTGGCAAAGTTACTGCTTTTGTCGTACTTCGCATTAACTACTATTCAAATAATACGTGCACAAGGTTTCTCTTTGAATCCAGACATACGAGGTCAGTTTGGAGGAAAAAAGTTTTAACACTTAGGGTGAAGCCAAACGAGCGTAATTTGTGAGTTGTGAGTCGCAGAATTCCGGCTGGCAGAAATTCTGCTGCATTCAGTTTCATACAAAAGTCCTATTTGATTCACACGAGCGTAATTTTGTGAGTCATGATTAGCATGAAAATATATTTACGCGACCGAAATTCTGCGACTCACTCTCGGACTCGGACTCGGAATTTTTTATTGCATCACTTTTCTTAATCTCGGCGTTTCGACTATTCCCTACTTTTTTCTTCTATAATATTCAGCGTCCGTGATCACGGGTGGACTGAGGTGACGGAAGTCAAAGTTACTGAAGTTATTTGAAACTAGATTACTCAAGACAAGAAGACTAGATTCATCAGTTTTTATCATTACTAATTGTGTTCAGAATAATTTTGATTTACGCAGTTTTAAATCTTCCTATACTTTTAATCTAACTTCGGCAAGTTGGAAAGTAGCTGCCAGTAAGTCGGGAATAACATTAACATTTATAATATCTTTATAATTGTTTTGTAGAATAAAGGCATATTTACATCGAGTCAGTAACTGAAGTCAGTCCACTGACGTGTCAGTGCTTTAGTGTAAAGGCAGATTTACATTGAGTCAGTGTACACTGCTGACTTTAAATCAATTTACACTATGGCAGTGTGCTGACAGGGCAATGGACTAAGGACAGTTACTGAGTCAATGTAAATCCATACTAATATTATAAATATAAAAGTGTGTCTGTCTGTCTGTCCGTCTGTCTGTCTGTTACCTCTTCACGCCCAAACCGCAGAACCGATTTTGCTGAAATTTTGTATGGAGATACCTACTTTGAGTCCCGGGAAAGGACATAGGATACTTTTTGTCCCAGCAAAATGTACGGTTCCCGCGCGATAAACGAGTTTTGGCGCAGCGGAGTTGCGGGCGTTATCTAGTCTGCCATAAATGTTTATTTTATGAATATTAGCGAAAACCGAAATAATAATTGTTGTAATATTTTTTTCAGGAGCAAACAAGACTAGAGAGTGTTTTGTAAATAATACAAATAACATAAAGGGAATATGTGTACTCGAGAAGTATTGTACTGCGGAGCATGAAATCGCGGGTTACGGTATCATTGATGATAGCGAATTGAGGTGAGAATAACATTTCATTTATTAAAAGGGAGGAACTATTGGTATAGGAGCAAACGAGTGTCGGGATTCAAAACACCCCAATATAAAAATAAAGATGCTAGAGAGGCAGCCCACAATGTTATTATGTAAACTATGAAATTAGACACTGTGGAAGAAATTGTTAGTAAAATACGGATATAAATACTTATAACAACAAACCAACGAAGGCAAAAGCTTTGATGTTGACAAAGTCATGTCGTTGGTTCAATTGTTCAATTCATAACAGTATTATATTAATGAGTTTTAGTTAGAGAGAGATTTAAACGTGCTGCAACTACTTACATGAAACTCATCCCAATATGAGTGTTGCGTAACGCTAGTTCCCTGATGTAAATTCGGCATACGTTACTCCTCAGTTAGGGCAAAAATAGTAAAAGTAGCAAACAACATAATTCATAATTATAAATTAAGGTATAAGATTTCAATGTTCAAGATGCGATTTAAATCTTAAAAGTAAGAAGTACGTACGTACGGAAGTAAAAGTAAGCATAGGTAAAGTACACATAGGTAAGATACTTTAGGTGCATGATGTAAATTATATTACTGTATTCTTTATTTTATAGTGTTTAGTTACAGAATAACCTATACAATTAATATTACATACGGCATTTAAATTATAGGTACAATCATTGCACTTACATAAGTCGCTTCTGATTTTTTAGAGAAAAGAAACAGTGCAGGGACAACGAATGGTGCTGCCTTCGTCCGAGATATGACGACGACTCGGAGGAACAAACGGACACACCACCTGGGAAAAAAGAAAGTAATGAGAATAATGGCAAAGAAAATGGCAAGTACCACGAAAAACCTATCGAAATCACTCAATAGTACATTCGGGTATTTTAAAAAATCAACTTCTGTAATATTCAAGTTTTGAACTTAATTATTTGTAGAGTGAAATATTATAATAGCACGCAGAGGTCTTCATGTACTCGTAGTAAATAAAGTTTAAGTTGAATTAGTTACTTTTTTAGGGTTCCGTAGCCAAATGGCAAAAACGGAACCCTTATAGATTCGTCATGTATGTCTGTCTGTCTGTCTGGCTGGCTGCGCCCCCCCCATACCCCCCCCCCTCCTGGTAATGTTGCCAAGCAAAAACATGTTGCGTCGTTAGTGTTGAGTTTTAATTCTTATTCCTTAGGAACAAACTAAGTTTTTTTTTTTTTTTTTATTATAAAATTGGGGCCGTCTATAGACTGTTCGTCCATATCCTTTTTTTGTTATTTTATTATTTAGATTTTTTGCACCAAGGATAATTGAAATAATATTATGAATTTTAATTAATTGTGGTCCATCGCGCCATGGACACTTTTTTTTTTTTTTTTTTTTTTTTAATATGTGTATATATATATTTAATAGAATAGAGTATAATATGTTATACATATAATAAATAAATATATACATTTATTGTTTTATAAATTGCATAATAATAATATTAATGTTTTGAACGGTGAGGTCCCAGTCGGTGTGGCGGCCAGTAGATCCGACATTTTCCGATTTCCTTAGATTTTATGCTGCTCCACCCTTTGCCTTTAGATGTTGTGACATTGGCTTGGTGGAGAGGGGTCACTCAAGCTGGGTGGAGTTTCTAGGTTGTTAAAAAGATATCGTTCTGTGTCGAATCTACCCGCCATGTGGCTTAGGACTTTATCGTTCCTGTCTTTTATAGCCATTTTTATATTATAATCTAAGTTATTAATTAATAGTGAAACATGTGAAACATACAGATTTCGAGTGTCATTTGATTAATATGAGGGAGGCTTTGCCTGGATATGGACAGACGGACAGGCTGATATTATAATATCTTTGTACTCGGGTTCCGTTTTTTACCATTTGAGTAAAGGACCATAAAAAGGAGAGTATTATCCATTTCCGTTATTATACTATGGTAACGCCTACGAAGTCGCGGGAAACAACTATCCATACTAATATTATAATTAATGCGAAAGTGTATTTGTTTGTTTGTCCTTTCTTCATAGCCTAACGAAGCAACCAATTGACTTGATTTTTGGCATCAACTTAGTTGAAAGGATAGAGAGTAACATAGGCTACTTTTGGTCTTGGAAAAACATCATGTTTCCTTTTAATTTCATAAAAATAAACCTTATTGCTGCTGCGAGTCCAACTCGCACTTGGCCGGTTTTTTTTTATTCGTGCCGCATTTCAACTCTGATTGTCTTGGCGATTGTCGAAGTAGTCGGTATTTTAGTCGGCTAGGCAAAAAAAAAAGCTAAGCGTCTCAAGCCTTCGGCACACTTAAAAACTATTTGTGCCTGATTCATTAAACAATTTGATAAAAGAACTTTACGCCTTAAATCAGAGAGTAAACAGGTGTTGCCATAGAATGTTAACACAAACTTTTTGAAATGCTGTCTTTGTTCGTCTTAATGATTAGTGGAATAAGAGAGTCTGTACAGTTTTATGGTTTATAATTTTCAGAAGTCGGCAGCACTAGCACGGCTTGTATGCCTATACAATCAGTAGATTGCCCATGGTGTGCTACTCTTCACAAGTGAGTTCATATTATACTTTCGTTAAGTATTATCATAGACTAAGGAAAATAAGTATGCACTTTCTCTGTGGTATTATCTATACGTATTATTTTAATTTTATAAAGAAAACACGCAGACAAATCATCCTAAATATTTTCCACAAAAATAGTTTAAAGGATAATTATAACGCTTGATCTAAAGTTGAGCATGTCGTCTTAAATACATTTCTAAATGGCTAAATAGGCAAAAAATAAAACATCGTCCTTGTCTCTTCACTTTTACGCCTTTCATTCATATGCCGGGTGAATAAGAAAGACGCGGACCTACCAAAATGGTTTTTTCGTAATAACTCGATCAATATACAAAATTTTGCAAAATCTGCTAGTATAGTCCCTCGGTAAGAGAATTTTACATTCTGTTTTATGATATTGATTCGGTTGAATGCACCGTTTTGAAATTAAATTGAAAAAAATTTGAAAATTAGATACAATATCTTTGTTACAATGTAGTATATAATATCTATGTTTAAAAATTGAAGTTTATTCGTAGCTTATTATCAAGTAAAAATAATAATTATAAAATGGTAAATTTTGCTTTCTGCGATCTCTTAATGTACCATCGAGGAAATTGATTCCTGTGCAGTTGACAGACCAACGTCATTTGGTCGGATCATGTCAACAGTCAACTCAATGTTAATTGTGATCTGTCGGCTAGGTTTGACGTATCGCGACCAAACTACATATTAAGTCCCTAGGAAATAGGAACCTGCCTAAGAATCAAGTTTTCTAACAGTAGGTACATGAATTTTAAAGAATATTGCCTTAAATTTGAAGAGCAAATCTACGACTTTATCACCTCACTAACCTTGACTTAATCCGACTACGTCTCTGTTCGAGTGAAAAAATGTTCAGCATCCTAAAAAAAAGTAAAAAATTATTTATTTATGAAAAAAAATCAAATACTTTTAGAACGTCCTACTCGTTGATCTACCACCGGTTCGGGAGCTTTCGGGAGCCAAGACCACCGGCGTAAGAAACTCACATGGTACGGGGCCACTTTTTGGCTAAGCCTATATTTTTATTTTACAGGGGCACACTGAATGACATGTTCGAAACAGGGTTGTATTGTATGGGGTCTATGATCGGCCCCAAAGTGATATTAACGTCAGCCAGCTGTATACTTGGTGCCCAAAACGTTACAATGTGGGCACAGGTACCGACTTCACCGAAGCCAAAACAGCAATACGCCATTCGCAGCACGAAGCTCCATCCGAATTACAACACAGGCAAGTTTTACATCAAAATATGTACTATTTTGGCGTAAGTATAGAATATCATCATATTGGTTTCCGCGAAATTTAATTTCGCTTGCACGAAGTCGCAAAGAAATTTCTAGTTCCTAGCAATTGTTTGGGGTCTGCTATATATGATAAGCTGCGTATCCATTTGAAGCAAACTCAGGGCGAGGCAGCCGCTCGACCTGAGTCCGTGCAAGTGGAGATTTTTCTTTTTTTTTGCGCAGGGTAAAACCCATCATGGGTGCCCCGGGTGGGGATGTGCCTCAGTTAGCTAAAGCACCCCCCGGGCGTATGTGAGACTCTTACTCACTAAAACCACCCGCGGGGTGCAGCGGAACAAACCTGAGTTAGCGTCTCCACTTCCTCTCTCCGCTGCCTCGGTTTGCTTCAAGTCGAGGCTCTCGGCCTAAGGCTGCTCTAATGGATGCGCAGCTTTATTTTCAAATATTCGTATTCGTAATTTATAATAGCACATGCTTTTGAATTTTTGCAACGATTCCAACCTTTTTCTTCAAGTAGTCCACATGGCCAAAAAAGTTTAAATTAACGAAAATTGTTTTTATTTTTTTAGGCACCCATGAATTCGATTTCGGTCTCGTGGTACTCCAGGAAGACGTAAGCTGGGGTCAGCAGAAGTGGATAGGCGCGTGTCTGGGGCTGGAGGCGCCAGTCAAAGGAGCATGTCTCGGCTTCGGATTTGACGGGAACAACAAAATTGTCTCGGTAATTATTGATAGTGACTCCAAAATCTTTTCGGTATCAGAAGTGTGTTTATGTACTTAAGAAACTTAAATCTTAGATAGGCACCAATGAGGGTTTATTCTAGGTTAATTCAGACCGCAAAGCGATGCGTAGATGCATTTCTAAATGTATAAGGGTCAATTCAGACGGCAACGCGACGAGGCGAGACGAGGCGCGTTGCGGTCTGAATTGACCCTAAGGATTTGATAGACTTCAATTGCGTGAGACGTTATGCTAATCTGTTAGTAGAGTTAGTTTTTTTTTAATTAATTATAGTCAGAATTTTTTTTGGACCAGTGTTTAGAGGTGGTCACAAATAGCTTAAATTCAAAAATTCGACACGAAAATTCGTGTAAGCCGCCATATCGGTTTAAAGGTCTAATATTTTTTAGCTATATCTCCTTTATTTTATTTTTTTAAGAAAATGATAAGGATTTTTGTCGCAAATTTGATTCTCTACAACTTTAGTCCTTATAACTTTTATTGTAAAATCAATATTTACGGAAATAACTGCAAAAAACAAGTCAAAGTATAATTTCGACATGTTCGACCCGTATCGCGATTATTGTCAAATATACAGAAAAAAAATACAGAAATAAACTTGTAGCTCATTAAATTAACCACAATTAAAATTAAGACTTTGCTGTCTGTCCGTCTGTCTGTCTCCAGAACGGTGATAGGTAGAGACTTGACATTTTCAGATATTATGTATTTTGTTTCCTTCTATAACAACAAATACTTTAATTTACTTCTTACAATAACTAAATCAATTATTTCAGATTAAGTCTTATAATTTGTTATGTGTGTGCTTATAATTTACTCCAGACCTTGCTGACATCTACACCTGGAGGATGCTCTGGCAGCGGCGACACTCCGGACGCGGCGTGCAGTAGGAAAACTGACCGAGAGGACTACTGCATCATCGCCTACGGCTCTCCGATTTATTGCGAAGGAGTATGTACCATCGAAGAAATTTATTCATAGGCAGTTGACGGAACTACGTCAATTGGTTGGATTATGTCAACTTAATGGTCATCTGTCTGGTGGGTTTGACAAAACGCGACCTAAATTCGTACGTCCGCCATCTGCCAATGAATAAACTTATCTGATAGTACCATCGAAGGAATTTATTCGTATAGGCAGTGGAATATCATGATTGACATGATCCGACCAAATGACATAGGTCTATAGTCATAGCTAGTCGTGATCTGTCGGCTGGGTTTGACATAACGCGACCAAATTACTTAGGTCCGCCATCTGCTTGTCTTAATCAAGAATGTAGAGCTTGAGCTCTATCCTAAATTTTAACCAAAATCGGTAGCATAAACATGAAGTAACAAACATACACTGCACATACTTTATTACTTAAGGGCCTGTTTCACCACTTTCTGATAAAGTGCCTAATAGGCTATTCACAACTTTTTTGACAGATTCTCCATACTTGATCTGTCAAGTTAATTGGTGGATAGCCTTATTAGGAAGTGGTGCACCAGGCCCTAAATATTTCATTTAATTTATTTTACTCAATTGTAAAGGATCTAAAGTAGATTATAAACTTAACAGTTTGAACACAAAATTTCTTGTATTGTTTGACACTTGTAGAATGTGTTTAAGTCTCTTTATTGCATTGCAGAGTAACGATGTGAGAGGTGTAGCCAGAAGATCGTGCTATAATGATGCAGCCATAGTCGGTAGTTTATCTTCAGCCAAAGACTGGATAACGGCAGAGCTTAAAACGCTCAATTTGCAACCAATCAACTATCTAATAAAACCTTTTTGAACTAAAGTTCTTTTTATTGTTTATTTATTAGTTAATGGAATCAGGCGTTACTTTGCGGAAATCCATAGTTTAAATTTAGTTTGTTATTATTTTTAGCAATATTCCGCAAAACAACTTCCACCTTTAAGTAAATGAGTGAGTGTACGCATAGGCATGCGTACAGCACCTCCCTCCTCCCACACTGCCTATGCGTACACTCGCATGCAAGAACTTGCAAACACCACCACCACACAAGCAATAATGTTGGCAAATCCGTGCAAGGCCCCTCACCACCATGCAGGTTGAAAACCTCGACGCGCGTTTCGCCCCAACACCGGAGCATCCTCAGGATGTGGACTCTACGAACAACGTCCGTTAAGTGCCGCCAACGGCCAAAACACCGCCT
Organism: Aricia agestis; assembly: GCF_905147365.1. Taxonomy (NCBI): domain Eukaryota; kingdom Metazoa; phylum Arthropoda; class Insecta; order Lepidoptera; family Lycaenidae; genus Aricia; species Aricia agestis. The sequence continues at coordinate 8,985,946 of NC_056406.1, read as the reverse complement.
TTTATACACTATCGAGCCCCGCTACTATCCCCACTACCCCCACTACTCTCACTAGTACCCCCGAACATATTAATAAGCGGTGACGTAGTCAAGCAAGTTTGGTCATTCAACAATGCAAATCTGTTATTTTTCTTTTCTTTTATGATCTCTAATTGTTCCAACACGCTCAGCCGAAAGCCTTTATCTTTGTTTATTTTTGTTTATTTATTAAAAATTCCATTTCCATTTCCTATAAGGGATCGTTTGTTCATAGCAGATAGGTAAGTACGGTTCTGTAAAGCAGTAATGATGAAAGTTCTTTTCTACTTATTACTTCTTTGCTAACTTATTTATTATATATATATAGCTTATTTCTCCCTTAATAGAATAGAGAATTCAAGTAAAATACTAGGTAACAGTCAAATAAATTTATTAATATCTAACAAGTATTTAAAGTGCCGTCTGTACACTTTTTTTAGCCTCCTTATCTACTCTGACGATTCCTTTCGATAAATCTTTGTGAATATCTTCAAGAGTCCTTCCTTTGGTCTCAGGTATTTGTATAATTACGTAGACAGCCATAAGAATACATATAATACCAAAGAAGTAGAACGCTACATGTATTCCAATCATATTTGCTAGCGGTTTAAATGCTAGCATCTGAAGGAAGTCCGCTACTGATGATACGGACATAGTGGCTGCCATCACTGTGCTTCGATACTGAAATAAATAAGAAGACAAATGTTAATCCAAAAATATGTACCATCGAAGAAATTGATTCATAGGCAGTTGACGGACCGACGTTATTTGGTCAGATTATGTCAACTGTCGAACATCTGTCGAATGGTTTTAATAAAACGCGACCAAAATACGCAGGTCAGCCATCTGCCTATGAATTTTCTCTGATAGTTCAAAGAAAGTGAAAAGGTGTCTTACAAAGAAAGTTTGGTACAGATTTAAAAATTATAAATTATACTAACCTTATATGAGACAATCTCCCCAGTCAATACCATGGAGACAGGTTGCAGACCGGACGCATCACAAAAGATGCAAAGGCATAAAGTCAGAAGTGGTATCCATGTAGGTGCGTATATCTGGTAATCCCGAAGCAGGAACCACGTCGCTAGTGCACACATGCTGAGCCCTGATATCAACGATGTCAGGAATAACAATGGCTGTAAAGAAAAAAACATGAATTTAGTGTTGTGACTTGATGCCTATACCTTCTAATGGCTTCGTGTGAGTTCGATTCTGCCTCTAGCGGTCAAAAAACGAAGCAACATTTTTGTATTAAACTGAGGCCCGCTGAAATCCAAACGTCAGGTGGCATACAAAAAGTCGGTCTTGTATATGATACCTCGTCAGTCGCGTCGAGTTTTCCGTCCCATTGGGTTATGAGAATTTACAACATAAGAAACAGAGTGTCTATTTGTAAACACACTTGGGTGTAACTGGCTTGATTTTTATTATTAGAAATAATATAATACTAGAAACAACCTATTTTCAAATAGCTCTATACCTTTCTTCCGGCTTTTTCAACAACGCTAGACGCTAGTACTGCTCCTACAACTTGCACAGCTCCAAGAACCATGGCCTGTTGGTTGGGGCTGAATATGACTGTAGATCCTTCCGAAGCAGACGAGAATATCTCCCCAGCGAAGTTAAGCACTGGGATGGCCCCACATACTTCTCTCGCTAGCGTCACTGCCATAGCGATAGTGAAGGCTCTGGATAGAAGCTTGTCGGTAACTGTAAAAAAGATATTCAGATTATTCAATGTTCAACAAACATAAATACTTGATCTAAGACTTTACATTATAACATTTCTTTCAAATTAGATATTATGAGCTTAGGAAGCAGGAACTCTAGAATCATAATAAATAATTTTGAATATTTTATGATGTAGGTAACAACAGATAATTGTACAGTAAAATTAAGTAGTAATTATAAACTTGCCTAATGTTTTAAGTAGAAAATTTGAACTGGTCATTTCATCATTTTTTTGTTCCTTAATTATAAGATCCAATTCTTCTAGGATTTCATTATCAGTCTCACTCTTACATTTGAGCCATGCTAAAGCCGCCACTGCTGCCTGTAGGATACAAAATTATTCAATTGAGTTTTGATCATCGATTGACTTTGGTCTACAACGCGTCGATGCAATCGATACATTCTTTAACGAAGACTGAACTTTTTTAACTACTTGAAAAGAAACACATTTAAAAACCATTGTATCCCCGCCACGTTGATTTGAAGAATAGATATAACACTTAATACTTATGAAACACACCTTCGTTTTACCCTTCTTGACTAGATACGACGGCGACTCCGGCATTGGCACAAACACTATCACGTGCGCGATCGGCACGGCCAGGCAGATCCACAGTATCGTGCGGTAACTCAGCATATCACCGATGACATACAGAAACAGGTTCCCTATCGTTTGGAACATTATTACCTAAAACAACAGGTATGATTAGATTTATATGAATAATATAATATAAAATATTTAAGTGATAAATTTGATGTATGTGAAGATTATTTATGTCTATACTTATTTAATATATACATTGTAAATTAAAAGACTCTACAATCTACATAGAGTCTAGTTATAAAAATTTCCAGTAAAATTCTAACGAAAAACCATTTCTTATTAATTTGCATTTTAGTGACGTGTTATAATTTCAAGGAAACATACCAAACATCCTAAACTACCACGAATAGAGTCATCGCTGATCTCCTTCGTGTACATGGGGCAGGTGACCATAGCGCCTGCCATGGGGATTCCGATCAGAGCACGGGCGAGGATCAGTGCCCATGTCTCAGTCGATACCAGCAACAATATCCAACTTGTCTGAAAAATAACAATCAGTTTGAGGATGGTTTGAGGCGATTCCAGACTCCGTCTTGCGTGAATCGTGTTGGATGTTTCAAATTGGTTAAGATTTTTTTATACCGTCCTGAACATTATTAAGAAAAAAATCATTGAATATCTTTTCTCATAGTTACGATGCAATGTTATAAATTTTAAGACTTAAACATTATTATAACATCCTGAACATTATTAACAAAAAAAAAACTTTGTATATAATATAAAAGTTTAATATATAATATCTTATCACAGTTATGGTAAAAATTTTTTGAGACAACGCAAAAATACTTACAGCGTTAGCAACTGATATGAAAATAAGGGCGACTTTTCTTCCTAATCTATCCGATATCACAGCCATGATGAAGTCGAAGAAGATGCACACTAAATATGGGACCGCTGCGATCCATGATATCTGAAAAGAAAAAATCAAGGATAAAATTTAAAAAGTCAGTCGACGAAAATTTCATTCATTTTAGTCCCTTAAATCGACGCAATAATATTTGAATGATACAATGTAGGCAGTAAAATCATTAATAAACATATTAAGATGTCTGCAATGGAAATAGATTGTATTGTTTTGATACAACTGCGTATCGAAGATTGTTGTTTGTCTCAATGAGAACCTTGGAATTTGCCTGCGGTTCACGTCTTAATGGATACAACAGTTTAATAGTAAATTGAACCCTGGCAACAAGGAAATACGGTTTAAGTTTAAATGTTTACAACTCACCACTGCATCTGATAGGGGGACACCACTCGGTGATTGGTCTGACTGAAGCAGCAACGACATGGGAGACAGCCATCCTATGCTGGCACCGTACACGAATACTGGCAGGTTTACTGAGAAGGATTTTTAAAAATTAGAATGAATGAGTGAGATGTTTGAGATCAAAGTTCAAACTGTAAATTTTTTGATACAGATCGATACTAGTTTCCAAGCCTATGCTTGTGATGATCTTGCAGATTTAATCATCGAAAAATTATATTATACAATCATAATAATATGATTATAATTTATATTAGTATTTAATTCTTAAGATCTTAATACTCTCATAGGATTGGTAGCTGGTATCGATAATTATAAAGACGAGACTTCACAAATTTTATTTAAATTGCTCCTTATGGATAGGCTAGCCTAGCCTATCTAAGTAGTACATAGTAAGTAAAAAAACTTCTTAGTAAAGGTTTGATATCAAGATAATATTATACGATTCATGCGTTTTAATTAAAACTGCACTGTGCACATCGACCAAATAATCGGCTAAGTGCGAGTAGGACTCGCGCACGAAGGGTTCCGTACCGCTGTAGAGCGAAAGTTAGCAAAAAATTGTGTTTTTTGTATTGCCCCCCTTAAATTTTTATTTTTATTAAATTTTATTATTAATTAATAAAGTCTAAGTGTAACTAAAGATTCACTGAATATTTCAAGTGCCTACCTGTTGGTATTATAGATTACGAGCAAAAAAAGGCCAAAAAAATAACGTTTGTTGTAATATGAGAGCTCCCCTTAAATATATTTCTTTAATTATTTTCAGTATTTGTTGTTATAGCGGCAACAGAAATACACAATCTCATGAAAATTTCGACTCTCTAGCTAAAGCGGTTTTTGAGATACAGCCTGGTTACAGACAGACGGACAGACGAACAGACATCGAAGTCTCAGTAATAGGGTCCAGTTTTTAACCTTTGGGTACGGAACCCTAAAAACGATACCTACTGAAATCGGCGTGTGATAGATTTAATCATGATATAGGCGTCATTAGAAGCTATGAATAGGATTGATTTAGCAATTCATGTTATATTCTCATCAGCTCTTGTTGTTCATTTTTTGTTGCAATATCTAAATAATTTTATATTAATATTTAATTGTACTATCCAAAGGAATACTTTTCAAAAATTTTGTTGCTTGCCGCATTAACAACTAATAATGATACTTACAAAAAAAAAATACAAATTAAAATTATTTTAATCTATTGGACATTAATTCAAAAAGTTGTGATCTTGTCTGGTTTTCACGTTTTATTCCTTATCGTTATAAGGCGACGCTTTTGCACTGCACACTTAGGTACCCAAAGGGCCAAAACAGGATCCTATTACTAAGACTTCGATATCCGTCCGTCTGTCCGTCTGTCTGTCTGTTTCCAGACTGTATCTCAAAAACCGCTATAGCAGTCTAGCTATAGCTAGACTTATGAAATTTTCACAGATTGTATATTATTTCCGTTGCCGCTATAACAACAAATAATAAAAACAAAATAATTATGTGTACTTTATTAATAAATAAGTAAAAATATTTAAATAAATTAATAAATTAAGGGTGGCTCCCATACAAAAACCACAATTTTTGGCCAAATTTTTCACTATAGCGGTACGGAACCCTTCGTTAGTGAGTCCGACTCGCACTTGGCCGATTATTTTAAGTCGAACATTGAACAATTGCGAATCCTTCTAATTTTGTTACAATATTTTCAGTCATTATTGAAACTTACAATAATGACTGAAAATATTGTAACAAAATTCTGTTTTTAAGAAAAGACAACCCTGTTGTGTTTAGAAAATATAATAATAATTTTATTGTAAATACTTAATAATATTTAACGATTCTAATATTTCAGTACTATTTAAAGATAAGGTTCACTATTATAGATAGATGTGCTTAATTTTTAAGGTGTGCTAAAGTTAGGTCAATTTTGAACTAAGGTAAAAAAATAGGGTTTTGGTGCGATTTCGGCAACGCAGCAAATGTATCGTCAAGGTCGTTTGCTCCGGGGACGGCCTTAATTAAAATCTAAATCCTGTTTCAATCAGCAAATTATAAAACAACAAATTTTATTTATTTATTCTTTATGCACAGAGTTACAATTATACATTTATAAAAGTTATATTAATGCAACGGCATACTTATCTCTTTAAGAGATCTCTTCCAGCAAACCTTATAAATAGTGGATGTATTTGTCATAGATGGGCCATGTACACAAAGAGACACAAAAAAAGGTAAAAGAGAAAAAAAAGAAAAATTTTTAAAGTCGTCTAAAGTTTATTTTATAGAAAATACATAGAATGTTAAATAATTTTATTAAATACCTACATCCAAATTCCCAATAACATGTTTTTTGTTACTGTACTGTGTAACAAGAATATATTATGTATGTTTTTTAAATAAGTATAGTATTTTTTCCTACTTTCTTATAAAAGTAAATCAACAGACAGTAGTAATTTTTTTAAGGCTATAAACATTGAAAATTTCTTATGAAAACGTAATTTGTTGCTCTCTTACTTAAGAGGGCGACTAACCCCAAAAATCAAACATCGTCCTTCTCTCTTCACACTCACGCCCGTCTTTCATATGCCAGGTGATAAAGAACGACGCGGATTCATTGCCAAATTAGTTTTTTCTCAATAACTCGATAAATATACAATATTTTAAAAATCCGCTAGGTTGATCTCTCAGTGATAGAATTTTATACAATGTGTTAAAATATTAACTTAGTTCAATGCACGGTTATGGCAATAAATGAAAAATTCGTGAAAATTAGATGCATCTTTGTGATTTTTTTCTATCGAGAAAATTTTAAGATATCGTGTTTTTGCTCAGATCGAATTCTCGGAAATATAATGTAGTATCTAATTTTAGAAAATGAAACAGTTCGGGGCTTATTTTCAAGTATAAAAATGAATTATAAAATCGACACTTTAGGATAAGTCGCCCCCTTAATTTAAAATTCTATCAATAATTCAATTAAGTAATACAATGTTCTAAAATAAATTAAATACTGCGATCTGCAACATTTCTTTTTTAGAAGGTGCTAGTAATTTTTTACCTTTTAGTTTTCCAGAACACTATAATTTTACTTTGATATCTACTATAATCACGTTGTAGGCGCCATCGGCTACGTCAGTATGTATGGCATGCTTTCTGAGAAAGCGAGTTTTGGTGAAACTATTAGAAGAAAGCTCTCGTAAAAATATTTTTGTTGTCCTATATAGGTGTTACTTCCTTGATTTCTGATTTTTTTTTTGTTTATAATAATAGCATAAGAAAGATTATAAAAATAAGAAAATCCACATTTATGTCAATTGAATAAGTACATAATTAAATGGTTCCTACTAGTTTTTATTATTCGTAGCTCCTACGTAAATTATCGGATGTCCAAAAACCCAATATTACAATTTACAGGAGAGCAATTTGAAGACATCGTTGAATGCAGTTTTCACGTCTTTTATCCTAGAGTCACGAATTTTCAAATGCGTATAACAGTCGAAACATTTTGTATTTTAATAAAATGAGAATATGTTATATATAATATTAAAAAAAATGTACTTATTTAAAAGTTTATGGTAAAATTTTGATTTCAAATTCTATTCAATTTTAAAGTTTAATTATCTTATGAATATAAAATTTCTAAATACAATAAGTACACAAAAAGTAAAGTAAATCCTAGGAACCTGTAATGGTAATATTAATTAAAGTAAGTAGAAAACGAACTTACTTAGAACTGCGATGACCACTTGGTTCACTTTACTGCCGTTACCGAACACCCCGTAAACCTTCATTTTACTAACTCACAGGTACAATTTATTAAAGTCAAAAATTATTAAATTTGCTTGCACTACCTAACTATTCTCAATCAAATAATTAAATAGATGAATGAGGATACTTTGAGCACATATTTGCGTAACATTTTTTATTTCGAACACGACCGACAAAGCTTTGACCACTGTTGGCAATGGAATGGAATAGTCTTAATATTTGCTCGCCTAAATATGGCCGGATTTGCGCGTATCTATGAACATTAAATTGGTCGTCATTTGTCGGTGGATGCGGGCTGATCATGATGAAACTAACAGGTTAATTGTGTGAGAGTGGGATCAGAACTGGTCTATACCTCTACACAAGGTGTAACGAAACATAGTGATAAATACTTTAGGGTGTGTGTGGATTTCACTGTGAGAGTACCAGTGCTGAAAGAGCAACATTTTTTTCAATTTTTGTATGGGAAAACACATCGCGCAGGGGCTCTTCACCCTTGCCCATACAAATAATCTAAAAAAACTTTTAGTCTTTCAGTGCTGCTATTTTCTCAGTAAACTCTATATAAAGAAAACCCATACACAGTTTTCACATTAGTTTTGTTACACCTTACCGCGCTGGGTCGATTATAATATTATCTCCATAATTAAAGCGAATATTAACGACACCGACAAAGCGAGCAAATTTTTTTCTTCACGCGACAATAAGTTCACAAATAGAGTAACTACTCCTCCTATCTTCTTCTGATTAATTTCAATGCGGGTCCCAAGACAGCTTTAGCATGTCCCTCGGGCTCCCTGAGATCATATCAAAGGGTTTTCGTGGTTGAATACAGCTGTCGATCCTATCGTCACAGGAGACACGTCCTAGCGGTGGGAATGTATGGTGGGCCACCATTTTTTTCTTAAAGCCCGTTAAAAAAATAAAGTTGTTTTAAAGTAGTCAGTCATTTTTTAATTTTCCTGATAGATCAAAAATCATTAAGTATTTAAAGTAGTATTAAATTGTGTCTACCAACTTATTGACATTCCACAAGTATAAAATCAAATGTGAATTATTTATTTCCCCATGGGAACACATAGTAAAATTGTAAATCGTCTGTTTCAATCTGCGTTTTTGCGAAACGAGTTGCTAGTGTAATCTACTAACAAGTTTATTAGCATAACTCGTGAAATCCAGACTCTTAAAATTACCATTATTTAAATTTCTAAATTCCTACTATGTAGGTACTTAACCTGCCGATATAATATCTGTCATATTATTACTAAGAATAATCATAATATGGCATTTAAAATTTCCCACGCATATTTATTTTATGAACCCCCATGTATGGAGAGGTTAATTAAATTTAAAAATTGGCCAAGTGCGAGTCGGACTCGCGCACGAAGGGTTTCGTACTGTTATAGAGAAAATAGGGAAACATTGTGTTTTTTGTATGGGAGCCTTAATTATTTATTTCATTTTAATTTTATTACTTACTATTAAAGTACACGTCATATTATAGTTGAGAATTTTGTGAAAATTCTCAATTAAGTATCTACAATCTACATGTTGCCATCATGGATCACGAGCCAAAAAGACCAAAAAATAACGTTTGTTGTATGGGGGCCCGTCTTAAATATTGACTTTATTTTTTTTTAGTATTTTTGTTGTAGCGGCATCAGAAATACATAATCTATGAACATTTCAGAAGACTAGCTATAGCGGTTCTTGAGTTACAGCCTGGAGACAAACAAACAGACGGACAGACATTGAAGTCTCAGTAATAGGGTCCCGTTTTTACCCTTTGGGTACGGAACCCTAATAATTAAATGCGAAAGTGTGTCTGTCAGTCTATTACCTCTTCACGCTCTAACCGCTAAACTGATTTTGCTGAAATTTTGTATGGAGATACTTTGAGTCCCGGGAAAAGATATAGGATACTTTTTATTCCGGAAAAATCCACGGTTACCGCGCTAAAAACTAGTTTTGTCGCAAATGAGCTTTATAATATCTATATATTAATACGTGAGCCAAAAACTTTGTATCCCTTTTGACGAAAAATGGGGAAACGTAGGTGAATGAAATTTTGCACAGTTATAGTTTATATGGTGAAGGAGTTATAGTTATAGTTTATTAGCATTGAGCTAATATTATTTTAAAATTATGCTTTTATCATACATTTTTTTAACAAATAAAACATTACACACACACTAGGAAAAATGTCAGATTTTTGAGTGACAAGCCTATACATACGAATTACTCTTTTATTTATGGTTGAAGTCTGTTGACAACATTGTGACAAATTGAAAATGGAGTATAGTTTTTTTATTGAATCATAAATACTATAAGACAATGCTTACACAGCCAGTCTGAGATCAGCTGAGTCCCAGAGACAAGGGTTGAAAAAAATATGATAAAGTCAATTTTTTTTACAAAATATAGGTAGTAGTCCTAATGTCGTTGAAATTAAGGTCGAATTTCGACCATTGGGCGATCTCTAGTTATCTTTATTAAGACATTCATTAGTAGATACAGAGTAGACAGGTAGTTATGTATATTGTGGTAGATAATATGAAAGACGCATTTGCTAGAGATGGGTAATCACCCGGGTTAAAACCCATCACTGGGTAAAAACCCAGTTATCACCCATTTCATTCCACCCATTGGGTGGTTTGGGCGGGTGAAAAATAAATATTTTATATTTTCGAGTTTATGTATAATTAAACCGACACAAATAGGCGCACCGAGTTATTCCTTTTGTGCTCTGACTTGACAGTGGCAAAATAATTAATACCACGCGAAAAGAAACGACACTTAAGTATACAGTGTGCACGTAAAATCGCTTGCGGCTATGTGTGTGCGTTCCTTTGGGATAATAATTATAGTAAGTAATGATGTGAGCGCTGTAACATGGCGGTAGGGGCTATGTGGGTCTGAAGCACTGAGCAAAGTAGCTGTAAGGATTCCTTCAGCACCGTGTACTTCTACTGCTGTAGAGCGGTCTTTTAGTGCCCACAGTAATACACACACTAAAAAAGAAATTGACAACGGAAAGAGCAGAAAAAATAGTATTTTTAAGCTACAATTGGAATTTACCCTTAATTCGACGGAATTTTTTTTCGCGCTTTTTTTTTTGTTCATATACATTTCCTTTAGTGTCTAAAGATGTACTTACACAAAAATATAAAAAAAAAAAACCCTATTTGACAATTTTCGAGAAAATGATAGTGCTTATAGTATATTATACATTGCCGGGTTCCTACAAAACATCCTTCCATAATATATGTATAGCCCGCTATGCTCTGATTCAGAACACATTACATTTAATTATTTTTTTAGAAATAAAATAAATTAAGAAGAAATAATTGATTTTTAGGCTAAGTTAGGACAAATAATAGCTGTTTCTTTAGCTTGTTATTGGGGATGAAACATAGGGGTAGTTATAAGTTTCTGCAAAAGATAATAATTATAAGTGTCCTTTTTTAGAACCTATGTCCACAGAGAGTAGTAGCTTCATTATAGACTTAATTTCAAACAATATTCTACAAATTGGAGGTTTTCTTTAAGGATTTGAAAATGAATCAAAATTTGACTACTAAGAGCATTCGCAGATGAAAGCTTCGAGTAAAAGTATTTATCAACTGGATGATTTCAAAAAGCAATTAGAAGATTCTTTTAAAGTCCTGATCTGTAAAAAAATTAAATTTAAATAAAATACAGGTTGATATTAAAGCACAGTAATGACAAAAACTTTGTAATGACAAAAGCTCTAACACAATGTTAAATGTTTCATGACCAATAATAGAGTCATATACCTAGAGAGCCTTACTATAAACATTGGAAATGATAATATTATATCAAAAACCAATTTAATAGCCATCTAAGACCTAAAAGTGCTTTAGTCAAGGTGGTTGGTGTGGATTTTCATCTAGACAGTAAAGGTCAATTAGTTAAATTTCACTTACAAAAATAGGTCAATTATCGTGTCCAGTTATTTATACTTTTGGGCCTTTAGAAGGCTTTTCACGTTTTTTTTTCAAAAAATTCTTGATAATATCTAAAGAGAAAAGCTTCAAACTAGCAATTTACGAATTTTAACAAAATTATGAATATCAGTAAAACTTTTTTCAGTAAGCTACATCTTACTCAATGAGGAAAAGAAAGCCTTTGTAAGAGCTTAAAGAGAGTAGAAATATAAAATTCCTAAAATAACCAAAATATTTCTTATAGTTGACAGTACAAAAGTGAGCTAAGACTATAGGGGCCGAACCATTTTCATATAGATACTATCAAATCTGAGACCAAATATCGAAATATTAAGTCTAATGAAGATCATGGACGAATTATAAGTCCAGTTAATCCAACAGCTCCAGCTGCAGCAGTTAACAAAAGGTCCAGGATGGTATAGTACCTACTTCACCTTTAATTCGACCGTCCCGATGGAATCTCAAAGCCCTGAACCATCTCAAGCATCATAATATAGTCTGTCAAGAAAGTGAAGAAATTAAAAAGTGACAACAACGTAGTGTCATCCCTTTTTTCTTAGATTGATTTGAAAGGGATGACACTACGATGCTGCCACTTTTTAATTTCTTCAATTTCTTGACACCCTATACATCTGGTCTTTTTGATTGTAACCAAATTTCTTTTTTTAAAATCAAAATATTTTTTTCTAAATACTAAATAGGTTGTTAACACTTTTAGAACGTCGACATGAGGTCTACCACCGGTTCGGTAACTAACCCGGCGAGAAGAACCGGCTGATAATGATGATTAATCTGTGTATTGCTAAGTACTGACATACGGTTTTGCTCGATAGTTTTACTCCAAATCGAGCAATAAGCACCGTGTGGACCGCAAAACTGACAGCTCGAAGGCTCGCTTCGAGCCGGCTCGATGGAATTAAATATGTCAAATATGTCATTTCCTTCGATTCGGAGTAAAACTATCGAGCAAAACCGTATGTGAGTACTTAGCATATCACCTAATTTGTTGGTTTTTATTTGTAATACTTACCTTTTTCTATTAAACTTAAGTATAAAATATATACTCTCTAATAATAAATCATTTACAATATTTGTTTTGTTTTCACCCAGTAAAATGGGTGAAAATGGGCAATAACCGGGTTAAAACCCTAATCACCCAGTTTTAACCCAAATGGAACGAATGGGTTTTTACCCACTACCCATCTCTAGCATTTGCACCAGTGACGTAGGGCGCGGGTGTAAAAATAATTAATATAGAATATCAAAAACGAAAGTTATTGCTGAAATATGTAGTAAGTATAATTTATTTTTAGAAGTATCAATAATTATGAAGTTTTATAATATGTTGACGATATTAAAAATTTGAGAAAATCTCCTTGGCATAATTTTATAATACTTATATTTATTCTTTAGCTCTTTGCTAACGTCCTATCATTCACCAGTGAAAAACACTCTTAAATGTTAATTAAACTTGAATCAAAATCCCCAGGAACCAGGCATCAATGATTTTGTAGAGCCTGTTCTGTTTCTACTATTCTAAATGATACCACACCTTGAGAAAAATACGCTGACACACCATAGGCTGCTTCTATATAAATATAACACATTTTTACATCATTTGTGTAAATTATTTTAAGTCATTAGACATTTTTATATTTAATTTAAAAAAATAACAGTTTTCCCATCTTTTTGGTTAAAGGTGCGTGCGTTTTTCTTACGCCGGTTATTCTCGCCGGGTTAGTTCCCGAACCGGTGGTCTACCCTGTTACGACAAAACGCTGTATCCTGTGACACGCCAACTTTAAAAAAATGAGTTTAATTTTTTTTAACTTAAGCTTGTCACCAAATTTTATCCAGTGTAGATAGGTAAGTATATGGTTTCTATATGAGCTGATTACTTATAATATTTCCAAATTTTCGTTAGAACATTAATTTATCGTATGTTTTTTAATTCTCTTAAAATACTATAAAAATATGTACCAGTATAAAATATTAAGGGGCAAACTCAGCTTGCAGCGTTTTGCAAAAATACTACGGGTACAAAACGCTGCAATATTTAATTATTTTTACAAAACACTGTAAGCCGAGTGGCTTACAGCGTTTTGCAGAAATATTTCATCCACATTTTGGGTTACAGAATAATGTAATATGGAATATCTCAGTTAAAAACTTGTCCTCAATTTTGTGGGTTATATCAATAGAAAGCTTACACCGAGTATATAAATTCACCGCCGTACTCAGAGACATTTAATTACGATTAACCTTCAAGTTAATGAAGAGTTTGACAGATAATGTATGGGGCTTAATAATGTCAAAATTTTGAATTAATTACATTTAAGTAATTAATGTTCCACTCTGAGTTCGGCAGTTAGACTGTACTTTAGACAAAACGCTGTAACCCGGGTTGTACCGTTTTGTCGTAACAGGGTAGTGGTTGGCCTCATAGACGTTCTAAAAGTGTTAATTTTTAACCGATTTAGAAATAAAACATTTTTCATATTCATTTTCCTTCGTTGTCAAATGATTATTTTCGCATTACCATACAAATCGTACAAATAGATAACGGTAATTTGAAGGTTTTGCGTTCTTGTTTCGGCTGTGAATAACATCCGCAATCCTTACTAACGTGTGGTGTGAAAGGTCAGTGGAGGGTGGAGAGGTGTGGGGAGGGGACATCGCATCGCCATTTTTTATAAATCTACATTTATACGTATGATTGTTTGTTTTGATAAGCGACCTCATTATTTTTACGCGCTGACAGTAAAAGTTTTCCCCTTATTTATGTGTATTCGTATTCGGTGTAAGAGAACTGATGTTATTATTTTTTAACTCGTAAAATGATTTGAAACGGGGTCACTAGACAAAATGATAATACTTACAAACAAACAAACAAATATATAATTATATACTTTATCATAAATCATAATTCATACATGTCCACACTATGAGTGACCAGACAAAAAATAGACCTCCAACCTCGTATCTACATATAAGAAGTCAGGAGTTCTCTCAACACCTTCAGGACTATGATACTAGTTGGACGTTGTGTGACGATCGTTCAGTCCACGTTCGGCCGAGTCATTAAATTGTATGGTGTCATTCAATCAAATCGCAGATTAAACATTAATAGAATACTTCTCATGAAACCGAAGTCACCACATTTAGAGGAGTTCCCTTGATTACTTATGGATTCCTTTATCAGGTCACCACTTTTTTTGAATATGGTACCAAATTGGGATGATACTTTATACACCAAAAGAAAAAAATTGAAAATCGTTGAACATAAAAAAATAACACCTCCTCCATTTTGAAAGTCGGTTAAAATTATAGCCTATGTGTTATTCTGATGTATAAACTATATTATTGTAAAGTTTCATTAAAATCCATTCAGTAGTTTTTGCGTGAAAGAGTAACAAACATCCATACATCCATACATCCAAACAAACTTTCGCCTTTATAATATTAGTAGGATATAATACTTACATACCTGCTCTATCCGATCTAATAACACTCTAAGGCCTAAGGTAAGAATACAGTGTGTTAGTGTAAAACACCGTTATCCTTGAAACCATAAACTTACGACAGTATATAAATAAGTCTATGCTTGAAACCATCAAATGAGCCCGTCAAAATGAACAAATTTTTCTATGAGAATAATGCTGGCAACTCAAAAAAAAAATCTTCTAGATACAGTGCGAGCATTTTTCGTTTAGTGACTAAAAAGGTCAATGACCGCTATTGCCTCGTTTCGCCGAGTACCTACAGTATAATAATTCTCGACAATCTTCATTTTTATGGTTCCGTAAACTTATAGTTTCGGTCTGTCCGTCCGTCAGTCTGTCCGTCTGTCATGTCCGTCCGTCCGTCTGTCTGTCCGCGGTTTTGCTCAAAGACTATAAGGCCTACAAAGCCTTAATTCGGCATGAGTGCACATCTTAATGATGCAGGTAAGTATATAAAATCTTTTTTTTTTTTACAGTACCTCTTCTAGACATCAATGCGGGGGTGATTTTTTTTCGCGTCCATCCCACCGTGTGGGGTGTCATTGGATAGGTTTTTTAAAAATTTTACGAGTATTCAAAAATCATTTTCCAATTTAGGGATCCATTTGTGAAATTTGCAGTTATAAAGTGGAAAAAATCGTTAGAGTCCAGTGTCCCCACCATCTACCAGCTAAACGGTTGCTTCTGGAAATGTGAGAAAAATTCACGGGGGTAGGAAATTAAAAGGAAAACTATCACGGCTAAGAAGACTTGTAACATGTAACGTCAGCCTGATACCGCTTAAGGCCACCTATTGCAAATGTATTGTAAAGGTGTAGGTGTGTGTCTAGGATACATTTTTGACAAGTATTGTAGAAAATGTTTTTGACGGAGTTACTTTTCCGTTTTTATTTTTTTGACGATTAATTTATCTACGTTTGAATACCTACTGGTTATACAGTACCTAACAACTAACAGATTAATAAGGTACACAATATTGGTTTTGACATTTTAATAAATAAATAATAAAAATTCATGCAACAGCGGCTACTGTTGCTTCGGCCTCTTTTTCTTTCGCCTTCTTCGCTGCGTCTTTGGATAAATCTCTGTAAATATCTTCAAGACTTCTGGCCTTCGTTTCTGGGATTTGGAATATGACGTACACGGCCATCAAGAGGCAAATGCCGCCGAAGAAATAGAACGCAACGTGGATTCCAATAACATTAGCTAGCGGCTTGAATAGCAACAGCTGGACGAAGTCTGCTAACGAGGATGTCGCCATCGTGACGGCCATGACTGTGCTTCGGTACTGGAATAAAAGAGAAGCATAAATCAGCTATAAATTTCAAGCAACACTATATTTATACATAATATATCTAATTTAAAGGTAGCATACTGAATGACCAACGCCAGGATCAACAATTCTGAACAAGCGAGCGAAAACTTCAAACCATATTTTGCTTTAGGTTGTTTCAATTAATGGCTTTATTCATTGCGTATCTTCATAATTCGCCATATTCTCATAATTCATATTTGATTAGCTCGCCTTAATTCTCAACGAGAGCACTTAAACGAGTGACAATCATCATCATCATCATCATATCGGCATATAGTCGTCCACTGCTGGACATAGGCCTCTCTCAAGGCCAAGGCTGGGAAATCGGGGTGTAGGTCGACTTCCAACTAGGTGGGACGACGATCTCCGTTTAGTTGCAGGCCCATGTTGGGTGCGAGTAGCTGCAGGAGATCGGTCGTTTTGGCGTTCATTGAGAGTGACAATCAGTCCATATCAATTCAACATACTCTCATAAACTACTTGAAAATTCGAGATACTGACCTTATAGGAACATATTTCACCGCACAACACCACAGAGATGGGTTGAAGCCCGGAGGCGTCACAGAAAATGCACAAACAAAGAGTCAACAGTGGTATCCACGATGGTGCTCCGATGTTGAAGTCCCTGAGTAAGAACCAACTGGCCAGTGCACACATACTCAGTCCGGATAGTAAAGATGATATGAATAGCAACGACTGAAACAAAAACGAATCAATAAAATTAAATTCAAGACCCGTGCCTACTTCGAAGGCACCAAAACCGTTTTTTTTTAATTTGTGATGAAGATTATTAAAAAGTAGATATTAAATAGGAATAATGTAGCATCCTTAAGATTAAGAAATTGATCATTTAATCAATCTGTCTAGTAGTTTTCGTGTGATGCGAAAACAAGCATACAAATATTAAATTTTTAAATATTAGCAGAGATGATATTAAATCTGAAAAGAAATAATGATTTCTCGTGTTCTAATTTGTTACAGCCATCAAATATAGTATTGTTATAATAATTTAGATAAATGAAACGTTTCTTTAATCATTAAAAAGGCATAACATTGACAAAATGACTTCAATTCTTTACGATTAACACAGTTGGCTCAGTTAATGTGGCGTGAGTAACTTTCATACTTCATCTATACTATACTAATATTATAAATTCGAAAGTGTGTCTGTCTCTCTGTCTGCCTGTTTGTCTATCTGTTACATCTTCATGCCCAAGCCGCTGAACCGAGTGTGCTAAAATTTGTTATATTTTGAGTCCCGGGAAAGGACTAATATGTTACTTTTCATCCCGGAAACGTATACTAGGTTACTTTTCATTCCCGCGCGATATACAGGGTGTAACAAAAATAAGTGGTCATACTTTAGGGTGTGTACGTGTTCCTTGTAGAGAGTTCACTGTGAAAGTAGCAGCACTGAAAGACCAAAATTTTTTTCACTTTTGTATGGGGAAACTCGTGCCCATACAAAAGTGAAAAAAAATCGTCTTTCAGTGCTGCTACTTTTACAGTGAACTCTCAACTCTCTACACGTACAGACCCTAAAGTATTATCACTTATTTTTGTTAAACACTGTATAAACATAATTTGGCGCAACAGAGTTGCGGGCGTCATCTAGTTTATTATAATTTCAAATGCTCGTCAGAAACGTGATTTCTGGAAACCGAGTCACGTGGAATTGCATTACCCACAACCAGTTGCTGTATATCACCTCGAAAAGAATTTGAAGCTTTGTCATAATGAAAATGAAAATGACTGTGTTTATAATTATTCTAGTTATTTTTTTCCCCTTTTTGGTATACAGACCTTCACGGAACATGCTGTAACTACCTGAGCCTGTTCTATATTATTTTTAGAAGTATAATAAAATAATTGCTTGTTTTATTAAGAATTAATTAAATTAATGGAACATTGGGTGGATACAATATAACAGCTACATTGTGAGAAACAATAATTATACACTGTAAGTTGTAACAAAGCTACCCATCATTTAGTGGCCAAATCACCTGCAGAATTGTTATATAATTTAATAAAATATCTAATAAAATGAACATAATAATACCTTTCTTCCAGTTTTCTCAACAACGCTCGATGCAAGCACAGATCCAATCACTTGCACCGCTCCAAGGATCATCGCTTGTTGGTTTGGACTGAAAACAACTGCAGAATCACTCGAAGCAAAGGCGAAAATGTCTCCAGCGAAATTCAAGACAGGAACGGCGCCGCACACTTCCCTTGCAAGAGTCACTACCATTGCTATAGTGAACACTCTACGGAGTAGTTTGTCAGAAACTAAAAGAGCAGAAAATAAATTTAAGGCTACATTGTTTACATCATGGCTTATTGTATATTGTATAACTAGATGACGCCCGCAACTCCGTTGCGCCAAAATTCGTTTATCGCGCAGGAACCGTACATTTTTCCGGGATAAAAAGTATCCTATGTCCTTTTCCGGGACCCAAAGTATCTCCATGACATATTTCAGCGAAATCGGTTCAGCGGTTTGGGCGTGAAGAGGTAACAGACAGACATACAGACAGACGTACAGACAGACAGACAGACCCACTTTCGCATTTATAATATTTATTGTATGTACATTGTATAATGATTGAGAAATCAGTTGTTTTCGTGGTGTTTGGATATTGTTTTGTTCTTTCTAATATTTTTAAAGTCAGATTTACCCAATAACAGAATTTAAAGTTCTTCTTCTATTCTACTTTTAGATTCGTGATTTTGTGGAATATCTCATGTGGTGGAAAGTACGATTTGACACATATCTTTATAATGTTTATTTAAATAAATCTGATATCTTATTATCAATTGTATTTTAGTATACGTGCTAACTAAATACACATTGTATTATGTAGTCGTATCTATTTGTTATTGTCTTTGTATTGTGATCTAGTGGAAGTAAACTTGACATTATTTGCCTGGGTATTATGTTTAATATTACTAAAGAATGAATGTCAGGATTTTCCAAACCAATATTTTACATTAATATTATCTTAGTATTAGTAGTTTATTTGCAAGATGTCTGCAGTTTAGTGTAGTAAATTTATAGAAAGATCTGGGGGCACGGGAGTGCCCCCGCCAAGATGAGCCAAGCGAAGCGCGCAAGGGCACTACCTACCTTTTCTCGAAACGTTTCGTCGTATTTTTAAACCCTCGTAACTTTTCTTTGAATAATGCCAGATAGTTGAAATTTTTAAGATATAATGACATAGGTATAGTCATTAAATGCGCAAAGTTTGAATATCGTAGCTATTATACTTTAGATTGTATAGGTGTTCAAAAACCCACAATTTGGTCACTGATTCACCGATCATCAAAACTGTTAGGGTACTTCCTGAAGTCTTAGAAAGCTGAAATTTGGTATGTAACATAATATTAGTACTGAAACAACGAACAAATTATCAAACCCAACTTAACCTATATCCGTACCATTTTAGAGCAAAATAAGGCAAAAATTTGTGTTTTTTGCCTTATTTTGCTCTAAAATGGTACCTCCTTAATTTTTTATTTTATTTTAATATTATTATAAAATATTAAAGTAGATATATAACTAAGGACTTTGAGAAAAATTCAAGTACCTACCAGTTGCTATTATTGATATAGAGCAAAAAAGGCCAAAAAATCACGTTTGTTGTAAAAAGCCCCCCTAAAATATTATTTTCATTTAGTTTTTAGTATGTTTTATTACAGCGGCAATAGATATACATTATCTGTAAAAAAATCAACTCTCTAGCTATTACCGTTCTTGAGTTACAGCCTGGAGACAGACAGACAGACAGACGGACAGACGGAAATACAACGAAGTCTTAGTAATAGAGTCCCGTTTTTAACCTCTGGGTATGGAAAACTAAAAGAAATACACCAAAAAATCAGCCAAGTGCGAGTCGGACTCGCGCACGAAGGGTTCCGTACTGTAAATATGTTATAATATATATATTAAAGTACGTATATATTATACTTTTTGTAAGTACGTATATATTACTTATTTGACTAATGTGTAGAGTTTTTAGATTCTCCTCGTGCGGCTGACACATAATATTATTATCAAATATTTTGCCGCGCTTTAGTGTAAAATTAAGGTTTTTAGATTTAGGGCTGAGTATGTAAGGTTAGAAACTTGGCTCTACATGAGATCTCACTACCTTTTGACACGACGAACTATAATATTATTATGTTCTCATCTTGGCAACATTTTTACATGAAAGTGTTTTTGGTAGGATATATATGATATTATTTATGATGCAAAGAATTGTAACTATATATTACATACCTAGTTATGACTTATGTTAAGACAAACATTAATAACGTTCCTTCAATTTACCTGCGCTATACTTATAATTGTTACTTTATAAAATTGAATGTTAATTTATGAAAGAATAAAATAATCGGTTTGTGTAAGATATAATTATACTCAAAACCTATTCTATACTACTTTTATTGACATAAAACAGAAGAACCAGCAATTTGTTGTATGATATAAAGATAAAAAGAGAAGGGGGATATTTCCGCCTCTCCTACAAAAATATATAAAATGAGCTTACGCATAGTTTTGAGTAAGAAGCTGTTTGGCTTCTCATCGCTGGCTTGCTCCTTGGTGATGAGATCAACCTCCCTCGTCACGTCACTGTCCATCTCGCCCTTGCATTTTAACCATGCTAAGGCTTTGATGGCTTTCTGCAAAATTGACGATTTGTAAGTCAAAATAATTTTAGAAAATAACAAATATTTACTGGAACAAAACTAGCACAGAACTTCTTTTTATATTATGTCTAGTTGCATTGTTATTGAAAAAACAAAGCTAAGTGCTTTCTCGGGAATTAGAGTATCTCTACAACAAACATCAACATCGGTTCAGTATTTTAATCGTAAGATGTAACATACAGACAGACAGATAGATAGGACAAACAGGTACACTTCCCCACTTATAATTTTAGTAATGGAAAGGATTTACGAACCTCATTTTGTTTTTTCTTGATTAAATATGACGGCGATTCTGGCATATATAAAAACAGGAGAATATGTACCACAGGAATTGCGATACAGATCCATAGTATGGTGTAGTAGTCAAAAATATCGCCTATCACATATAGAAACAAATTTCCTGACGTTTGGAACAGTATTACCTAAAAGCCACAATTTTATTAAGTACACCATTGTGGAGCTACAACTGAAAAACAATAATTGTGAATACAATAATTTATTAGTTTTGCTACATAGTCTAGTATTATATTTTAGCGAGTTTTCTTTTTTTATAATATTAGCTTAATTATTATAGGATGCGGTTCCACCGAACCTGAGCTATGCGGCATCGCGAGAAATGTGTTTTTAAAAACCATTAGAATTTCTTCATTTGCGGAATTCTATTGGCTCTCAGATTCCTCGCAAGTCGCAACACTGCTTAGTTCATTTACGTGGAAATGCAACCTAAGTCGCTTCTATTAAATTGAAAAAGACATTGTAGTCCTAAAATAACTTACCAAACATCCTAAAGACCCTCTGATTGAGTCGTCGCTGATTTCTTTGGTATACATGGGACAGGTGACAAATGAGCCAGCCATGCTGATACCTATAATGGCACGGGCGAGTATCAGCGCCCAAAAGTCCGTACATATTAGCAGTAGGCCCCAACTCGCCTACAAATAACATAGTATAATATAGCAAACATAGTGAGACGTCCGATGATACATCCAAGTTTTAGTCAAACTCTCATCGCATAACATCATAAGTAATATTTAAAACAAATTATTGTAAGCAATTCATAAATGTTGTTTTGAGAAACTTTGAAGCATTTTAGCACTTATTGAATTTTTTTCAGTATTGCTCTTTTATTTTTTTTTATTTCTTCGGAAAACTTACAGCTATTATTATAAATATGGTAACTCGTAAGTCGTATAAGCCATTTCAAAGTTTTCGCAATTAGTAGCAATTTTACATTTTCTTCTTCATAGAAAAGAAAGAGCGGTACTGATTCGAGAATTAATAATTTAAGTGCCTCCTAAAAATGTTTAATATGGCGTGTAAAATATTATTTTTACAATGACTTACTAGCTATTTGACCGAGCTTTGCTCGGTATTCAATAAAGCACGAATAAAATTACATTTTTTAAAAATGATTCCTAGCTATATCGACTTATCGCCCCCGAAACCCCCTATATACTAAATTTCATAAAAATCGTTGGAGCCGATTCCGAGATTCCAATTATATATATACAAGAATTGCTCGTTTAAAGATATAAGATACGAGCGTTTAGACATATTATGACCAAACATCTATTCAGTACACTAACGCTTCGTATTTGAATTGAGACGAAGCAACAATTATAATTGCTCAATTTGTTTGATCATAGTTCGTTAAGATCCAAGAACAAAAACCACATAAGCAAGTACTCACAATATTTCCACATGACATGAATATTGTTGCGAATTTTCTGCCGAACTTGTCTGAGATCTCAGCTATTAAAAAGTCAAAACATACACACACTACGTAAGGTACAGCAGCCATCCATGATATCTGAAAAAAGGGTTAAGATTTAAAAAAATGTAAAATCAACTAAAAATCAAGTAGTAAAATTTACAATTCATCCATTTTAACTAGTTGTTAACGATTTTGAAGTAAAAAAATATATGTAGAGTTCTATTTCTACGTTAGAAATTAACAATGTTTGATAACAAAGAAAATAAACGCAAACTGTAAATGCTTTGTCACAGTCCCACAAATGCTAAACCATAATATTATGTTGATGCTGTAAAACGTAAAGCAAGACAAGCCTTATATAATTTGAAGGCAGGAACTATTTTACCTCTACGTCAGTAAGTGGAGTTTCTCTAGGTGATCGGTCTGACTGCAGCAGCAACGACATAGGAGACATCCATCCCACACAGGTACCGTACGAAAACACTGGAATGTTTACTGAAAACAAAACAAAATCATGCGTATTCTTGAGTAAAAGGTTACAAGATGTGCTCAAAGAAACTGAAGAAATTCAAAACTACTGTTAGTGATTATAAATAGTTATAAATTTCCATACCTATTCGAATCTTAAAGTTACACCGATTTCAAAATTATTGGAAAGTAGATAACGCCTGCAACTCCGTCGCGCCAAAATTCGTTTCATCATCATCAGCCTATAATTGCCGTCCACTGCTGAACGCATGATAAACGATAGATTCGTTTATCATGCGGTAACCGTACATTTTCCCAAGATAAACAGTAACCTTTTCCAGGACTCAAAATATACCAAATTTCAGCAAAATCGATTTAGCAGTTTGGGCGTGAAGAGGTAACGGAAGACAGACAGACACACTTTCGCATTTATTATATTAGTATGGAGAACGTTTTTGATGAAGGTCATCCCCCCCCCCCCCCCCCCCCGATTTCATGTAATTAAATTTCTGCAGATGCAAAGGAAACTGTGAAAGCATGTGTGGCTGCAGAAAGTCAGGCCTGAAATGCTCTACATAATAGTTGGCATACTGTAGAGCATTTCAGGTCTGCTTTTAGCCACACATGCTTCCACAATTTCCTTTGTATCTGCAGAAAATTAATTTCATGAGATCGGGGGGAGGGGGGGTCTTTTCCTCAAAAAATCATCTACATGGTTGGTCTGAGGTATTTTTTTATTAAAATGTATTAAACAAAATTAAAGAGCAATGAGAAAAATTTTGACCCTTTTTTGCTTATAACTTTTTAAGTTTTGATTTAGGGCGAAAATTTAAAGGAACATATTTGTAGGCATAATAATTTGCAACAAAATATGATTTCGCAAATTTTTTGTAACACTAGACGTATAGTTTCCGAGATATAGCGAAAATAGTGTTGTTACCCGTTTTTTCAAGATAGCGGCCGGGGGACAAGGGTGGCGACTCCACAAACTGGAGGTTAAGTTTCTATTGACCTCCCCCCAGCATATTTCAAAGATTGCGTCCTCCAATATTCGGTCCTTAAATTGTAACACTTCAATGGACTAAATACAAATATTGCACTTTCACGGTAAAAGTGCAAAAGAATAGAAACACAGAATTTCTTTCTCAATCTATTACTTTGAATTACGAGTATTATTTCTTTCTACGCAAAGAAATCTTTCCATGGTGTTCATACAAATCGTGCAGATGTATTGAGATTTGAGCCCAATTGAACTAATTATTATATTTTGTCGTTTCACAAAAAACGGTCATGACCATGATATCTTTCGCTCATCTCAATTGCTAAGATGGTATAACAAATGGTGTTTAACGAAAATACTTTGATTTAAAATCATAAACAAATGCTAGTGTGCTGGAAAACCATGACATATAAAATGCTAAGTGTGATATTAAACGTGCAAAATTTGCGAACACAATAAAATTCATACTCGTACTAATAAATATTCAATTATCGTCAACTTCCTAGATGTAACGATCGTTAAATATAAAAAATGCAAAAACTCACTTAAAATGGCGCATAACACTTGATTAACTTTGCTTCCTTCCGAGAACACACCGTAGTACTTCATTTTGGACACACAAAAGTATACTTTAATGAAGTTGTAGAAGAATAAATATTAAACAATACGGATGATAATAATAAGAGTAATATTTAATATTATTTCCCGATTCTAATAGAGCTCACATTTTCTTGTGCAGCCGGGATAGGCGGTACGACGACTACGACTGGTGAAAGAATGAAACTATTATTACATTCCGCCATATAAATAATTGAATGGGTTCTTTTGCGTACATCAATAAAGCCACGCTAACTACTCGGCAAATACTAATTTATCACTTTATAAACTGTGCAAACACCTTCTAAGAAAGTCAATATTTCTTTTGTTTGATAAAAAAAAGAAATATTGACTTTCTTAATATATCTTTTGTTTTATCCAATTTGATAAAATTGGATAAAACAAAAGATATATTTACGTTTCCAAGCTGTTTCCGAATGGTTACGGTGCCAAGTTTGAACAGGTTCAGGGACGTAAATTAACGTTCTGTATAAACAGAGATGAAACAAAAGTATGTTGGTTAGAGTGAAAACAAAGCTTTTTTTTTATCTGTAAATAATAATAAAATCGTAGGAAAATCACAACAGTACATTGAATTTTTGGAATATTTGTCTATTTGTCTGTATGTCCGGGCTGAACTCAAAAAGTACTGCATGGGTTTATTTCAAATTTTGCATGAATTTTACTAAGAGGTAAGAAGTAGAGGAGGAGAGATCAACATATAGACCACTTAATATTATTATCACGATTCACGCTATTACCTACTTTTGGTGCTGTAGAGCTTTCACGTAGACGACGTCGCGGGCAGCAGCTAGTAAGAAATAAATGCGTAATTATATTTCGATTTTCTTTTGATTTCGATTCACGTGTTGTATGTACGTTCTCTTAACGGGAAGAGGCTTTTAGTAAAAGCCTAAAGATTTCTTGAAGCCCCTTCCTGTTACAAATTATTAGTTGTTATTTAAATAAGTAGTATCTATATTCACATTGCTTTTGTTATTTACAGAATTAATATAATATTGAAAATTATAAATAACGTTCTACTATCTAGGTAGATAGTAAACATTACTCTTCTAGAATTATCCTCGTATGTTTTAAGTATAAATAGTAGAGTAATTAACTGATTGGCCAAATTGAGATGCTTTGTCGACCATTCATCATCAAATTACTGCAGTTGGCCATCATTATTTATAAATACTGATATCAAATTTTATAAGTTTTCAAACAAACTATTACATATTGTACTATATTAAAACTATTGAAATCATAAGTAAATAATTAATAGTCATTATTTACTTATGATTTTAATAGTTTTTAATACAAAAAGGATATATTTATACGTGGGAGAGCCATGCTTCGGCACGAATGGGCCGGCTCGACCGGAGAAATACCACGTTCTCACAAAAAAACGGCGTGAAATAGCGCTTGCGCTGTGTTTCACCGAGTGAGTGAGTTTACCGGAGGCCCAATCCCCTATTCCCTACCCCACCCTATTCCCTTCCCTTCCCATCCCTACCCTTCCCTATTCCCTCTTAAAAGGCCGGCAACGCACCTGCAGCTCTTCTGATGCTGCGAGTGTCCATGGGCGACCGAAGTTGCTTTCCATCAGGTGACCCGTTTGCTCGTTTGCTCGTGTATATATATATATATATATATATATATATATATATATATATATATATATATATATATATATATATATATATATATATATATATATATATATATATAAAGTAACATTTTAATAGTTGGAGATAGCTCCAACTTTATTCTTTACTGTAAAACACAGAGGAAGCGAAATTCGTACTTCGTAGCTCTACGCGCCCACGCTCGTAGCACCTGCAACTTGCGCGTAGCACTCGGTAAATAACAATTTTTAGAAGCTTTTATTTAACTTGCTTTGTATGTTTGTAAGTATGTTAGTGCGGGTGGTATTTTTTTACTTAAGAGGGCGACTAACCCCAAAAATCAAACATCATCCTTCTCTCTTCACACTCACGCCCGTCTTTCATATGCCAGGTGAAAAAGAACGACGCGGATTCATCGCCAAATTAGTTATTTCTCAATAACTCGATAAATATACAACATATTAAAAATCCGCTAGGTTGATCTCTCAATGATAGAATTTTATACAATGTGTTAAAATATTAACTTAGTTCAATGCACGGTTATGGCAATAAATGAAAAATTCGTGAAAATTAGATGCATCTTTGTGATTTAATTCTATCGAGAAATTTTTAAGATATCGTGTTTTTGCTCAGATCGAATTCTCGGAAATACAATGTAGTATCTAATTTTAGAAAATGAAACAATTCGGGGTTTATTTTCAAGTATAAAAATGAATTATAAAATAAACACTTTAGGGTTAGTCGCCCCCTTAAGCGTATTGCTTTGGCTTCGCTCGCTTGCAATCTACATACTATTATAATATTATAAAGCTGAAGAGATTGTTTGTTTGTTTAAACCCGCTAATTTCAGAAACTACTGGTCCTATTTTAAAAATTATTTCAGTGTTAGATAGCTCATTTATTGAGGAAGGCTAGGACGCTGTTAAGCATTCGTGTACTAACCCACAAAAAATTACGTATTGAGTTATGAATACCGTCCTGTTCTAAATCATCTTTAGATGATTTAGAACAAGACGGCATTCAAAATTTATATACAAAAAAAATTGTGGGTTAAAACACTAATGCTTAACAGCGACCTTTATTTATATTATCGCGCTAAGACTAAGCAGAGAAAGAGACGAAAATGTGGATAATCGGCCAAGTGCGAGTTGGACTCACGCACGAAGGGTTCCGTACCGTTATAGAACAAAAATAGTAAAAAATTGTGTATTTTGTATGGGAGCCCCCCTTAATTATTTATTTTATTTAAATTTTATTATTAATTATTAAAGTATAAATAAAGCTGAGTATTTGTGAACATTTCAAGTGCCTACCTGTAGTCATCATTGATACCAAGCAAAAAATATTTGAAAAATCACGTTAGTTGTATATTGTATGGGAGCCCCTATTAAATATATTTTAATTTATTTTGTTTTTAGTATTTTTTGTAATAGCAGCAACAGAAATACATAATCTACGAAAATTTCAACTCTCCAGCTATTACCGTTCTTGAGTTACAGCCTGGAGACAGACGGACAGATGGACAGACATCGAAGTCTCAGTAATAGGGTCCCGTTTTTACCCTTTGGGTACGGAACCCTAAAAAAATGGGAAAATTATTTGAAAGGGCTTATCTCACGAACTACTGTAACAATTTGATGTTATTCGGCACAGATAAAAAGTAGACCACGTGAAGGATCATAGGCTATTTTTTGTGGGCTAATTTGTCTGTGAAAATCCTTGTTTACGCAGGCGAAACCGCGCGCAACATCTAGTAGGATATAAATGAACTTTGATCCTTAATTTAAAATCCTTACTTAAAATATTAAAAAATATATATATAATGCGTGATGTGTACATACTGTCTGTCTGTGTGCAATCTACCAATATTATTACTCGTCGGGGCTTCCAAAAAATACTCTCGATTTGTAAATTAAAGAAATTTTGTAAATTTACTGGTAAATTATTTATTACTTTAAGTTGAAATTAATCCATACTAATTTTATACTGTGTGTCAGTCTGTTACTTAACGCTAAAACCACTGAATCGATTTTTGTGAAATATGTAGATACTTTACACCCCGGGAAAGAATATAGGATTGTTTTATACCGAAAAAACGTACGGTTCCCTCGCGATAAACGAATAATGTCACTAGCGGGCGTCATCTAGTAGAATATAAACAAACTTTGATTCCAGACTTCACCACAGACGTGGAATTTTTAAAATCCTTACCTAGAGAATTTTGTACCCACTGTAAAATATTTATTCCCTTTTTCAATCGGCATGACGATTTTTTTTCCTTGTTGGTAACCAAAGGACCATTCAAACAGAAACATCGGTAATAAATGACTCTGATAGCTTAAAAACTCTACAAGTTTACAATACCTTACAATTCAAAACTTACATAAAATAGACCTTCCCAAAACGCTCCATGCAAAGCGTCACACCTAGCTAGTTTGTACGTATCGCGGGAAGATTTTGTTCGATAGTTATGTTAATATATTAACTATATTGACGTTAATAAAAGGGGTTTCATAAGAAAAATTGTTATAAATTGCATAACTTATCGAATGGTATACAAAAATTAAGAAAATGTATTTAAAAAAAAATTATTCGACCATCCAACTTTGAAGGCTTTTCCCAAAAAAAAAACTAAACTTATGAAGCTGAAATTTTCATTTAAAAATCAGCTAAACTTTGACCTTGTCGTCATCCCTATTATCAAAATGGTGACATGGGAATTAAAACTCGCTTTTGATTTTTAAGGAGGTACCTAAAGTCTATGTTCTATTCTTTTAGGTCATCGGTCACCATATCAGCGGGGCTAAAATGGTCGCTTTGGAGAATTATATTATGAATCATAATATTATTCATTTTTTAAAATCACAAAATGCAGACCTCTCTCTGCTTGCAATAATTCATGTCTAGTAATTCGTACTAATTTGACATTCGTCAGTTTGAGTGATTTGACGATTCAGTTTCTGAATTGATTTTAGAGGAATTGTAAAATGCGACCATTTTATAGCCCTACAGTACTAGTATTACTTTGAACCTTACTCCCTCCGATATTTAATGCATTTAAGATATCGGATGTGTGTGACATGCTTAAAAGCGTAGGAGTGTGGACATAATATTGTAGTAGGATACAGTATCCTACTACAATTTGCGAAAGGTCATTAATCATTATGAATGCTTTTTTTTATAATTTGGCTAAATATTATTTTACTCGTCTGTCCGCTTTAATATTACGAGTACGTTGGTAACATCTCGTATCAATTAGTTATAAATAGATCGGTGTCGTTGGACGCGAAGCGTCTGGCAATAGAAGTCATTTCGACAACTAATTTACCAGACACATTTTTTTTTTTTGGTACGAGCGTTATAATATTATGTTTAACGACCTTGAAGGTAGTAAATCTACTTTTGAGGTAAATGGAACAAGAACAAGATTGTTGTCTAATTTTATTCCATTAGCATGAAATTTTAGGAGTTCCTAATCATCTGTCTTTGTCTTAATAAAAGACATACTTACTTATAACATAAGATAAATCAAATCAAAATGTTTATTCAGAGTCTACGAATAATAAAAACTATTCAGAGTTGATATTTTGAAAAAAAATCTGAATGTCAAAACTATGGTGCCTACCACCGGTTCAGAAACTAACCTGGGCCCGTACCACGAAACGGTTTTGAGACTCAAACAATCGTACGAGAATGTTGCGTCCTATTCTAACAAACGTGAAATGACGTTGTTAGAGCAGGACGCGGCATTCTCGTCCGATTGTTTGAGTCTCAAAACGGTTTCGTAGTAGGCCTACAGGTGAGAAGAACCGGCGTAATAAACTGGTACGGGGCAATATTTTACCTAGAAGATGGAAAATTTTCTCAATAAAAAAAATCAATAATATGATTTAGTATTTACAGAAAAAAAATTGCAGCTTGTAAAACTATCTCAAGACTTTCGCCCAAGAAGTTAAATAAATAATTAGTAACTTCGAAACCCTAAATAAGACTCAGCGAACGACTTAATATGTTACATTTGAATATTGGGAGGACGATTAGACATAAGAGGATTCGACGATGGAGGAGGACTGACAAATCGTCATCATCTATCAAAGCCTACGAGCAATGGGCGGCGATAGGCCCTATCCTATCATCCATTGCTGAACTGTAGGCTTGACCAGACGAGCGCCAACCACTCCTATCTTGAGCAGCCCTCATACACCCATTACCCGCCACCTTCTTCAACTCGGTCCATTGAGATGTAGATCATCCATTCTACGCTACTTTTGCCTTATCGTGGTCTGACAGTTGAGTTACTACGGAATCCCACCAAGGGCGTGCGTGCCAAAACACGTGACGACGCATAATAATCATAAATTTCCGTCAATCCCGTTATACGATTAAAATTTAATGACTTTTTAAAGCTTAGGCCAAACCTAGGCGACTGCGAAGCGGAGCGTCAAGTTGTCAAATGTGTGTTTTGTATACAAAAAACACATTTGACAACTTGACGCTCCGTCACTGACGCGTAGGTGTGTTCTAAGCTTAAATCTTGAGGAGCTACTTACGGCTTAAGAAAATGTTCTATCTGATAAGTTGTTTCCTAGGCAAATGGGGGACCTACGTAGTTTGGTCGCGTTACGTCGAACCGAACAGATATTTGAATTGACATGATCCAACCAAATGACGTTGGTCTGTCAAATTTCGTCCATGGTACATTCTCTGTCAAAGTTGACTTTGTTTATTACTTAAGTAATCACTTAAGTGTTTGTAAGTGCAGATGTAAGAATGTTATCAAAAATAATTAAGTGAAGTCGTACGTTATATGACATTTTCAATATTTAATTACAATAAATTAATGTTACATCGGACTGTATCGACGAGGAAAAAAATATTTTCCTCGTCGATACAGTCCTTCAAATAAAAATTCGCGTCGTTTCTGAGATTATGATATATGATAACATTATTACTATGACGCCGAAAACAAGTTGATGCTCGTTTATATTCAATATTTATCGCTGATTGTTGTTAATAAAACTTTAACATTTTGATTCCTAGAAATTCTTGCTTTTTATAACGCGTGGATTCTAAGTATGCGTAATTTATGTTTCTTGGAATTTCCATATTACAAAGTTCGACAAAGCGACTCTACTAAGAGTAGTCGCGTCAGCAAAAAAGATATCTTGGGTAAGAATGATTAAACAGGCAAGGAGAAGAAGGCAGAAACCACATTTTAAAATATAAGAGAAAAAAATCTTTAAAAATAAAATATAGTTAAACTTATTGTACGGTTCACTAAACACGTACGGCTCGGAATGACATTGAGCCAGCACGTACATTGAACCGGCACGTTTGCTTACTCGTCATTTAAACTTGTACGGATCGGTATGACATTGACCGGCACGTATGAACTTGTATAAATTTATGCATTTAAGCAGAACAGCAGCAGTGTTATAACAGAGCAATAACAGAGCATTATCAAGCATCAAGAGCGTATCATTTAACACCTATCAGCAGCATTAGCATCTCTATCAGCATCAGCATCTCTATCAGCATCAGCATCTCTATCAGTATCAGCATCATCCAGCATCCAGCATCCAGCATCCATCAACTGTAGGAGACAACCCCTACATATGGTCCTTCGAGCAAGGAATCAACGCATCTGTGGTTTATCAGGAGCACAACTTACCAGCATTGAAAATAAGCTGTAAGGAGCATCATCATCAAGGTCACAGCAGCTCAAGACGTACAGCACAACATCAACAGGTACTGCAAGGAACATCACTTATCATTTGGTGTGTTTTTATTGTCTTGATACGGTAGCGAATCGGCTCAACCGGTCTCCCACAAGCGGGTCGCCCCGGAAGAGTTGAGACAGAACGCACATACTGTAAAGACTATTAACACCCTCCATCATCATGCAAGAGCTACTGGCACGTCAGAGCGCTATAATTAAGGAGATCGAGAAGATCCACATCAATTATAAAAAGGACTCCGCAATTAGAAAAACCTCGGAATATTTTCAAAAACGTATCACGGCAATAGATAACTTGTGGGGTGAATTTGAACAAAACAACAAAACACTGCAGGGAGTCGAAGACAAGTCATCGGAATATTTTAAGAAAGAAATCTACTCTGAGGTTAAGCAATTTTATACAACATTGAGAGCCACCGTGATATCGGACTCTGAAAGGCCCCCGACTCCGACTATCACACAGATTTCATCACCTTCTACTTCCAAGGCAACTCCGGGGACTGTATTTCAAGTGCCAAAAATCCATCTTGATGCTAGCCAGGATCATCAAGAGATTTTGGTACAGCAGTACGCTAAATTTCGAGCACTAGAGCGGCAACTAAAACGCATCAGTGAACAAGACATCGAAGAGAAGTGGGAGATTGAAGAAGAGTTACGCAGTCTTCAACAGCGATGGCATAACATCGATGAACTCCATCTACGCATCGATAGCCTATCATCCGAAATTGACAGCCAATATGAAGAGGCATTTACAGCAATAGAATCTAAATACCTCGCCACGAGAAGAAATCTTAATCAGAAATTAAGCGCTAACTTGCACTTACAACAATCCCTGCCCCAGATAGAAATACCTATATTTACTGGAAAATATGTGCAGTGGCCTACTTTCCACGATTTGTATACAGAGGCCATACACAACAACAAGCATATTACGAACGCACAAAAAATGCAGCATTTAAAATGCAAGATCAAAGGGGAGGCAGAGCGTATGATCCAACATCTTCATATATCGGCTGAGAACTATGAGGTCGCCTGGGAAATTTTAAATCACCGATACAACAATCCCCAACTACTTTTCACAAAACAAATTGAACTTTTTCTCAATCAACCGAACATCAATAAGCAGTCATCATATGAACTAAAGAAATTGTACGACATCACTACAGAATGTATCCACGCCATTCATAACTTGGGAGTGGATACAAACAGCTGGGATCCGTTATTGGTCCACATTCTGTGCAAAAAGCTAGATATGGATACTTACAGCGACTACAAGGAGGCTCGCAAAGAACCGCGCTCTCTTCCTACTCTCGAAGAGTTTATGACATTTATTGAGAGCAAATTTACAGCCCTAGAGCCCATTCAGCGCAGGGAAAAGGGAAATAACATCACCACCAGACAAGTTCATCAAACATCGAGATCGTCCAATAGTAACAAGAAGCCGACTGTGTCACAGTATCCAAACAGACATATTTTCAGCAAGGGACTTTATCAAGCCGCCCCAACGTACACACGAAAGTCATGTATTGTGTGTAAAGCATCCCATGATCTTTACATGTGTCCAGCATTTTTTAACTTATCAAGCAGAGAACAATTTGACATTATGCAAAAAAATAAAATTTGCATTAATTGTCTTTACACGCATCAAGATCAGAAATGCATATCAACGCGGCGTTGTAAGGAATGCAACGAACCACATAACACCAAAATTCATGAGGCATTCATGCAATTAAAGACAAAGTCCGCAAGCAGCAAACTGCAAACATTGCAGAACGTGGACGCGTCACCGTCCACATCAAGTGCATCACTATCATCAACAGGCGCCCCCAATTTGAGCAAAATGACTAAACAATACCATATCAACTATGTTGCAACGGACGGCGAAGAAGTACTACTCACAACAGTAGCTGTCAAAGTACAGTCGGCAGACGGGACATTTATCACTTTGACAGCGCTTTTAGACCAAGGGTCCCAAGTAACCCTTATATCAGAAAATGCCGCTCAGCTCTTGGGATTGCAGCGCCAACGTTATCATGCGTCAGTGTCTGGCATAGGGCCCAGCGCAAAACATAGTAAGGGCATGGTCACACTTGTCTGCAAATCTATATATGAAGACTATCAATTTACAACTGAGGCACTAGTAATGTCACGAGTCATCAACAACTTGCCGAACTCATCCTTTAAGATTAAACCCTGGCCACATATTCGAGATCTCAACCTTGCGGACCCAAAGTATAATATTTCAAAACCTATTGATTTACTATTGGACGCCAGCATTTACTCCGACATAATTATGGAAGGTCTCATAAGAGGACCTTCGCATGCTCCGATAGCCCAACTCACAAAATTGGGATGGATATTGTCAGGAAATGTGAAAACCTTCAGTTGCAATGTCATCTTAAATCAAGTTGAAGATTTATCAAAATACTGGGAAGTTGAAGACATCCAGGAGTCAAGTGTGAACACAACCTTATCGGAATCTGAACAATATTGTGAGGACCTATATCAAGCAACGACAAGACGATTAGAGGATGGTAGATACGAGGTGGCCATCCCCATGAAGCCAAATTTTTGGCAAAACTTAGGACACTCAAAATCAATCGCCTTAGCCAGATTCTCACACATAGAAAGAAAAATGGCAAACAATAAAGAGCTATCAGACAGCTATAAGCAGTTTATGAATGAATACGAGTCACTAGGTCACATGCGGAAAGTCAAGGACAGCACAAATATGAACTTCGCAGCAAATTACTTACCTCACCACGGTGTTGTGAAATCTGACTCCACAACGACAAAATTACGAGTTGTGTTTAATGCATCGGCAAAAACATCATCAGGACAAAGTCTGAATGACTTGATGGAGAGTGGACCTAACTTACAACAGGACCTTCAAGGATTGATCCTGAAATGGCGTGAACATAGATACGTCATGATTTCTGATATTGAAAAGATGTTCCGGCAAATCCGGATTCGGACATCTGATCAACCTTTACAATCTATAATATGGAGGTGCTCTCCAAATGACGTCATCAACACGTATTACCTTACCACTGTAACGTATGGTACTAAGGCCGCTCCATACTTAGCCATGCGCACACTACGACAAATAGCATTCGATAACGAAGAAAGATATCCTTCTGCTGCGAAAGCATTAACTAATTCATGCTACATGGATGACTTAATATGTGGAACCGACAACATCACTGAGGCCAAAAATTTACAAAAAGAGTTGATAGAAGTTTTAAGGAGCGCGGGGATGAACCTTAGAAAATGGTCGAGCAACACATCTGAACTAACAAAAGATTTATCATATGATCAGCTGGACACTTTTGAATTCAAGGACGTCGAAAATAGAAAAACACTGGGTTTGAGATGGAATCCTGCCTCTGACACATTTTCTTTCCAATGCAAGCTCACAGAAGGCCTTGAAACGAACATCACCAAAAGGGAACTTTTATCCGAGATTTCGAAAATATATGATCCTCTTGGCTGGCTGTCACCTCTCACAATCAGAGGAAAAATCCTATTTCAACAGACTTGGCTATCATCATTATCATGGGATGATAAATTACCGGATTCCATACAAGATGAGTGGAATGAATTAAAAAGGGATCTAATGAAAATTGATAGATTCCAAATTCCCCGTTATTTGGGTCACATCGGTCAGTCACTCCATTTACATGGATTTTGTGACGCATCTGAAAAAGCGTATGCATGCGCAATTTACTTAGTCACACTTAATGATAAAGGCGCTTATACATCAAAACTCATCACTGCAAAAACAAAGGTTGTTCCAACCAAGAAACAATTATCACTGCCGAAACTGGAATTGCTGGGAGCCTTATTACTATCACAACTTATGAAGAAGGTTTTGGAGATCTTGTATACATCAAAAGAAATTCATTTACATGCCTGGACAGACTCCATGATAGTACTAGGGTGGCTTCATGGAGATATTTCCAAATGGAAGCAATTTGTCGCAACCAGAATACGACATATCACGAATGTTATTCCAGCGAAGTATTGGCGACATGTAAAATCTGAGGAAAATGCCGCAGACTGTGCGACAAGAGGCTTAAGCAGTATCTCCCTGTACAATCATTCACTCTGGTGGGAAGGTCCAAAGTTCATTCAAGAAAATCAACAACGAGCCGACCTTGAAACATATCAAGAACCAACAATTGAAAAGAAAAAGAATCACAGTGTGCAGGCAGCTTTACAATCGAGCTCTGATTCCATCATATATAAATTACTAAATGAAATGAGCTCGATTACTCGGGTTGCAAAAATAATTGCCTGGGTATCACGTTTCATATATCGAGCACGCAAAAACGTTTGTCAAGCTAATAACTTAACAGCAAGCAATATAGAAGATGCATTCAAATTGATTATAAAAACAGTGCAGAAATTTGAATTTTTTGAAGAAATATCATCTTTAAAGAAACACCGAGTATTAAAATCAAACAGCAGACTTCTAAATCTGAATCCTTATTTGGATAAGGATGACATTCTGATAGTCGGTGGAAGACTTGAGAACACGATATTACGCTACTCTGCGAAGCATCCTATCCTTCTACCTACATCAAGCAGACTCACGGAGCTCATCATAGATCAAGCGCACCGAACGACTCTACACGGAGGCCCAAAACTTACTTTAGCATATATCAGGGACACTTACTGGATCGTTAGCGGTGTACGCGCTGTCAAAAGTCAATTACGAAACTGTATCAAGTGCCGTCGCTTCAGCCAAACAACAAAGCATCAGATCATGGCAGACCTACCCCCCTCCCGGGTAACTCCTGCACGACCATTCCTCAATGTGGGCGTGGACTTTACTGGGCATGTAGAAATTAAACTCAACAAAGGAAAGGGTGTTCGTACTAGCAAGGGGTACATCGCGGTGTTCGTGTGCATGGCAACCAAAGCTGTGCATATCGAACTGGTATCCGACTTGAGCACCGAGGCGTTCCTGGCAGCGCTCCGACGTTTATGTTCTCGCCGCGGCACTCCGAAAAACATATACAGCGACAACGGTACGAACTTCGTTGGCGCTTCCAAGTTTCTGAAAAGGGAATACAAGGATATCGTCAGCTCTATCAACCATGAGGTCATCGACAACATCAGCGAGATGGGGATAACGTGGCATTTTAATGCACCGTCATGGCCCTCCGCAGGCGGCCTTTGGGAAGCAGCCGTCAAAAGTCTGAAGCAACACTTGAAACGCGTCATGGGAGACCAGAAGCTTACCTACGAAGAATTAATCACTTTGTTGCAACAAATTGAGGCGTGCCTAAACTCCCGACCACTGTGCGCCCTCACGGAGGATCCTGATGATGTCTGCATTACACCAGGACACTTTCTGGTCGGCGGTCCCCTTCTATCCCGACCTCAGACAGATCCAGATATCACACATGTTAAACAAAGATGGCAATTAGTACAATCAATGAACAAGCAAATATGGAGGGGCTGGTCCCGAGAATACCTGCAAAATTTGCAGACTAGAACTAGATGGACCTCCCCTACAAAAGACATCGAGCTGAACGATATTGTTGTGATCAAGGAGGACCACATGCCGCCGGGGAAGTGGGCTTTGGCTCGGGTGTGTGAACTCCACCCGGGAAAAGATGGTCATACCCGGGTGGTCACGTTAAAGACCCAAAACAACGTTCTCCAGCGGCCGGTCAGTAAACTAATAGTATTACCGGTCGGAGAAAAAGAAAAGGATCAGAAGGAAGAACAAAAATCATCGAAAAGTCAATAACCGAAAAGGAACTTTCGGAACGAGCAACGCATGAATGAACAATTTGTAATGTTAAACAATCAGCTGGGACAATTAGCTAAAGAAAACAATATAATAAGATTATCAGATTACATAATTACGAACACAATCAACATTAACAACCTGATATCGAATATCCGTCGAACACAAGAATGCCTTATCAACACCGTGACTAATATCTACCAGGGAAGACTCGATAGCCACATCATACCACCAGAGCAACTTAAGCAACAGATCAACATTATTTCTGGACAGATAAATGGAGACTTATCAGTACCTGTGAAAGCGGAAAACATTAAATACCTATATGACATTCTACATGTCAAGACCAACATCAACAGCAACTATTTAATTCTGGAAATTAATATTCCGTTGATTACAAGTGATAACTACGAGTTGGATAGAGTCATCAGTCTACCATTAACAATGCAACGTAATACTACATATTATGCAATACCAATCACGGAGTTTATGGCATTCAACATGAGGAAGGACACATTTATTCCCATGTCACAGGATGACGTTTTATCCTGCACGA
This sequence comes from Aricia agestis, assembly GCF_905147365.1. NCBI lineage: Eukaryota > Metazoa > Arthropoda > Insecta > Lepidoptera > Lycaenidae > Aricia > Aricia agestis. Next base: position 8,947,607 of record NC_056406.1, on the reverse strand, counting down.
AATATCATGGTGGCAGACTACTCTGTATGCAAAATACAGCTATATATCAGCTGAAGATAAAACATTCAATTTGTGATACAGAAGTTTTGACACCATTATTTTCATAAACAAACGTTTTGCATAATAGAAACAAAACAATGTTCGGACCGGTGGATCAAGTTACACTCAAGCGCAGCGTGGCTATATATCAGCTGTGGACAATGTCACGTGCGCGCCATATGTCCGGCTAGCCTGACGTCACATACACTTAGCGGAAGCGGCATTATTGCCTTAGGTCAGGACTGCACAGTGAAAGGGGACACTTTTACGTTGCTTGATCATCACTACTATACGAGCGATGTAAACATTCAACTGCAACATCAGCAAGCAATTATGCTTCCTATTATTTCAACCTTGAATAATTTCATAAATACCTCCGTTTCCGTACCTCATACAAGTAGAGATGAGGGAGTATACGACACCATGCAGCGACAGATACATGCCCTGAAGGAAGCGACCATCAATAACACTTCAATTCATGACGCACACCATTACATTCTTATTTACTTCCTGCTTATAGTCACTGGAATTGTCACTGGAATTTTAACAGTATTGGTGTGTTGTCATTTTATCAAGAGGAAGAGACCATCGAGTAGTCGGAAGACGCCGCCAGAGGAACCGACGGAGCAGACCAGTACCGCGCCCGCACCCCCCGTCTACGCGCTGCCCGCACGCCTGTGTCGGAGCGAGGAATGCGCCCCCACCGCGACATCGACGGTCACATTCCCCAGACTTCCCCGGATAGACTAAATCTTTCCTTTTTTAATTTGTTAAATGTTTAGTTTTCGTTATCTCTTAAATTAATTTACGTTTATATTTTAGATTCTTTCTTTCTTTTAGAGTGGCAAGATGTACGGTTCACTAAACACGTACGGCTCGGAATGACATTGAGCCAGCACGTACATTGAACCGGCACGTTTGCTTACTCGTCATTTAAACTTGTACGGATCGGTATGACATTGACCGGCACGTATGAACTTGTATAAATTTATGCATTTAAGCAGAACAGCAGCAGTGTTATAACAGAGCAATAACAGAGCATTATCAAGCATCAAGAGCGTATCATTTAACACCTATCAGCAGCATTAGCATCTCTATCAGCATCAGCATCTCTATCAGCATCAGCATCTCTATCAGTATCAGCATCATCCAGCATCCAGCATCCAGCATCCATCAACTGTAGGAGACAACCCCTACACTTATTCTTTCAATTAATACTCAATTTTGTAATTTGTTTTTTTTTTTTTTTTTAAATTTCGGACAGGTTCGATGCAATAAAACAAACTGTTTTTCTTGATTGTACTTTACACACATGAATTTTAAAAATTTTAGGCTTTATACTGATTAATGTCCTTGCGGGTGACAAACAGTTTTAGGATGTCCCTCGAGATCATCCTCTCTGATCTCCTTGAGATCACAGCAAAGGGAGTCTACTTGGTTTTTCTTATTTAGTTACCACTTTCAGGATTCTAGCTTACAGGAGTTTTAGCGCTGGAAATGTGGGGTGGGCAAATAACCAAAAATAATAGAATGTTTTTATGAACATGTAATTATTTTTTCTTTCAATTTGTGTGGATAATTCATTATACTCTATTAAATATATGATACACTCATCCCCATTAACTTTTACTTTAACAAAATATGTCACTTGGATATTTGTCAATTTCTGTGGTTATTGTTATAGTTATTGCTAAAATGAACCTTAGCTGTAACTATAACAACGCCTATGGTGCAAGCCACCCTTAATAATTATTTTGTTACATTCAGGTTACTATGTAATATTCTTTAACTTCACTAACATTTAATAAATGCCACACCTCCACCGGTTTGGACAACAATATTAAAAAAAGTTTAAGGTCATTTTTTGACTATTTTATTAAAATATTTTAAAGCGATTTGATTTCCTTGGAATTGATTTTAACATCATTATAAATCTCTTTTCATCGGATTAATACTAAAAATAATTAAACTCAACTATTCGTTTGATTTACGATTATGTTTTAAAGCTAGAAATACGAAGTAAATGAGTTTACGTGTGTATCATTTTCTTGTTTTCACCTGCAAAAACAGACTGTTGGCAGATGGACATAAACCTACTTATTTTCCAATTCACTCCTAAATTAAGTTCAATAAAATACTTATACACAACACAACAATAAAACACCTTTTAAAAAGGCTTATGTTCAAGGTGTTGAATGTTGATCACAAGCAATTAAGGCCATCCCCTGAGCCAACGACCTTGACCATACATTTGCTGCGTTGCCGAACTCGCGCCAAAATCCTATTTTTTTTTTCCTTAGTTAGTTCAAAATTGACCTAAAAAATATTGCTGTATTTTTATTAGTGTTATAATTTTGTAGCTTTCAAATTATGAGTTAATAAGGCTCTGAAAACGGTAAATTACGGCATCTCCGTAGGTGGAGCGTCTTAATGTACGAATTACGAAACGATTTGTATTTTAAAATAGCGGCGCGGGACGCATTTGGAGCTCATTTTAAACCGACTTCAAAAAAAGGAGGTTATCAATTCGACCCGTCTGACGTGCCACGTTACCGCACATGTCCACGTTGACGACGTCGTGACGTGGACAGGCCGTTACATGTTGTGTTTGTATCGAATCCGTGTGTTACGTACTATTATAATCAGGCTTTGTAATGCGTGTAATAGCTTTCAGCCGTCAAACCGATGATCCGAATGATTTGTAACCTCCTAAAAATATATTTTTCTCCTATGCCAAGCTCGATTCGATGACAAGATTTATGTGCACTTTCTTTTCCGCTTGGTTGATATAGGTACTTTATGATTTTCTTAATCATTTTTTTTTTTTTGTAAAAAGTAATGATTGAGTTGGAAGAGTAAAACGTAAAAATTGAAACCGGTCCCTAGCGTCACAATGTGACTATACAGATATTTTACAAACGTCTGAAGCAATTCGCAAGGTTACTTGTCGACCTTGGACATATCGCAGTCATACTGGTTCAATAATCAATTCGATTGAATGACTAGTTAGCGATTTGTAACATAGCCCTTTGAAAATAGCGGGCATGAAATCAGTCGGGTAATTAAACGTATTTCTTTTTTTTTTCACTAAAACAAATATGGCGTCAAACAGCTCGCACAGCTGCATTGTGTTGATATTTTGTCGATAAAATTTACTTTATAGTGATTTATTTGTAATAAAATAATATGATAGCCTTGATTTACCTATAACTTGCCCGTCAACGGCTACTTAAAAATTTATAGCATCTCATTTAACGACTTCACTATAATATGATTTTAGTCAAGACGTTAAACATCACTGTCAACGTCTTGACGAGTTGTCCTTTAGTCATTCAATTGAATGGTGTCATTCAATAAATGCGCTAGTCACTCAATTGAATCACAATTTAAACCAGATGACTGCGACAGAGATATTTTCTGGGTCCGGTTTCATTAAGTAATTTTTTTGGAGCTTAGCTTTGTGAAGATATGCATACTTAGGTTTTATTATAATATTTACAAAAGCTCATAAAAATTAGGAGACTATCATCCTAGGAGTTACCAAGAGGTTTTTTTTATGAAATAAGGGGGCAAACGAGCAAACAGGTCACCTGATGGAAAGCAACTTCCGTCGCCCATGGACAATCGCAGCATCAGAAGAGCTGCAGATGCGTTGCCGGCTTTTTAAGGGGTAACAGGGGAGGGTAGGGAAGGGAAAAGGGTAGGGGATTGGGCCTCCGGTAAACTCACTCACTCGGCGAAACACAGCGCAAGCGCTGTTTCACGCCGGTTTTCTGTGAGGACGTGGTATTTCTCCGGTCGAGCCGGCCCATTCGTGCGATATATAATAATAATCTGAGATTTTAAAAGAGGTCAATTTTTTTCTTAAGTTAACTGAATACAGTGCGAGTATTTTTCATATATTTCCTTGACTAAAAAGGTTAATACCCGTTACCTCGATTCGCCGGATATGCTATACGGTCAACATAATAATAATATTATGATACTCGTACCATTTAAAATTACATTTCTAGTCCTGTTTAGACAAAATGCGTCATTGGCGGTTATTTTGTAAACAAAGTTTTGACTTAACTTACGTAATGTGGCTCTAATACGCACATATAGATTTAGAAAATTTCGAGGAAACAAAATACTTAGGCAATATTTTGATAAACTTACAAAACGTTTTAATAAATGTATTTCTTATTGCGTAAATTGTTTATTAGGTATTTAAATTATTATAATCTTTGATATCAAAGATTTTTTTTCACAAAATGTTTTAAGAATATATTTATTTATTTTTATTTATTTATTACACTTCTTGCACATTGTACAATGGCGGACTTAATGTCATATGGCATTTTCTACCAGTCAACCATTGGGTGGTAACAGAGACAAAACTAACATTACAGGTGCTTTCTATGTAGAAAAAAAATTAAAACATTCAGATAAAACATGATAAAATATACTTTATACACTTATACGAATAAATATAATAATAAATACTAGACCTACTATAAATCCGGTTACACACACGCTTACATATACTATAATATTACAATATATATTGTCATAATATAATATATAACTTATACATATACATAATATTATTATACTTATATATAAGTACATTCATACAAACATATATAAAATACTGTAAAAAATACTTAATTTAATACTTATAATTCTGCCGATTTTTTAAAATATAGGAGTCGGACTCTACGTTTAAACGTATCTCTGGTTGGGCTTAACCTGATTTCCGGAGGTAGAGCGTTCCAAAGTAAGATAGCCTGGACGTGGAAGGAGCAATGGACTAGACTGGAGCGGTGAGATGGGCAACCAAGCCGAGCATTATTTGAAGAGCGGAGGGTTTTATCATGACTACAGAGGTACTGAAAGTGTGACTTTAAATAAGCAGGAGAATTAGGAGAGTGAAGGAGTGTATAAAGCACACAAAGGGCTCGCACTGAACGACGTTGTCGTACAGGCAACCAGTGCAGCTTGGTACGATAGGAAGATACGTGGTCGTACTTCCGGAGATTTTATACAAACCTTATACAGTTATTAATAAGTCGGTCATATTTGTCGAGCTTGTCCGCATTATGTATATAATATTATATTTTATTTGTTTCAATCCAATATGTATTTTAAAAATCTCAGTAAACAAATAAAAACAAAACGTTTCAGCTATCAGACACAACTACTGAAACAAAGAATACCTCAGAGCCGTTAAATGTTTAGACAAATGTCAAAAGGAAGCAATCCAAATGACGTAGGGAAAGATATTATTTCATCAGAGCCAAATTAAATAGATATAAAGCTATAATAAATACGATAAAACCACGAGAGGTTTATACAAGGAGCAAAAATATGACAGCGGTCGATGTACGTAGATACTACAAATACTATAAAGATGTTTAAGTCTTAAGACTTTCGGAGTAAACAGTAGAAAATTATTTTTAGATGATGTTGGCGTCGTCTCAATACGTAGATGTCAGTAGCTTTGTCCACACTGTGCCTTTTTCTGTTCGTCAAGGGCATGCGTTATAGCGTAGTCAACAGCGAACGTGAGGCACGCCCGCGACGCATGCCCTCTGACTGTATCCAAAACTTCAAAAATGACAATATTGGCGTTGCGTTCCTTGACGCATTCAAATTTCAATTATTGAAAGCGCCAATACAAAAGTTGATGACGAAAATTGAAGATGAAAGTGCACAGTGTGGACATGTGGAATTAGCTATAATTGAGTGGAGGCCACTTCCAAGCTTTTCTGTGAACTATTTTTTAACGATTTTCGATCGAAGAAATTGTTCCATGGGCAGTTGAAGGACTTACGTCATTTGGTCGGATCATGTCAATTGAATGTTAATTGTGATCTATCGGCTAGGTTTGACGTAACGCTACCAAACTACGCAGGTCCGTCACAACTTTTGTACATTGGTAATTCACGTGCTACGACGTACGTTCGCCTACGCCGCGCCGCTCGCCGCTACGCTCGACCATCGCGCGATGTAAGGGCCTGTATACCGTCCTACCGAGTAGAGTGGCGAGACAGTATCCTCGGCCGATCACAATATACGTATATCATACTAGCTGTTGCCCGCGACTTCGTCCGCGTGGACTTTAGTTTATAGTTGTTCCCTTACATCGATCGAATAGTTTACGCGCAACTATATTGCGTGGGAACCGTACATTTTTCTGGGACAAAATTGCTGAAATTCGTCATGGAGATACTTTGAGTCCCTGGAAAGGACATAGGATCCTTTTTATTCCGGAAAAATGTACGGTTGCGGGCGTCATTTAGTCAATTGAAAAACAAAACAATTGAATATCTATTGTGTCTGTGATTCCCACGATCGAAGCATTGAAATATAGAGAATTTTCAAATAATTTTATGGATAAGTATCTACTACCTACCTATAAAAAAATAGGAAAATTTTTTTTTTTCCTTTTTTTCACACTGCTGTTAAAATATCCAAGAGCTGGTAGTAGCAATATAATGTTTAATTCCAATTTGCCTTGATTCAAGCATAATAAAAATAAAATATTAAAATTTTTGACTTTAAAAATAACTCTTATCTTTATCCTGGTATTCGCCAGCCACATTAATGCCACTACAATCTTATTATAATGAACAGGGTTTTCCCACCTGTATGACACTGATTTGCGATATATCGTTTCGATCTATCGCGCATTAATCGATATGAACTGATGGGGTTTTCTTACATTTGTTTCATTAGGAAACCAATGAGAGTTAATTACGTTCACGACATTATATTATGATAGCTGTCTGACACAATAGACCCCACGTGCCGTGGCTACATAGCTCTAGTATCCGACTGTCCCCAATTGGTAGGTACATTTTTCCGGGATAAAAAGTATCCTATGGCCTTTCCCAGGACTCAAAGTATCTTCATACCAAATTTCTGCAAAATCGGTTCAGCGGTTTTGGCGTGAAGAGTATCAGACAGACTAACAGACAGACGGACAGACAGACACTTCCGCATTTATAATCTTTCTTCTTTGTCCACCCTATGTTCCCAGTTCATCTGGGGTCGGGTCTCCCTGTACGTTTGCGCCAGAATTTTCTGTTCTGGGTTGTCTCAGTAGTTAGGCTTTCCTGGTCCATCTCTCTCTTGATGTTGTTCCACCAGGTTGCAGGTGGTCTTCCTGGTCTCTTGTATACGTTTGGTATATTGCGGACTTTCTTTACGGCGTAGGCATCGTCTCTTCTTTGTATGTGACCGTACCATCTCAGTCTGGACTCTTTGACTTTTTCCACAACAGAAGCTACCCCGAACGAGCCCCTTATATACTCATTGCGGACTTTATCTATGCGGGTTACACCAGCCGCCCATCTGAGCATCTTCATCTCATTCACGTGCAGTTGTTGTTCGTGAGCTTTTTTCATAGTCCAACATTCCGCACCATAGGTAAGAGCGGGCCTTACCACGGACTTATAAACTTTACCCTTGATTTTGATGGGCATTCTAGGGTCACATAGAACACCAGTCAAAGACCTCCACTTGAGCCATGCTGAATTTATACGGTGTTGGACATCTTTGTCTGCGTTTGCATCTGATGTTAGGATGGATCCAAGATACTTAAAGCTCTCTACCTTCGGGAGTGCTATGCCGTCTATGAACACATTATTGCCTGCATTTTCCGTTCCTTCGTAATTACATTCCATGTATTCTGTCTTGCTGCGGCTGATGCGTAGTCCATATTTCTCTATTTTATCTACCCAAAGATTAAACATTTCTTGTAGGTCAGTGACGGTTTTGCTTATGAGTGCTATGTCATCCGCATAGAGCATGCACCATGTTGTAGGTTGCTGTATGTCACGTGTTATGTAATCCATGCATAGGTTAAATAGAAGTGGGCTTAAGGCTGAGCCTTGGTGTACACCTACGTTCACCTGAAATGAACCACTAAGACCAGCAGGGCTTTTAACGGTGATTGTAGTATTAGTGTACATGTCCTGAACTATCAGTGAGTATTGCTCCGGGATGCCATGTGCTCTTAAGGACTGCCAAACCAGATTTCGTGGTACGGTGTCAAAAGCCTTTTCAAGGTCTATAAAGAGGAGATGTAGGTTTTCTTTATTAGCGCGGTGCTTTTCCATTAAAATTCGAATTGTCTGGATGGCGTCGATGGTAGATTTCCCGGTGACGAAGCCGAATTGATTCTCAGTAACACTACTGATAGCTGATAAACGTAAAGCTATTATCCGTTCCCAGATCTTAAGGGTGTGCGAAGTCAATTTTATACCTCTATAGTTATTGCATTGTGCAATGTCTCCCTTGTTCTTAAAAATTGGGCACAGTGTGCTCTTACGCCACGAATCAGGTATAGTGCCTTCTCTTAGGATGTTGTTGAAGAGCTTTGTTAGCCACGGTACTGCGTCTCCAATTTTCTTCCAGATATCAGCCGGTACCTGGTCTGGGCCTACAGCCTTACGATATTTCATTTTGGCTATTGCAGTTTTCCTTCAGTTGGTGCTATATGAGGTAAAGGTTCGCTGGGAAATTCTTCGTTCATGAGATGTTCGTAGTACCTACTCCTTCCACCTTTCTGTAATATCTTTGTTTGATGTTAGTAGTGCCCCTTGGACATCCTTAATGTATTTGTTACGTTTGACATCAAGAGTTTGCCTTTGTCGCTGACCTGCAACCTTATATATGGTGTTTGTATCTTTTGCCTCTTCCAACCCTACATAAAATTTCGCATTTGCCGCAGCTCGGGCATGTGCCACTGCCGATTTCACGATATTCTTGAGTGTTGTATACGTGGTGCGGTCCTCATCCAGATTTGTTTTTTGCCAGATCTTGAAAGCATTTTCTTAGATTTTATTAATTCCTTAATACTATCATTCCACCAGGAGGGGTCTTTGGCATTTTGAAGGACTCCTTTGGAGACGCCAAGTATCTCTTTTGCTTTGCTCAGGCAGAATTGTTCGAAGTCGGACCACATTTTATTTGTAGTTTTGTTCATCTTTAGGTCTTCGTTAAGGTATTGGGCTAGTTGATCTAGAAGCAAGCGTCCCTTAGGGCCATGCAGTTCTCTCCATTTTATGTGCTCTGTCCTATATACGTTTGTTTTAAGAGGTTTTGAGAGTTGGAGGATTGAAACCAGCAGTCTATGCTGTGATGTGAGAGCATTGCATTGTATAACTTTGCAGTATTTATATAGTTTAAGCATGTTGCTATTTGCCATTATGTAGTCCACTTGAGTAGTATGATTTGCACATTTGTAAGTAATCAGGTTTTCTATCTTTTTCTTAAAGTATGTGTTAATGATCTTTAGATCAGCATTCATTGCAAAGTTTGTAATGCTTGCTGGTTAATTTTTCCGTACCCATATCCACCATGGACCTTTGCGTACTCTCCCGCCTTTTCGCCGGCAAATTCTGTCGATGAGGCCCTATCAGTAAAAATCTTCAGCTTGTACTTAGTTTAATTATTTTAATAACCTACTTATGTAAGTAGTGTTCCAACACTAACAACAATATTATTTTCAAGGCTCTTAGGTTGGGTTGCACCAACTAACTTTAACTATAACTGTAACTTTAACTACAATGCAAAATCTTTGGTAAAAGTTAAAAATGGACGCCATAAAGATGCCATATTTAACCATAACCATAGAGCTCGACAAGGTTTTAAATGCACGTGGCGAAAAAAGGAACTAACGCTGTCATTATACAAAAATGCCATTTTTGACAGTTCTCCTTTACCAGCAGTGCCCCCGCCCACGTTCATTTATAACCTTGTTGGACCAGCTGTCATCTGTCAATTTCTCCCGTCATAATGTTAAAGCTAACTTTAGCCTTAACTATAACCATAACCTTAACTTTAACTTTAGCCACGCCTCTGGTGCAACCCAACCTTAGTCAATAACCGAATAATGAAAAATGAGACACTCTTGGGTCAACATCAGACAATTCATAATTCAAACTGAAACACCAAGGTAAATAGAAACACATTATTCGTATTAAGATTTTAATTTACAATCTTATATCTGAATTACACAGAATAACCGATTAATGATTTGAAAAAAGGTTCGGAACTCTTAGCCTAATGGCTAATATACAAAAACATCAAAGATATTTCGAACAATCTGTGAAGTAAATAAATAACTATAAATATCTACTAATAAATAGTTTAAATGCACCACAATTACATTAGAATTAAACCATTAGAACTTAAATTACAGTCGAATACGAAATTATATTAATACGTTACTTTATTTACATAATTATCTAAAAATAAATAGAAAAATAAATAAACAGTCTGTTTCTTAAAATAAACGCTACAAAATAAGAGCAGTGTAACATATTTTCATTTCTCGCATTGACAATGGCATACTGTTTTCCGAACCACGAGGCTAACATCAAAATTGCATACACAATACACATATAATTATAGTCTAATAAGTATTATGAAGTTACTCTTGTCTTATGGCTTGGACTCTATAGTACCGCTATTAGATGGAAAAGTTTTTATTTTTTTTAGGTAACTCATTTTTTTAATTAGAAGTAGTTCATACATACATATTTAAAATTGTATGTATAAAGTTGTAAACACAGATAGGAAACGGATGAAAGATAAGGCATCGTTTCCTATCTCTGTTTGTTGAGAGCACACTTTAGTAAAGTTGGCAGTATTGTTTCCGATGTTACCTTGTTACAGATTTGGCGACTTCTGTAATTAGCCTCACTTAATGTATCTTTCATCTTTTTGGATTAAAACTTTTCCTCTTTTTCAATGAATGTCAAACATGTTGCAGTATCTTATTACAAATATTAAATAACACATTAGAAACTGGCAGTATCTCACGATAATAATATTAAACCTACTTAGGATAAATATTCGTTAAAAGAAAATAGTACCTTAATTACGGATTTATCACTTCCATTAATCACCTATACTTGCCGATTTACGCCCGATGTTATGACGCCATCTGTCGTTTGTACTAACAATAATAAAAGATTTGAAAATGGAAGACATAAATATTTTTTTTTCATTATTGGCACAATATATAGACATTTAATACTTAGGTCCAATAAAAAGCAGTACCTGTAACGACTTAGATGAAATGTGAGTAAATACTATGTTAACTTATCGATAAAGATAGTTCTTCGGCTCTTCAGCGATGGGTTCTGTGCACGTTCCTAAATGTTTCATTTGCACGAGACTCCTGAAAATTAAAAAAAAACTTCGTTAATAGGAAGTATTATGAAACGTAGTGCATTTGCCGTTTACTTTTCGGTAGTTTTCAGTATTTCAGTCATAATTAGACATCGAATTATATGCATTTGCATACTTGCATATGCAAATGCATAAAATGGCACTTTTAAGCGATAGTGCATATTTTGGCAATTTTTCGTTGATAGTGCATATTTCGGTACTTTTATGCCCTCGTAGTCGCCAAACTAGCTATCATGACACACACCGAGGCCACAAAACAGAGGTAGGATAGATCAAAACACTTCAAATATGTGGCTCCATCCCCATTAAAATTTAATGGGGATTGAGCCACATAGAAATATATTTAATATCTTTCTAGAAACAAAATCACGTTTGTTATATGGGATTAAATATCAATTTTATTTTTTTTCAGTATTTTTTGTTAAAGGAGCAACAAATATACACAATCTGTGAAAATTTCAGAAGTATCGCGGTTCCTGAGATACAGCCTGGAGACAGACAGACGGACAGACAACGAAGTCTTAGTAATAGGGTCCCATTTTTACCCTTTGGGTACGGAACCCTAATTTTTTAGGGATAAAACATTTTGATCCTTTTGGATCAAAATGTTTTATCCCGATTACCCCGGTATTGCTGGAGTCAATTTCTTTTCTCACTTTTTGCCATCAGATTCTGGTAGATCTATACGTCTTAATAGTTACAATAAAGTGTTTTTACCTCGATCGGCAGTTCTCCATCTCGAGGAAACATTTGTTGGAGTATGTCTTGTCGTCAGTGCCGCATACAGGGTCGTACTCAGCGGGGCACACGCGCGCGCACCCCGAGTACTGGAACCGCGCGAGGCACCGCTTCAGGGGCACCACGAATACGTGCTTTCTGTAAATTAAGGATATAAGAAATAATTTACAATAAATTTTTATTTGATAGAAAAGTAAGTGTTTTTAAAACCGGAAGTACTGAAGATGATAATTCCTTTACTTTCAATAAAATCATTTTATCATGATGATAGTAAAATTTCTAACGCTTCTAATTTTCTCAGTTCCTAGCGTCTTTATTATTACTTTAAATTTTTCCAGTTGTGTCGTTAAGAGGATACACCAGGGGCTAGATAAATGAAAAAAAGTACGTGTAATATCTATAGCTGTCTCCCTTACCTCAAGTCTATACCGCAGAACGCGATAGAGACAACTGCAGAAAATCAACGATTCGTTGTCCCCTGATTCCTTCTCCAAAACTTAACCGATTTAAGTACTTTTTTCATTAAAGATTAAAGATAGGCTTGAGCTGTGTTCCTATGTTTTCTTTTTTTTGGATAATCTAGCCAAATCAGTTTTCTGTATGTTTGAACACAGAAGAAAATCTGGCCTTTTTTTGGGATTTTGAACGTTCATATCTTATTTAATAATTAAATTATGAAAAAAAGGAAAACATAGGGACATTGTATTAGTGGCCGTAGATATTGATAAAAAAAATTATAACTCTACTAGCATTATCCAGGGAGGAAACAGGGGACTACGTTTGTAGGGAAAAAAGGGCGGTGTGGACTCCTCTTAAAACGAAACTCTTTATCATACCAATGGACTATGTAGAGATTGTGACCATTCCCATATTTTCTAGACTCTACAGCCTACAAACCACAATATAATAATAATAATAGGTTTTAAAGATTTCTACGTACCCGCAATTTTCCTTCTTCATGATACACTCGTTCTTGTAGAATCTGTTGTCGGATCCGCAGACGAAGGCGGGGGTGTCGGGGCAGCGCTCGTGGCAGAGGGCGGTGGTGCGGCAGTGCGACGCCGACACTGTCACCACGTGCTGACCGCATGTTAGACGGCGCAGCTCGCACTCCGACCTGGGAAGGAGTTGCTGCTTAGAGATTTGTGATATGGCCGGCTTAGGCTCAATTTGTACTGGCGCGGAATGGAAGCGTCAATTTCGCCTCATGACGCAGGAATTCGCTGGAATGCTCGAGTATTCCCACGAACTTCCGCGTTTTTTATACTGTTGATATAAAGTTAATTATGTTATATTCATAATCACGTGTAGTAGAGAAGTCGCTTTAAACTGACTTGTAAACATTTCCGTCGGAGCCGCAGACGGGTTGTTCGACGGCGTTGTCGCAGTTGTCCGGGCAGTCCGTCTCCAACTGCGGCAGCAGCGTGCAGTTGCCGAAGTGCGCCAACTGCACTCCTTTCCTACAATGACAATCAAAATGCTTAGCTGACAACCTAAAAAACTAGTACCCACTTACGTGTCGTTACATGTCGGCTGTCTGTCTGTTTGTTTGTCTGTTTGGTATGGAAATACTTCGAGTCCCGGAACGTACATAGGATACTTTTATCCCGAAAAAATGTGCGGTTCCCACGCGATAAACGAATTTTGGCGCAACGGAGTTACGGATGCCATCTAGTACTTAATAGGTTCGTTATTTTTCACCCAAAAATGGTTATTTCGGGTAGCGCCAGGTAAAAATTGTTGAGAATGGAAAACAGAAAGTTTGTGTCCCACTTTGCAATTTATAATACTTACTAAATTATTAATACTTACAAAATTTTTAAATAGAAAATAGAACAGAAAGAAATTAATAAATAATTATCTACTTACAGGCAAGTAGCGACTTTGAGGAAGCAAGGGTTTGTGTAGACGTTGGCATCGGTTCCGCACACGGGGTCGAACTGGCTGGGACACTTCACCTTCAAACACTTGCTCATCTTCGACTTACACTTCTCCATGTCCACTTTCTTCACTACTTTCCTGTTGTTCCCTCTGAAATTTCGTAAGTGTTTTTAAGTATGAGAATAGATCCTTGTATAAAAATAGTATTTCAATATAACGCCACATTTCATCAGAAAAAAAAAACATAGAGTTAGCGTTAAAATGTGGTTAAAGCACAATCCAAGTGATTAATACTCGTATAGTACAAGTTTCACATTAGAGACAACAGATCAAAGCATTCCCTATTTAACTATTTGAGGTTACATCTAATTCATGATTAATATTTTAAACTGTGGCACGTGTGGCACTCGTGGACTGCCGCATAGCAATAGCTAATCTACACGCATACGTTCAGTTCAGTTTGGTAGACTTCGGCACGGTGTTTGTGTGCGTACACACAAACACCGTGCCGAAGTCTACCAAACTGAAACGACGTTAAACAATGCACGGCTTTCAACGCCACATCGCTGTGCCGGTCGGAGTGTGGGGTGTTAGGTTTGTTTTCTATGTATATTTCTATCTCATAGTATATAAATACTATGCAATAGCTTAAAAAAATATTGTGTTATTAATGTTTCTTACCCGCAATTAAGCATTTTCAGTTCGCATTCGTTTCGGTAAATGCTTTCGTCAGATCCGCACACTAGTTTTTCCTTCTGTCCGGAACAGTCGGTTGGGCACGACTCTCCGCCAGATGTCCGTTCTTGGGATACGCAGAAAGCCATGGGTACTTCGAAAACGTGCTTCCTATAAAAACAATACAAACTTATTTGATAGAGTTTCGTGACGTTTGGTATTGTCGCGTACAATGATATTCTATGTTACTAACGTAACTAGATTGGAAGTTTACGGTAGCAACGCGTTGCCACTTCGAAGATGCCTGCAGGCATATCTCACATACATAATGACATAACGAATATATGACTTGACATTGTCGTTTGAACAAAAAAGTGGTTACGCATTTATAAGAATCTTTTGTAAGACATTGCTACTCTAGTATTTTAGAAACTCATTGGTCGCGTATGCTAATTGCTATGTTATTAGAAATGGACTATCAAAGAGATTGATGTGAGTGTTGATGACAGATGGTAGATCCACGTAATTTGGTCAAGTTATGTCAATAACTCTCACATTGACTTGATGTGTCCTAGGCCCGCAACTAAATAATAATGTAGTTCCATCGTCTGTTTTTAAATTATTTAAGGAATTTAATTTTTTCTGATGATAGATTGTTTGGTTTATATGCTTATTAATTTCATTCAATAACATTTATTTTGAAACAACACCTAAATTAAATTAAACTGCCCGCATGGCACTTAACACAAATTAAAATTCCTGCGCGCAGAATGTATAGGCACTATTGAGGAAATTGACAAGTAGATAAAGTTAAAAGGAACTTTCTCAAAACGGAACTCACGAACTGATTGCAGCATAGTGAGATTCTTTAAGATTTTTTTTTTATGAAATAAGGGGGCAAACGAGCAAACGGGTCACCTGATGGAAAGCAACTTCCGTCGCCCATGGACATTCGCAGCATCAGAAGAGCTGCAGGTGCGTTGCCGGTCTTTTAAGAGGGAATAGGGTAATAGGGGAGGGTAGGGATGGGAAGGGAATTGGAGAGGGTAGGGAAGGGAATAGGGTAGGGGATTGGGCCTCCGGTAAACTCACTCACTCGGCGAAACACAGCACAAGCGCTGTTTCACGCCGGTTTTCTGTGAGAACGTGGTATTTCTCCGGTCGAGCCGGCCCATTCGTGCCGAAGCATGGCTATCCCACGTATAAGAATTGATTGCTATAGAAGTCCGAGTACCATCAAGCTGTTACTTATGGTGATACGTATTTATTCGTGTTACAACTTACAACAGGGTCAATTCAGACCGCAACGCGACGTGGCGAGGCGAGGCGCGGCGCGGCATAAATTTGTATGGATTTGACAGATTTCAATTGCGTGAGACATCTTGCGAATCTGTCAAATCCATATAAATTTAGAATTGCGTCTACGCGTCGCGTTCCGGTCTGAATCAACCCTTACAAGGAAGAAGCAACCTAATAAAAGGAACAATATTATTCTCAGAACAGATCTCACGAACTGATTTCAAAATATTGTCGGCTGAAAAACAAGTGCAAACGTTACAAGCTTATACTTGGCCAATATTTATCCGTGTTACGAGGAGAAAATAAAAGAGGCATAAATATACCCGCAGTTGGTAGCTTTCATTCTGCAGGCGTTGGCATAAAGCTTGCCGTCGGAGCCGCAAGTGGGCCTGGCAACGCGCCAACACGACTCCCTGCAATGGCGCGTTGTTTGACAATGCTTCTTGCTCGTTTTTACCACACCTTGCCTGCAAAACAAGTGAACACCTGCAAAATCCTGCAAACATCCGCAACTCGTTTCACCCAGTTAATAAAACTGCAATATCGGTTTAAAAGTTTTGCCAATTCAATTTACAAATTGTGCTCCAAAGTTAAAACTAGGTCGAGAATTATTGAGGAATTTTTATATTCGATTCGGAATATTTCGGCCTAGGTATCAAAATTCAGATTGCTATACATAATATTATACAGGTTGTTCGGGTGAACACCCTTATCCTTAAAACCTTTAAATGAGCCAGAAAATGTTGTTCATTTTGACGGGCTCATTTGATGGTTTTAAGGATAAAGGTGTTCACCCGAACAACCTGTATAAACAGACATAGCATCTATATTTTGCATGAATTCTCGCCATAG
Source organism: Aricia agestis (assembly GCF_905147365.1). Classification (NCBI taxonomy): domain Eukaryota; kingdom Metazoa; phylum Arthropoda; class Insecta; order Lepidoptera; family Lycaenidae; genus Aricia; species Aricia agestis. The sequence continues at coordinate 8,930,936 of NC_056406.1, read as the reverse complement.
AGCTGATCTTGGAAAAACCCAAATAAGAGCTATGGTAGGCTAATCACTAAATTTTACGCATTTATATTTTGTGATTCACCCGGTAGGGAAATAGCTCTCGGTACCAGGGTAACAATAAACACGAAGAGCTCACCCGCAAGTTAGCAGCTTCATTTGACAAGTGCTCTTGTACACATTGCCGTCGGACCCGCAGATCGGCCCGTCGAGGGGCGCTTGGGAGCAGTCCACGGGACAGTTCTCTCGGTGCGCGCTGATGTTGTTGCAAGCGCCCAAGTGAGACAGACCTATGCCGACCCTGTAAGAAGAAAAGATACAAATAAACTTTTTGAGTTCATTGAATATTATGTTAAAAGTTCTTTTTTTGCGTTAGATCTAACAATTTTTTTGCAAAAAAGTTAGAAATTAATTCATATAAAATGCTTCATGTTTGCATTCGCAATTCTTATTATTCGCATAATTTATTCGCATAATAATTGCACATAATTAAAAATTTAATTACATTTCCACAATTTCATTACTATTAACTTATAATAGCTAATAGAAAGTTACAAAGTTCAAGAGACCTGGAGATGAAGAAAGTTAATGAATGAATTCTACTCATTGTAGAATGTAGTACTCAGTAGTTAGTATGTGAGCACTTAGATCAGGCGAAAGCGAAAGCTGTCTGGATACCCCGCCAGATTCTTATCACGTATTATAGTGACTAGGCAAAATATTGGTTCCGTCTATAGCTCTACTTGCATACTCTACATTTGATTACCTTGGCCGTGTGTTTGTAAAAATGTTTAACTTGTTTCGGTTAATGATAGTGAATAGTGATCCACTAAAAGAAGTTATGAATCAATACTACGACGATATCTAGATACTATTGTCCTTAGTCTGAGATCAACCTACTTATTTTAACTCCGAAAAACACTACGCATCCCTTATTCTATCTGTTTATATTGCAAGGAGCCATGGTACTTAATTTACTACACAATGATACACATGAATTTAAACACTTGCCGCACACGCCCATTTGAAATTGGAACAGGCAGCCCGCCTGTTCCAATTTCAAATGGCTCAATGTTAGAAATGTATATTGACACTAAAATTTTCTAAATCCGAGTCAAACGGAAGTTGTGAATAAAGCATGTCATAAGCGCAAGGGTGTACCTCACAGGTTTACCTGTGCAGTTACGCATGTCTTGCAAAGTTAGGCAAAACCTGCATTCTGGAACGTACTTGCTCCGGTTTACCTGAACAGCTGTTGACCTGTTCAGGCAAACCTGTCAGGTGTATGGCCTGCTTAATGTATTTTATTTATTTACCTGCATATCTCCACCTGCAGCATACACCTGTTGAGGTAGGTGCGGCCGTTGGTGCCGCACACCGGGTCCCGCTCTGCCGTGCACCGGTGCTCGCACTTCGACCCCTGGGCTCGGGAACACGATCCCTGGTCCTGGGCTAGCTTGACACCTGGAATTTTTGATAGAATAAGGATCAACGAAATTGAAATCACGTGTATCTGGCAGAGCTGGATTTATATTTTAGGAGTACCTATAGGCCATTTTAATTTTGCCGCCCCTGTGTACGAACTTTGCCGCCATCCTATGACGCTGCCGCCCATAGGCCATGGCCTATACTGCCTATACACATATCCAGATCTGAGCTGGTATGTGGACCCAATTTAGATCTACTAGCAAAGTAACTCTTTTTCGCTTACAAGCAATAATAATAATTTTCATTAAGACAGCACCGGCTCCATATACTGGCTGCTGATCTGGATCTAGATTTAAAGTCTTAATTAATAGATTCAGAGCCATGAAGTTAATATATCTAGCTATTCCGCTAGGTATATTAACTTTATATTCAGAGCCGATTAATTGTTGCTGGACATTTTGCATATTTTGGTGTAGTGTTGATTGCTGACTGTCGCTGCTAAAATTTAAATTTTTTCAATCAATCAGGTCAATCTCTAATTTTATTATACCATCTCAAATTATTATTTTAACAAAATTATAATAACTATAAAATTTAATGTTTCTACTCGTCAACAGATTGCGCTAGACGTTAAACAGTGAAATTAATACTCTGTGTTCTCACCTTTCCCGCACGTCTTTTTCCGCATCTCACAGAGGGAGGGGTAAATGTAGCCGTCGGTGGCGCAGACGGGCTCGCCCTGCAGCGCTGGACCGCAGATCCTGGGACAGGACGCGTCCCGCGCGCTCTCGCACCATGTTGCCGCTGTAACAAATAAATAATAATAATATCTATGGACTTCTTCTTCACGCCACGTCAGTCTGGCCCCGTGCTAAGTACCTGAAGGACTTGTGTTACGGGTACCAGACAACGGAAATATATTTAATACTTTTATACTATGCATATATTTAGGACTTTTATTATAATATGATACACACATTTAATACACATCCATGACCCAGGAACTTTGAAAACTTTTTGTTCCGTTGGCGGGATTATAACCCCCCCGACTTGAGCTACCAAGAGCCCACCAACTGAGCCACAGAGGTCGTCGTAATAAAAGTTTTATTTCTAAATGCATTTTAATCAAATACTTTCAGAACGAGCTACTGGTACCTATCACCGGTTCGGGAACTAACCCGGCGTAAGAAACTCATACGGGGTTACAAGGAGTTGAAACTTTACAAAGTGTCTTTGACCTATACCTCACTTCGCAGGCCTATCTATACTAATATATAATAAACCGGCATTCAAATTCTTATATCTAAAATTTCAGGCTAGAGGGCCTCTGAAAAAGCCATCCTTTTATGCACTGATCAACACAAAAAGCTGGTTCTTCTGGACTACACATTTGTTGAATATAGTCATAATATAATTTTATTAACTATTTCTATTCGAAGTAACACTTAAATACTAAAATTAAACTTTATTAACGATTCAGTACAAAGGATCTTTTTACTTGCTCACTCACGGGGTTTACTTGCCCTGTTAATCGCGTGAAAGCACGCGAAAGCTTTACATGGCGGTGGACTATCGAAGATAAGCATCAGCCACGCATTGTCTAAGAGGCTGTTAAATTATGGTTTTACGACTTTTTTCCTTAAAACAGTGACTCTCTGTATGTAATTAACTTGGGCATACAAATATCAAAGCAATATCATAATATCGCTTTGATATTTGAATGTTTTTTTTTTTATGAAATAAGGGGGCAAACGAGCAAACGGACACTCGCAATATCAGAAGAGCTGCCTTGAGCCTTGCCGGCCTTTTAAGAGGGAATAGGGGAGGGTAAGGAAGGGAATAGGGTAGGGGATTGGGATTTGGGCCTCCGGTAAACTCACTCACTCGCTCTACCACGTTATAAATGTCCAAGTTAAGCTTATGATATTGCTTATAATATGTAAAGTTTCTGCAAATTACATGAGAAATGGGTAATACAACAGCAAGCTGATGAAGATCTGAACTGATTCAAGAAGAGACGAAAAGCAGCCGTACAAAGCAATACAAAATTGAGTGACGCCGCACCGCTTGCCATTTTAATTGTGTAAAAGAACTATCGTAAATCTGACGTTTAGACTTATAAGTTAAAAAAAAAGTCGCGAGTATTAAAGATAACAAAACAAAAAAAAAATGTTTTTAATGTTTAATGTCTCTACTCTCTACATAGAGAACAATCGCGTGTTTAGTGGCCCAACTTGTCGGTTTAGAACATAGCCGCCGGCCATAACCGCGACTGCAAAACTCCATTAGAGCACACAGCTTATACGGATTATAATGTGTCCACTATTTCACAACACCCGTGTAATAAAATTATAAATAAGTACCCTCATAAAATTATTTATGGAATTATTCTACCGACACAGCGGAAAGCGAGTAGCAATTACGCTCAGACGATGATGCTAAAAGATTTTTACTCTTTATAAATGAGGCAAGGTATTGTTATTGAGTAACTGCGAATAATTGAGTTAATAATTGAGTGTAATTAGTAATTACTGATGCTCTTAAGTCACCTTAAGTGTTCCCATAAGAGCAGTATTTTCACTACCCTTCTGATTCTTTTGATTAATTTGGTTGCGAGTCCCAAGACAGATTTAGCTTGTCCCTCGGGCATCCCTGAGATCATATCAAAGGGTTGTCGTGGTTGGTTACCACTGTTGATCCTGGCGACGCAGGAGTTGCAGTGGTGAGAATGTGTGGTGGGCCATTTGCCCGTTAAAAAAATACGTCAATGATATGGTCGTCCTAAGTTAAAAGACGTTCGGCTTTATTATTGTATGATAGCTAACTCTCATATTATGTAAAGTAGAATATTTTTATATTTGAACGTAGTGCAGGAGGTAAAAGGAGCCACTTTAAACGGGCTAGGCGCCTAGGCCCTAGGCATTCTGAAAGAGCGAGTTTAATCTATTAAGTTTCGAGAATGCCATATGCGCTTGAACTTATCTAAACCAACTGCACCAGGCAGCACAGTATTTAAAAAGAATAGCTATTTAGGTTAAAACATATTGAATTCAAAGTTTTCCGAGACTTCAAACAAAATGAGATCCGGCGGAAAATCATTTATTTTCTATATTAATTATGCAAAAATTACTCATGTTTTTTTTCTATTTTAATTCTATACACTTAACTACTGATTTTAATCTTAGAAACAATGAATTATTATTTATTGAGTCTAATTTAATCTATTTATTAATTTGGTTTTATTTCATCATATCAGCCTATAGTCGTCCACTGCTGGACATACGCCTCTCTCAATGAACGCCGAGATGATGACGCTCAAGATGACCGATCTCTGGATGGTTTTATTTATTGAGTTGAATTTTATTTATGACTTTTAATCAATTTAATTTAAATTTATTTTTCATAATTATTATGCATGACCTTTTTTTTTTTTTTTTTTTTTTTTTTTTTTTTTTTTTTTTTTTTTTTTTTCACGCAGAGAAATGCATTAACGCATTCGACGCAGGGGATGGGGAATCCCGCTGCGGATATGTGGGGCTCGTCGCGGCGAAGATGGTATGTGCCGCGACCCTACCCACTAAAACTCTGCGACGCTCCTCTCGCCACCCAAGACGAAGCCACGGGCACGACACACCCACCGCAACTCCGTCAGTGGCCGTCCGACCTTTGTCAGACCACACTCATTTGGGGGCGCTTCTCGCCCCGCAGGCCGACAGAGGCCCCACTTGGGGCTTGCTTGGGCTCTGGTGTCACGATGCACGGAGCGTTATTATGCATGACCTAGATTATTCTGAATTTAATTGTGGATTTTTTAATTTTTTAATGTGATGCTATTAATTAAATTTTTACATGATATGGGTCTTTGATACCTAAAATAAAGACATTTTATTTTATTTATTTATTATTTACTTTATACTTAAATGTTTCATCAAACACGGTCCAGTACTGAGTTAATTCTATCATCTATGCAAGCAAGTCTTTCTGTTTTATTTTAAATGTTCAATTTTACAATATTGATGTTAATATGGATAAACCACTAATGTATAATAGGTTGATAATTACTAGTTAGCTGCACTAGTTCATTCGTTATGACCAATAAATGAATAATTCGTGAAACCGAGCGTGATGGGCGTTGTCACCGTTATGATTATGTGCATTATACATTCAGCGTAATTATTCATCCGGCATAATAATGCGTAACAAGTCAATCTGATCACGCAAAACTGTATTTTAAAAAGATAAAACCGACTACAAAATTGTACGTAATTGAGAATTAAAACTCCCTATCTCCAAAACTACTGAACCGATTTTGATGAAACTTGCATTATTCCTTAAGTTGAATAATACCTATTACAACAAAAAATAATTACTGAAATCGGAATAGTAGTTCCAGAGATATGCGAACACAAACATAAAAACATACATACATACATAATATATTACATATTATGCATATACTTTTTAAGTTTGTCACATTAATTGTTCAGGCGGTGATATAGACTAACATATACGGCAAAATTGGGCAGTTCTGGAAATATTACATACATACGCGTCGAATTGAGATCATTTTTTGAAGTCGGTTGAAATGACATAAAGAATGATCTAGATCTAATAAATACGTAGAGTAACAGCAGGTTAACATTATTCCAATCTAGAATTCCAGTCCAGCGCTGGAGTGCTACTGGACTAAATGTAAACGGGAATGCACTGGAATGCCACATGGAATTGCCACACAAACCGCCCATTAGTGACAAAACTAGGAGGGATTCTGGAGATATTGTTGGCAATTTTCAATTTTGGTGTACGAGTAAAAAATAAATTTATTTTGATAAGGAACATTAAGGAATGTAAATCCTATGATATACAATTAAATTGATGTGATAAAAAAACCTATGATAAAAGGCACCTACCAGTTGCCAATGGTTTATAGTACCATAATATATTTTGTCCAATTTTCGTGCTAATAATCCAAGGATTGAACGAGGCTTACCGAAGCCTATTCAACGCAAATAGTGATAATATTATCTCGCCCTTTTATATTGGAAGTAAAATATAGATTCTGCTCTGGAGAGGAATGATCTAGACTTTTTGCCGCGCTATAGCTATCCCTGGATCGCTAATGGACTTAGCATGTCCGTTTAAAGGTGCTATAAATTTAATTAACTCAAGTTATCGCATACTAAAATTCGCATTAGTTTTGAAACCGGCTAATACTCTGTCAACCTACCGAAGTATTATTACAAGCCGATCTTGTTTTAATGATAGAAATTAGAAATATTATAGGGTGTTGACTGTAATTGTAAATAATACTTTAGAAAATTGATAATTTCTGTAAATATATATTTTTTTAATCTAGTGCATAGCTTTTATCACGGGCTTTGCGGGGCTAAAATGGTCGCTTTTTTTTTTTTTTTTTTTTTAATTTCTCATCCCCCTAACTGTGTCAGGGCTTGTTGCTATCTTCTTATTACATTAATTTGTTCTTTAGTATTAAAATTTCTTAAACATAAAAATTTCCAATAAATTGCTACAAAATACTATAAAATTAAAACAATAAAATGGTCGCTTTGTAGAATCATAATATGATTCATTTTCTTAAAATTGCAAAATGGTCACTCTGCTTGCAATTCATGTTTAAAGATCGACAAGGCTTTATATGAAAAACATAATTTTATAACAGTTCTCCTTTACGTGGAGCGCCCCCGCTCACGTTCATAAAAAGCCTTGTCGATCTGTAGTAATTCGTACTAATTTGACATTAATTGTCAGTTTCACAGTTTTGACAATTCATTTGCTGAATTGATTGAGGGGAATTACTAAATGCGACCATTTTAGCCCCGCTGAGCGCGGCGACCGAAGAAGAAATGCCGTAACGAAACTAAACCTAACACACCGGCACTGTGTTTGTGTGCATGTGACTAGACGTTTACGTGTAGACTAGCTATGCAATAGCTTTGCCGCGTTATAGTCCCCGAGTACCACCCTTTTTTTCTAATTTAGACTATATTCAAAAGCAAAAAAATTAAAGAGCTACTTATGTGAGCAGCTCTTTAATTTTTTTTGCTCTCTATAATTCTTAAAAACGTGCTAGACGTTTACGTGTAGACTAGCTATGCAATAGCTTTACTGCGTTATAGTCCCCGAGTACCACCCTTTTTTTTTTCTAATTTAGACTATATTCAAAAGCAAAAAAATTAAAGAGCTGCTTATGTGGGCAGCTCTTTAATTTTTTTTTGCTCTCTATAATTCTTAAAAACGTGTTCCTACCGTAACCTACATATTGACTACAGTACACCATTAAGAAATTCACGAAAGCGCGTAAAACTAATAAAATAAAGCATTTAATTATGAATTCAGTATAATTAGCAACGTTTTAACGCTAGCAAAAAATTAACTGTTTGTTAAATTTAAAAATATTATTTACAGTAACTATAAAAGTCTGTCATATTTCAAAATAATATTATCATACATTGTAATCTTTTAATATTACAATGTTTCTTAGTCAATTACTTTATTTTATGGTCTTACCAAACTTAGCACATACAATATAATATAATATAACAATCAGATAACTTTTTAACTTAGAAATGGCTCTATCATAGATTTGGTTAAAAAAAGTACACAGTGATACATCATACATATCATCCTACCTCTTATTGTACCTATCATCAGAAGTTATCTGAAAAATAAGGTCGAAAATTAATATTGTATGAATTATTTCAATCAACAAAACTTGGTTGCCTACCGAACCCTAGAACGGAACCCTAACAAGCTGTTTTTTTTTTTATATTGATAGATTAATAGTCATATAATTTAAGAGTAACATTGTCCTACAAATAGAACAATCCATATTTTTAGGACCATCAAGTCAAAGTATGAAATCCTTTCTATTTCTGTTAGCTACCACCTTCAAGATTTTTCGCAGATAAAAATGTTATTCGTCTTAATCAAAATTAAGCTACTCACAAAAAATTAGCTTGACAGTAATAAAAACAAATTGTTCTAGGGCTCCCGTACTTGTACTATCAGTTAATAAAATATGTAGATTTAAGATCATAAGACAATTTGTGGACAGACACCAAGAGGTGCGATGTATTGCGCTACAAGACGTGTAAACAACTAAACTATTTTGTCGACCTTGAAGTAGGGCCGGAATGGGGCCATATCCCTATCAACGGTTTCCTCTGGTGCATCTGCAATACTATCGAGGAAAAATTTACGATCACACCGCGTTCACAGATATTTTACCTGTGACCGGGAACTTTGTATCAATTATTTTTAAATCTCCGAGGTATTAATATAACTGTCTTTTTTATTTTTTAATATGTAATTTGGGGCCGTCTATGGGCTATTCGCCCATATACTTTTTTTGCTATCTTTGTATATAGGTTTTTTGCTTCAAGGATAATTAAAATAATATTATTACTTAATTCTAACTATAATGGTATTATAACTGTTAAGCACAAAGGTATCTAGTATCTACAATACAATTATTTATCTAGATAACTTCTATATCAGTTTTCTATTGCAACAAAGGTATATAGTAATATACTTATTAAAGAGTATGGTGGCAACCATTTAATTTTCGTACTTTCGTATTTGTTTAACCAAAAACGATTAAGGAAATACCAAATCCTTTAGCCTATTCTATAAATTTTGGGTCGGATCACGAACATAATTCCTATTTGGAAATAAAAGAGTGATTTAAATAATATAATTTTGAGGAGGGCTCATGAATCTTTCTCGGACCAGCGCGCGGATTCCATCTCAGTAAAAAAAACATAATTCAAGATATGAGTGAAATGGGTAACTACAAATATAAAATCTGTCGTTTTTAGGGTTCCATAGCCAAATAGCAAAAAACGGAACCCTTATAGATTCGTCATGTCTGTCTGTCTGTCAGTCTGTCTATCCGTCCGTATGTCACAGCCACTTTTCTCCGAAACTATAAGAGCTATAGTATTAAAAATTGGCAAGTAGATGTAGTCTGTAAACCGCATTAAGATTTTAATACAAAAATGGAAAAATTATTAAAAATTTTAGGGGTCCCCATAGGTACAACTGAAACAAAAAAAAATTTTTTTCATCTAACCTATATGTGTGGGGTATCTATGGATAGGTCTTTAAAAATCATATTGAGGTTTCTAATATAATTTTTTTCTAACCTGAATAGTTTGCGAGAGAGACTCTTCAAAAGTGGTAAAATGTGTCCCGCCCCCCCCCCCCCCTCTAACTTCTAAAGTAGTGCATGATAATTCTAAATAAAAATATAAGATGTACATTACTATTAAAACTACCAACGACAATTGGTTTGAACGAAATCTATCAAGTAGTTTTTTTTATACGTCATAAATGGTAAACCTTAAATAAACTTTCATTAAATCAACTGAAACATAAAAATAAATCAAAACCCTTTTAATTTCATAAAACTAAACCTTATTGCTGCTGCGGAACCCTTCATGGGCGAGTCCAACTAGCACTAGGCCGGTTTTTTGCATAATGGAGGCTTTAGGACCGGGAACATGATTTGGAATAAAAAAATGTGGATTCTTAGTAAATCATAATAATAATAATACTCCCCACACCGGTTTCGGTGACGGTGGCCGGTTTCATTGAAACCAGACCAGGTACGCAGGAGTAATTTTATAGTGCCCAAGTGTGTGCGCAGTACACAAGAGCACTCTCTATTCCTTTACTCTCATAACCCAGTGGGACGGAAGACCGACACGACTGGCGAGAGATCAGGCGCAGGACCGACTTTTTACATGCCCATCCGACGCATGGATCATCTTACTTGTCAGACAATCAGGTGATCAGCCTGCATTGTCTTAACCAAACTTGGAAATAACATGTTTCCAACGCGGGATTCGAACCCACGACCTTCGAAGTCGAGAGCGACGCTCTAACCACTAGACCACGGAGAAACTAGAGTAAATCATAGGTGTAATATTAGCTAGATGATAAGGTAAGTTACAACTTTACAAGGTTTGTTCAAACAGGGGGAAAATTACTAATTTTAATTACCCACTTCATGCACTCATATCGTCTTCATTTTTAACCGACTTCCAAAATAGAGGTTATAAGTAATATGTTCAACTGTGGATATTTTTTAAGCGACTTAGTAAGGATTTAACTGTAGTCTACAAACACGACCCAAGCGATTTCTCGCATGTGAAAGTGACGGACGCCGCTGCATGCAAACACACTATAATGACCTTTAATCGATCGACATTCGACTGGTTTTTAGAGAAATTAAAACCCAAATTGCATCTTATCTCCATTGACATGGTTATATTTGGGTCAATTTTGTTTATACTTGATGATTCATTCAATTTATTAATATTCAAACAAAGAAGATAAACAAAAGTGAAAGAACGCATATACCTACGAAATGTATTCTATACTGACATGGTAGGAAAGTAAGGGTTGCTCATGTAGGTAGGGACCCAAAAAAGTAATATCAACGGGGATGAAAGCTTTAAGCTTGAAAAAATGCAACCAATATTAAAACCATACATACTCTCACCATATCTTACAACAATAAGTTATTAAATGATAACGATTTACCGTCCACAATAGGGAAAATAATCTGAATAACAAATAGGCAGGCCGCAAAACAGTTACTCCTCATCCATTTATCACAGTGTCTGCGCACCATATATCAAATACTGCGTAGGTAGCTTTAACAAATGACACGGACGGTGGGCAAAACATGCGCCTGCGCAGACGTCTAAATACATTTGCATTCGTCGCACGGACCTGTTCGCCTGCACCTCACATCGGCCACTGATCTAACCTTCAAGGCTGTTATGTTTCCTTGGTCATGGCTTTGACCTAATTTAATATTGTAGAACTTAAAGCTTGCAAAAAACTAAGGCTTTCCGGGTTTTTGTTTCGATATCTTATTCTTTATGGGTATGTATTTGAAAAGTCTGTAGTCCTTAATCAAGACATACCGAAGTGTGATATCATGTGCTTACTGTTCAATAACAAGAAACTACAACGAAAATTACGTGGATAAATAGTCGTTTTCAAATGATATTTTCCCTACACCCGGTGAACCAAAAAGTTAAAATTATTACACAAAGGAAAAATAATAAGTATTTAATATTTATCCTCTCTCGATTAAATTGTAAACTCAAAGGCGATTAAAGCTCCGTCATTCAATTGCAATAAAATTTAATTTATTGGTTGCAATTACGAAAAGCGTAATTGATTACGAATAATAACAAGAGGGCATCCATAAATTACGCGAGGCATTTTGAAGGAAGTGAAGAATTTTAAAAATGCACATTGTACAATGTACATGTTACACACAAAAGTGATATAAGTAGAAGATTACTTAAGGAGATTACTTGAGAAAAAAGCGATTTAAGAAGAATCTTATGATATCATACCAAGATAGGTCAAATTATAATTTAGGGACCTTTAAGAAATTAAGACAGAAAGCGGTCACGCGGTCAAGCGGTGAGTTTTGCGTTATTTGTGTTGTATTGCATTACATTGATTGTCCCTGTGCTGACCGCTCGAACGTAGAATGCGAATGCAGAACGCTTGAACGCATGACCGCTTTCTGTCGGATAGATCCCTTAATATTATAGTGTTTGGAAACTTGAAATCTAGAGTGTTGATAAATTGTAAACCGCAAAATAAAAAAACGAGAGAAAGCATGTATGTGCTTAACAAATAACAGTAAGACTTTACAATGTTTCACTGTTATTACTGTAAGAGCAAAAACGCATTAAACTCTAGTACGCACTACGAACATGATAAAAACGTATTGAAACATAATTTTAAAATTATTTGAATGAACTAACCGCACTCTACAATCTATACTATGGAGCTTTACATTGGCTTTACCATTTATTCTAAATTAAGAGTATTTAACTAATTAAGTCAAATATGATCTTCTTTGAAAATGAATATAATATTATCTTTCAGATTTTTTGACCACGGTTTACCTGTCAATTAGCGCTTTAAGAGCGTCCGTGGCCTAATGGGAAGACCTTCGGTTCGCACTCCTAAAGGGTGCAGGTTCGAACCCGGGTGGAGTCGTGTACATAATACGGACGCTCGTACGGTGAAGGAAAACATCATGAGGAAACCCGCACATAGTTGGTCCCAGACGTATTGACTAGTTCTTTCCTCTGGACAAGGCCGACTATGATGCGAGAACGCCGTATGCGCTTGGGCAACCATACGGACATTTGAAAATCTTGTCCCAGGCACTACAGTATTTGAGGAGTGGTTACTTCGCTCTGAAAAATACTGTATAAATCATCCACAACGGATGTAAAGGCCTAGTTTTTAGCGCTTTAGATGGAATCTACGAATAAAAAAAACTAAATAGGTACTTAGAGACAAAAACGTTTCGCGGGAGTAGAATTTAAACGAAGAAACTATTGCCATCACGCTTCACCCTGCGCCGGCACGCGTATTGTGATAGAGACAGATAAGCCCCCCTAGACAAGTGGCAAAACGCTAACGCTAACGCTACAAAATGTATGCGATTTGACATAAGTCATCGCTTCGCTAGCGAATACTAATGTCAAATCCATACATTTTGTAGCGTTAGCGCTAGCGTTAGCGTTTTGCCACTTGTCTAGAGGACAAGTACAGTAAATCGAGGTAACGTAGACCTCTGATCCCTTCTTCAAAATAGAGCCTATGTAATTACTTATTATTTTTATAAATATCTTCAGGAAGAGACGTGAGTCTATGCCTCTACGTTTTTATTTTATCTTAAATATTTTTCCAGTTTTATGGTGGATTGGTGGGGTAGGTACGGGGCATTCATTTTTTGCAATTTTTGAAGGGTCATATTTATTTATTAGTAAATTTAGATATAATCGAACGTAGAGGCATAGCTTTAACAGATCCCAATATTGTATAAAAAATCATTTATCTAGACGCATTGTCCAGGGAGTAAGTTGGGGAATACGTTTGTGTGGAAAAACAGTGTTGGCGTTTCCTCTTAAGCCCGTCCCAAAATTAGAACATGGTTGCGCCCGTGTATTTACTTCGATAAACGCATACCGATTAGCAGCATACCCGCAAGTGGTTTCTCCCAAGTCCCATAGCATTTAGATTATAATTATGTAGCGAGAGTGCGACGGACGGAGAAACCTAGCAATCATGTTTACACATTTAGTCAAACACTCGATCACTTGTACAGTACTACTAGAATGGTGTTCGTTCACTCTTACTTTCATTGCACATACCATTTACAAGCCTGGAAAAATTACTTCATTAAGGCCGTCCCCCGAGCAAACGACCTTGACCATACATTTGACGCGTTGCCGAGATCGCACAAAAATCCTATTTTTTTCTTAGTTATCATAGTTCAAAATTGATCTTTAAAAAAAATTAAAACGGGGAATATGTAGTTAATGAAATTATCTATCTACTAGATGTCCCGCGCGGCTTCGCCCGCGTATTAGGATTTTTACGGAAACCGTACATTTTCCCATAAAAAATATCTCTTATGTCCCTACTCCCTTCACTTGGTCTACTCAATATCTGAGCCAAATATTGCCATAAAAATTGCTCCAGTAGTTCGTAATTTCTAATATTTCCCCCGTTTTTCCCACATTTTCCTGACTTTATTCGGTCGTATTAGTCTTAGCCTATAGCACAGAATATATATTAGTAGTACCAACCTATAGTCTTACTCGATAAATGATCTATCTAACACTGTAATAAGTTTTTAAATCGGACCTGTAGTTCCTGAGATTAACGCGTTCGAGCAAACATACTCTTCAGGTTTATAATATTAGGTAGGTATATATTTTTTTAAATTAACGCTTAACAAACTCGAGTCTCGATCTAAAAGACTATGAAAAGTACCAATAACAGGGTCGTTATAGGCTCATAAGTCATAACCATGGGACGATGTATGGTATAATATGGTAGTGATGATGATGATGATGAATGTAAATTGCATAGTAGCATATGCTTTCCGTTCTTAAAACAACGCCGAAACTCCCAAACTTGTATCTATAAAGAATCAGGAGTTCTCTCAGCACCTTCCGACCACGGTATACCAGGTATATCTCGGTGCAAAATCTTACTTGTTGATAGCATATGCTTAGAATACTTCCCACGAAACCGAAGTCACCACATGTTTCCCAATAAATTTTGAGGAGTTCCCTCGATTACTTATGGATCCTTCATCAGATCACCACTTTTGTTAATATAATACCAAATTGGAATGATACCCTATATACCAAAAGAAAAAATTTGAAAATCGGTTAACAAATGGCGGAGTAATTGTTAAACATAAGAAAACGAACATAACACCTCCCCCATTTTGAAAGTCGGTTAAAATTGTATCCTATGTGTTATTCTGATGTATAAGCTATATTATTGTAAAGTTTCATTACAATCCGTTCAGTAGTTTCTGCGTGAAAGAGTAACAAACATCCATACATCCACACATCCATACATCCAAACAAACTTTCGCCTTTATAATATTAGTAGGATAAGGCTCTAAATGCGGTAAATTACGGAATCTCCGTAGGGGAAGGGGCTTAAGCCAAATTAGTTAACCAGCTTACTAGATATTTTGCCTTTAACGTAGGAATAACGTTGCTGCGCGTAACATCTATGCACGTTATCATAAAACAGTTACGAGTAGGTACAAATAAAACGTGTGCACTGGAAGTGTTAAAAATTCGTTAAAGTCGCACAGTTCGTGACACCTTAATTCTTGTGCGCTTTCTCACGGCTGCAACGCCTAAACTTGAGTTTGAGTATACAGCTTATTACACCTAAAGCTGTAACGACATCCATACTAATATTATAAATAAGAAAGTGTGTCTGTCTGTTACGCCCAAACCGTGAGACGATTATGATGAAATTTGGTATGGAGATGCTTTGAGAGATGCTCCGGGAAAGCATAGAAATCATAGAATGAGATGCTCCGGGAAAGCATAGAATGCTTTTCTTCCCGGATAGAAAGAAGCGGAGTTGCGGGCGCCAATTATACCAGTAACATAATAATATGGCTCCTAATAGTTAATAGGTACCTATTAATATGGTCCTTTCATAACATAGACTTCACGATTGCAATTCATGTAAATAATAAATAATAACAGCCTAGAAACATCCGTAACTAACCACGGAATTTGCTTGTTTTTTCCTACTTCCCAAATAACTGAAAAAGTACCCATCCTCATCCATACATTCGGCACTTATATTTCAACGAACTCCTTAATGCACAAATTCTCAGTTACCAGGAATTCAGAGCATTACGGTATATTGTCCGGTTTGCAGCCGCTCCCGTCAACGAATTATGTCTTTAGAATGTAAAAATGTATTTTGTCTATCATACGTTTATCTGTTTTGTTTATTTCGTATGTCATAAATTAAATTTGAAAGTTTTATTCCAAACGTATCTTTTTAATTGAATTTTAATTTATTACCAAATCAATTAAAACATAACAAATCAATTAGTAAAATATTTCTGCGAGCTTTTTATTTTATGTGGTTAATATCTGCGATGTTTTGACATGGTGTTTAGACTTTAGATTAACTGCGGTTTTGGTCGATTAAAACACAAATTATATTAAACTATTAATCATTTGCTAATTAATCATAAAAGATAACGCAAAATTCGATTAATGTCGTATGGCTTACTTTGGTATGCAAAATCTGCATATTGTAGATCAAATCATTGCATCAATCTAATGCAATCTAATATTTTAGATATTCTGTTCAATTATATATATCATTTATTATAATTTTTCAGGTATATAAATATATTATTATATCTCAAAATGCTTAAGTATTTATCACTATTCCTTCTGTTAATGTTTTTCAAAATAAGAATTGAAAAGAAATGAAACAAGTATGTACTTAAACTATAAGAAACATGTAACTGAAATAAATTGGGTTCTTTATATAAGCAAGCATTTAAACGAAATAAAAACTATCTTTTATGTTCGAATTACATTTAAATGTACTTTATTTGCAGTGGAAAAGCTATTGCCAGAGGCAACATCTGTTTAATGTTCTACTCCAAACAGTTTCAAAAGATTCTAGATTTTTACAAAAAGAAATAAAAATGTTTGCCAATTACAACATCCTTTGTAAATATAATTAAATTTTATTTTATTTATGGAATGAAGTTTTAAGCTAGAATAATGGTAACATTGAATAAAATAATATTATTGTTGATTAGGTGGGCAATTTTTAAGGAAGATTTTAAAACTGATTAGTTAATTTGTGTATGTATATTAGATGTGCCGTGTGTTAAGTCGATTAAGTTTTAGTAAATGACGCGTACTATTTTTAATGAACGGTATAATACATACATTTTTCCAATCCAGTAATCGAATCCAGCGCTGGATTAGTACTGAAAAGTGCATTCCAGTACCCGTTCACATTATTCCAGTAGCAATCCAGCGCTGGATTGTAATCTGCCATCTGAGATAAGGAAAAAAATCGGCCAAGTGCGAGTCGGACTCGCGCACGAAGGGTTCCGTACTGTTATAGAACAACATAGACCAAAAATTGTGTTTTTGTATGGGAGCCCCCCTTAATTTTTTATTTTATTTTAATATTTTTCTTAAATATTGAATTAGACATAATATAGTTAAGGCCTTTGTGAAAATATCAAGTGCCTACCTGTTGCCATTATTGATATCGAGCAAAAAAGGCCAAAAAAATCACGTTTGTTGTATGGGAGCCCCCTTTAAATATTAATTTTATTTTGTTTTTAGTATTTTTTATTATAGTGGCAACAGATATTATACACAATCTGTGAAAATTTCAGAACTCTAGCTATAGCGGTACTTGAGATACAGCCTGGAGACAGACAGACGGACAGACAGACTCATGAATAGGGGTCCCGTTTGGGTACGGAACCCTAAAAATTATGAAACGCTTACCGATGACAACAAGAGCGGCCGTTAATAACAAATGAATTCTGGATTCCATCGTCCCTCACAACTGGCTACACTAATATCACAGTAATGTAAACAAAATACACTCGTCACACTCCGCCGAATCAGTCGTACATCGTGTTGACCTGTAACAAACAGAATACTATTACAAAATTGATTAGGAATGTGTAAAGGAGATTTAGAATAGTAGATTTAAATAGTTGGGATGAATCTTATCTTCTAAATAAATAAAAATGTATTTTCCATTTTGTTTTTTGACAGATCCTCCATACTTGATCTGTCAAGTTAATTGGTGGATAGCCTTATCAGGAAGTGGTGAAACAGGCCCTGAGTCTCTTTATAACTAGCAGCAGCAGAACCTACATACAACCGAAACTCTGGATTAAAATCAGGAGAGTTCCCGCTGTACCTAATGTTTTGGTTGAAATACCTAATGTTACCTAATGTTTTGACGTGGGAGAGCCATGCTTCGGCACGAATACGCCGGCTCGACCAGAGAAATACCACGGGCTCACAGAAAACCGTGAAACAGCGCTTGCGCTGCGTTTCGCCAAGTGACTGAGTTTACCGGAGGCCCAATCCCCTACCCTTTTGCCTTCCCTACCCTCCCCTATTCCCTTCTCTACCCTCCCCTATTACCCTATTCCCTCTTAAAAGGCCGGCAACGCACCTGCAGCTCTACTGATGCTGCGAGTGTCCATGGGCGACGGAAGTTGCTTTCCATCAGGTGACCCGTTTGCTATTTTGCCCCCTTATTTCATTAAAAAAATAACTAAATGTTTTGCCTTTTTATTCTTCATTACGAGCTCGAGTGCTACGGTCTACGTATTTTAACCGACTTCCAAAAAAGAGGAGGTTATATTTTTAAGGTTTACTTTATTCAGTGGTGAATATTCTTAAGGCCATTTAGGGACGCAGAAGTTACTATCTTGCCAAACGATATTACGAGGAAAAAGCAGAGAGGATGCTAAGCTCATTGGGAACGTGTGCAATCGGAAAGGAAAATGTACAAATCGGTTTAAGATTCAAGAGAGAGCGCACTTAAGTCTCGATACGTATCAATACTACTAATCATCTGCTCACCGCAACTACCTCGGTACTTTCTAGATAAACTTACCCTATCCATTCCACAGATAACTGAATATGGTTTGATATGTTATGGCGCTGATAATAGAGAAGGGCAATCAGTGCGCGAAAGGCTGTGAGTTGTGATAATTTGCCGTAAAACGTCGTTAGAGATAAATCGAAAACCTTCCTTGGGAAGTCACAAATCGTTCTTGATTCATAGGCAGTTGACAGACCTACGCCATTAGGTCGGATTACGACAATCCAATGTTCACTGTGCTCTGTCGGCTGGGTTTGATGTAACGCGACCAAATAACGTAGGTCTGCCATCTGCCTATGAATCAACTTCCCTGATAGTACCTACTTAACAATTCAATAAAACTGCGTTAACATTTTACAATAATTTTACTTTACACCAAACCACGGACCAAACTGTCAGCCGCTTACGTGTTAACGGCGTTTCCTTTACTTCATATGTTTTTTTGTTCATTTACACTTTTTCCACAATAAGACACGTCTATTTTGTACCTCTACATCACTCAATACGCAACTATGCTATGAATTTCTATAAAGCCTGTAGCTAAAAGTTAATGATTATAAATTAGTGACATATAATAAATATTGACTTACACAGAAAAAAATGTTAATAGTGCGATAAAACCACTCTTTTTAACTGTCGTTTTTTTTCAAACTCTACATTCTCTATAGCTCTACTTTCTACATTATAAAATTACTTCAAATTATAACCTAGTCTATTAAAAATCTAGACCAAAACGCTCTAGATGCTCCTCATTTTGTGTCACTAGGTGGCGCTATTAGCGACACAAAGACTCTATTTACTCTGAAACTATTAGAAGATTTCGCATCGTGTTTACTATTCAATACGCGAATTCAATTTAATTTAATAGCTTTCTCGATCTAGATAGGAATTACAGAAACCGCTGACTATGCGCTAAAATTCGTTTATTAGGAAAAGTAAAGGTAGGTCGCGTAGTTAGAAAATGTATTTTATCTTGTACACTATTAAATACTTAGCATAAATAAAATACTCATTATTGTAATTGATACCGTTACTATTATTGAACCAATCATGGTACTGAAATGCTATTATTAAATGCCATAGCTTATTAAAGTCTTGCAGGACCGATAAATTAAATCTTACTTTAATAAGTGGAAAGAAAGTCACTTTATTTACTGTGAGCAAATCTATACCTTTCCTGCCGTCAAATTGCGTCTACTTTAAAGGTATAAACTATTTCTTAACTTTCATCTCAAAACGATTTCTATTTGCCATAATTCATTGTTCACCGACCCACATTCAAGCTGTGCTGTCGACCATCGCTTCAGAAAATTACCAATAAACTGTGATTCTCTAGCAGGCCATGTAGAAAACTTAACATCAACCATTCAAACTCTCAAGCAGTATAAAATATAAAAATGCCGTAAATAATAAAATTGAAAAGAGTTCAAACAAAACAATGGACAAAAATAATAAAAAAGTTAAATTGATCGTGGAGATGCTGGGATTTGAACCCAGGACTTTCAGCATGCGAAGCAGACACTCTACCACTGAGTTACATCCCCGATGAGAATTTTAATGAAAATGAGTATTCACTTCTGGGTGCAATTAAAATAATTGAAGGACTGTTCAAAAAAGGTAGTACCTACAGAAAATATGAGTTCATAAGAAAAACACAGAAAAACATTTACCGTTACAAACATTACCAGCACGTAGCAATTGGAAAGTTTATTTATAGATTAAGACGAAGACATTTTATTGAGTTTGATGGCACTTGTGCTTATGATTTTAATACCGCAAAAGATATTAAAAAGGCATTTGCTACGATCATCCGGCGTAAAACTTACATGGTAACAGTTCTAACGGCCAGGTAACCTGCATTTATGGTGAGAACTAAGACGATAGAATTATTTAACTTTTACAAACATTTAAGAATTTTAAACGTTAAAATTTTTATTATTTTTTAATTTGAATTTAGAACTATCTTCTGTAAAATGAAAACTTTTTAATGATACCAAAATCAACCAGATACAATTGGTATAGCTCAAGAGATTTTATGACAAGTTCATACATAGGTAGGTACTATAATGCGAAAAGAATTTTTCCCCAACCTAATATTATATACCAAAAATAACGAAAAAATGTGGCAAACAATACTAAGCTGACTGAAATATAAATGTAGAGTTTATGTATAGTTGATATTATGTTACATACAATAATGTTTTACTTGATAGTTGATAATATTATCAAGTAAAGTTTCAGTCGAAACTTTTGCAACTTTGATTTGCGAATAAACGCAGTGGAGATAAGCCTTCGTGAGAGCGATGACGCTGTCTTTTGTGTCAGTGTGTCTCGTCCACCTCGTCTGTGGTCACATCTCGCAAGCGCAACCGTTCATGGTTAATTTACTTCTAATAGAACCCTGATGCTCAGGACATAAGGCTTAAAATTCGAAAGTTCTCTGAAAAATCTAAGCCAAATGTGTGTCTCTGTACCAGGGTGACATAGCCGCATAGGCTGTGTGAATATAATATCTAATCGCGGTATGCTTCCTTCAATATCTTTTCGTTCCCCATAAAATTTCCAACAAAACTTAGCACCTGCGCTTGGCCCACATTCAGTAGGCCAAGGTACTGTCGTCCTAAGATTTACGACCAATTAAATGTTTGAGTTTTCGTTTCAAAGGGAAAGGCACAATACCCACAGAAAGCTGTATAGATTGTTGCGGAGTGACTTCTTACTTAATTCTTCTAACTTTTAGAAGCACAGCCCCCCTAGACAAGTGGCAAAACGCTAATGCTAGCGCTAACGCTAACGCTACAAAATGTATGGATTTGACATTAGTATTCGCTAGCGAAGCGATGACTTATGTCAAATCGCATACATTTTGTAGCGTTAGCGTTAGCGTTTTGCCACTTGTCTAGGGGGGCAGTGTAACAAGTGTTAAGGCGAACGCCTTGATAATTTGGCTGTAGCAATATCGATTTTTCACAGCAATGACTAAAGCTAAGAAATTAAAGTTCATTGTCAGTATTAATCTTGTCTTTGTCTTTGAATTACCCATAGCATAACACGATTGGTCAACTTTTATAACACAGAATAATCAATCAAAAAGACCTCTGTAAAAAAAGGGATTCCAATTTGGCCAACAGAGGAGAGTGATTTAAGATTCCAAAATTTGTACATAGTTTGGTTCAAGCATACACTTTAATTTGCCCATAGCTTATATGAAATATATTTAATATAGTTTTTAAATTACGCGACAAAAACCATTTTGTCGCTTACGCCCTTTCCATTTCTTGTTGTTCCATTTTTTGTTTTCTATGAGAGGCCCGGCCGGTCTCTCATAGAAAACAAGCAATCTAAAACATATCCAACACGGTTTTTTTACTTTAACGCGGCGTCACCTTAAGTGTTATTACAAACATTCACCGGGCCTAAATTCGGGAAATCGCTATAACACAAAAGATTAAGACAATTACTATTATTTACTAACGATGCTAATCCGTCATGTTCAACTCGACACACTGAGCTGCAAAAGAACTAAATTCGACACAGCAAAAAATCCGCTTGGGCGCGTGCTTCTAATTCTTAATACAATTGCAGTCAAATTGAATCTTATGACAATGGATTAGGGTTTATATTACACAATGCGCGAGATCAGCGAACCGTTAGAGTGATATATTATTAGGTTAGTATTTGTTAAATTGAGCGTATACACTTTTTGCGGCGTCTACTTTTTGCCCGGTATCATAGTATAATTGACCTGATTCTAAGGTGGTGATCTGTGCTGTCAAATAGATAATAACAATATGTGCTGACATGTAAATAAAACATTTTTTTCCACCTGACCAACGGGAACATTACTTTCTCTATTGTTATAAAATATACTATCTGTAAACTTTTCCTGGAATTTTTTCTAGAAAATTCACGGTAAACCCTCAAATTGTATTAAGTACTTTTCACTCGATTATCAAGTTCAACTTAGATATCTTGTATTGGACACGCGTTATAAGCTAAGTCTTCACGGATAATAAATACTTTTACCACATTCTTTTTTTAATCGAGCGTTCATACGAAGAAACCCGTTCGACGTAGAGCTTATTATAGCGCGAGCTAAGCGCAAAATACGTGTAAATAGTCTATTAATTACCGCTGAGTATGCAAGCTGCTGGCTAATAAGTAATACATCCATTAGCTACTGCAGAAGCCTACTAACGCCACTGATTTGCTATTAAAGATTGCGACGTGAAGTGAGCTGCAAATCGTTAACTCTGATTACGATAAAATCCGCCATTTTATACCTCCGTATCTATTACGAATGTGGGACAGTTTTCTCTCCACTTTATTGGTTAAAATATGTTTTATCTTTCTCTATATTTTTTTTTCTTATCGTCACAAGCGTCTTGCCTACATTGATTACAATATGATTTTGGCCGGCGCTAGTTTTGTTTGTCTCTGATTTTACAGGTTTAATGCAACAATAATGCAACTTCATTCCATTGTTTGATAGCTTGTTTCTTATCAAGAAAATATGTCTGGCTGAAAATATTTACGTTATGATTGGTAAAACTAAAAAAGTCACTTGACGTACCTATATGAGCAAAGACGTATTTGTTTTCTTTAACAAAATGCATGCGGTTTGACATAAGTCAACGCTGACATTTCGCTTGCGAAGACTAATGTCAAATCCCATACATTTTGATAACAAATTTCGTCATCGTTTTTAAAGAAAGGGACTTTGGCTACGGCCTCTGGTACGCAGGCAGAACCGCGAGCAAAAGCTAGTATGGATAAATTCAAAATTTGTGTACCTATGGAATCTCGTAAAGGTTAGTTTCCTCATGGCCCATGGGGTTCCGGAGTAATTAATTGCTAATAACTGTACCGATTACAGTGACGGGCGTACATTAGGCACGCGGGTCAGCCCGGAGCGCCGAACAGCTGCGATTTATCATTACAATTTTAACACGTATAAAAAATCGATACAGCTTTTTATGCTAAGTACTCACAAACGGTTTTGCTCTATAGTTTTACCCCGAATCGAAGGAAATGACATATTTGACATAATATTTAATTCTATCGGAGCCGGCTCGAAGCGAGCCTTCAAGCTGTCAGTTTTGCGGTCCACACGGTGGTTATTGCTCGATTTGGAGTAAAACTATCGAGCAAAACCGTATGTGAGTACTTAGCATTAGGGTTAACAAATATTTTAGATCGTCATATTATTATATTTTTTATGATGCGTCTATACCAGATCCCCAGTGTAATTAATGTTCACATCTTTTTGGATCCCAAATCAAAGAGGCTGCGACGACAGCGCAGAATAACCAATTTAAAAAAAACCCTGATTGTGTGCGATGGCGTAGGTACACTTTTGATTTTACTTGAAAAACGTAACTCACCTTCATCACGTTTAAAATAGCAATCATAGTATTCTCTTTGTTTTTCAGGGAATAGACAAGTAAACATAATATGGACAAAGAAAATCTGTCTTTTGGTTCCCAAAAAAATAATTTCTATTCTTTCGCATATTCTGCGGTCATGCTAGCCGAGCCTGGTGCAGATAGACTAGAAAACCATTTCAAAGTTGTAACTGCTAATATTTATGATCGGTTACAGTTAGGTCTGTGTAACTGCGCTCAGTATTACGTGAATAATGGAATTTACAGTCCGACATACCGGGTTCATTACGCTCCATTTATCTGATCTGGGTGGCCGGTAATGTTGGTAATGTTTATTTGATGTTCCTTGCTGAGATCCTGGTATTTTAATTGTTTCCAACTTGAATATACGGTGGTGTAATTGATTTTACTAGAGATCGCCCAATGGTCGAAATTCGACCTTAGTTTCAACGACATTACGACTACTACCTATATTTTGTAAAAAAATATTGACTTTATCGTTAATTTTCAACTCATGTCTCTGGGACTCAGCTGATCTCAGACTGGCCGTGTAAGCATTGTCTAATAGTATCGATGCAATAAAAAAAATAACCCATTTTCAATTTGTCACCTTGTTGTCAACGGACTATAACCATAAATAAAAGAGTATAATTCGTATGTATAGGCTTGTCACTCAAAAATCTGTCATTTTTCCTAGTGTGTGTGATGTAGTGTGAGTAATGTTTTACCTATTTGTTAAAAAAATCTATGATAAAAGCATAATTTCAAAATAATATTAGCTCGATGCTCCTTCACCATATATAATTTCGATATCGAATCGAATTTTCTAAGTCGAGTTGATAATCTCGTTTTTTGAAGTCGGTTAAAATACACCGAATAATTATTAATAATATCAAAATTGTTTAAATATAACGAGAACTTCCACAAAGCAATATAAGTACAGAGAGTACTTTGTCAAGCGAAAGAGTTCCCCCAAACGCATTCAGACCCCCAAAAAGCCCTGAGGCAGTACCAGTGCCACACTAATGCATACATGGCAATTGGCATAGAGAACTCGGAGGCGCTTTTATCCGGAATACTAATTTACAAAGAAGAAGCAAAATTATTCATGGTCCTATTAATCAAGGCTACGAAGAAATCAGTAAGGCTATTAATTAAAAAAATTGAAGAATTTACCCACGTTCTTCTTTTGGACATTATTTATCATTATATTATATTATAATATTATGTATTTGACGACCTCTGTGGGCCAGTTGGTGGGCTGTTGGTAGCTCAAGCCGGGGATCGCGGGTTCGAATTCCGCCGACGGAACAAGTCCTGGGTTATGGATGTGTATTAAATATGTGTATCATAATAAATTACAATATCTTAAATATATTATGTAGGTATAGTATAAAAGTATTGAATATATTTCCGTTGTCTGGTAACACAAGTCCTTCAGGAACTTACCACGGGGCCAGACTGACATGGTGTGAAGCGTCCATAGATATTATTATTATTAATTATCAAATCGTTGGTAGAGCAACGATCACTTTTTATACTTTAATCACTCTACCAAAGACTTTACTGGATACTCAAAACTCAGTACCTCCATAATATATTGCATTTTATGAAGTCAACTTTGAAACGTTGAGTATGCATTGTATACTAATGTATTGTATAGTAATGTATTGTAAAATTTTTATTAAAACCTAAAATGACCTAAATCGATAATCAATATTTTAAGCCGCAAAAACGGTCACTGATCAATCACAAAGGTGCAGCTAACACGCCCGAGCCTGATCAGTATCTATTCAATAAAGTTATTAATGCGGTATGGCCCACAAATGTGAGACATACCGTAAACGTCCTTATTCTTTTGACCGCCCGAGGTCGACATCAAAACACAATCAACTCACGGATATTCAAAAGCGGTGATGTTCAACACCTTTAGTCATGCCGTGGCTTTTACGATAAAATATGTATAGATAATAAAGAAAGTCGTAAAATGGTTAGCGAAACCATAAACCTAATCCTATATGAAGATCATTGACTGCTTGTGATTGTAAGCCTTGCACGGTAAGTAAAACTTAAAGCTCTATAAATGTTGATTTGTGCTAGTCATGGTGAAGAAGCAATAATAAAAAGGAAAAACTTACCGTCATAAAGCCATTGTTTACTTTTGAATAAGCGAAAGTGTTCTAGTTGACTTTTAGTGCTTAAATGAAAAAGAAAAAATTATCAATTAGTTTAACGTGACACTTATTTTTACGTATTATAGGTAGTAACTTTAAATGTTCTACAAATTCCAATGCACAATCTATATATATAAAGCTCAAAGGTGACTGACTGATTGACATAGTGATCTATCAACGCACAGCCCAAACCACTGGACGGATCGGGCTGAAATTTGGCATGCAGGTAGATGTTATCCGCTAAGAAAGGATTTTGATAAATTCCAACCCCAAGGGGTTCAAATAGGGGATAAAAGTTTGTATATATGTAATAATACTTCTTAACGCGAGCGAAGCCGCGGGCAACAGCTCGTAAACAATATACACCCTCATAATCGTCTACGGTCTAACTATGTTATTGTTAAACAATAGACAAAGTAAATAAGAAATTAACAATCATCAATACTATTTTCGCAGTTATAATTGCTTTAACTGATAAGTAAATATTAACTTTCCCACCTAGTTGAAAGAGCGGGCGGTACTTATTGTTTGCAGTGAAAACACTTCGTGAGGTGTACTCGAATCGATTTTTTTCTAACTCATTGGGCCCGGATGCTTAGAAAACGAGAGTTTGTGTATTCTTTTAACTACTACACATTCTCACTTTCACTCATGTTTTTATGGCACTTTAAAGAAAATAAATTAATGTAAGTCGCTATAAAAGTTAATTAAAATATCAAACGTCATGCGGATAGATTGAAAGCGACTGTATCGTACAGTGAATATAATTGTAAAGCAAACTTATGAGAGTAATGAAATAAGAAATTTTTTGCCAAGTTTGTCCTGTTGTTGTTGCAAATATTATGATTAACTAAAGTATCTACGTTTATATACCTATTTATTTAGCTGAAATATTTGCTAATCTGCTGGTGGCTATAATCTACAACATTATTTTAGACTATTGAGTCTCATTCAATAACAAACCAAAAAGGCACTACTACCAAAAACAATGATTACAATAGAAATGTACATGCAACAATTAACGCATCCACAGCTTGTAAGATAAAAGTGAAAGAGGCATCTGTAATGGCGGCGGGCGCAGTAATCAGTAAAATTTGAACAATGAATGCAAAACAATAGAGCAGTAGCAGACCGTGAATACACCAACTGGGATTGTACTCCTATACTACATTTTACTTTTTTAAGCAAAAGTTCACAAAGCTTTGAAATACGGCTGTCGTAGATCTTGGAGAATGACACTTTAATCACCTTTAATCATCCTTTAATTATGTTGGTGTTATGCCAAGATAAATTTTAATTTAATAATTTCTTAGCTGATTTGTCTTTATATGACATCTAGAACACCTGCAATTTGTAAACAAAAAAAATATATCGCACAACAGAGCAACAATCTAAGAAACGGAAACCATTGTCGAGCTGCCACTCAATGCAGCGGCTGCCATAGCGTTTTCAATATCTCGTGGCATCCGAGCATTTATATGGACCGACCAGTTTTAATATCACCCTCTATAACGCCGCCTCGCTTCCGAATAAACTAGTTCAGAAGTAACGCAAAAGGACGAGACGGATCAGAGTAAACTGGTCGCACGTATCCTGATATAATACACCCTATTGTTGTCAAGGCTGCTGAGAGACTTATTGCCAATACATTGATAAACCCCACAGATACGACGTCTTGGATGCAAAATAATGGAATAGTTTGAATTGCGTTCGGGCTTTCAATAAATGCCTGCAAGGAATTGGATCAAATCAATAGGATAGGGTGTAAGGGTTTATTCTTGTTATTTTTTGGTACTCGATAAATTTCTTTGGTTCCTAAAGTCACAGTCTTAATTGAACTGGATTGACGACTGGATGATGGAGGAAAAAAGGCTTAATAAGTTGGGCTTTTAATTGTGCACATTTACATAATATAATAGCGGTTATAGCCAAAAATACATTATATTTATTTCAATTTTGTCTGAGGCACTTAATACGAGTTCTACTTGCGGATCAAGCTGGTCACACAAAAGACTCTTTATTGGTTGCAATTGCTGCAGCCATACCAAATTTGAATTCAATGCAGATATAATGCTCAAAGGAACCATTAAGAACAGGGTTATGATTAAGTGGGAATGGTATATTGAATACCCAGTCCAAAATGCACACGACAATCCAAATGTCTTCCGTTTTATTGAGCTCGCGAACGGTTATGAAGTCTAAGTGTGGTGAAAATTTTGGAGTTTTCAGAGGAAAGGAATAACATTTCGTCTATTTACTTATATACACATAATACTTATATTTACCTAATACCATAATTATTAATTTGAACAATTGACGTGGTTTTTTCAAATTATAGAGCTAATTTCGACCCCAAAGAAAAAAAGTAGCATGCATTATGCAAAATGTGTCTCATGTATGTCGTTTAAATAATTTAACATTACAATATAATATTAAAACAATAGTTTCATAAGATCTTTACACATGAAATATAAAATTATTAAGATCCTACTAATATTATAAAGGCGAAAGCTTGTTTGGATGTATGGATGTATGGATGTGTGGATGTATGGATGTGTGGATGTGTGGATGTGTGGATATGTGGATGTGTGGATGTATGGATGTTTGTTACTCTTTCACGCAAAAACTACAAAACGGATTTTAATGAAACTTTACAATAATATTGCTTATACATCAGAATAACACATAGGCTACAATTTTAACCGACCGAAAATGGGGGAGGTGTTATGTTCGTTTTCTTATATTCAACGATTACTCCGCCGTTTGTAAACCGATTTTCAAAATTTTTCTTTTGGTATATAGGGTATCATCCCAATTTGGTATTATATTCACAAAAGTGGTGATCTGATGAAGGATCCATAAGTAATCGAGGGAACTCCTCAAAACTTATAGGGAAACATGTGGTGACTTCGGTTTCGTGAGAAGTATTCTAAGCATATGCTACCAACAAGTTAGATTTTGCACCGAGATATACCTGGTATACCGTGGTTCGGAAGGTGCTGAGAGAACTCCTGATTCTTTATATATACAAGTTTGGGAGTTTCGGCGTTGTTTTAAGAACAGAAAGCATATGCTACTATGCAAATTACATTCATCATCATCATCATCATCATCATCACTACCATATTATACCATTTCATAGTCTTTTAGATCGAGACTCGAGTTTGTCAAGCGATAATTAAAACAAATCTATACCTACCTAATATTATAAACCTGAAGAGTATGTTTGCTTGAACGCGTCAATCTCAGGAACTACCGGTCCGATTTAAAAACTTATCTCAGTGTTAGATAGATCATTTATCGAGTAAGACTATAGGTTATATTATATTATCACGCTAAGACTAATACGACCGACGAAACTCAGGAAAATGTGGGAAAAACGGGGGAAATATTTTTTATGGGAAAATGTACGGTTTCTGTAAAATTCCTACAGACATCTAGTAATTATTAATATAATCCTACTCTATATAATTTTACTTGGAAATAAAGCATTATAAAGGAACGTTTATTTGAATACATTTATATTAAATATTTATATAAAATGTTATCATGACAGAAAAATAACAAAGCTGGGACCTAAGAAATACGAAAGCGAATACTTTTCAGTCTTCTAATAGACCGCCTGAAGCTAGATTAAACAACCTTGAATGTTTAATTTAAAAAACAAACATCATAGAAGAAAAATAAAATTGAAATGTTTTTAATTTAAATGTCAATAGCAGATGATACAAAAACTTACATTACAACAAAGTAATGAAAGAAATAAAGAGCTTTGTATATAATAATTCTTCACTTTCCTTCTGAATTTCATTTAAACGCACTTAGCATAGATCAAAATTGCATATCATTTATGTTGGCTGCGCACGTATTCTAGGAAGACAGTTTAAAGCAACATTCGAGATTCAGATCTCGTATATTTAACAGAGACGGTCAGGTGTGCCGCAAGGTAACGTTCTCGGCTCCAATTTTAATAGCGTTTGTTTGTTTGAAACAAACGCAACAATAAACGGTTTTGTGCCAACGGAAAGTACACTTTACGGTACTGATTTAGCGCTTGGATAAGTTTCTGCATGAATTCAATTACAACGGGGATCACTGACCTGAACGCATGCTTGTGATCGTCGGCGGAGTTTATCATTTAGATACTCATTAATTATGTCTATTATTTTATCGGATTTAATCGCATTAACAAGTGTTAATTAGGGAGTAACGGTTTTGTGATATAAGGTAGCAGTACTCGAAAGCTTTATGCGCACCCATTTGCTTTGTTGATCACCGCCTCCAAACCGGAAATTGTGGGTGGACGTATTCAATACCATAACTTTTTATGTCTAAATCGAATTTTATTATACCTAGGTACGTACTTCTTTTTATGTGATTAATATCTTTAAAAAATCAACAGCGAAAATGTACCGTAACTGTAATGCAAAAATGTTATGTGTGTCAGTTGGCATTATTTAAGCCGAAAAACACGAATGTGTCGAGGTTTATGGGCACACACGTTCTGCGTGTTGAATATTTCACCTAAGCTTTCCACGAAACAGCGGTTGGAGAAACTCCAAGCTCCAACAAGTGAAACTTGGTAACTTGACATCGATTTGCGGGAAGGCTCGAGTGTATTCCGGATTTCCTCAACTTCGGTTGGCCTTTAACTTCAAAGACGCAAAGGTTGAGATCCAGCACCATCACCACTATTCATTTACTTACTGATGGATGGAATGATCCTCACCTATTTGTATTCAGAGAAAGATAATAGCAATTCGGCAGACAGAATCCTTTTTGCCATATCAAACTCTTTTGTTCATAACACTTAAGGCGAAACCAAACGATCGTAATTTGTGAGTTGTGAGTCGCAGAATTTCGTCTGGCAGAAATTCTGCTGCATTCAGTTTCATACAAAAGTATGCAAAAGTCCTGTTTGATTCACACGAGCGTAATTTTGTGAGTCATGATTTTACACGACCGAAATTTTGCGACTCACACAAATTGCGCTCGTTTGGCTTGACACTTAATATTAATATTTACATGAAATACATTTTTAAAGTAAGTTTTCGTATGACGTCAAGGAATGTAACTTTAAATATTATCCTCATTCTTACGAAGAAAGTTTAATACGAAAAAGTGTTACAATAATTAAGTACCTACTTGGGACCTATAACACATTCGCGAGCTGTAAATTACTGTAATTACTTCACGTGTGAATGACGCTAATTAAATTGTATGTGTGATTGTTTGATTACTTACGATCTGGGTTGGTAGTAATTCTACGGTATAACGGTACCTCTCATAATCTACAAGATTTACGTAGTAACCAGCTATGCTATGCGTTAAAAAGACGTTTTTCTTCAAAGAAGAAAACTTATTCGTCTTAATAAAAAAATGCGTCTTTTTGAGAAATTATAGGCTAGATGTGTTTATGTCAACAATTTTCTGGTTTGAAACCCGTTTTCATAAGATATGCATCTTATATCTGGACCCGCTAAGCCTATACGGTTAGTTACAGCCCGTCTGCGAATTATTTATAGAAGTGCAATCAAAAGCGAGTAAATTGAATTAAAATTATCCTCACTGGGGTTAGTATATCGAGGACCTGTTGCGTTTTAAAAATAGTCCGACGCTGGCCGTCACTTCTGTGGAACAGGTCCGTCGGGCCTGTCGTAACAGCCGGATAGGATAAGCTTCGTGTTCACTTTTGTTTTATACCTGCAATGGATTTCATCTGCCTACAGAAATATATCGGATTATGAGGAAAAACTATGACTTGAAAAAAAAACCTTGGATTTTCGTTGTTCTTAAGGCTAAAAAAATGCTCTCTGTGCACAACAATACTTTGTTTGTAACTATTTTACATAAACTGTACAAGTAATCAACGCTCAAAATTTCGCAATACACTTACAATTTAGAAGTACCGTTAATGCTATGAATATTGTTTAAACAATACGCTAGATTGTGGATGAATATAAATGAGAGTCAGTCATTATTTGCAAGTCAAACATAATCGAGTGAAAGATCGCATATATTACCGGTCGGGTATTGTCCAATTTCTCCGAAGGTTTTAAAAGGGCTTTCGCGGTTAGCTTTGGGCTACTTTCCCAACCGTTCAAAGTATATGACTGTGTTTCATATTCATTTCATATTCATATCAAATATATACTCTCAGAGCTCTGCCTTATATACTCTCAGAGTTCTGCCTCCATAATTATTTTTTGCCCTTGGTATCGTATTAGAAAATAATTGATATCTATTATCTATAATAAGTATTAATACGCGAGCGACAAACTTTGGATCTCTTTTGACGAAAAATGGATCCAAAGTCTTTGGATCCCTTTTGACGGAAACGTGGGGAAACTTATAATTATATTTTTTATTTGAGGTCGAATTTCGACCATTAGCTATGTCCACACTGTGCACTTTCGTCTTAAATTTTCGTCATCCCCTTTCATTCAACTGTCTTAGCGTATTCAATAATTGAATGCGTCAACGAACGCAACGCCAACATTGTCACTAAAGAGCAAAGCGAAAGTTTTGGATACGGTCAGAGGACATGGGTCGCGGGCATGCCTCACGTTCGCTGTTGACTGCGCATGTCCTTGATGAACAAAAAAATAAGGTACAATGTGGACAAAGCTATTAGGCGATCTCTAGTTTTGTATTAATAAGTTAGCTTAGATTCTATACTTTACCTACTAACTTTCGAGTAATATCGTGCACAAAATATATGTAAGTATACAATATACATATAAAAGTGGATTGATTTTGATTTCTTCAATAAACACCTAAAACAGCATACAGAGTTTTAACAATTATACAACATCTGAAGACAACATTTCTCAAACTAAAGTAAGTGAAATTCTCAATTAAAATTTAGGTGTGATTTTGATGATGATCCACATTATTCACAGTCAATTAGTGACGATAAAAAATTAATCGTTGAAGTAAGGATCCAGTGTCCGATACTACGGTAAATTTTTAACGGTGTCAAAAGAACATAGCATTACTAAATCTATTGAAGCGAAGCATAAATCATATTGGAGTAAAAAATGTACGGCACTTAGCGTAACCGCCGTTTTGAGCTTCTGCTTATAAATAAAATTAGATTACAATAATAATTAGCTCCGTCGACTGTATATATAGTTAACGGAATAAAGTGCAGTAACTATGTTTTACATTAGGATGTAAGCATAATTTTCTACGAAATATCCTCACTTACATCCGGATTCCGGAATTATCAGAAAATTATTTGTTTGCATGAGTCTTCGAAGGCTCTACAATAAGGTTCTTTGGATAAAACTTGCTGACGTAAAACTCCGTTATTTAAATGCATCTGCTTAAAAAAATGCAACATTTGTAATATGCACGTGTCCTACATTATTCAAACTATAAAAGGTCATATTATTTACGATTTACTCCTACTATACATCAGCTGTTAGCTTATGTATCCATTTACCTGAGAAATGAATCTACAAGCTTCAGCCATCAATCACAACAATTGTTTTCTATTTACATCGGAATCTGACCATCTGATTCATCAATTGCTCCCAATAAGTATTTAAATGAATTCTTAACAAGGCGGTGTTAGCAATTACTTGTCCGTTGACCCCCTTACAACTTCAATGATAAGATTAGGGTCACTAGCTATTCAATAGTCGACGTCATGTTTTGGGAGCCGATTCAGAGTGTATTTAGGGCGAGCGCACACTAATTATACCAGAATTATCTGCGAGCGAGAAGGTTTAATTCAATAGTTTTTTTGCGTAGCAGTTTTTATCGGCTATACGGTTTGTAACAAAATTGCCAGTAATCCAGCCAATGGGGATTGTCCATTTTTTTTTAATTTTGCTCATTACAAAAACATTTCGAGGAATAAGGTCAGTGATCGTTTTTCTGTATATAAACGAAAAAAATACCCATTAGTTACTTATATTTTTGAACAAATACGTTTAACCTTTGTTTGACCTTCAATGGCGTTAAATTAGCAATAAATTCGACCAACATTACGTTTCGAACTTTTTTTAAGCTTCTCGTATCAGCTTTCATATAATGAGAACTTGCATTTGACGAAACAGCCATTATAAATAAGATTGAAAGGAAATTTGAAACATATGCAGAGGTCAATTGGCAGCCGATGATGACGTCAGAGCGAAACTTTAAAAATTTATTGAGAAAAAACTAGCCAATGAATTTCAAAATTATTTAATTTATATTCTTAAAATACCCTATTTTAACGAAAAAAAATATAAAAAGTACATGTGATTTTTTTTGGACAATGCCCATTACTTGGCTTATTCTAAATCGTTGCCAATTTGGTATATTTGCGAGAAAGTGATTTCATAATCTGGTGCCTTACTCCCGAAACTGATATCGATTTTGATTTTCGATTTCAACGGTTTTTTGACATTTTTTAGACATATTTTAGATGTATAAAGTGTCAAAAAACCGTTGAAATCGAAAATCGAAATTGATATCACTTTCGGGAGTAATGGCTCATATTATAATTTGCTATCACTTTTTCGCACACGCACACACACACATATTATTATAGTACGGGAGCCCTAGAACAATTTTTTTTATTACTATCAAGCTAATTTTTTGTGAGTAGCTTAATTTTGATAAGACAAACAAAATTTTTATTTGCGAAAAATCTCGAAAGTGGTTGCTAACAGAGATAGAAAGGATTTCATACTTTGAATTGATGGTCCTAAAATATGGACTGTTTTATTTATAGGACAATGCTACTGTTAAACTATATGACTATTAATCTATCAATATACAAAAAATCTGCTCGTAAGGGTTCCGTTATAGGGTTCTATAATCAACAAAACTTGGTCAAAGTATGAAATCCTTTCTATTTCTGTTAGCTACCACTTTCAAGATTTTTCACACATAAAATGTTTTTCGTCTTATCAAAATGAAGCTACTGACAAAAGATTAGCTTGATAGTAGTAAAAAAAAATGTTCTAGGGCTCCCGTACTATTAGGACCAGGCCACAACACTTCGTCGTATCGCAAAAACAACCTTTGAAAATAATTTTAAGCTATTGCATAGCTTTTATCGCGGGCTTTGAGCGCGGCGGAAAAACACCTAACATTGGTCTAACGTCGCGCGCGTCGTTTCAGTTCGGCAGACTTCGGCTCGGTGTGGCTCGTTGTATGGTGCTCGCCGGTCGGTGCGGCGTTGCCAGACTTAGACAGAGTGTTTTAAATATGCGAACGACTATACATATATGCGAATTATGATTGCATAAGTTGATAAAAAATTCTATGCAATAGCTTTACCGCGGCAGTCCCCGAGTGCCACACGTATTATTTCTTACGACGGCAGTGTTGTAGCTCGGCCCTTAAACTTAAAATCAACGAAAGTAGTATCAAGTACCATTGATAGTTCCCACACTCAAAACCCTAAGTTATTTGGATCACTTGTTCTGCGGCGGCAATGCTTGACTTGTCATCATAGACATGCATTTGTCATCTTGATTTCATCCACGAGATTTGAGAGTCATCTGGTACCTTTGATAACCATCTTTAATTTCTTTGTCGAAAATCGCTGATTGGCGTTCGGTTATTTGTTCCCTACTGATAGATATTGCTCAAAAATCATTAGAAAAATAATTATTTGGAGAGAATAGGACCACAAGTTATTGAGTAAGTAATTAAAAAAATAAGAGAGCATGCTAGCGTTGTTTGCCACGAGGTGGCACTTTATATCGTGACTAAAATTTTCCTCAATATTTCTAGAAATATTTGCTTATTATAATCTAAAATATCTACGGAGCCCTTTAATAAGCCGTGTTCTGAGTTTTGTCACGCTTTTAGTGAAGTAAGAAGTTATTGACATCTTACTTCGCTATCGAAACTAGCGAATGCACTATGCACTCTGCTTTGCCTGTTTCTCTATTCTCATAGCTAAAAAACTATAAATACCCATAAAAAGGTATAATATACAACGGTCATGAATTTAAAAATAGTCAAACTTGTTGCTTTACATAATACCAACTTATAGAGTCTTAAAAACTGGTCGACTTAAAAACACGTCATAGGCTAACGGCCTTATAATTTCGTCCTTCATTGATTTTTGTTTAGGAAATACTGCCTACTTCAAGGACTAGAATTTATTAAAAATTAATATAAATAAATTAAAAATAAACTATTGAAGGAATTGAGTTGTAAAGTGAATTCAATTAAACTATGAAAACTTTGATTTATTAAGTAACTAGCTTTTGCCCGCGGCGTAGCTTTCGCTCGCGTGGAATTCGAAAATCGTGTACAATACGAATATTCTTGCAAATCTCCTTTAGAAACATGATGTTTTTCCAAGACCAAGTAGCCTATGTTACTACTTACTCTCCATCCTTTCAACTAAGTCGATGCCAAAAATCAAGTCAATTGGTTGCTTCGTTAGGCTGCGAAGAAAGGACAAACGAACAAACAAACAAATACACTTTCGCGTTTATAATATTAGTATGGATAGCTGTTTCCCGCGACTTCGTAGGCGTTAGCATAGTATAATAACGGAAATGGATAATTCTCTCCTTTTTATGGTCCCTTACTCAAATGGTAAAAAACGGAACCCGATTACAAAGATATAATATCAGCCTGTCCGTCTGTCCATATCCAGGCAAATCCAGATATTAATCAAATGACACTCGAAATCTGTATGTTTCACTATGAATTAATAACTTGGGCGCAGCCCCCCCCCAAGTAGGGGCAGGGGCA
This sequence comes from Aricia agestis, assembly GCF_905147365.1. NCBI lineage: Eukaryota > Metazoa > Arthropoda > Insecta > Lepidoptera > Lycaenidae > Aricia > Aricia agestis. Next base: position 8,894,233 of record NC_056406.1, on the reverse strand, counting down.
AAGCCTCCCACGTATTAATCAAACGACACGCAAAATCTGCATGTTTAGTTTTGGTTACATTAATTTCACTTTTTAATAAATAACTTACTTTGAGTCTAAAGAAGGAGAAGTAAAACTCAACACTAACGACGCAACACCATTTTGCTTAGCAACATTACCAGGGGGGGGGGGGGGGGGTTTGGGGGGCGCAGCCCCCCAAGTAAGGACAGGGGCAAAGCCTCCCACATATTAATCAAACGACACGCAAAATCTGCATGTTTAGTTTTGGTTAGATTAATTTCACTTTTTAATAAATAACTTAGTTTGATCCTAAAGAAAAGAGAATTAAAACTCAACACTAACGACGCAACACCATTGTTCTTAGCAACATTACCAGGGGGGGGATTGGGGCGGCGCAGATGCCAAGTTTGAATAAGGCATATATTATTCAAATCGGATCAGTAGTTTTCGTGTTAAAGAAAAAAGTTTTATACAAAATCTTGCCCCCTCTTTTGTCCCCTTAGAGGGGCGAGGGGAAAAATTTTATACACCAGATATTAAATTGAAAAACACAGTTTATAATATGATGTAAGTTTATTCAAGAAAAAAGTTTGATACAAAATCTGCCCCCTCTTTGGTCCCCTTTGAGGGGTGGGGGGGGGGGAAATTTTATACACCAGATATGAAGTTGAAAGAAGACAAATATACCTGCGAAAACCATATTCAAATCGGATTAGTAGTTTTCATGTTAAAAAAAAAGTTTGATACAATATCTGACCCCCTCTTTTGACCCTTTGGAGAGATGGGGGGAAAAATTTTTGTACACCAGATGTTAAGTTGGAAGAAGACAAATATATCTGCGAAAACCGCATTCAAATCGGATCAGTAGTTTTCGTGCGATGCTGGAACTAACATACAGACAGACAGACAGACAGACAAAAAACTAACCACAGTTTTAGCTTCTATAGCGATGTAGTAACAGCCCCCGCTTATTATTTTTTGGATATCTTTAATGTACAGAATTGTCATTTCTACAGTTTTATTATATGTATAGATATAGATAGATTTATATTTTAATAAAAATGAAATAAAAAGAAATAAAAAAAATGCTTTTGTCTCCTTTTTTCGGTTTTCGAGAATTTTCCCATACCACAAAGTAATAAGTAGGAAAATTAATGACAAGTGACAAGTCGCAATATTCACATACAATCCCTGCTCCACTTTCTGATTTTTATTTAAAGCCGTTATTTTATTGTTTTATAAAAGCTATTTAAACTATAAGGTATGTTATTATGAGAAAAAACAACGATTAAATCTGATAGAAAGAGAATAATTAAATTGGATAATGTAAAAAAGAAACTGCACTCAATCTTGACGGAATTTCGTGGCTATTATAATTTATCTGTTTTATCATAATTAAATTTTATTTTTATTTTATTTGTACAGAAAATCTTACAGCTAAATAAATCTCAATAAATGACTAAGTTAAAAACAAATAGCCTTTTACAAGTTTTTACATTTAAGAAGGTACCTAATATTGTAATGAGTAAGTTAAAATAATAAAAAAGAAGAAGAAGCATAAAAATGTACAATTTTAATATTGTAGTTAATATATTGTAATTAATTAATCTGAAAATAATTGTAATTAAAAGATATCCATGGCAAACAGTTGCTATTACATAAAGTGCAGACTTTATGTACCTAGTAAGAAGCATTTATTAATATTTTTCTCTGACTCTGTTATTCGTTTTATTACCCGTCCACGGTATTCAATTTAATTTACTTATCTGAAGTGCGCAGATTCCTTAAAGTTCTGGCTATGCCTATAGTGACTCACACATTACTCACTATAGGCATAGCCAGAACTCAATTAAATTTTTGAATTGCGGATTTAATCGAGTCTATTATATAAAACATTAAGCTTTTTAAGCAAGAGAAACATAACTTGAAAACTTTTGGCTGTCAAAACATTATAAAAGTGTATGAGTTGATATAACTCTTTTTTTTTTTTTATCGTGAAGGAACTCTTTTTTTGTCGTGAAGGAAAAATAATTTTAATTGTATTTTTACTATTGGTTTGAAAATAAAGAATATTCTAGTTTTCGCATCGCGATAAACGTATCTACGCTAATATTATGTATAAGCTGATAAGCTTATACATAATATTACTATACGCATCTATACGATAAAGATACGTCTGATCGCACGCTCAGGATATAAAATGTAAAAAGCTCGGTGGGAACTCGAGTACTATCAAGGGACCGCTTAAAGGATTGCGTTCAGTACGATGTGCAAGGTAAGACATCCATAAATTCATTCAAGCCAGACTTAGGGACAAGTCACACCGAAACGAGGCGCAGGTTGGTAACATAAAATTTAGATTTCAAGTGCCACATTGTTTCCTTTGCCTTTATACCGTCAAGCCACGCCTCGGTTTGTCTTGTGTGTGTGACACGACCGTAAATCTATAAGTAATAATAATATTAGTTTTTGAGATGACAACATGCAAGAGAATACATTGTAAGCAAATACTATTATGAATAAGGTAAAACAATTTTTTTTTGGAACTTCCTTAATCATTTGACAATAGAATTAAGATTAATTTTCTTCCTTTTAAATGCAATTGAGATAGTTTGAGCAACCATTATAATAATAATAGTACATCATTACAATAGACACATATTTTTAAAACTTAAAAAATATTTTTATCTTATTTTTTTAATAAGAAAGAGTTTAACGAACGCGTGGTTCATCTTCACATTGGTTCAACATTTACGTTCATGATAAATGATATTATGTCATCTGCATTACCAAGTGACACTATAATAGGAGTTTTATTATTTTTTAAGCCCAAATACGAGTGGAATATCTTTCGTAGCAGATTATATGTAACGGACATTTACGCTCACCGATAAATTTACTCTCACAGACGTATCACGAAAAAATTTAATTACAAGTTAGCAGATACACAAGTGATTAATGATTATAAGATGATAATACCCAGCTTATAACGGATTATCTTAAAAATGATAAACTGCCTGCCTGTAAGGCATTGTCCGGCAAATGCTATTTCGTTCGTAAAAATTACAGCAACTTTGATTAGATAGCCCTATGTTTATTTAAAAGGTTTTTAAATAAAGAGGGCAAATTTTATTTCCGTGCATAATATATGACCAAGTATACTTCTCGTGGTCTACTGGCGTGAATGTGACAACGGTCGTCTAGTCATTAAAATACTTGTTAGTCTTTTCAAATAGATCTTGGTATAATATCCAGTCGTCATCTTAGGATGAAGACTAGAGATATCTAGTCTTCATTCTTCTTGGTATAATAATACCAAGAATTATTCGAGTTCTGCGAAAGGTTTTAATGAATCTAGCAAAGCCAGAAATAATTGGCAGAATTATTGAGAAAATAACTTAGCATGATCCTTATAATGACGTAACGGTATTCCAAAATGCATTTAATTACCTGCTGCATCCGTACAGGGGCCTAATTAAAGACAAGTGACTGAGTCCAGCCGCAGCCGATATAAAGTCTGCCCACGCGGAATGTTAATAAGCAACTTGGCTGAATAATTCGTAATCTCGCGGACTGCGGTCACCGTCCCAAATAAACTGCAAACGGTTAGCTCTCTTTAAGGGTTTCCTATGAAATAACTAGTTTATAACGCCTACAAACTGCTAGTTCAGTTTGGCGTATTAATGTAAAAAAAATATTGTAATAAAGTGAATAAAGTATGTATTTGAAAAAAAAAAAGAAGATGTTAAGGCCAGCAACGCACCCGCAGCTCTTCTAATGTTTCGAGTGTCCATGAGCGACGGTAGTTGCTTTCCATCAGGTAACCCGTTTGCTCGTTTATCCCCTTTTTTATAAAAAAAGAAGTTCTACGAACGACAAAGTGATTTTATAGATGAGTGTGAGTCAAACTACGCTATTACCTACTAATATGTTATATTCTGTGCTATAACACAGTCAGTCGGTTTATCACGCAAAAGATAACGCGAAGTCGCGTGGTTTTAGGCATGAGTGTATAATACTCTTTAATAGTGACCGTAGTAGCTCTACCATGAGTTTAAAGCTATAGTATTTATCGATACTCGATACCGACTACGTAAATATTTAGTATGGCGATTTTAGTTACGCAAGTGACCGCTAGAGGTGCTGTGAAATTTACCATACTAAATATTTACGTAGTCGGTATCGAGTATTGATAAATACTATAGGTTTAAACTCATGGTAGAGCTACTGGTGCTACGAGTGTCATAATATTTTATATTATGCTATCTTATTATAAGAGCTCTTATAAAAAAATAAGTCCGAACCATTACGACCTGCAAACCTTCAAGAAGAGAGCGTATTCGCTCTTAAAAGGCTGGCAACGCACTTGATAATACGATATTATATAGTTGATTTCCATCAGGCGACCCGTTTGCTCGTTTGCCCCTAATTTTATTTAAAAAATTTGTGGCTGTCGTTCCAAAAAGTCTGTAATAATTATGTTGTTGCTGCCTTTCTAAGGAATTCTCAGAATTAAACCTAAAAGCCTACTTCGAAGAATACAGTTAATATTTGGGCATGAACATTGAACCTATATTATATTACCACGAGTTATAGCCGACTTTGCACATACATACGTATTAGGTACTCTCGTAAAATTTTACGTTTACAGAATTGCCTAAACTGTAAAATCCATATCCATAATAATATAATAATTGCGAAAGTGCGTCTGTGTGTCCACTGTCACGCCTATACCATTGAACCGATTTTGCTGAAATTTTGTATAGGAATATTTTGAGTCCTGGAGAAGGATACAGCGGGGCTAAAATGGTCGCTTTGAGGAATCATGATATGAATCATAATATGATTCATTTTTCTAAAATCGCAAAATGCAACTCTGCTTGCAATTCATTTCTGTATTTTTGTACTGATTTGACATTTGTCAGTTTGACAGTTTTGGCAATTCATTTGCTGAATTTATTTATAGGAATTGCTAAATGTGACTATTTTAGCCCCGCAGGATACCAATACGGAGTCATCTTGTCCTACGAGTATTATAATTTATATTAGTAGAACGTAAATCTAATATCATGTGCAATTTAGTTCAGCAACAATACATATTTTAGTTTACATTATACCTGCTACTATAATATACGGTTCTGGATATTTTAAAGTTCTTTGAGTGGAAGCAATATAATAATTATGTTTAAAAAATATATTTTTTTCTACAAATAATCTACGAATAAAAAGAACTAAGGAAACGTAACTCCCATAAGCTTTGTCCACACTGTGCCTTTTTCTGTTCGTCAAGGTCATGCGTTATAGCGCAGTCAAGCCCGCGTGACTCGTGAGGCATGCCCGCGACGCATGCCCTCTGACCGTATCCAAAACTTCAAAAATGACAATATTGGCGTTGCGTTCCCTGACGCATTCAATTATTGAATGCGCCAATATGAAAGTTGATGACGAAAATTGAAGATGAAAGTGCACAGTGTGGACATACTATACTTCAACCGTTTTGAATTTGGTTCCTTTACGCACACTAAAATATGGCAATAGCAACGAAAAGCTATGTCCACACTATGTAATTTATCTTCAATTTTCGTCATCATCTTTTTATTCAACTTTCGTTTGGCATATTCAATAATTGAATGCGTCAAAATCCACCCGCGTTGGAAAGAAAAGTGTCATAGCGCGCGTCGCGGGCATGCCTCACGTGCGATGTTATATGCTATAATGCATGCCCTTGATGAACAAAAAAGGCACAGCGTGGACAAAGCTAAACACTAACACTCAAATTTACGAAATATAGCTGTTGACATTAATGGTCACTTCTATATGATTTACACAAAATTGTGTACCGAATACATGCATAAAGTATGCATGTATTCGGGTCACATTTTGTAGACTCGTGGAAATTTTTTTCGACACAGTTACTCTTCGTTAGTTTTTATTATTCGTAGATTTTTTTTAACTTTTTCCTACGACCGGCAAAAGCTATTATTATTTTATGAGGCACATCGTAACCTATGTTAGCTTCTGAGCTAACGCTAGTAGTACTTACGCTAGGAGTTTAGGTTCTGACCTAAACTACTAGCGTAAGTACTAAAGACGAAAATCAGTTCAGACGTTTTTGCACGACAAATTAGTAACAAACATATTGTGTATGTTTTTGTGTCACACAGAAACCTTATAGGCTTATAATGTAAATTAATGTTTCCTTGCCAAAAAGGTGTAGTAAAGTAGTTGTAGCCAGAGTTGGGCAAAAAGTAATTAGATTAACGATTACACAATTACAAATACATTGTAGTTGTTAATCTGATTACAAAATAATCAGATTGATGAAGTAATTGTGCACCTGAAATTAACCAGTAGTTGATTCAAATGTAATTGGAATAAATTTTATTCTAATTACAATTTAATCAGATTACTTGTAATTTAAATACATGGAATTACTTTTTTTTTCATAATGATAAGTCCTAGACCCTAGTTTAACGTCGGTGTATCCTGGATTGACAGTTCACAATAGGACTTCCCATTTCGTAAAATAATCACAAATATTACATATTAACTCAGAAATAATTTTTTTTTATGAAATAAGGGGGCAAACGAGCAAACGGGTCACCTGATGGAAAGCAACTTCCATCGCCCATGGACACTCGCAGCATCAGAAGAGCTACAGGTGCGTTGCCGGCCTTTTGAGGGAATAGGGTAATAGGGGAGGGTAGGGATGGGAAGGAAAGGGAATAGGGGAGGGTAGGGAAGGGAATAGGGTAGGGAATTGGGCCTCCGGTAAACTCACTCACTCGGCGAAACACAGCGTAAGCGCTGTTTCACGCCGGTTTTCTGTGAGAACGTGGTATTTCTCCGGTCGAGCCGGCCCATCCGTGCCGAAGCATGGCTCTCTCACGTATATTTAAATTGTGGTTCGAATAAAGGTGAATGGCAGGATCCATACAGCATAATTTTGTTGTTGTTTTTCAACAGAATTTTTACTATGTACACACAACAGAATTTTTATTATGGCAATTAGACTATCTATTTTGATAAACTTATCTAAATAGGTATTTATAATGTAGATCTATCAGAATCTGATGGCGATTTTTAGCAGCAGATTATCAAAAAATATCCTTGATCATTAGATAGTTTTTTATATTTGCATGTTTCACACACAGAATCAGGCGCTATAAGAAAAAAAAGGATCAAAATGTTTTATTCCAATTACCCCGGTATTGCTAGAGTCAATACTCAATTTACTTTCTCACTTTTTGCTATCAGATTCTGGTAGACCTATCATTTTATGTTATAAGTACTAGCTGTTGCCCGCGACTTCGTCCGCGTGGACTTTAGTTTATAGCGCGCGGTGTCAGCAAAATTTGTGTCAAATTTAAAAACTTTTTAAAACCCTGGTAAGTGGTACGCCTCTTAGGGCCGCGCTACACCGGGATGGCAGCGCTGAAAGTGCTCGCCTCGCCGCTGCCATTCCGGTGTAGCGCGGCCCTTAATTAATCAAAATACCCAAAAACAGCTGTGCAGTGTGCACATAATCTATACTAATATTATAAATGCGAAAGTATCTCTGTCTGTCTGTCAGTCTCGCTTTCACGCCAAACGCCAAAACTACCGAACCGATTGTAATGAAATTTTGTATAAAGATAGTCTAAAGCCTGAGAAAGGACATAGGCTACTTTTTTACTGGAAAAACGGGTTGTCAGGGGGTGAAAATGCGTAAATTTGTTCAAATTAAGTTAGTTCCAAAAATGCATACTTAATAGATGGCGCCGTGCGTCTTCTACATCGCGCTGACGCTTGCTCAAAAGTCTTACTATAAGAGGTGGTATCATCTTACATTTAAGTTTCGATTTTTTTCGATTGTTATATCTATTCTACGGTATTAAATAACTCAGTACTTTATCTGTGCAGTGACGTAACCTTAAACCTATCAATGATAAATAGTTTATGGGTAAAGTTGTGTAATTGGGGGGCTAAATAAGCTTTAAAATTTGGCATAAAATATAAAGTTAAATATTTAAAAAATGAAATACTTATTGTGTGCACACTGCACAGCTGTATTGATTTAAGGGGTACCGGGGTTTTTTATAAAAGCTTTTGACACCAATTTTGTTGACATCGCGCTTTATAAACTGAAGTCCACGCGGACGAAGTCGCGGGCGACAGCTAGTAACTAATAAGTATGATTAGTTCTATGTTACAATGAAGTAAAAAATAAAACGCTATCTGTTGAATCGTATTAGAACTAAAATGTTCATTGCATCGATATATTTCTGGATTTTTTATAATATTAAACATAAAATATATTTAAGTAAAAAATAGAACGCCGTCTGTTTTCATATATTAGAATCAAAATGTTGATTGCATTGATATATTTTCTGGATGGAATATAGGCCAACACGGTACACTTGAACTCCTTTATTTTAGAGCGCATTCTGTTGTCAACTTGTCACATATATTAGAAATGCAGTAGGAGTTCTTAAGTATGATTAGTTGTATGTTACAATGAAGTAAAAATAAAACGCCATCTGTTGAATCGTATTAGAACTAAAATGTTCATTGCATCGATATATTTCTGGATTTTTTATAATATTATACATAAAATATATTTAAGATTTTTGAAATTTTATTTTAATACACATCCAAGACCCAGGAACATATAAAACTTTTTGTTCCGCCTGCGGGACTCGAACCCAGGACCCCCGGGATGAGCGCTGGCCACGCGCAATGCGAATTCATTTAGATCGATATTTTCATGGAAATAAGATATTTTCCCACATCAAAATGTAGCCTATGTCCTTTCTCAGACTCTAGAATAACTGTGTACAAAATTTCATTGCAATCGGTTCAGTAGTTTTGGCGTGAAAGCGAGACAGACAGACAGACAGACAGACAGACAGAGATACTTTCGCATTTATAATATTAGTATGGATTTTTTTAATGTTGCCATAAGTAAAATACTTAATAAATACTAAAGTTATTAAAGAAACGTTTATTATGAATTATTATTAAACTCTTATTTACTTATATCTCTTAATGAAAAGAATATATTACATAAAATCACATTACATTGTATATATTATATATGTATATATTATAAATGTATATTTTGTTCTAATTTTTTCCATCGATATTTTTTCTTGTCATGGCAATCAGTTAATGAGGCCATTTATAAAGAAGAAGAAGAAGACTGATGAAGAAAATCATTAGAAAATCTCAAATCTCAATAATCCACTAATCTCAACTTGAACCAAAGATTATGAAACCCGCGGTAGTAATTATTATAATATTATTCTCTTTGTATGAAACCAATAATCAACATCCAACACAATCAACGGTAGCAGCATGTACCTATTAATTTGTTTGGGTAGCAGTTGTGAGTTGTGACTTGTGATTGTCAGTTATTTTCTGTTGTTTTCAAATTGAGAACTGAGAAGGCCTGCTTTATGCGACGAGAGTAAAGATCTTGTGAATATTAATCGACTGTGGATATATCTTGGATATTATGTAAGTAGTTTACTTTAAATAAGTAATATATTTTACGTGTTAGCCTAACCATGAACTTTTTATTAAATTTTAAGTGTTGAAATGTTTTCCTTTCATTTTAAACCATGAAACTAATCTAGCAAAGTACCTATTATTAAGGAAAAAGAAGGGAATAATTAACAATACTTCTAATCACTATCATTATTTCCAGATTACACCTACTGATCATATTTGCCATGCATGCTGGCAACTTGCGTATCATGCATCTACTGAAAATATGTCCAGCAGCAGCAGCGGTTCGCCATCATAAAATCTGTGTTGTATCATGTGGATTATCCATAGTAATAGCAAATCGATGCAGAATTTTAATTTAAGGGACAAATGAAGAACAACAAAGAGTGGCTTCTATACCTAGTATCTTCTTGGATTCAAGCACGAGAGGTAAACAAACAACCAAACAAATCTTTATTTTCACATAAAAATTTTACAGGATATTCTTACACAATCACTGATCTCCATACTAGGATTCCCTGTGTTGTGGAGACCAGTAAGGTATTAAAATAAATGTATATGTAGTACCATCACTACTGTTTCTTAATTCATTATTGCAGTAGGAAATAAAGTAATTTATTTCCTCAGCGTAATACCGGATTCATGGCAAGCTTTTCTCTAATTATATTTTTATTTTAGCTTTGGTCTCAAGATGAAGAACCAGAATAGTCCAAGTAATTGAGGACTTTCAACCTGAATATATGGAATCAGCTTTAATGTGTACTGTATGTGGCCAGTCTGGACACCACAACTTCAGACTTAGAGTGGAATCCTGAAAACATTACTCGTTTGCTGGAGCAACAAGAGGTATATAGTTTAAACTCTAATCTAATAATCAAATTAACATAATATGTCAGTGTTTAATTTGTTTTTTACTATTGTTGTTTTGATATCTGTCCATCTCATCAAATGATTTATTTACAGATGTCATCTATGAATGAAGTTTCTGGAGTTTGTTGGAACCAAGCTCGAGACATAAGGTCAGATATTCCAGAAGCTGATGAAAGATCCCAACAAAATATAGTGTTGTTCAATATAAGAAGAGCAGCTGAAACACCAGGACATTGCGTTTTTCAAGAATGCATGAATCCTGAGCAAAATGTTGTGCCTCGAGATGCCTGTGCCTGTGTTGTGTTGTTGTGCTTTAAGCTAAAAAAAGTCCTGCCATTTAACTGCCAACAAAATAAGTTTTTCCAGAAGGAAAAACTTATTTTGTATTTATTGTAACAGAAAGAAACATGAATGGTCAGGTCGCTATCAAAAGCTATTGCTGTTACTGCATTGTAGGCTTTAGAACAGTGGGATGCTGCTCACATGTTTATGAGCATCATTTGGTACCTAAGCTATGTTCGCCATGAGGGTACTCCTGCCCCTGCCCCTATCTTAGATACTTAAATATAATTGTAATAAGAATAATTATTAAGTTATAAATTATGATAAAGTTTTTCTTAAAAAAAAGTGTTGTTTTATTACCTGTGTATGTAGTACTTATATCTTAATGCCTGCACCCGAACCTTTTGTAATCTACAAACGTAGCGTACAAGCACAAAACAGCATAATATGATTATAGGTAAGGAAATGCTTAAGCAGCTCCGTAGTCTACAAAAATTATTATGAATGCCTTGCCGAGCTTAAAGAGTGAGATCTAAAAACAAAGGGATTATGGTGTCCTGCAGACCAAGAGGAAATTTTGTGTTCAGCTCTCACTTAACATACAAAACACAACAGCTGAAGCTGTCATTTAACACTATTTTTATGAGAGTGTAGTATTTCCCCGGTTACCGCTGTCCATTTTGACTGCAGGTCTAGCAGCTTGGCACTACCACTATTAAACTTCATAATTAAGTATTGAATTGTTGCACTATGCTTTTATACTGTACCTAAAGGTATGTCCAAGTTCATCCCACTGAGTGGATACCATCCTCATCTCAAATTATCTTCGGACTGTTATTATGTAGAACGGTAAAAATATGTAAAGTAGGTACGTTGAATTTATGAATATACTTAATTATTTTTAAAACATTAATTATTTACGTTTTTACGAAAACTATAAGTACTGATACACACTGTAGGTCAATAATGTTTTTTTTAATAATATTGTAATGAGTAAGTATATAATATAATTAGGTAAGTAAGTTTAAGTAATAATATCATAGCTGTAGGTAGGTACATAACCTCAAAATTTCAAACAAAACTGGCTATTACTTTTATGTCCCAAGTTTTAAAATCTATACCTACGTAAAGTATTTAAATATACTTACTTATTATAAATTATAAATACGAAAGTGTGTCTGTCTGTCGTTCTATCTGTCTGACCTCTTCACGCCTAAACCACAGAAAGAAAAGGCTTTTTCTTGGTAAAGTAAATGTTTTTATTTTTCTTTGTGAATGTCATACCTACTTCATGTTGTATTACTTATTTGTATGATATTATAAATTATTATTTACATTTTCCACTTCTTGTATCAATCTGATGGGCATATTTAATGCTTTATTTACCTATACCTACAGTAATTCCCTAAAAATAATACCTCTAGCACGGACGTAAAAAAAATAACCTCTAGATAGTAGATACAGTACTCTGTTTTTAACTCCTGACAGTTGACACTGTAATAATATTAGAGTAATTAGTCGAAACCAAAGTATTCAATTACAAAAAAACTTAATTTCAAATTAATTAGATTTCTTTGAAATTGGATTACATAGGAATCAATTGGACGTAGTTAAGCTGAAAGGACTCAACCCACACAAAGTCACTTTTGAGATATTGGCGTTTGAAGTTTCAGCTTGAATTTCTTTATCAAAAAGTTACATTAACAAAAAAAGTAATTGCTTAATTTAAAGAATGGTTCACACTTTATTGGTCTGTCAATTATTTTTTGTATATTTTGCAATAAATTTCAAGATATTAAGTGAAATGTGGGTTGAGTCCTTACTAATATTCTCAACTTTGTAGGGACAGGTATTTTTTATTTATTTCTCAGAAAGGACTCATAAGTACCCTTCGACTGAAAAATAAGTGATAAAAGAAAATAAAAAAAGTTAAATTAATAAAAAGTTATGTATTTATCAACCTTGATAATTAAACTTTTAAACACACACAAAAGAAAACTTATTAAAATTAAAAACATTAAAAACCACGCAAGAATTCAAGACGTGAGTGAAAGAATAAGGTAACATGAAAAAACTTCCCGTTTTTTTGCTTAAATGAAGGCATTAGGGCCGGAAAAATTATTTGAAATAGAAAAACTATGAAGATATGTGTAGCCAGATATATTAGCTAGGATATGAAGTAGATAAGTTACAAGTTTTATTAAAATAATTAGGGAAAAAATGAGGTATTGTCCGTATGTTACGAAATGTTACTTGTTCGATTTTTCCACTCACGTCTTCAATTTATTGCACGCAAATTAATTATTTGCGTCATCGTCTAAGTCAAAATCGAGGGTGGGTCCATAACCATCAACATCCTCTTTGATATTGGTGTGTCCCTTGAGATTACTATAGAATGCATGGCTATCTTCAGGTATTAAACTGAACATTGATTGGAGGTCGTCAAGTTTTGCCTGAGGAATTAGTTTACCATGGGGCCAAAGAATTTCAAAATCTTCTTCGGCAAAGTGCATTATAGCACCCTTGTTTTTTTTCGTCAAATCTAGCTTTTGACTATCTCCAGTTTCTGATATCATTGTTATTAAAAATAGTTCTTCTTTTTTTAATAAAATATTTTTAGTTTTAAGCCAATTCACTTTATCTTTGTTTGTACATATTTTGCGGTTCACTATTTTTTTTTCTATTTTCTTTGTACTCAAAAAATCTTGAGTCGTCATTCTCGTAACGTGAAACGGTTTTTCTTTTTAGCGATTTTCATGAGTTTAATATACTTTTCTACATTCGCTCGTGATGCTTACGTACACGTTTAATTTTACTAAAATCAGTGTCATTTGGCAAAAAAGAATGACCGGACTCTAAATATTTGAAAGTAATTGTTTTGAGATTTGGGTGGCTGTTAAGTATTGAACCTGTTTGAGTCGTTTTAGTTATTTGATAGAATGACATTTCCAATCGAATCTAAATATTTAGAAATGATCCAAACGGTTTGAGTCCATTCTGATTAATCAACTTTAAGGCAATACTCCTAGAAATACCATTACACATAAACAACTCAAGTGGACTGAGTTCGTTCAGCTAATTTATTTAGAGTTCTCTTCATACTGTGGGTTGAGTCGGGGGGGTAAAAAAAGTAGTTTCCGTGTATATTTTAAAAATGGGGTTTTCACTACATGATAGATTCGACCCTCAGCAGTACGATGGCATACTTAACTCAATTTTGCCCATTTTGTGGGTTGAGTCCTTTCTGCTTAACTACGTCCAATTGCTTTGTGTAATTCTATATTTAAATTTGAAAGTATTTGAATTACAATGTAATTAGAATAAAATGTATTCTAATTACTTTGCAATTAGATTGCTAATTAGATTAACCAGTATTTCAATTATGCCCAACTCTGGTTGTAGCATATCTCAGCATAATTATTATTAGATGATGTTTGCGAATAAACTAGACAAAAATGCTTTAATTGGTTATTCCATTATAGTTATCCACGGACAGTAACTCTTAAGATCAGTTAAACTATAAATTTTATAGTTTTTGTACTTTATAGGTTTGAAGATAAAACCTTTATAGTTTTACTGAGCAAAGATCAAGTACCCGATCAAGATCATTTATTGCCGGCCGTATAGTGTACAGTACCTGTAATTTACAGGCAGTAAAAACAGTCAAGCGCCTCTAAACTTGATCTTATAACACTTAAACTACCTCTATTGAAGCGCCTTCAATTAAATAGAACTTAGAGTTTATATTCCACAGATAATAAATCAGCTTTTGTTCCGTGAGAAAGCGTTGTATATTAAATTTTATTAACACCATTTGCGTAAAATAATAAATTATTCTGTAAATTATTATAAATGCTGCCAGAAAGAACATACTGATTTAATAAATGCAAAAGTTTATTTGAATTTATGAAGCCTTTTCCTGAATTCCTGATTCGATTTAACAAGTTAACATAATATGATCACGAAAAAATGTACGATTACCGCGATAAACACACTGATACTGTTAATAAGGACAGCAATGACAATGATCACAATGATGATACTTAACCATGTTCATGACAAAGAAGATGACAATAATGAGTAATGACAATGACAATAATGGTTATGATGACAATGATGGTGAAAATAAGTATAATTTGTTATATAAATAACTATTTAATCCCTAACATAGATATTAGTATACAGAGTGTAACAAAACTAAGTGATTAATTACTAATACCTTGTCAGTCTGTAATGTAATTGTTGATATTAATTAATTACTTATAATATAACATTATTAACTGACTTAATTTTCAATCTACTCAACAAATAAGTTTCTAATTGAAGCCAATATTTATTATACTCAAAAATTCCTGAAAGCTCAAAACTATCTTCATATTTAATCCAATATTACTACTACGCTTATTAAACATGTTTGTACGTCAGAATACCTGAAAAAACATCCCGCTCTTGCCTCTCATTCAAAAAATATATTTGCTAAAAAAACTAAGTTGAACTTACACGAAATATTCCGGAAGAACTCTGGTCACCACTTCACAATCAACGTGTAATGAAAGTGCGCGGCACTGGCCGATGCGATGGCGCGACGGCAACTGGACCCGATCCCGACTCTTCGTCGACTATTATACCTCGTATACTAGTTTCCATCGTCTTTCACTGGTAGTCAGCAGTGCTTTCTGGGTTAATGAGGAACGATACCACTGCTCTCCGTTTTCTAAGCGTTTTCGCAACCTTTGTTGCCAACTTCGAGGTGCAACGGAATTTGCAAGTTTAGAAGCTTTCGGACGCAAGTGCAACTTGTCTTCTGCAACTTTACAAAGTAAATCATCAATATGAGGACATAAAAACGCGAAAGTATGATATATAATATAATACATTTTTTGTAAACATGCACAATGCATATTTTATAAATCTATTTAACCTTCAAGCGGTCGCGCAACGTTGAATGGACTCCCTTCAAAGCACTTTTGTTGATATTATCGATATTTCTCGTTGAATCCGTAGCTTATTATCTCAGTAGCTTTTCATAATTTCTCTACTTTTCACTCTCCGCACCCCCTGTGCAGCAAGGAGCTCAATTGTTTTGGTCGCGGCACCGGCGTCAAAAAGACTCCGCGCGCCTCTCATATAATTTTATAAGTAGTTTTCATATAATTGAGGAAAATTATATATTATATATTTTAAAAAACTAAGACGTCGTTGACCGATAACATCGAGTGTTATTGCTAGATGAAGAAAAAATAGGAACTAGGATAAGAAAATTCTGATCACTTTTTTGCCCTTGTTCACACAAGATAAGCTACTTTGGATCATCGGATTATAAAACTAAGTTTTTACTAAAAATACATTTAATTTTCTGGGTTGAATTAATTAAGTATTTTAAAAAGAGTAATAATTAAATTAATTAAATAATAAATCATATTGAAGGAAAACTGTTTTGTTTCCGAAATTCACCTAATTTAACGTATTTTAGGTTACGCGCGACCACTGCCGTTACAAAAGAGCGCGCGCCCGCTTGAAGGTTAAATTTTCTTTATTTTTTGTGATGAAACGCCTCGATACAATTATAAATAATTTAGCAATATACTTAACAATATTTCTGAAATATATTTTGTTTTTCAAAATTTATCAATTTAAATGTAGCTAAAGTACAAATTTACAAATTGATTAAAATTTATACGTTACTAGTAATAAAGTATTCTTCAGCTATGTAAACAGGAATTTATTTCAATCATACCTTATTCTCGGAAAAAGTATAGAATATTGTTTAAAATTTATCACTTTCTAAACCAATTTCTCTGAGTCTTTATGTCATCTATAACTTAATTAAAATTAATAAAAACGGAAGCCATGATTTATGATGATGAGTTTATAATTCGATTAATTGGCAGATCGATAAAATAATTTTCGGAATCAAAAACGTCAATTAAAAGTTGTGAACATAAATTTCACCGTCCGTTTACGATTTTGAGCAAACGTTTATTGAGGTACCTACTTTGGTCCAAACTTGTGAAATTTAATATGGAGCTCTGTGATTCCTAATGTAAATTGTGGTCAAAGTTATAGACCACAATTTTAATACTTAGTCAAATATCGTTTTTCAATAAGTTATAACACAAAGTGTCATGGATATAATATTATAACCGTTTCTGAAAAATCAATCTCGTTTAAATTTTTAAGATTTACATGAGATCGGCCATTCTCCAGTTTGGCATTATTTGCCTGATTACCGTAACCATATTCTTCGTTGATTTGACTTAATAAAATTCTAATTTAAACATAATTTAAATTAGATTTTTGGCACACACTAAGGATAAGCGACCCGTGCACTTGTAGTATGTCAAATCCTGTTATTTTTGGGTGGGCATCCGAAAACAGCATGTGTTACGGTAATTAGAACTTTTGATCGGACAAGCGATTATTTCATGATAACTATTTATAGGCTGGGCCTATTGTTGTATAATGTTTATAAGCATTTATATTTTAAAACGATGAATAGATAGTAAATATGTACGTTATAAAAATTATAAGCAAGTTTCGAAATCCAGTTGGCTTGGGAATACGTTACGGTAATAAGAAAATCACGGTTTTTAAACACGACTTCAATTAATTCTAGTCTGAATTACTTAAATTAGAACCCTGTGTTTAAGCTTGTAGCTAGATACTGATGCTATTTACCGTTTAAAAATATTGCATACTTGAATGAGATAATATTTCAGAGTATACATACTCGGGACACGTAAATTTTGCTCTCCGGAGAATGACCGAGATATTATTTGATATCTGAGAGCTTTTTCCTAAAAACTAACGTCAAAATGCTAGAAATAACAAACAGAAAAACTTTCAAAATTGCGCTGAAGTCAGAATAATAATATATCAAAAATTTTATCCATCTTTTGAGGTCAGTTAAGAATGATTTTGCATAATTCCCATGAACATGACAGTCAATTAGATCTATTGGTCACGGACTATCACTATACCCGTGCGATACAATAGCTAATTATTCTAGCCGCTAGCGTTAAATACATGTGTTCTCCTCTAAAGACCTTTTGTGATCTGATTGTTTGAAGAAAGTTGACTTAATTATTCTAATAGAAAGGTTTTGTCTCACTTGCTCTTGTAATTGTGCATGCCACTCGTCGGCCGCGATTGATGTGAAAAGTGGTTGAGATTTCCAATTATATTCATCACCAATTTTAATATTAATTTATATTTATGTGTTAAATTATTATTATGGTCAATTTTATAAGCTACTATTACAACTTCATTGCGCCAAAACTTTTTATCGCACGGGAACGATAATTTTTTCCGGGATATCCTACTGTCCTATGTCCTTTCCCGGGACTCAAACCATCTCCATACCAAATTTCAGAAAAATGGGTTTAGTGGTTTGCGCCTTCTGCTTATATAAATATATTAGTATGGATCATAAAGTTAATATACCTAGCGGAATAGAGAAACAAAGGCCTGATCAAGATAGATGTCACTATCAGTAACACTGCGTGGTAAAAAGAGACGTGTGATACATGACAGCAGCACTCTTTTTTTGATGTCGAGTCGGCACGTGCCGCACGTTGACAATTATTTAATCTCATAGAATTATGTTCAATCATGCTTGTGTAAGTGTCATACGTACACATATTTTTCACACAGATGAAAACCAATTTTGGTTACACGACAGCTCGAGATTGTTGCTCTATTCCGCTAGGTATATTAACTTTATAGTATGGATCCAAGCTTGATGAACACGGTAACAGACAGGAGTATAATATTTCAAGCTTGGAATTTGGAAATAAAAAAGTTAACTTATTATATATTTTCAGTGTATTTATGAAAAAACAAATTATTTACACAAATTCTTTAAGCCCCTTTGGAGAGCAGCATGTAGCATGTATCTTTTGTTTAGTAAAGTTTAATTGAATTTCAGCAGAGCGGCCGACAAGTTAGCACGGGTTTGGTTTGACTCCGTAACACTCAGTATTAAGTCGTGGTTTTGTTAGTTTGTACTATTAGTATCTGTTAAAACAATATATAACTAGGCTTCCTTTTGAAACCAGACTATAAGACGACACATCCAATTTACTACGTCACTTTGCTATATAGTTTCTCTACTATTTACTACAAGAATATAAACAGTTTATAATATTAATTAACACAACAGCGGATTTTACGAAATTCCATCCCTAGGGCTACATGAGCGTTGCAAAATCGTATGAAAGTTCTATGTTTTCCAAGCAAGGACTAAGATTAAAAATTTTAAATGTATGCACTATAAGTAATGCTGTGGAGGTGCACTTATAATGCGTCTATAGAAATCAATACCCTATCAGTTGAAAACTAGGGGTATTTTGAATTTCCAAATTTCCACCCCTTAAAAGGTGGGAAAACAGAGAAATAAAATTTGTTTGGTTACTTGTCTGAAAAATTAAGCGTACTACTCCTTGTTTATTTAATAGCAACAACATAATATTTCATTTAGAAGATAAATAAAATACAGGTGAATTGTTATCAGCTTTTAATAGCAATTAAGTTGGTTCATGGAAAATAGTCATGAAGTTTTTCTCTAACTAAAATCTAACAAATAGAAGTAAATTAAATGATAATGGCATTCTCATAAGGCACTTTAGGCAAAGTGGTGCGCTTTTGTGACTAGAGAGTAGAGACTCTTTAAGGATCCGCTTACCTCTATATTTAATGTTACTTGACTAAACTCATTTAAGGAGATGTGTTCCTACATTATTCATATCCTTGATCTCTATTTTCCATAAACTATAAACAGTTAAAGTTAACAATATATTTGGCACTGGCACTTGCTCCTAAGAGTATTCACTAGAGTTCACTTATTCATAATATTTACACGTTAACACTAGTTCGTTTGGTCACTTGATCCGCCGCCTCAAGAAAACTTCTTGTATTTGTTCGTTGGTGAGCCCTTTAGTTTCGGGCAAGATTGTGAGGCCAACGATCAGGTCCATGATGGCGAAAAGCGCGAAGGAGTAGAAGGAGCCGTAGATACCGAAGAACTTCACCATGAACGGGAACACGGCGACGAGGAAGAAATTGAGGAACCATACGCTCTCCATCTGAATCATGGACGCCAAGCTTTGGACCTGGAAATCACAAAAATACATTGGTTAAGTAAGGACGAAGTAAGGAAAGTAGACATAAATTGCAGGTTAATTGTTATGAGATCGAATTCAAAAAATTAGAATAACCGTTATCATAATAATATAGTAAACGCATCACGAATATGAAAAATCTTACATTATAATATAAGGTAAAGATCTAATCGATAAAAAGTATTTACTAACTTTCATATACTCGTTTACATAAACGTGGGAGAGCCATGCTTCGGCACGAATGGGCCGGCTCGACCGGAGAAATACCACGCTTTCACAGAAAACCGGCGTGAAACAGCGTTTGCGCTGTGTTTCGCCGAGTGAGTGAGTTCACCGGAGGCCCAATCCCCTACCCCATTCCCTTCCCTACCCTCCCCTATTCCCTTCCCTTCCCTACCCTCCCCTATTCCCTTCCCTTCCCTACCCTCTCCTATTACCCTATGCCCTCTTAAAAGGCCGGCAACGCACTTGCAGCTCTTCTGATGCTGCGAGCGTCCATGGGCGACGGAAGTTGCTTTACATCAGGTGACCCGTTTGCTCGTTTGCCCCTTATTTCATTAAAAAAAAACTCATAGTCTCATACTACGGATTGTGATAATAATTTTTCACAGGATGATAAAAAAATAATAAAAAATAATGACCTCTGGTGTAAAAGCTTCAGCCAGTAAGACGTATGGTATACTGCCGGCTCCGAACATGAAGGAGAAACAGTAGACGAGGATCAAGACGGCCGTCAACCAAGCGGGCGCTATCATGGTCTGGAGCTGCACTCCCATGAGAATCAGACACAGTGCCACTGCTATGGAAGATAAGACCAACAGGATCTGAAATAAAACCAGTCAATTAGTGAAGCCTTTTAGTAGAAGTACATACGGATGCCCTACGTGTACGGACGTGTTAGAAGAATTTTTAAATACTGAAATGAAAAAAGTACTTATTATTATGTAGATTGAAGGAAGCATTCCTCAATATACAGTTTGTTACAAAAATAAGTGATAAAACTTTAGGGTGTGTACGTGTTCCTTGTAGAGAGTTCACTGTGAAAGTAGCAGCGCTGAAAGACGATAAATTTTTTTCACTTTTGTATGGGCAAGGGCCCGAGCGTCACGAGTTTCCCCACACAAAAGTGAAAAAAATTTTTGGTCTTTCAGCGCTGCTACTTTCACAGGGAACTCTCTACAAGGAACATGTACACACCCTAAAGTATTATCACTTATTTTTGTTACACCTTGTAGAGCAATACTCAAAGAAAGTTTTATAATTTGCTTGACATCAAGTACTATTAGAATTAAGTTTGAAACTCACTCTTCTTCCAAACTTGTCAGTCAAGACAGTACTGAGCAAGCTGCCCATGAGGAGTACAAATGCGAGCAGGACGGAGCACATGTGGGAGGAGAGATTCGGGGCTGCGCTGCTGAATATGTCCTTGGCGTACACTTGGACCGCCACCATACCCATCATGACCTAAAAGGGGAGAATGAAATGTTATTGTTGGTGTGGTCATATTTTTGTCTGCGGAAAAACTCTTATGTTGCTTAAAGAAAGTTACAGGAAGAATGCATGTTTGTAATTCGCAACTTACACGAGTGTGTAAATTAACTTTCGAAAAACGTTTAACTTCCGGAGGGATTAAACCATCGTAGATTTTCGAAGAAAAAAAATAAAATTTTATTTTCTGATAAAACATGTTACCTGAAGAGACAACGTTAGTCCTACAACAGTGAAGGCACGCCGAGACGATGGTGAAAAAACTGAAAAATACATTGAAAGTATAATTTGACTTAAAAAGTTAAAAATATTGAACATACATTTACTTCTTTTCTCAAAATATAATTTAATAGTTCGGGTTCCCTAGAATATTTTTTATTATTTACTGTCAAGCAAATTTTTCGTGAGTAGCTTCATTTTGATAAGACGAACAACAATTATTCCCTCTGCGAAAATTCTCGAAAGTGGTAGTAGCTTACAGAGAGAGAGGATTTAATATCACAATTTGATGGTCCTAAAATATGGGTTGTTCTATTTGAAGGACAATGGTACTCTTAAATAATTATTTATATAACTATTAACCTATCAATATACAAAAAATCAGCTGGTTAGGACTTAGGGTTCCGTTTTAGGGTTCCATAGTCAACCAAGTTTTGTTGATTACAGAACCCTAAAACGGAACCCAAACGAGCTGATTTTTTTATATTGATAGGTTAATAGTTATATAATTTAATAGTTACATTGTCCAACAAATAGTCAATAGTCAAAATCCATATTTTAGGACCATCAAATCGAAATATTAAATCCTTTCTATCTCTGTTAGCTACCACTTTCGAGAATTTTCGCAGAGGAAATTGTTGTTTGTGTTATCAAAATGAAGCTACTCACGAAAAATTTGCTTGATAGTTATTAAAAAAATTGTTCTAAGGAAGCAATACATAAAAACATAATACATAATTTTTCTGGTCACTTACAAAGTAATTTCCACGTCGGCATCTTGGGAGGCTCGGGCGAGTATTCTTCAGCACTGAGTTTGCTCTTTTCGGTTTCTTCCGGTTTTTCCTCTGCAAACAAAATATTTTTGTGTAAGTCATGTGCATGAATGACATTAATTTCGTTAGTTTTCATTTTTTTGTACTTACAAAAGGCAAGACTACAACTTTGAAGCTTTCATTGCTAAAATGTTTGTGCTAGGACACTTCCGAGGAGTTATAAATTGACTTATTTATTAAATCTATACATATCTATACATATCATAAATTAAGATCGTCGCTTTTTTTTCCTTCATGTCCCTTTGTTCCTTTTAATATTTAAAACTACGCAACGGATTTTGATGACTCTTTCAGTGTTAGATAGCCCATTTATCGAGCAAGGTTATAGGCTATATTTTATCACGCTAAGACTAGTAGAAGCGAAGAAATAGAGGAAAATGTGAAAGAAACGGGGAAAATTATTTGAAAGGGCTAACTTGAACGCGCTAATGTCAGGAACTACTGGTCCGATTGAAAAAATTATCTCAGTGTTAGATAGCCTATTTATTGAGGAAGGCTATAGGCTATATTTTATCACGCTAAGACTAATAAGAGAATGTGGAAAAAATGGGGGAAATTATTTGAAAGGGCTTATCTCGCGAACTACTGGAGCAATTTTTATGTTATTTGGCACAGATAATAAGCAGGATAAGGATCATAGGCTACTCGTATCGATTCTAATAATGTTTTCAGTGGTACGGCGTCGCACGGGTATATTTTATACCCGTGCGACGCCGGGGCGGGTCGCTAGTGATTATTAAATTAACCTAGTTTCTTCATAATTAAAAACATGTTAGGTAGTTTAAAATGTAAATAAAACGTACCAGTATTAACCGGAACTAGCTCAACAGACGGCGTTATCTGTTGCCTCAGTCGTGAAACCTCTTCGAGTACAATTTTTGACGATGTAGACAAGCCCCTGTAGTGAGCTATAGCTTTCGCAGCTTCCTGAAACATAATATCATACATCTTTGGTATACAAAGCTAAACCTAACAGACCAACCTAACCGACAAAGATGTTGGTACCCGCATTTAGGTATAGATTACACTCGCTGTTTACGAAATTTACAAAGGAACCCACGCGTAGTGGCTTAAGTGTTTTTCTTTTTAAGGGTATAATAATATTGTCTATGGAATATCTAATTTATAAAATTCGCTCGTGTCTGTGTTTCTGCGCGAACTTCTCCAAAACGGCTTAACCGATTTTAATAAAATGTTGTATGTACCATCGAGGAAATTGATTCCTAGGCAGTTGACGAACCTACGTCATGTGGTCGGCTTATGTCAATTCAATGTTAGCTGTGAATTGTGATGGGTGATGGGTCGGATGGGTTTGACTTAGGGTTGATTCAGACCGCAACGCGGCGCGTAGATGCATTTCTAAATTTATATATGGATTTGACAGATTCGCAAGACGTCTCACGCAATTAAAATCTGTCAAATCCATACAAAGTTATGCCACGCAGCGCCTCGCCTCGCCTCGTCGCGTTGCGATCTAAATTGACCCTAAGTCGAACCCATCCGACCCATCACCCATCACAATTCACAGCTAACATTGAATTGACATCAGATTTCAATCTGTCAAATCCATACTAATTTAGAAATGCATCTACGCGTCGCGTTGCGGTCTGAATCAACCCTAACGCGACCAAAATATTACTTAGGTCCACCATCTGCTTAGAAATGAACTTCTCTGATTGTACATTCGTTACGCCTGAGAATAGGTTTTTATCTGCTTTTTATATTCAATCTAGAAATAATTTATATGGCCGGGTCAGCTAGTCTATAATATAAAAATGAATCGCTGAATGTGTTGCTAAGCGCAAAACTCGAGAACGGTTGGACCGATTTCGCTAATTCTTTTTTTAAAATATTCCTTGAAGTACGAAGATAGTTCTTACGGAGTGAAAAATTCTTAAAAAAATTAAATTTCCTGAAAAAGTCTAAAAACAACACTTTTCTATACTCCCATACAAAAGTTAAAGAATCGACTGTTAGGCGATACGAAGTTCGCCGGGTCAGCTTGTTATTTATAAAATCTTTGAGACATTTGGTAATCACCTCTTCCTTATTCTTTCTCATCAAGTACACAGGGCTCTCTGTCAAGCACATCATGAGGGCTATGTAGAGGAGACAGACACAGATGTTTATCCAGATGATGTACCGGTAGGTAAAGAACCAGCCGAGTAGGTACGAGAATAAAACACCAAGGCAGTAGCATGCCACTGGAGCTGTAAAAAAATAATTTATTATAACTTTCACATCCACTAAAGTACTAAAATACGTATGCATCAAATAGTATCGCAGACACAATAGATTTTTAAGGATTATGCGGTAGCCGGCGGCCGCTTGGGGATTGATGGGTTGAGTATAAAAAAATCAGTAACATTTTAATAGGATGTAACAATTTTGGACAGTTCTTACCAGAAGTCAACATTCCTCTTATAGATTCTTCTGCTATTTCTGAAATGTATATAGGCGAATGACACATGATGGCTCCAACTGATAACCCACCGAAGAACCTCGCTGCTAAAATTACTTTCGATGATGTAGTCAGATCTACAACCAGCCAGGATATCTAAAACGAAAAAAAGCTTATAAGTTAATTTTCTTGTAGATTCCAGTGACTGTTCTACCCGCTTAGAAAAACTTTAATATTATTGTGTGATTTTATTTTACGATGCTCAAGCGACGAAACTAAAATTATAGACGCCATATTCGCCTATGCTTGCCTAATGCCTATGATTGACATGCACGCCATAGATAACATCGTAATTAACATGGCATCGTGGTTAATGGTCATCTATCATGGTCCAAAATACAGCACATGGCTTTTAAGAATTTAAAATCCATCAAACTTTTTAAGACGGCAAGTGAATCTTAGGAGTAATCACCAGATACTAACAGTCACAGGCAAGGCAAGGATGACTCCGCCTCTCTTCCTCCCAAACACACTGAGCAAGAACCCAATAGCGGCAGTTCCGACCATAGCTCCAAGGGACGGGATGCTGCCCACCAGCGAGCTCTCAAGTTCCGACATCGGCTCCGATAGAACTGTAGTGTTCTTCGCTGTGTACAGGTTGAGTGTGTACGACGGCCATACGTAGAGCAGGCCGACGATCAAGTTACCGAGAGAGCCTGGAAAAGATACAAGGAAGAATTTAGATGATACCGCATTAGAAGTAATGCATTGCAGCAGGGCAACTAAATTCTATCACGTAGTTTCGCTAACGCATTTCATACAAAAATGCCTTGACGTGTTTCATCGTTAAGCTGTCAAAAAAAATAGGGCCAGGCCACAACACTGCGTTGCGGCGTCGCATCGTATAAAACTACGACGCAGCAGAACGCATCGTGAAAATTTCCGATGTAAAGAGTGCTATATTAATATTAGGACATTTTTGCGTTGCGACATCGCATCGCATTTCTCTGCGATGTTGTTTTTGCGATACGACGCCGCAGAACGCATCGTTGAAAATTTCCGATGTAAAGAATGCTATACTATATGAAATTTTTGCGTTGCGACATCGCATCGCATTTCTCTGCGATGTTGTTTTTGCGATACGACGCCGCAGAACGCATCGTTGAAAATTTCCGATGTAAAGAATGCTATACTATATGAAATTTTTGCGTTGCGACATCGCATCGCATTTCTGTGCGATGTTATTTTTGCGATACGACGTCGCAACGCAGTGTTGTGGTCCGGCCCATAACCCTAGTGTAGTCGGATATTTAGACCGAAGTTTTAGTGATAATTTCAATTTATGAGTGCCACGGAATATTCTAGGTTAAAAAGTATATTTTCTCGTCATGCCGATGCGATGTTTTAAGATAGGGGCTTGAAATTTAGTTTTTAATTACAAATGTTTCATTAATAAATCAAATGGAATGCTACTTTGGTAAACAATCAGTAGAAATTTCCTGTATAAGGATTACGTTATCACAAATTAAGTAGAATAGAATAGAATAATTATTTATTTGCAGCTATTACAATAACATACAATAAAAATAACTTAAATTATGATAATATTGCAACAAAATAATGACGATTTCTAAATAAATCAGCCGCAAATTCGACCAAGCTCGGCAGTGTTGGCACACCTAGCAGGTATCCAACGCCGGTCTTCCTCTTGACACATTCCGTGACCTCACAGCCGTCCCAACTTCCCAAGTCTCCATTATTTCAATAGAAATTAACAATGAATCAGGTAAACATGCAATTATCAACATTTACTCTAAAATTATAACAATAATATGAAATCAACTAATTGAAATTTTAATAACAATAAATAACTAAAATTCATTAAACATTTGTATTAATAATTAATTATTAAGCATTAATATTACTCTATCAATCATAAAAACATATCATAACATTCCATATAGAAAACCTTTTGCACTTGTGAAGGAAAGAAAAAAAAATGGACATATGTCATAAATAAAAAAGAAGGCGAGGAAGATATCAACATTCAACACAATCCAAACACAATCCATAATCTACAAAATATAATTATATACTATCTGTGATCCTTAATTAAAATACTACCTATATTAAATTAGCATTCTATAAAGTTTGTTATATCTAACAGAATAATAACAATAATATAAGTCACAGTATACTTAATTTTGAAAGAGTGGTATTACTTTTTTTTTTATGAAATTGCCCCCTAAACGTGCAAACGGGTCACCTGATGGAAAGCAACTTCCGTTGCCCATGGACACTCGCAGCATCAGAAGAGCTGCAGGTGCGTTGCCGGCCTTTTAAGAGGGAATAGGTAGGGGAAGGTAGGGATGGAAAGGGAACGGAATAAGGGAGGGTAGGGAAAGGAATAGGGTAGGGGATTGGGCCTCCGTTAAACTCACTCACTCGGCGAAACGCAGCGCAAGCGCTGTTTCACGCCGGTTTTTTGTGAGGACGTGGTATTTCTCCGGTCGAGCCGGCCCATTCGTGCCGAAGCATGGCTCTCCCAGTCAAAAATTACTATACTAGTTGTAATGTTAAAACAGGATAGGTACATAACAATTAGGAAAAACAAGAGAAAATGTGATGCCAACCGAATCTAACAACGCTGAAAATAATAGCCAGTATATTAAACCTAGATCTGTGATAGCCTTAAGCCAGAGATAACCAACGCGAAATACAAATGCGCCAAGATATAAGTGTGATATAGGTGATATCACACTTATATCTTGGCGCAAGTTTTCGTGTGCTTTTTGTTCATGTAACAGAAAGTTTTTTAGTTGTTTTTTGAAAGATGCTAGGCTGTTTAAATTTCTAATAGGCGGAAGTATATTGTTCCAACATTTAGTAGCCGAGTAACGAAAACTTTTTTTTTTTCATAAAATAAGGGGGCAAACGAGCAAACAGGTCACCTGATGGAAAGCAAGAAATGGACACTCGCAGCATCAGAAGAGCTGCAAGTGCGTTGCCGGCCTTTTAAGAGGGAATAGGGTAATAGGGCAGGGTAGGGAAGGGAAGGGAAGGGAATAGTTGAGGGTAGGGAAGGAAATAGGGTAGGGGTTAGGGGATTGGGCCTCCGGTAAACTCACTCACTCGGCGAAACACAGCGCAAGCGCTGTTTCACGCCGGTTTTCTGTGAGAACGTGGTATTTATCCGGTCGAGCCGGCTCATTAGTGCCGAAGCATGGCTCTCCCATGTAGAAAACTGCCTCTGAATGATGCTGTCTGGTATTTCTCAACGGCTAATTGAGCTGAACATTGCCTTGAACCGCAAGACCTTAGGCTGGTCATTCGTGAAAGTTTTTCATACAGATATACAGGCTTTAACACACCAAATAAGAGACAAACCAGATAGAGTTTTCTCCAGTGTTTCATTTTTAACATAGAATGCTCGTTAAGGAAGGGTGTTACATGGCTTCTAGGTACAATATCGAAACAGAAACGGGCGCAAGCATTTTGAACTCTTTGTACTAGTCTTTTTGTTCCTGATGCTAAGCGTGGACCATATACAACGTCTGTGTAGTTAAGTTTTGATAGCACTAAAGACTCAACGAGACGGATACGCATTTCTGTCGATAGATATGGTCTTGCTCTGTATAGTATCTTTAAGCCTGTAGAAAGAGTTACTAACCAGACTGGTTATATGTTCCTGAAACCGCAGATTACAATCCAATAGTAATCCCAAATTACGTGCCACATACACACGTTCAATGGGTGCACCATTCATGATCACAGGAGTAATAGGATTCAAATGTCTCATTTGTGTAATGGAGCCACAGATCAGGTATTTTGATTTAGCAGGAGGAAGACACAAACTGTTTTTTGGGCCCACATCATTATACTATTGAGGTCCTCATTAAGTAATAAAATTGTTTTTTCTATATCACATGGCTTACAGGATATATAAATTTGAGTATCATCCGCATAGAAATCAAACTTGCAATGCCTTATATGGTTTTTTAGACCTGCTATGTATAGTATAAACAGCAAAGGGATTAAATTCAAACCCTGTGGGACTCCATTCTCTACATCCAAACTCTCAGATAACACAACAGAACCATCACTAAGAGAGACCTGAAAGTACATCTATGTTTGAAGAATTTGAATGTGTTATTACACTTTACGCAAACAAAACAGATAAAAACTTTGTGATTTACAATTTCAGTGATAAAAATCAAATGTAATACTAATGGCAACAAGGTTCTTATCATTTGCTATTTTATGTCACTATCATTGACATAGTGATAGCTGATAATACAGATTCTATATCAAAGTATATGGGCCGTATATCATATCAAATATTAAGTGGATCTTTTGATCTGCACAGCTTGCTTTACCAATAAAGATAATATTATTACACTATCTTTGAACTCTTTTTCAAGTCTAATAATATCAATTTAGTCTGATTTTTCAATTATGTTTCTGTTATTTACTTTCGCCTTTTAATCAAATCTTGAAAACATTATTTCATATTATATTATTATCATCAAAATTTCAGACAATAGTAATAATTTTATGCACTATCTGCCTCAAAAAAAAATAGATTGGACTAATTATAATCTATATCTTAGATACTTCTTTCCTAGTAGAATTATAGTGATAAACTGTTGATAGGATGATAAATTGTGGGATTCACTTAAAAATGTAAAGCCTGAGCCTTTTTTTTCGATAAAGTTACAATTACATTTGCCTCAATCTTAGAACTTTTGATTCATGAGGCTTAAACCTTAGTTTGAGAATACAGACAGATACCTTATCCTTTATAGCAACAGCATGTTTTACAACAATTTTGTTACGTGCTAGGGTTCGAGGATTTGGAGAGAAAGACCTGGTCCGTGACAATATCAATATTATAATATCAATAGTTGACTTTTTTTTCTGTTTATTCCATTACAAGAATGAGCCCTAGAACATTTTTTTTATTACTATCAAGCTAATTTTTGTGAGTAGCTTCATTTTGATAAGACGAAAAACTTTTTATCAGCGAAAAATCTTGAAAGTGGTAGCTAACAGAAATAGAAAGGATTTCATACTTTGACTTGATAGTCCTAAAAATGTGGATTGTTTTATTTGTAGGACAATGTTATTTTTAAATTATATAACTATTAACCTATCAATATACAAAAAATCAGTTTGTTAGGGTTTTGTTTTAGGGTTCAGTAGTCAACCAAGTTTTTTGTTTGAATTTCGTTGAAGAATTGTCGAGAGGTACCTATTATGTGACTCTTATAATACGAAAAATAATACGAATACAATAATTATTATTATAGTATATTTTATTATATATAAATTGGTGAACTTTTTAATACCATTAATTAATTTTGTTTACATTTGAAATACTACCGACACAGTTTTGAGAACTAATGAGATACTTAGCCAAAAGTAAGTCATCTTTTTGTTTTTAGGCCACGGACCACCTCAAAATTTAGGTCGTATATTTATCACAACTTTGAGATTCTACTGATACACTCAATGTAGCATACATTTAATGCTATTTCTTTAAAGTAAAGCCCATGAAATAGGTTTAAACAACTTTCTGATTCATAAGAACAAAATAATGCTATTTATTTATTCATAATAGCATTTTGCGTTTATACAAACTAAACTAGATGACGCCAGCAATCGCGCGGGAACAGTACATTTTTCCGAGGTAAAAGCTATGCTATGTCTATTCCCGGGACTGAAAGTATCTCCATAGCCAGTTCAGCGAAACCGCTGAACTGAACTGGCTATGGAGATACTTTCAGTTACCTCCTCACATCCAAACGGATGTGAGGAGGTAACGGACAGACAGACACACTTTCGTAATCCGTATTAATAATATTAGTATAGATAGCTAATATAAAATGAATTTTCAATTACATTTCACAACTTTATTTATAATTTAGCTTTACTTGAACAAAAATACAATTTATTTGTATTTGTAAATATAATCATGTTAATTTAGAGCAGCCGCTTATACAAAGAGCTGTTATCAACAATAATATTATACTCATTACAATATTGTAAGATTTATGCCTACAGTTGTTTATTACTGCAATTAGCCTACAAAATACTGTTCATAGCAATCATTTAGTTATATAATATATTCCTACACTGACTATCTTACGTCTTAACTTTTGTATGAAATCAGTTTTAACTCCGTTGCAACTTGTAGTTCGTTCTTATCAAGAAGGCAATGACAGAAAAAAACAGTTTTCATCCGCGCACTTCACATCCCCTCGCACTTTCCCAACGCATTTAAAATGTCACTGCGACTATAAATACTTAAAAAATTACACCCTCTTGGTTAAAAATATATAAATAGGTGGTGCTCATTTTGAAAAGTAATTTCATACCGAGCGAAAATCGTAACAATAATAGTGTTACGTGCTAGGGTTCGAAGGATTTGGAGAGAAACCTTGCTGACTCTCTTGAAGACTTTATT
This sequence comes from Aricia agestis, assembly GCF_905147365.1. Classification (NCBI taxonomy): domain Eukaryota; kingdom Metazoa; phylum Arthropoda; class Insecta; order Lepidoptera; family Lycaenidae; genus Aricia; species Aricia agestis. The sequence continues at coordinate 8,863,066 of NC_056406.1, read as the reverse complement.
CACTAGCACTAGGTCACACAAATAACTGGGTTCAAAACAATAAGCACTATCACTGTCCTAGGTCGTAGCCAAGTTGTAGGTTTCACTAGTTTACTCACTATAATTGATCACTTGTTTTCACTCCGAAGTCGCCTCGAAGATCGCTCAGACTAAACTACTCTACGTCCTCTCCCGGGTCAAAATCGGTGAACAGGTAAGAGGAGACGGACACACTTTCGCATTTATATTATTAAGCCTGCCATAGTTCATACTGATCGACGAGATTTGATTGTATTTAGAATTGAAATGGACTAGACACAATAAGGAAGTCGCATAGTGACTAAAAAAATAATATGTAATTTATAAATAATTCATAATTTTGTTATTATCATCAGCATTCAACATAAAGATTGTTTATGTTCTTTTATTTATTAGAATTTAGAAGACACACCTTTTCTATTCTTAACATATTTTAACTTTTCCTTATAGCAATAAAGTAGATATATTTATAATCATTTTAATTTAAATAAAATTTAAACATTTTATCAGCCTTACATGTCTATATTATAACGATAAGCATGGGCAGATAGAGATTAGGTACCATCCTATCATTGTCATCCAAAGTGATGAGTCAGCCCTAAGTTATCACTTATCAGTTATCAACTTATCACTCATCAGTGATGACTGATAACTTAGGGTCAACGCAGATCGAACGAAATGCAGCGGAAAGGATTTACGTTATTACGCAATTGAAAATAAACTTTAAAATTCTTACACTAAAGTGCGATAACGGTTTCCCGCGTATCCTCGAGGAAGCACGAGCATATTTTGTAATTTTATGCTCTAATTATTTTCAAGTGCACGGCGTTAATAAAATCCTTTCCGCTGCACTCCGTTCGATCTGCATTAACCCTAAGTTATCAGTCATCAGTGATGACTGATAACTTAGGGCTGACTCATCACTTTGGATGACAATGATTGGATGGTACCTATTCTCTATCTGCTCAGCTTTTCGTTATATTATGGAGCTCTCCTCTCTCTGCGCTGATCAAGAATGTTGCAGTTGATAGGATTTTTTGAGACCACTCAGTATGTTTCCTCCTTTTCTAGTAATAAATATTCACATCCGTACACGCATTACGATGTAAGCCAGTTTTTAGATTACCCAACAAAAATTTTGTCAACTTCGAAATCAACATTTTATCCAAAAAAAAATTGAGAATATAGCGCTATTGTAGCTCTGCATCTTAAACAGTAACTTCACAGACTGTCTCACTCTGGCCACGTACGCTTTCCAAAATGTTTATAGTGCAAAAGTGTGTCTGTCTGTCTGTCACCTCTTCACGCTTCAACCGCTGAACCGATTTAGCTGAAAGGTATGGAGATCCCCCCTGCGTGGTCTAGTGGTTAGAGCGTGAGTCTCGACAGCGGAGGTCGTGGGTTCGATTCCCGCGTTGGAAACATGTAGAGGCCTTCACAGTAGTGCGGCAGCAGCGCGACTTCTATACAATCGAAAGAGCGGAGCGACAGTCGCGCGGCTCTTTCGAAAGTACTCTACATGTTGCCAACGCGGGAATCGAACCCACGACCTCCAGTGCCACCACCTTTGGGTACGGAACCCTAAAAATAAAAAAACTGCAGACGAACATAATATAACCTCCTCCTTTTTGGAAGTCGGTTAAAAATGAACGGAACGATAAACGAAACAACGGGTAACCACAGCTAGTATGAAATATTTGATAGTCAATTAGTAAAATTCATTATCATTGTGATTTATCTGATATTATAATTTATTTTGAGATGGGATGGAGTATGGAGAATCTGTCAAAAAATTTGTGGATCTGCGATATTTAATATGCTTTTGCATGCGTTCAAACCAGTTTTTAAAACACTTATTTCACTCTGAAGTGGGGTAGTCAAAATGGCCGATTTGTACACGTAAATAGCTTCTTCAGGTGAGACGTTGACCACGAAGACTTTGCTTAATTTTGTGGAACGTAATAAAACCCTTAGGGCTCAAGGCTGTAAGGCGAATGAATCTAAAATTTCAACGTTTAGGGTTCATAAAATATACATCTTTGTTTGACCGGCGAAGTGCGAACATGCATTGTCATGGTCAGGATCATTCGAAGTCTTCAATTGTTTTTTCGAAATTCGGTGATGAGTTGATGACTTATGGCAAACAAGCTGTGGTATACCAGTCAGCGGTAACCGCTTTGCAATCTTTTAGTACAATACTGACGATATGACCACCCTTTGCCACAATGCAATGGAGGCAAACATTTTTTTTAAGTGCTCAGTAAGCATGTGCTTACTGAGCACTTAAAAAAAATGTTTTAGTTTTCTAGTTAGTAGTTGTTCTAGAATGAGCCAAAATCGACCAAAGTCATGCGACTTTGGTCGATTTTGGCTCATTCTAGAACACCCAGACAGTTGACTGCTGCTAACTTTTTGGATCATAAGCATGTAATAGCTCCCACACCGGTTTTCGGTGACGGTGGCTGGTTTCATTGAACCAGGCCAGCTACGCAGGAGTAATTTTATAGTGCCCAAGTACACAAGAGCACTCTCTATTCCTTTACTCTCATAACCCAGTGGGACGGAAGACCGACACGACCGGCGAGAGATCAGGCGCAGGACCGACTTATTACATGCCCATCCGACGCATAGATCATCTTACTTTTCAGACTATCAGGTGATCAGCCTGCATTTTCCTAGCCAAACTTGGAAATAAGATGTTTCCAACTCGGGAATCGAACCCATAACCTCCGAGTCAAGAGCCGCGCTCTATACCACTAGAGTCTAGACCACGGAGGCGTAAGCATATATACAAGACCCGTCACCATTGACCAAATTATAAACGTGCTTTGATTCTTCTCGGTTGAATCACTGCAGAGTTTTACAACAAAAACTAAAACGGACTGTTTTTGGTGGTCTCTAAGCAATTAGGTATCTAGCGAGAAATTAAATTTTTTACGCCAAGTTTCTCGTGCAGGATTTTTTGGACAGTGGTCTCTGAAATGCCCACAGATGCCTCTATTTCACCTATTTCACGGTATATCACATGACTGTCTTCGAGGATAAGCTGCCGAACGACTTCGATATTCTCTTGCGTTATGGCGGTTTTTGGACGACCTTCACGTGGCTGGTTACCGAGGCTACTGTAAACTTCTAAGACTTGGTGCTGCATAAATTAACACAGAAGTGATCTTCTCGATACGCTAAAGTCGCGATAATGCCCTTCATAAGTTGTAAAAAATTATCGCACGCTTTTCCTTTAACATTTCCATTTTCACCTTTGAATAGACGATACAATAAGACTATCCGACAAACATAAAAAAAATCTTTTGTTTTTGAAATCCAAATACAAAGAGATTAAATCTTATATGTTTTTTTTTTCAATGATCGCGGGAATAATACTAACGACACAACTTAAAAGGCAGCCCTCGTATCTGCTCACGTGCATTTTATCTAATTGGAATAATTTATCTCTTGTGCCAAATAAAATGAGACATACAAATAAGATTACGAAAAAGACGTCAAAACCTAATAATATAGTCTAAAACACGCAAAAGTTATAGCTATAACTCAAACAGTTCATATTAGGGTCAATTCAGACCGCAACGCGACGAGGCGAGGCGCGGCGCAGCATAAAGTATGGATTTGACAGATTTCAATTGCGTGAGACGTTATATACAGGGTATATAACGTCTGACGCCTCCGTGGTCTAGTGGTACAGAGCGCGGCTCTTGACTCGGAGGTCGTGGGTTCGATTCCCGCGTTGGAAACATGTTATTTCCAAGTTTGGTTAGGACAGTGCAGGCTGATCACCGCGCGCCTGATCTCTCGCCAGTCGTGTCGGTCGTCCGTCCCACTGGGTTTTGAGAGTAAAGGAATAGAGAGTGCTCTTGTGTACTGCGCACACACTTGGACACTATAAATTACTCCTGCGTAGCTGGCCTGGTTTCAATGAAACCGGCCACCGTCACCGAAACCGGTGTGGGAGCTATAATAATATAATAACAGGGTATAACAAAACTAAGTGATAATCCGTTAGGGTGTGTACATCTTCCTTGTAGAGAGTTCAATGTGAAAGTATAGCAGCGTGGAAAGACCACATTTTTGTTTCACTTTTGTATGGGCAAGCGCCCCAACGTCACGAGGTGCCCCATACAAAAGTGAAAAAAATTGGTCTTTCAGCGCAGCTACTTTCACAGTGAACTGACTACGAGGAGCACACCCTAAAGTATTATCACTTAGTTTAGTTACACCCTTTTCTCGTGGTTTGGACTATAATTAGCAACTTACAGCAGATAGTACTAATTAGGTGCTTGATTGATAACAAAATATATATAAGTAAATAAACATTAACTTTATGATAATAATCTATTGTTGCGCATGCGCGAAAGCTGCACATGCGCATTGAAAAATAAAACGAACATAATAGTTTTCATCAGTTTAAGTTTGAAATATTTCCGCAGAATTACCGGTGAACCCACCGGTTTTTTCGGGCTTTAAAAATCGCTAATCGTACAAAGAAATTGATAAGCTGTTTTTCAGCCGTTTATCTTTGATACAAAGTTCCCAATTCTGACGAATTCTCATAAATTCTCATAAATTGTAACACTTCCGGCAAAACTTACGTATAATAAATGGAAATTTTAAAATGAATTATTTCACATAACTTGTCGGTAAGGTATTTATTGGTATCAATCGATGCAGGATGTTTTACTCTACTACTTATATACTTCGAATTTGGGTCAGAATCTTTGAATTTATAAATGTTATAAGTACGTATACATCCTTAAATGTTAAAAATAAATAATAATGTTAGAAATCTTTTATAAAATAGATGTTGATCACTTAGTAGGTATATTGTTTTAAATTAAGAATCTATTCTACCTCCTATTTATTAACATAATAAGTATTTTATGTTATGTCGCATCATAACTTAAGCTTTCAAGAAAACTTTTATAAATTCTTAATTACTTATTACTTATTTTGTGTACAAACAAATATATTGAATTTTTGAATATTTTTGATAATTTTTACTTATTTGAAAATACTTATTTAAAATACTTTTCGTACTCACATGTTATTGCCGTTTGCGCCTGGTGGATTTTTCCCATTTCTGCTGTTCTTTCCACAACCAATTGTCAAATGATACAAATTTCTTACATATTTATCTTAAAACACGCAACAAGTCACAGAGGCATTACTGTGTTTAAACGATATAAACAAATATTTTACGAACGATAGCGCTCATATTCCGTACGTTATTTGCCGTGCGCTATTTTTACGCTTTAATATTGAACTGTCTACGCTTCGATATTATCTTCGGGTGGAAATTATCGTTTGTCATATTTATTGTCTCGCGAATCAGGAATATATAAGTCATTCGTTAACTGGTTTTATTTGGGTAGCTCACGAACGGGTTTGTTTAAAATTCTACGTTATTTGTCGTAAACAGTAACAAAATTATTAAGCGAGGTCGGCTCAAAGAAGCCGATCTCTAAAACGTAGTTTATATCCTACCTGATTCAAATGACGCCCATAAGCTGTCGTTTTCGTTTCATTGATGCAAAGGTGTGCAATTTATGGTGTGTAAACATTGATAACGTAAATGTGAAAATGTCAATGTGCTCGACGTTATTATACATAGGACATTGACAATAACCACGTTAACATTGTTAATATTGACTACAATAAATAAAATTATAAACAAAAAAACTTTTTGAAAAAAAAAAGCTTATTAAATAGTTTAAAAAGCAGAAAATAAATTTCTCCTCAAAAATTTTAACTAGTAAGTTATAATCCTCAATATATTCAATCAAAAAAAGCTTTTAAAAATATACGTACAACCCTAAGCTTTTCAAGTAAGTAGCCTGCCTATACTTTCGGCTTTTATGGCTTATCATTATTATTGTCTTTAGGGTGAAAATAGAAAGAAAATAGGCATCACTTTTTGCTATAAAACTTTCATAGTGAAATTAAAATACTAGTCGTGTGTATTAAGTTTTTCCCTCTAATGATTCGGCAGATGCTTGTGAGCAAACAACAACATAATTTTGCTACATTTTTCCCTTGAAATTATTTTGGCCGAACTAAGTTTTATTTTGGTTTGGCTTTTGAAGCAAAATCACTAAAATTTTATTTATTGTTACTAACAAACCGAATAATGCTCGGTAGTATCGATAATGGATGTGCCTAATTTTTAGTGGGTTTATAAAAAATAGTTGTAGCAGCTAGCTTATACGGCAACTATCTTCTATAACATAGCTTATAAAGGCGGCTACAGTCATGATTTTAATGGAATTACTATCTGTGCAGAGAGGATCATGATAAGCTTAATCAATGTCAAAAATTAAGTAACCAACATAGTGAATATCTATAGGTACATTACTAGGAAAATATTGGAATTTTACTTAAGTCGTTTATTTTAAAGCAAGAGCGTAGAGCTTATCACCAAGCTAGATAAGCAATAAAGAAATCTGACGTAACTATGAAATATATATATTTTTTTTATGAAATAAGGGGGCAAACGAGCAAACGGGTCACCTGATGGAAAGCAACTTCCGTCGCCCATGGACACTCGCAGCATCAGAAGAGCTGCAAGTGCGTTGCCGGCCTTTTAAGAGGGAACAGGGTAATAGGGGAGGGTAAGGATGGGAAGGGGATTGGGCCTCCGACAAACTCATTCACTCGGCGAAACACAGCGCAACGTGGTATTTCTCCGGTCGAGCCGGCCCATTCGTGCCGAAGCATGGCTCTCCCTCGTATATTGCGTTAAAAATCCACATGTTACAAGTACAAAGAATCCTCTTGGCTCTTACGTACATTGACAGTAGTTTATAGTTCCAATATTTACAGAGACCGCAGATGCCGCAAAAAATGTTTTATATTATTAAAAGCTTTTATTTAACTTGTTCTGTATGGACTGTATGTATGTAAGTATGTATGTTACGGTGGAATTTTGGAACTCAATTTTAAGGTAGATATATTTAACCGATTGATCTGAAATTTTGCATACGCGTTTAGTTTGGATGACCATGCACGATATGGTATGTGACATCACTCTAAATCCAATATAGCCGACCATCCAAGATGGCGAAATAATTATTTTCTATGCAGTCCTACAATATGGATATTAAATGGAAGGGCTTTTTGAGAGTAACTCGAAAACGAATGTAATTTCGTTCTACATCCAACATGGCGGGTCATCCAAGATACGGGACTGGTTATTTTTAATGCACTTCCGCAATATGGGTATTAAAAGGACTTACTAAGAGTAACTCGGAAACGAATGTAATGGCATTCTATATCCAATATGGCAGCTTAGCCGAGATAGGGGAATAGTTATTTTAAAGCACTTCTGCAATATGGGTATCAAATAAAAGGGCTCATTGAGAGTAAATTGAAAAATAATATTCAAGTCAATTAAGAATCGAATCGAAATCGAATTCGAAGAATAGTTCAAGTAAGAATCGGGTCACTTTTGTTAATTGAAATTTAACTTTTTAGTCATGCAGAAATCTAGCCAGAGATAACTAAAAAAACAAAAAATAAATTATACACAAAAAACTATTTGGGAAAAAGCTTTTATTTAAATAGCCTAAAAACAATGATATTCTATGTTACTAACGTAACTCGATTGGAAGTTTACGGTAGCAACGCGTTGCCACTTCGAAGATGCCTGCAGGCATATCTCACATACATAATGACATAACGAATATATGACTTGACATTGTCTTTTGAACAAAAAAGTGGTTACGCATTTATGAGAATCTTTTGTAAGACATTGCTACTCTAGTATTTTAGAAAATCATTGCCTAAATAGAAGAAAATAAATTTCTCCTTAAAACTTTTAACTATTATGCTATAATCCTCTTATTTGCATGATAATAAAAAGCTTTTATCATGCAAATTGTATAATATATTGAGGATTATAACTAAATAGTTAAAAATTTTATTTTCTTCTTTTTAAACTATTTAAATAAAAGCTTTTTTTCAAAAAGTTTTTTTTTATTTATTATTAAAAGCATTTCGATAAACATAATATTATTAAAATTATTGTTTAAAATTTAAATAAAATATTATTATTTTTCCATAATAATGTTTAATTGTAAACCCAAAATAGTAATGTTTAAAAAGACCGAAAACATGCGTTTTGTATTAAAAAAACAGCCAAGTGCGAGTTGGACTCTCGCACACAAGGGTTCCGTACCGTTATAGAGGAAAAATAGGTCAAAAAATATTATGTTTTAACTTAGAGTTTTATTTTATTTTTATCTAGCTTTTGCCCGCGGCTTCGCCCGCGTGGAATATACATAATTTCAGGAAAAAAGTCGTTATGTGCGTCCCGTTGGTACAACTAATATATTATATTCTGTGGTTATGGTCCCACATGCGAGTGTTCTTCGGTTCATATTTGTATGTAGCCGAAAGTTTTCCGAGTTTAATAAAAAATCTTTTAACTAGGTACATAATTATAATATAGCCTGTCTCACTCAGAAACACAATACTTACCAGATTTCTATCGGTGTTAAATTTTTTTGCAATCGGACCAGTACTTTTAGACATTACCTCCTACAAACAAAAAAACAAAACCTCTTTATTATATTAGTGTAGATTATTATTATAAAAGTAGATAACATAATATATAATTTAGGATTGTGTTGTGCCTACCTATTAATAGGGGTAGAAAGCATTTCTCAAACATGTCTCGTCGTTTTGTTGCAAAAGTCTAGGTATTTCTTTCTTGATCTTTTTTTTTTTTTTTTTTTTTAGTCGGGAAATGCCATTATGCATCCCCGGCAGTGCTGGGGAAGACAACCGGGGTATGTGGGACTCGCTGCGGCCGATGAGATGGTAAGTGACCGCAGCTCTACCCACTAAAACCCGACCGTGTTCCTTTCTGCGCCGCTACTCGCAGAACCACGGGAAATGTGGGGCCACCGCAGTTCTATCAGCGGGCGTCTGCCTGGTCGTCGGCAGACACGTCTGATTGAGGGTGTTCAGACACCCCCCAGGCCTAACAGAGACCCTACTAGGGCTTGTTTAGGTCATTCCTCTGTGTTTACGTCGCGATGCACTGGAACACATAGCGCATCGCGACCCGCTCGGGGGCTCTGTACAATGGACATCGGCGTCCCCACACCGATGCCCCGAGCTCCCCGGCTATGGCGGAACGTTTCGGTCGTCATTATTGACCCTACGTCGCCTTGGCCGGCTACGTCTTCGAGGGTCGAGTGCCTCCCGCTCGCGTATGCGCTCGGCCTCCTCTTTGGCGGCCATTACATGCTCAGCAAAGTCTTCAACCGCCCTCCATCCTTGATTGCTGCCCAGCATCGAGCGAACCAATGCTGGGAGCGAGGTGTCATATCCGATGGCGGCCGTGAGGGCCGCACGTTGTCCATTCCAAGAGGGACAGATCGATACAGTGTGCTCGGTCGTGTCCCTGTCTTCGTCACAGTGGTGGCATCTTGGGGTCTCTTCCCTTCCGACGATCTCGCACAGGTACCGACCGAAGCACCCGTGCCCGGTCAGCACCTGTGTGAGGCGAAATGAGAGAGTTCCATCCTTGCGATCAAGCCACTGTCTGAGTACTGGGCGGATGGCCAGAACTAAGTCCACGCTGGCTTGCGGCTCTTCTAGCCGCTCTTGCCACAAATCAATTGCCATGTCTCTCGCATCGCTCCTCCACCGACGTACGGCATCCGGTAGGGGGTTGCTGCCCCCCGCGCGGACCGCAGCGCAACGCCAGAATACATCGGCGAGGGCACGCGCATCCAAATCCCAGGGGATGGCCCCCGCGAGCAGGCAAGCCGCATCTTTGGAGATTGTGCGGTAGCCGCGGACTGCCCGGATGGCCATCACCCTTTGTAGTCTTCCTAGCGCAAGACTGTTTTCCTTGCGCAATCGGTCTGCCCAGATCGGCGCCCCGTACATTGCCATTGAGCGCACGACTCCCAAATAAAGTCGCCTGCAACTCAGGCTTGGACCCCCGAGATTTGGGAGCAGCGAGGCCAGGGCACCTGCCGATTTTGACACCTTCGTTTGGAGCTGTTTGAAATGCTCCCTAAAAGTCCATCTTCCGTCCAGGACGAGACCCAGGTAAGTCATAGATGGAGTGACTTTTATCTGGATCCCGCCAACTACTATCTCCAGTCCGGGTGGTGGAGGGTTCCGGGACCTGTCAGTCCTAGTCCGCGGATCTGACGGACGATCTGAGCGACTCCAGCCGTCGCGCGGACCACTGCCTCATGATATGTCTTGCCGCGACTGATGGCAAGAGTGTCATCCGCATAACAAATTTTCTCGACGCCTAGTATATCGGCGCCAGAGAGCACTTCGTCGTATCCTAAGTTCCACAGGGGTGGGCTGACCGGGAAACCTCTTCCTCGACAATGTCACGCAACCGTGCGACCGCCCCTATCGTGGATCGACCTGAGCGAAAACCATACTGGTTTTCGCTCAGATTGGGCCCGACGTTCTCTAGATGTTTGGAGAGACGCGCCGCCAGGATCCTTTCCAGCACTTTACAAATCTCGTCAAGAAGCACGATAGGTCGGTACGCCGACGGTTGGTCTTCCGGCTTCCCGGCTTTCCGCAGGAGCACCAGTTTTCCCGTTTTCCAACGCCGCGGTACTCGTCCCTGGACCAAACAGTTCGTCATGAGGGAGAGCACCTGCGGCTCCAGCTCCTTTATCGCGAGAACCCAGACGCGTCCTGGAATGCCATCAAGGCCGGGCGAAATATTCTTTCTTGATCTAGTATTAGTCTAAATCTAAATTATTTGATTTGTATTTCTAATACATAGAAACAAAAAATGCCTAAAATAATAAAATAGTATGGTAAAAATAGTGCCTTTTCGGCGCCAACAGCCCCGGTAATTTGTATTTCAAGGAGAGTTCTGCGGGGCTAAAAAGGTTACATTTAGCAATTCCTCTCAACCAATTCAGCAAATAAATTGTCAAAACTGTCAAACTGATGAATGTCAAATTAGTACAAATTACTAGACATGAATTGCAAGCAGAGTGACCATTTTGCGATTTAAAAAAAATGAATCATGTTATGATTCATAATATTATGGTTCGCCAAATCGACCATTTTAGCGCCGCTGCTTTTTTTTAAAATAAGGTGCAGATTATTGTGCTCACTTCATAATTTTTAGGAAACAAATAAAATATGTCTACAGAATAATATTATATTATAAAAAAGGGGTCTACAAATAAAAGAAGCAAGACTTTTTTTTATTGTTATTAAGACGTATAATATTCTTATTTATAATAAAATATATTTCTCCTGCAACTTCGTTTATTGCAAAAGAATCGTACTTTTCTTCGCTATGAAAAATATCCTGTAACGTTCGTAAAAATTGACGAACATATACACTTACGCATTACACATTACGATATTAGTGTGGATGTTAAGTTGTACGGTTTTTTTTTACATCCGATACATAAAATCTATCACAATAGTAACGCTAATAGTAAGTATACAGATATTTGTACGCGATTACTCGATTTAGAATCACCATACACGGCTATTACTTTTTTAATGGGCCAAAACGCAAGTATCAAGACGTCATCTGGCAACACAGGAACGCTAGCAACACCGGAACTTCTCTTCTCTTCACAAGTCACAACCCATCCCTGGCCAGGGATGCAACAACTATTCTTCTAAAAACGTATTAATTTTATTTAAGTATCTTATATTTTACATCTAACACACACTACAGTCCACAACTTTAAGTGATTAACACAAACAATTTTTTTTCTTATAAACAACCTAAAAACTTATAATTACTGTTTTTGACTAGATACAAATAAACTACCAATTTCCTAGCCTAAACACAAACTTAACAAGCTTATAATAAATTAGCCTCATACAAGATAACGCGAAACCTAACGGGTTAATGGTTTTGGCATTTGAACGATCATCACTTCTTCCGGCTCCTCAGGAATTCCAGCTGTATCTGTGCATTGGAGAGTCCCTTGGTTTCTGGCACCAGGAAGTAGGAGACGAGGAAGCATGCCACGCTGGCCACCGCGAACACGTAGTAGGTCCCGTACATCCCCAGGAACTTCACCATGAATGGAAAGATGTATAGCAGCACGAAGGAGCTCAGCCACATACTGATAATTTGGATCATCGCTGCTAGGCTTTGTACCTGAAAAAAATATTAGATAATAATAATAATAGCTCCCGCACCGGTTTCGGTGACGGTGGCCGGTTTCATTGAAACCAGGCCAGCTACACAGGAGTAATTTTATAGTGCCCAAGTGTGTGCGCAGTACACAAGAGCACACTGGGTTATGAGAGTAAAGGAATACCTTTACTCTCATAACCCAGTGGGACGGAAGACCGACACGACCGGCGAGAGATCAGGCGCAGGACCGACTTTTTACATGCCCATCCGACGCATGGATCATCTTACTTGTCAGACAATCAGGTGATACGGAACCCTAAAAAGATAAAACTGACTTCAAAATTGTACGTAATTAAGAGCCTTAAGCCTTATCTCAAAACTGCTTAACCGATTTTAATGAAACTTGTAGTGTTCCCTAAGTTGAACAACACCTGGTACGACAAAAAAAGAATTACTTAAATCGGACTTGAAGTTCAGGAGATATGCGAACAAAAACACACACTGTTGAAATTTGGCACATTTGTTCAGACACTGAAATAGACTAACTGCTATATACCAAAACTACCCTCGAGGCAAATACTGCGGGCATCAACTTACTTCGGGTATAAACACCTCAGCTATTAATAGAAACGGCACAGTCCCGGCTCCGGCAGAGAAGATGAAGTTGTAGCACAGACACAGTACCGCCGACAGCCAGGCCGGCGCGAACGAGATCTGCACCTGGACGCCCATCACCACCAGGCAGACCAGCGAGCCGAGACATGACGTCATTAGGAGAAACTGAAGCAAGAAAGCTAAATAGTACGGTACATGCTTCCATGCTAATATATTATCTACTTAGGTTGGGTTGTTCCAACTAACTTTAACTATAACTGTAACTTTAACTATAACTTTAACTATAACTACAATTCAAAATGTCAAATCTTTGGTTAGAGTCAAAAATGGACGCCATATTTAACCATAACCTTGAGCTCGACAAGGCTTTAGATATGCACGTGGCGAAAAAAGGAACTAACGCTGTCATCATACAAAAACGCCATTTTTGACAGTTCTCCTTTACCAGCAGCGCTCCAGCCCACGTTTCATTTCAAGCCTTGTCGGACCAGCTGTCATCTGTCAAATTCTGTGGTCAAAGTTAAGGTTAAAGTATGGAGTGTAGATGGAGGAGAACTATCTCTGTATGTAAAAAGCATATGCTAAGTTTATGGTAAAAAGTGTCCGCTGAAATGCGTTAAATTAGGGTGGCGCTACATTAGCAACAGGGTAAATTTTAAATCATTTAGCAGCTTTTATTTCAGCTATTTTAGGTTATATTTTAAAAGTATACTTCAATTTATATTTTGTCACCAATAGCTACATACATTCCATAACCTTTGCTGCAGTTAGCGCCACTCTTGGAGGATTTTTCAGCTGTTATTTACTGCGTACAGCTGGACACTTTTTCAAATATCCCCCATATAAGATAGTTCTCCTCCATCTACCCTCCATAAGTTAAAGTTAAAGTTAGTCTTAACTATAACCATAACTTTGACCATAACTTTAACTTTAACCATGCCTCTGGTGCAACCCAACCTTAATAAATCTAAAAGTGCATCAGCTGTTACTTTATTCTGTCTATTTACTATGAACTGGAATTCCTTCCGGGGTAAAGAATAATTTCTCTACATCAAATGATATAGAGATATTCTTTACCCCGGAGAGAACTTCGATTAGTAACGCATAATAAGATAATTTCGGCGAAATCAAACTTAGCGCGACATCTAGTAGCTAATGTCAGTACCATATTACAGATCCAATAAAAGTCCGAAATAATTATAATAACATGCACTTAGCGTGCTATAAGCATATAGCTGTAATATGTATGAGTTAGAGAATGGGAACTGCAAAATGATAATATTGTTCACTTACTCGTCTGCCAAGCCTATCAGAGAGCACGCCGCTCATGATGTTACCCAACAGTATGACCACTGCTAGCAGCACTGAACACAAGTTGGAGGAGAGCTTTGGAGCTGACTGTCGGAACACCTCCTTGGCATACACTTGTACAGCGTTCCCTCCCATTGTGTTCTAAAGAATAAAGAATCCTTATGTTTACAATAAAATTTTGTTTACATGAAATCAACAAATTATCTATACAAAAAATTGAAATGTTTATAACTAAAATAACCAAATATATATTTTTTTACTTCTATTAAATTAATAACAATCCAAAAAAGTTCTCTTAGCAGAACGTGGTTTCGATCCACGGACCTCTGGGTTATGGGCCCAGCACGCTTCCACTGCGCCACTCTGCTTATAACTGTAATGGTGAAATTCCGGTATATAAACTCGATCCGTATTGAATAGCAAAAAGTTCATCTAATGTTGCTATTTTATTTTAAAAGGAGAGAAAAAAAATTAAAACATTTTAATAATATCGCAAACATTATTTTTGAGTGTACTTACAGAAATAAAATAGATTAATAATAAATAAAGTATTATTTTATTACCTGAAGACCAATAAGAAGAGCCACAATAATCATCGCTCTTCGTGTCGACGGTGAAATAACTGAAAAAAAACAAAGTTTTATAATAAGCTTACTTCTGTCTTAGGCAGTCGACATTTAGTAAATGTTAATTTGTAAAGGTACTAATAATATTTAGGAGGCAAAGTAAATTAATAGATTATACTTACACAATAATTTGTAAGGCGGAACTTTTTTTTTTGGAATTTCATCTTTCTCTACATTTGTTTCATCTGCAAATACATATTCAAAATTAATTTTGCCATCTTACAATAATTTTGTATTTACTGTAAATTTAGTTAACTTTTGTCTTTTAGACTTATAATTAGTAAGTAAGTTGATATTTACACGTACCTACTATAAGAGTCATAAACAGTCAAGCGTTCTACTTTTTCATGATATTATATCATAATAATAATATAACTCATATAAGCTTCAGTAATAATATTATTTCCATGTCCTTAGTTTAAAAAAAAGTTTTTTTTCCACTTTGGATAATATTTTTTTGTTACCTGTGGGTAGAAGTTCAACAGCTACATTTATTTGTTGCTTCAGTTTTGATAGCTCGTCCAAAACAACTTTAGAAGATATTGACACACCTCTATAGTAGGCTATCGCTCTGGTAGCATCCTGAAAATAAAACAATGAAATATAAAGTTTAATGTTGGGTTGCACCAACTAACTTTAACTATAACCGTAACTTTAACTACAATACAAAATGTTTGGTAAAAGTTAAAAATGGACGCCATCAAGACGCCATATTTAACCATAACTATAGAGCTCGACAAGGTTTTAAATGCACGTGGCGAAAAAAGGAACTAACGCTGTCATCATACAAAAACGCAATTTTTGACAGTTCTCCTTTACCAGCAGCGCCCCCACCCACGTTCATTTATAACCTTGTTGAACCTTGAACCTTGATAAACCCAGCTGTCATCTGTCAATTTCTCCGGTCAAAGTTAAGGTTAAAGTTAAATTTGCCTTAACTATAACCATAACTTTAAGTTTAACTTTAACCACGCCTCTGGTGCAACCCAACCTAAATTAGTACAGCTCCGGATTCATAAATAGGCCGTTATGAGCCACGGCTTAGGGCAGTGTTTATAGACGCCACAGATTTCGTAAATGGGGCGGCCGAAATACTTTGGCTGTTTGATAAGTTCTCGGCCTTAAGAATTTATTCAATTTTAAATTGAAATTAAATAAAAATATTTATTTCTAAATAGGTTAACAAAGTTAACACTTTTAGAACGTCGTCTACGTGAGGCCTACCACCGGTTCGGGAACTAACCCGTCGAGAAGCACCGGCGTAAGAAACTCGCACGGTGCCACCTTTTACCAAAAAGGCGGAAAATTACAATAATACAGGTAGTTTATTAAAAAATTCAGTCCGTAACTAGAAGATATGGCTTTAAAAATCTCTTAAAGTGTCTACTCTCATAAAAAATATAAATTCGGCACTGGGACATACCGCTATGCTATCATATAGTGCGACTGTACGAATGTATCTTGCATAATATAGTCTTATCTAGAAGCTGTTAATACAGGTTCCCTAGAACATTTTTTGACTTGTGTAATCCGTAGTCAACGAGGGCCTGTTGATTACAGAACCCTAAAACGGAAACCTAAGCAGCAAATTTTTAGAATTTTGATAGATAATTTATTATTTATATAATTTATATTCGTCTAATCAAAATGAAGCTACCTACTCACGAAAAATTAGCTTGATAGTTACAAAGACCAGACGTACATATATTTTCCTTAGTCTATGATAGTTGATAGTAATCAAGTCAAAAAAAATGTTCTAGGGAACCTGTATGTACTATGTAATATTTGTTTTAGCCTGTTTATAATTCCATTGCAGGATACAGACTCATATTGCGGCATTGGCGGTCATACTGGAAATCTGAAGGGGAGCTCCAGATTTCCAGTATGACCACTAAATGCGTTTCATTATATCGTTTTTATGGAAATTTAGAAACTTAAATGTTTGACATCTAAGGGCGGATCCAGGGGGGGGGTCATGGGGGTCATGACCCCCCCCTGGGTTGGGTCCAGGTCCTACGCCAAAGCTGGGTCCGCCCTTCAATATGGTTTACATATTTATCAATAGTACCTCAAGTCGGTTCATCCTCAGCAAGTATATCGGCGTCTCCGTGACAGTCATCATCAAGGATGCGTACGTCAAGCACACCGCTAAGTTCACCCAGATTATGTACCTGTACGGCAGGAACCAGCCCAGTAGATATGACGCTATCATCCCTATAGAATAGCCTGCCAGAGGAACTAAAAAGCAGTAGTAATTGAAAAGTACTTGAACTTCATATGATATTAGTATAGAAATCACGAACATAGAATGATATTGAAATCGTAGCACCTCCATCGTGGGTATCGCAGATACAATAGATTTTCAATTGTTATGCGGCAGCCGGCTGCCGCTTGGGGATTGATGGGTTAGTGGTGGATTAAAATTACAAGTTGATAAATAAAAAGCTGATACCAAGTTGATGAATAAAAAGGGGATGCCTTAAAATAAGAAGTAGATAAACAAATAGCTAAAGATGCCTTACTGGAAGAGAGCTGTCCTCTAACAGAGTCTTCCACAACTCCAGATATTAATATCGGTGTCAGAACTATAATCGATCCCACTGATATGCCAGTTATAAATCTAAAGAAAACTATCACGACTGGCGACCTAGTGTAGCTGATCACGATCCATGATAACTGAAAAATAACGTATAAATATAATATAGAACTATAACGTATAGATATAATATATAACTATAACGTATAGATATAATATGGAATATTAGGCAAAGGACAGACCATTACAGAGGCCGCTACTAGCTTTAACAGTAAAAATCCGACCAAAATCCGACATGTTGCAAACCTCACATCCGAATATTGACCGAAATGTCAAGCGTCGAAAAAAATGTTTTTAATGTCTGTGCTAGTGCTGTCGTCTAGCGTGAAAACATTAAAGTCTTCTATTACATTTTTGATGTCTGCCAAATAGACACAGAAGTAAGATCTAGTAAGTTTCCTATGGCTCTAGTAAGGTATACCGTATGATGGTAAGTAACATAATTTCTCTATGGTAACCACGGAGCTAATACAAAGATGGTAACATATTAGGTGCATTTATCGACTGATAAATAATAATATTGTGTTCATGATCTCCCAGAGCTATAAAATGTTGGTTTATCCATTAGAAGATAATTGTGTTATGTAATTTTTGGAAGTACTGGAATTTTGATAATAATATCATCCCTGGGCACGACAAAATAGATGATTTTAAACGTATACTCGTAGAATATTGAAGGTGACAATAATAAATGAAGACGTAAGTGGATGAAGTGGGTACCTAACAAATTGAAAAAGTTGCATAAATAGAAGCTTTTTAGGACCGGGAAAGAGATTTGAAATAAAAAATTACGACTTTATGTATAGTCAGATGATGAAGAAGGTAAGTTACAAGATTTGGATTTTCATTTAAATGGATTTTAATAAAAAAATTCAAGGGAAAAATGAGCACTTGCCCTTCTCAGGGCGAGCGAAGCGAGCTGCGAGCACTAATATATTATACTAGATGTCCCGCGCGGCTTCGCCCACGTAAATTATGAATTTTACGGAAACCGTACATTTTCCCATAAAAAATAGCTCTTATATCCCTACTTCCTTCACTTGGTCTACTCTATATCTGTGCCAAATATTGCCATAAAAATTGCTCCAGTAGTTCGTAATTTATAATATTTCCCCCGTTTTTCCCACATTTTTCCGAGTTTCTTCGGTCGTATTAGTCTTAGCGTGATAATATATAGCCTATAGTCTTACTCGATAAATTAGCTTTCTAACACTGAAATAAGTTTTTAAATCGAACCAGTAGTTCCTGAGATTAGCGCGTTCAAGCAAACATACTCTCAAGCAATATTAAGTATAGATTTTTTTCAATTATCGCTTGAAAAACTCGAGTCTCGATCTAAAAGACTATGAAACGTACCAATAACAGGGTCATTATAGGCTCATAAGTCATAACCATGGGACGATGTATGGTATACAATTGTAGTGATGATGATGATGATGAATGTAATTTGCATAGTAGCATATGCTTTCCGTTCTTAAAACAACGCCGAAACTCCCAAACTTGTATCTATAAAGAATCAGGAGTTCTCTCAGCACCTTCCGAACCACGGTATACCAGGCATAGCTTTCGGTGCAAAATCTTACTTGTTGGTAGCATATTCTGCTTAGAATACTTCTCACAAAACCGAAGTCACCACATGTTTCCATATAAATTTTGAGGAGTTCCCTCGATTACTTATGCATCCTTCATCAGATCACCACTTTTGTGAATATAATACCAAATTGGGATGATACCCTATATACCAAAAGAATTTTTTTGAAAATCGGTTAAAATTATAGCCTATGTGTTATTCTGATGTATAAGCTATATTATTGTAAAGTTTCATTAAAATCCGTTCAGTAGTTTTTGCGTGAAAGAGTAACCAACATCCATACATCCACACATCCATACATCCAAACAAACTTTCGCCTTTATAATATTAGTAGGATCCCACAACCTGAGCACTTCCTATCTTAACTATCGCGCTTTAACATGGTAATTCTCATTTATATTATGTAGTCTGTGTTATCATCAGTCAGTCAAGGTTTAAAAACTACCTTAAAGATTATTACCACGCAGAAAAACGAAAAATGTTATAAAATGTTAGATATTCTTTCATCCACTTACCTCTTAAAATCTAAAACACTTACCGTGATCGGAATCACGCCTATGATACCTGATTTCTTAGCTCCATATACGTTACAGAGTAAACTGAAAAATATACATCCAACGATACCTCCCGCAGCAAGTATGCTTCCTAATAGCGAGCTTTCTACTGCTGTCATGGGTCTGTACAGCATAGTGTTGTTACCAGTATACAATTCTAGTGTATAAGACGGCCATACAAATGTCAAGCCGCAAATACAGCTCGCAAGGGAACCTGAAATACGAGACAAATGTGCGTAAACCTGAAGTGTTTGTAATTCCTAGTTGATCAAGTTTTAAAAATATTGGACGGATGGATAGTTTTGAGTTGTTAGTCATGCTGACTAAAGTTTAGTCTCTTGTTTGTAGAACAGCTTGTTATGTGAACAACAATGTATTTTTTGATAAATTCGCTTTATCGATCTCGACATAAGAACTAAATTCCTTTAAGACTCATATTTTAAAAACTCGTGTTTTTCTCGCCAGCCTATTCCGAATTCTTTTGATACACACTTCTGCCACAAATATAAGTACAACTCCTTACACTTTTTATTCAGTCATAGTTTGATCTTTTTAAACTTCTTATCTCTTTGCACGGTATGTAAGTAGGCATATTATAAAGATAAGGTTATGTACAGAGTTGTTTCCAGAATTTTTTAAACTAAACCAAACTTATTACCTCTTACACAAAGACTGAAAACTTTTTAGACAATATTGTATTTGAATGGGAACACTAATCTTTTGAAGTAGTTAAGCAATCCATCGTTAATTCAGCCTCGTTTTTGTCACAATTTTTTCTCTTATCACATTAGTAATCTTATAATTTCTACTTACATATGACTGCAGTACGCGCCTGCCGTAGCTTACCCATGTTTGTGCATATGTAATAGCGAATGTATGAAACTTTCAGGTTTTATAGACGTCAACGCTTGCGCTGCCTCATTATGAATTGCCCCAAGATTAGGAACAATTGTTATAAGACGGAAACAAATATTTTCATTGATAGGTACATGTTATTTACTTTTTTTATATAATTCCTTTATCATATAAGTGCGTAAAGTAGAATGCGGCACATGTCGTTATTTGCGTGACTTTATACTATGGCCTATAATATTATATATTATTTATTTATCATCAATAGGACCTCTTTCGTTTACGATAGATCTAAAATGTTCATTTTTGTTATTGTGAATTTTATATATTTTTTCTTTCCTAGCTCAGTTGTTAATAATATTATGTTTTATGGTTTGTCAATATAGTATTACATAATAAATATTAAATATAATACAGGAAATACAGTGGGTGGCCAAATTATTATACTCAGTGTAAGTGACTTCAGTTATTGCCGTCCTATGAAAAACCAAAGTTTACCTGTGACAATATCTATTTTTTTTATGAAATAAGGGGGCAAACGGGCAAACGGGTCACCTGATGGAAAGCAACTTTCGTCGCCCATTGACACTCGCAGCATCAGAAAAGCTGCAGGTGCGTTGCCGGCCTTTTAAGAAGGAATAGGGTAATAGGGGAGGGTAGGGATGGGAAGGAATTAGGGAAGGGTAGGGAAGGGAATAGGGTAGGGGATTGGGCCTCCGGTAAATTCACCCACTCGGCGAAACACAGCGCTAGCGCTGTTTCACACCGGCACAGTATAGCAATATTAGATATGTCATATTGCTATACTGTGACGCCGGTTTTCTGTGAGAACGTGGTATTTCTCCGGTCGAGCCGGCCCATTCGTGCCGAATAGGGAATGCAATCTCGTTCTCGCGAGATCTCGGCCTTTTTTAGCGAGATTGATCTCAGACGAAAAAAAGGCGAGATCTCGCGAGTTTGACGAGAGACGAGAGAGGTCCTGAATTTTGACTTCTCGTTATTTTGTTAGTTATAAAAGAACTATTTTATTACTAAAAGATTAGTGTTTGATAGTGTGTTTTTATAATTCTGGACGTCACGTTATCGTGGACGCCGGCTTCCACGATAAAACGTTGTTGATAGAATATTGTAGATACGTATGTCAAAGTTTACTACTTAAAATTATAGACAGTTACATCAAACAATGTTTGATGCATAAAATTCTATTGAAAAAAATCGCGAAAATGAATGTTAATCTTATAAAACTTATAATATTTATTACTTTTTTTTCGTACTTAATTTATTCAAATATTGTGATTATTTGCCAAAAAACCCACCAAACTGCTAATCTCGCGAGATCTCGAAATTGGCGAGATCTTGCGGTATTGTATTCATAAACTCGCGGGATCTCGCTTGAGCCCCAATCTCGCAAGCTTTGCATTCCCTAGTGCCGAAGCATGGCTCTACCACGTATATCTATGGACGCTTTACACCACGTCAGTCTGGCCCCGTGCTCCGTCTTTTTTGTTCCGTCGGCGGGATTCGAACCCACGACTCCCGGCTTGAGCTGCCACACATTCAACCAATTGAGCACAGAGGTAGTCAACGTCTCAATGAGTGCTAAACGATTGGCGTTTGCTAAAGTGCAATATCCATTAGACTAAGAGCGGGTAAACATTCTGCGCGTGGAAGGTGGAAAAAAGTTATTATTGCATTTTTTTATTATTATGAGGTTAAAGGCGTAACCTTAGTATGACCCAATTGATTCAGACCCTCTAGGACAATTCACAATTGACAGTTTGTTCACCGCAGGCGACTTGATGATGAAAGCTGTGTTGTTGAACGAGTGAAATCTCCTTCGTCGGTTACGATATGGAGCGAGATTAGCTCAAAGGGGAACGGTCGACTGCATTTGGTGGAAGGAACCATGCGTCAAGACCAATACCTGCCAGTCTTGCAAACTCCTCTCAACACCAGATGGCTGAATAGTAGCCGGCACCTGTATTATACATTTTTGTATCAGCAAATTTATTCTAACAGCACTGCCACTCAAGCTATGCTACTTTATCACGCTTTACTTTTATTACGTTCAATAACATAGTTGATCGTATACTAACGTAGAAAATTCATATCCCTGCCTAGGCACTTTATTTATTATTTTTAGGGTTCCGTACCCAAAGGGTAAAAACGGGACCCTATTACTAAGACTTCGATGTCTATCCGCGAGCGCTACTTTTATAATTGACTCTGTTTAAGGAACAAATACTCATTCCATGGTAGGTTGCACAATACACACAATATATTATGTAAAATTGGTTGTCAAATTGCCATTGATAACTATGATAGGATCGATCCTTCAATTAATTTAAAACAAAACAACAATGATATTTTTGCTTTAAATTCATTAGCTTTTTTACCGTGATATTTTATTAGTCACTTGATAAATTTAATAGCAATACTTACATTTAAAAGTACTTTTACCAGTATTTCGGAGTTGAAAACAACAATAATAATTATAATACGTTATCAATTATCATAATAATAGATCCTTAATCGCTTGCCTAGTGCCAGTGCTTAGCCTAGTGCTTAGCCTCTAGTCTATTCAACTAAAGTGCCTCATGTGACAAAAACCCTTTATTTAAATAAAAATATTTTTAAATAATCGGCGAAGTGCGAATCGAACTCGTGTACGAAGGGCTCCGTACCGTCATAGAACGAAAAAATAGTAATATTTTTGTTTGTATGGGAGCTCCTGAATTATTTATTTTGTTTTAATTTTAATATTAAAGTTCGAATATAATTAAAGATTTTGTGGATATTTCAAGTGCCTACCTGTTGCCATTACGGATCACGAGCAAAAAAAAAGCCAAAAAAATCACGTTTGTTGTAGGAGCCCCCCTTAAATATTAATTTTATTTTGTTTTATAGTATTTATTGTTATAGCGGCAACAAATATTCACAATTTGTGAAAATTTCAGAAGTCTAGCAATAGCGGTTCTTAAGATACAGCCTGGAAACAGACAGACAGACAGACGGACAGACAACGAAGTCTTAGTAATAGGGTCCCGTTTTTACCCTTTGGGTACGAAACCCCGAAAAAGGCGGTATCAAATATTGGGCGCTTGGAAATAAATAAAAAATCGTATATAAATAGACTTTGGTTTAATGTGGTTACAACATCAACAAATCTTACAAAATGTAGAATATATTTAAAGAACTAGCGACTTAACAATTACTTAATTATTATCATTACAACATACTCTAAAATATTTACAAATCTTAAAAAAAATTTAAACTAAAAACCTAAACTAAGTGAGCCCCTAGATAATGAATTTTATTGTGATGTATCATTGAACAAAATTATTGAACAATTTATTTGAAAATAAGATTGAAAGGCGGGTGCGTTCAATATCAACCCTAGACGGTCAATAATATTGCACAATACGGGAAATTGCACAATAAAATTGATCGTCTAGGGGACCGCTTACAAACAAAACAGATCAGTCAAATCCTAGGCTTTAACTTCGTTTCTCGTTTTTCTTTTCTTCACGAATAGTATTTGGATCTCGTCGGCCGATAAGCCCTTGGTTTCTGGTAAGCAGAACTGGCTGTAGATGGCGGTAAGGAAGCAGACGACGGAGAAGACGTAGAAGGTGGGTCCCAGACCGCAGGCTTCCACCAGGGGGTTGAAGATTATGAGAGTGACGAAGTTCATCACCCACATGCAAGCCATGGAGAAGCTGTTGCCGATGCCACGTACCTGAAAATTCAACACAGTATAATTAACGGTTGTCTTAAAATTCGTATATTTTTAGGAAAAGTTTGTGACCTTTTCTGTTTAACTCTTAGTTGCTCAAAAATATACCTAGAGTTTCCGGACCGTACATTTGCAACAATTAAAGAACAATGTATCCTATTTTTCTATCAACATCGGTCCAATATTCTAGACTTGTCACATAGAATCATAATATTTTTTATGATCATTTTTGAAAAATTATCATCATATTCATAATTTATAACTCCTGTTTTAATAATTTGATGAACCTATATTTTCCTGGTCGCTATCGCTAAAGAAAGAGACAACTGGTTTGCCTTGGAGGAGGCTTTTACCCTCAGGGTGTCCATAGAAAAATAACAAGCACAAAATGATAATAATAGAATATAATATTAATAATTATAATTACGAACAATACATAACAAATGCATGTTAAAACTAATTTATTATGAAAAATTTTAGTTCTGCTTATTTCATCTAATAATATAATAATTATCAATTTGATTTTTACAATAATAATTCATATACATTAATTACTATTAATGTATATGAATTATTATTGTAAAAATCAAATGTTCTTTTTTTCATTAAATTTCTTTTATGTATTTTTTATGGAAATCAATAAAGCTTTCTTATTATTATTATGTTTGTGTAAGGTATTCCTTGCTCACGGGCAATTAAATCTTCTTCGGCCCCACGCATGCCTTTGGAAGGCATGCGTGGGGCCGAAGCCAGCGCGTAGAGGCCCGTTACACAGTTTTAATCTAAATGCTATGTGACACTGGCCGGCGACTCTCCCTGTCCGCACTATGGGAGTACAACCAAGGAGAGCCAGCGGTCAGTGTAGGACTATTGCAGGGAATGGATATTAGAAATGATACCGGGCTATGGGGTGAGGTGCTAGTGGACTGGGTAACTGGAACTATGGAAGGACTATGGCGTCTGACGGTACAACGTGGAAACATGTATCATAAAGTTGGCAGACGGTGACTCGCCATTCCTTTGAATGGGCCCCTCAAAATGGTCGCACGCACGGTGCACCGAGGCGGCAACATTGACAGAGCGGCTTGAGGCAGGAGAGGTGTCGCTGGACTTTAAACGCCGATCATTTGCACCCTCAGAGGGTCCCATCACGTCGCCCACTCGCCACTTACGCTTCACATCCTTCCTCCGAGCCGAAGCTCTTGCGACTCCACTCTGACCGGCCGGTTAAGGCAAGGCAGAGGTAGGGCCTGATTCTCCGTCAGTGTTCACTTCGGCCGGAAGGCAAGCCGGAGATGGAGAACAGGGGCTTCCCTGGGAGCACTCGGGTTCGTGGGGTCGCTACTCTCCAACAGCTCGCCACAAGCTGCCTTGCGGGCTTATTATTATTATTATATTTTCCTGGAAAAGCGCGAACCAAAACCAATGTTGTTGACTATCATTAACTTGACGTAACCCAAACAGATAACATATTAGGACCTCATAATATGCCTTTGAATCAATTTCTTCGATGGTACAAAATCCTCCAAGCCTACCTCAGGTAAGAACACCTCAGCCGTCAGCACGAACGGCACTATCGCTACCCCCAGGTTGTAGACCAGGCTGTACGCGTAGATCACGACCGCCGTGAACCAGTGCGGAGCCCAGCGCAGATGCAGCTGCGTGCCCAGTAGGATGTTGAAGAACCCTGATGCTGCTGCTGTGATCACCATCAGAGGCTGAAAAGATAATCAAGGTGTAACAAAAGTAAGTGAGAATGAGTCCTAAATTCACTGTGAAAGCAGCGCTGAAAGAGTTTTTTTTTTTACTTTTGTATGGGAAAATTTATGACGCTGGGGTGCTTGCCCATACAAATAACGAAAAAATTGATCTTTCAGCGCTGCCACTTTTAGACGAATTTGCATATTTTGGCAAGTTTTCGTTTGATAGTGCATATTTCGGTAGTTTTATGCCCTCGTATACTCCAAACTAGCTATCATGACACACACTGAGGCCACAAAATAGAGGTACGATAGATCAAAACACTTAAAATATGTGGTTCCATCCCCATTTAAAGAATGCAATACACCCGTTAGGTACAATATCTTTCTAGAAACAAATTATTCTTTGTAGTTGGCAACATTAGTAAAAAATTTGATTAGTTACCGATTTATTAAACTTCCATGGGCATTAAGATTGCAATCGGAAAATGTTGGTAGAAAATTATTATTGGTGCTGTATAAAAAATGAAAAATCCTGGATTTGATGAAATTATAAAAATTGATGCTTTTATTAACGGCACCACCGGAAAGCTCTTAAAAAATAATAATTTTTAATAATAAGTGACTTTTGATTGTGCATATTTTGTGCATATTTCGGCCATTTATCGTGCATACTTGCATGCACATTTCGGCACTTTGATTGATTCGGCACAAGCTCAATAACAAATTATAAAGCTTTTATTGCCTGACTGAAACAAATCAATTGACCCTTATTCATGAAAATCAGATCAGTGACGCGCTATGAAGATTAAAAAGATCCAAAATCAATCCCTTCCATTTTGGCTACCAATTTATTGGGTTAAAATTTAGCGGTGCGTCCAAGTAATTCTATCTTTTTTTTTATCTGTGTACAAAAATTACATTTTCATCCGATCGAATAATGTGCAGATGTGCATTACTCTTGAATTCTTGATACTACCCAATACTATGTATGTATTTTCTTAATTTTTGAAGTAAATTAATTTTTTAAGCTTTCTTGAAACTAAAGTACCGTTATGTCTTACCTTTCTCCCAAACCTGTCAATGGTGAATGCACAGATGATGCTGGCAATAAGATATACTACCGCTAGAAGAACACAGCAAGTATTAGGATCCATTGTAGGAACGGCCTCCTTGAACAGAGGCTCTGCGTAGACCTGCAGCACTATGGACCCCATGAGTATCACTGACCCCATAATGATAATCACCGTGACCAACGCACGTTTCGATGATTCCGATTTTACTGAAACATAATAATAATAGTTTAAAAAACTAAAAAAAAGAAACAATTTTTTTTATTTTAGGAAAAAATTAACAAATGATTGCATTGTCATTGGCTCGTAATACGTATGCAAAGTTTAGAATTAAGTAATTATTAATGTGACTACTGGAGACAGGTAAAAATCGTGCTCAAAGATTCCGTTACATACATACAGCCCAAGCTTAAAAGTGTGTTAAAAAATATTATAGTGCCTTTTTTAGATCTATTATGCCTTTTGATGCTTCTATTTCTTATGACCTTTCTTTGAACCAATTCCTTTTCTTAATTCATACAATTATTGGTGTTCATACTGTAAGACATGATTCGATAGCTAAAGTGGGTGGGCTTACTTACTTAGAAACTTCCACGCTGATTCCTTAACTTCTACCGGTGGAGGATTCTCTAGAAGTTCCTTCGTTACTTCTACATCTGAAAAAGAAAAACAAATATGTAAATATTATGAAACACCACAAGAAATGTGAGTATTTAATTGATTTTTTTACAACTAATTTTACCATCTCCTTCCTGTATCATAGCTATTCTTGGATCTATTTGCAGTTTGATTTTCTTTAATGCGACTTCTATTGCCTTCGAATTTTTGTCGACTCGTCGATAAAACGCTAGTGATTCTTTTGCTTCCTGAAAACAGTTGAGTCACGTTAAAGGCACATCAGTTTAACATTTTATTAAAAAATAATATAATAATATTATAAGATACTGAATGAAATGAGCATAACAGAAATAAGAGTCAGTTTACACTGAAACGAAATTCATTGAACATTAAAATTAAACATAATATTATTATGACGACGTATGACATTGCAATATTATAATAGTACAAGCATCTTCACGTCTGGTTTCGTGTTCATGTGACCTGACCCTTTGACATAAAAGCTAACGTACATACAACCACATACTTACTTCTTCTTTACCCCTCATCATCAAATAAACAGGGGATTCCTTCAACACACCCACCATAAGGACATAGAGAACGCAAAACAGCAAATGGGTGTATATCACATAGTGGTACGGTAGATAACCTCCTAACACATACGAAAAGAGTAGTCCTAGGAAATATCCTGACACCGTGGTGGAGGTTAAGGCTCCTCTGATGGAATCCTGGCTTATCTCCGATATGTAGACGGAGGATACTGCCTGTCCCCCGGCGCTGAGACCGGCTAAAGCGACGGCAAATAATATAACATTCACTGACTTGGACACAGCTATGATCGCCCATGTTATCTGAAATCATATTATACAGGTTGTTAGATTTAACACCGTTATCCTTAAAACGATCAAATGAGCTCGTCATAATGAACAAAAAGAAAAAGTTGATCATTTTGACGGGCTCATTTGATGGTTTTAAGGATAACGGTGTTAAACCTAAAACCATGTATATACTTCTTAATCTACTATCATGAGGAACTACTAGGGTCTTCTAGCAACATAATGCCGCGGTAATAAACATTTAATTTTTTTTTGTAAGCTGTGATATTAGGGTAGTTGAATGTTGTGCCGTATTATTATTATTTTTTATTGTTTTAATTTTATAGTATTTTGTAGCAATTTATTGGAAATTTTTATGTTTAAGAAATTTTAATACTAAAGAACAAATTAATGTAATAAGAAGATGGCAACAAGCCCTGACACAGTTAGGGGGATGAGAAATTAAAAAAAAAAAAAACCATTTAATTTTCCTGTTTTTTTTTTATGAAATAAGGGGGCAAACGAGCCGTGGGCCTGATGGAAAGCAACTTCCGTCGCCCATGGACACTCGCAGCATCAGAAGAGCTGCAGGTGCGTTGCCGGCCTTTAAAGAGGGGTACGGTAATAGGGGAGGGTAGGGATGGGAATAGAGTAGGTGATTGGGCCTCCGGTAAACTCATTCACTCGGCGAAACACAGCGCAAGCGCTGTTTCACGCCGGTTTTCTGTGAGAACATGTATTTCTCCGGTCAAGCCGGCCCATTCGTGCCGAAGCATGGCTCTCCCACGTCAAAAAACAAAGAACCGAAGTTCGGTATCAGGAAAATTAAATGTTTACTCGATTTTCCGCTAGCAGACAGACCCGACTCACACGAAGCGCTATCTGATAAACTGGTGTTTTCAAAACTCACTGCAAGAATTTTCCGACACTTTTCTACCTACCACCAGCAGGCTTAGCATGCCCACCATAGAAAGATTTATTTTTAAGGTAAAGTAAACAAAGTGATGGAGTCGGTTTGTCCGCAAAAACTGTAAAAACTGTCAGCTTACTTAGAGAGGAGCTTATTAGCAAATAGGATTTTTCGTGTCACTTGCTCTCGAGTTACGAACTTAAAAACTTTCATTGAATCAAAATACTCTAACGCAGAGGTTCCCAAACTGTGACGCCGCGGAAAAGTAAGAGGGGCGCCGCCCGCGCCGTGAGTCGATCCTCCATCATTATCCATAACCACAATTATTATAAAATAAAATTATAATATGAATTATAGAAAGCGGGCAGAAGAATAATATTTGTTTATTATTATTTACTAGCTCAACCTACTTATAATCATTAAATGTGTTTATTTATGTATCTTTTTGTAATAGCTACGTAAAGTAGGGCGCCGCGCCGTGACAAAATGTTGACTTGTAGGAGCGCCGCAGGCTGAAAAAGATTGGGAGCCCCTGCTCTAACGAGTAATAGAAGATTTCATGATTTAATTTACATACCATGCAAGGCATTCCAAAGAGCATTGCAGTATATTTCCTTCCAAACTTGTCCATAGCGTAACCGCAGAAAGGAGTTGCTAATAAGCCTCCAACATTCGTTAGACTACCCAACAACGATACGTCCGTCATAGTCATCGGCTCCGATAGAACTGTAGCGTTCGATCTGAACATTTCCATCGTGTAAGACGGCCAAGCGTATATGAAACCAGTAAGCGACGTGAGGAAGGCGACTGGAAAGCACACGAAGTTTCCATTTTAATCAAGTTTGTTGTACGAAAGGTGTATGAGAATAAGTATTTTGAATGAAAATTTTACTTTGTTAATAAACTACTTATTAACGTATTTTTTTTTACTTTAGGAAACTATCAGACAGAGAGCGGTCACGCGATCAAGCGTTCAAGCGGTAAGTTTTGAGTTCTTTGTTAACCGACTTCCAAAAGGGAGGAGGTTATATGTTCGGCTGTGGATATTTTCTTTGTGTTGTATTACGTTATACATAGATAACCTGACCGCGTCAGAAGTGCTCCCGTGTAACTGACCGCTCGAAAGTAGAGAACGATCCCAGAACGCTTGTACGCGTGACCGCTCTCTGTCTGATAGGTCCCTCAGATTATTATTGATATAGAACGATTTACAACATCAAACACTGATAGTCGAGGAAAAAAATTGAAGATAAAAACAATTGAACTTTCTTAAGGACGCTATCACAAAAATTATTACAAAAATTAGGCCTAGCACGCACCACGACTTTATGCAGCGCGATTATTTTATCGCAAAAATACAACGTATGAGTTAGTATGACAGTGCGCGCACATGCGAGTAAATAATCGCAGCGATTTTAAATTTGTGATTTGTCAGGCCTAGCGCGCACCACGATTTTAATTTTTGCGACACGATTTCAAAATCGCGCTGTAAAAAATCGCAGAGAGTACGGTGCGCGCACTGCGATAAATAAATAGAGATCTTTGCTCACTTTCACAATGGATTTCGTACAAGTTGTTTGTCTTTATTTACTACTTCGGAGGACCGCAGAAGAAAAAAAAAGAAAATTTCTTTTATCAGAAATATCATGAACTTCGGATGTATCCCAAAAAATTATTTGGCTATTATGGAATGTAAATTCTATTAGAGAATGAAAACACAATGGTGGTCTTTCTTGTACTGCGATCATCAAATATGGAACATTTAATGTTCCACGTCTATCTTCGTATCGTTTGGAGACGGACACTCCATTGGAGATACAGGCGCCGACATGTTTAACAAAGAGTATAATATAAACCACTACGATGTGTATTGTTGGACAGATGATATGTATTAATCTGTAGACAGATGAAACACAAATGAAGTGCCGGCCGGCCCGAGTGTGCGATTTTATTATCGCAGTGCGCGCGGTACCACACAATTTCATATTCTGCATTTTATTTTCGCGACAATCGCGTCGCGAGCAGTCGCAGCAAAATGTGACAAATCACAATTTTAAAATCGCTGCGATTATTTACTCGCATGTGCGCGCACTGTCATACTAACTCATACGTTGTATTTCTGCGATAAAATAATCGCGCTGCATAAAGTCGTGGTGCGCGCTAGGCCTTACGACGCTCGCCGCGTTCTTGATATATGAAAAAAATAGAGAGCGTTTCTTATTTTTCTTATAAATAGAAATGTTATTTATTTATATATAAAATATTTAGCTATTCGTACGGGGGGCTAAATAAGCAACATTTTTTTTGTATATTTATTTTCCTTAGTTCAGTGTATTTAGCTATAATGGTACCTAATCAAACCCCATTTTTTTAATCTTTTGCGATTATTGTTATGGTTAAAACGTATTTATGTGAAAATTTTGTATGCGGCTATAAAATTTTTATGGTATAGACGTGGAGATGAATATATTATCTTTCATTTGAAACCAAAATATCTTCGCAGTGTGACTCCTAATTCTTTAAAATGGTGCCTGAAAAAATGTGATAGCGTCCTTAACAAGCACATCGAAAAAATACTAACTCGACATGGCCGAAAATCCTTGCACCAAAAAGGCGGTAACCGACACATTTTCTTCCTGCATGTTTCACAACACTTACTGACAGTGGCACCGTCACAATACCGTAATATATGTGTTATGTACTCAGCGGTATATTGTATTGGATTAGATAATTACGAGATAATTTTATTTCAGTGGTTATTGACTAACAAACAAAGCGGCAAACATTTCTTATATTTTTGTATCTAATTTTCGTCATTGCGTTATTTAATCTTTCCGTTTCATAATTTTTCGCCTCCTGGATATGATGACGGATTTTGTCAATTCTAAAAACACGATCTAGTATCGATTCTGTCTTGATTAATGTAAACTTATAATTTAAAGTTTATGGTGGACAAAATGTGCAAAGATACAATATATAAAAAAATGTCCTGTCACGTATAAGATTTAAGAGTTAACGAAAATACATTTTAAAATCCAATTCCACTTTTGACTGGACTTGAATTTCATTTTTTCTTGCAATGATCGAGACTTTGAGATTAGTAATATTTATACTTTTTGAAAAAACCCTATGAATATTTCCATAGAAATACCACTGCGATTTCAGATGCTAACTGTACATTGTACAGTATAAAGTTGTTATCCCAAAGTAAACAGTGAAAGATAATGTCGATCCAATATTTACATAATTTATACTGATTGTAATATTACACCACGCAAATAACGTTAAAACATCCCTCAATATATTGCTATTACTCATACTTTTATATTTATTTATAGGAGTAGGTAACATTGAAGGGTAAACTCGCAAGCTTAAGCCTCTTTTAGTTAGCTTTCTAACTGCACTCAAAAGTTTTGGTGACAATTGATATACAGTTTGCAAACTAGATCATGTCATAGATCAGTATAGTTTTTTTTAAAAAGGAGGGGCATATCGTACCCATCTCGGTAGCACTTTGGGATACCAAATGAAAAGTTGATTTTTTTTTGTATAGGTATATTATGACGAAATTTTTTTTTCACAAATATACAGAATGTAACAAAGGTCAAAGTGGTATCTGATACTTTACTTTTTGAAGATGTCCTAAAACAACGTAATTTGAAGACAGGAAGAATATTATACTGTAATTACAATGTCAAAAGACAAAACATAAACATAATAATTATTTCTTATCAGTATTTTCCACTTGTATTGCTGACTCTACTTTACACGTATGTTATGCCAACGTGGCATTCCAAAGAGAGAAAAATAGCATAAGCCTTTTTACTAACGATTTATATTGTACTTATCATATTATTTTCATTGTTCAATATTGCAAAAAAAATCCTAATAAAAATGTTGCATAAGAAAAAAAGCGTGCTAAATAATTACAGAATTGAACAACTTGTATATTATTCTATTATCGTACAAAAAACATAAATGTAAAAAAGGAGAGCTAAGGTCAATACAAAATTACAAACATTATGCTTGTCTATGGACTTCGCCGTAAAAAGAATGGAGATCTAAATGAGTGCCAAGTTCTATGGAAAATCGTAAAATGTATTTAATGGAAAAACAGTTTTTATCAGAATTAAAATGTGCACTAACTTTATGAAATGACTGATGTAATGAAAACTGGCCAAGTTAAATCTAATCAAATTTAAGATCTCACAATATTTAAATAACAGCAATTGTTATAGATATTCAATAAAGTAAAGAAATTGACTTTATTATTTGTTCATCATGTTATGTGGTTCCTATAAAATATATATTTTTCGATTTTATTTCATACATCATCTGTCAGATAAGTTATTTAGAGCCTATCCCAAACTTATCAGGACGTGGAGAAGCAACCCCTAAGGCTTGTTGAGTATCAGTCGAATTAAACAAAGAAAATCCAAGCGAATAGAATATGCAGCTGCCATCATGAGCCATTGGAATAATACGGTGTAACACAAGTGTATTTCCAACTATTAACTCTACGGTACAACTTATTGTGCGAAAGTTAAGAAACTATTAAAATCAAAGCGCACGGAAGTGCGCAGGCCTAGTTCCAGCAGGCCGCGCGCTTGCCGTGCACTATTTACACTAACCGTTTCGACGCACTTTTGACCCCTCTGTATCTCAGTGCCTATTGCGAGAGCTAAGATAAAATTATACCTACGTAATTATATACTAGTACTTAAGAGGATACAACAGGGGCTAGAGAAATGAAAAAAAAAGTACGTGTAATATCTATAGCTGTCTCCCTTACCTCAAGCCTATACCGCAGAACGCGATAGAGACAACTGCAGAAAATCCAGAAAATCAAAGATTCGTTGTCCCCTGATTCCTTCTCCAAAACTTAACCGATTTAAGTACTTTTTTCATTAAAGATTAAAAAAAGGCTTGAGCTGTGTTCCTATGTTTTGCTTTTTTTGTATAATCTAGCCAAATCTGTTTTCTGGACGTTTGAACACAGCGGAAAATCTGGCCATTTTTTTGGGTTTTTGAACGTTCATATCTTATTTAATAATTAAATTATGAAAAAAAAGAAAACATAGGGACATTGTATTAGTGGCCGTAGATATTCAGGAAAAAAATTATAATTCTACTAGCATTATCCAGGGAGGAAACAGGGGACAACGTTTGTATGGAAAAAAGGGCGGTGTGGAATCCTCTTAAGCAGTAAACCCAATTTCATATGTATAAGTTCGGTTGAACCTGAAATATGTCCCTGTAAAATAGCTAATTTTAGAACTCACTTAGCCACTCACTCACTTACTGACCGGTAATCAAAACCTCTAGGCCACTTCCAATTGCCCTAGCATTATAAAATTTGGCACACAGGTTGTGTGTTATAATCATAAAGTTAATATACCTAGCGGAATATAGCAACAATCTCGAGCTGTCAAACGTAACCGAAATTGGTTTTCATTTGTGTGAAAAATGTGTGTACGTATACACTTACACAAGCATGATTGAACATGAATTCTATGAGATTAAATTGTCAACGTGTGGCACGTGCCGACTGGACATCAAAAAAAGAGTGCTGCTCGTGTGAGAGACGAGTGAGACGTGTGATACATGACATGTATCACACGTCTCTTTTTACCACGCAGTTTTGCAGTTTGTTTCTCTATTCCGCTAGGTATATTAACTTTATGGTTATAATATTATGTATAACTGACGTACGTCGGACTGACTGACTGACTTCAAAAAGGAGGTTATCAATTCGACCTGTATGTATTATTTCCAGAACTGCCCAGTTTTTGTATGTTTTAGTCTAGGTATATCAGCATCTGAACAAATGTGTCAAATTTCTAAAGTGTATGTGTTTTTATGTTTGCGTTTGTATAATTATATCCGGAACCACTAGTCTGATTAAAAATATTCCTTCTTTTGTTGTACTGGGTATTGTTTAATTTAGGGAATACTGCAAGTTTCATCATAATCAGGTCAGTAGTGTTTAATATAGGAAATTTTGATTCTCAATTAAGTAAGTACGTGAAATTTTGAAGTCGGTTTTATCTTTTGAAAATACAAAATTTATTAATTTCATAAAATTAACAACGCACGATAGGAAATAAAAAATCATGTCCTTACGATGAGCGTTAAACGGTGAAATTGTGCAGCTGGGTGCTATGAAAAACTGCGGGAAACCAATATGAGGAATGTAGAAGCAAAAAAGAAATTAAAAAAAATTTAAAACATACTGCAAAATGTGCAAACAAAAACAAACAGGCATTTAAATATATAAATAAAATATATATATTCGATATCACCTTATTTTTGTCGACCCGCCACTTTCCCTGGTTTACTTCTCTTTTCCTGTTTGGCAGATCCCGGGGCGAATCAAATCTAAATAAGTTGGGTTCAAGGTTATTCCAACAGTCAGAAAAACTGTAAACCTACATTATGTTTTCGCAAAGTTATAGTAATTTAATCAAACCTTGTGCTGGTGGGTCGAGAAACGCCTACCACGCACGCGGAAAAGTCATTGGGGGCACACTTTGGCGTGCCGCGGCGACACCAGACGAAGGCTTAAGATTTTACTTGCCGCAATGAAGGCGCTAAATAAATGATCTTGTATCTATTTTGTTTTAGTAAATCATCTCCGAAAAAAATTAAACAAAAATTTTGAAAAAAGTATTTTATTTTCAAACATAGATGCACTATATGTACAGGGACTAATAATAACATTAATTAACTTAATCGGAAAAAGTAAAATGCAGCTTACTAAAACTTAACCTTCTAAAACTCAGGGCAATTAAATTTTAAAACAACAAAAGAATCCCATGTTAATTCTAGGTTAACAACTATATAATATCCATTGATTTAATGTTAAATACACTATAAACCGCAATTGCCGACAAAGCTAGGTAGTTACTGGTAATTTCCTACTTAAGGATGTAAATTTTCATTAGAATAAATTAGAATGGTAGTAATTTGGTAATTAGTAATTACCTACATCTCTTAAATATTCAGAATACAAAGATGAATACTATTATGTAAATGAAGTAGAACATTTTCCTCGTACTTCATAAATAAATATAGTTGCACTGTGCACTGTTATGAGTCGAATTGACAAAGTTTCATAAAAATAATTAATATTATGCTAATAAATAATAATTAATTGTTGTTTCATAATTTTTTCACCAAACATTAATTTCGTTATTGCTTGTTCTCATCTCATGTTATTTGATTTTAATTACGATTACATACTAAAACTATTATAATTGAGTATGTTAGATTATGTAGTTGTACATTAACAAGAGTATTTCAATAATTTCTGTAACAATAACCGATGTAATACTGACTGACCTATTTGGTTATGTGTGTTACAAATTCGTATTACGAGTATATTTTTAACAACTTTAAAGCAATCATTATTTATAGTTGTTCTTATAATTACGTTAGTTTGACGGATGCTCGTGACGTGTGCCAGCAGAAAGTGACTAAGAAGCTACTAGCAATGGATCCAACAAGGACTAGAAGGCTGCCCCAGAGTGCTGCATTAGATGAGATGCAGTTGGTCGCTTCGACTGGTAAATCTTCGGCAAACACCACGCGCATGCCCTTACCGATAGTGGTAGCCGGCTCGATTGTTCGATTGCCGTAGTGTATAAGGTCTCGCCGTTTCCTCTTTGGATCTATGCTTCCTGGGTTTGGGCATACATCACAATCCGTCTTGCAAAGTTCAACGTCGCATTGGATTATCAAGTCCATTTCGTCGGGGAATTTGAAAGCATTAAAGAACGCATAAGCGATTATTGATGCGCCCGTGTTACCCGTTTCTCTCGTCTTTTGGAACGCTCCAAACAATTTAGGCTTCAGCACGCAACCGTTGTTGTCCGTCAACGGCACGACATTGTTGTTGCTCGAGTCTCGCGCTATACATTCTCTCACCAATATGTCGAATCCTGGGTCACCAGTTACACTCACTACTAATGTCATCGTTTCTCCAATCTTTATCAGCCCGTTCGCTTCGGGAGCGAACGGTCCACGGCCAGATTGGATGTCCAAACGAGCCATAGCAGTATCACCGCTGAAGTTGCTCGTAATCTGGTTGAGCATACCGACGCTTAGAGAAGACACCAACTGTTTTGTGAGGTTTCCTTCCCAAAGACATCTCACACGTCGAATGTGATCCCACACCTCCTGAATTCCTGGCTCGTTTTGCAGGACCAATACGTTTTCTAAGTACGCTTGACCCTCGTTTTCGAAATCACTGAAGAATCTGGTGCCGCACTTATCGAGACTTACGGTGAACGAGAATTTGATTTGGTTGGAGTTCTCTCTGACGTACACACATTCGGGTTCCTTGTAATGGTCTTGAGAATAAATTATGCCGTTGTAGGGCTTGTTGAACTCAATGTTGATTGTCATCTTATCTTTGCCGCAGTCAACGGTAATTTCGTGAATATGAGGGGGATGGCGATCGTCGTCGTCATCAGTTCCTCCAGATGGCTGATTATCTGGCGAGGGGAGATAAGTTGGAGAAGGACTCGGTCTGTTGTAATCTGGCTGAGATGGTCTGTAAGCTGGTTGGGTCGACTGGTCTGGCTCGTATGAAGTTGGCTCGACGGAAGGCTGATAAGTCGGCTGGTTTGGTTGATATGTAGGTTGACTAGGTTGGTACGTTGGTTGATTAGGTGTGTAGGTATTTTGGGGAACGTATGTCGTGGTACTAGGATTACTTGGCTCGTAGCTAGGTCTAGAGGGTCTGTATGGTGGTTCGCTTGGCTGGAAGGTTGGTTCATCTGGGAAGGGTGGGTTCGTTTCAACATCGGGACCCTCGCTGTATGTAGGAGTCGGTCGGGCGCCGGCAGGGGGATACCCGGTAGGTGGAAGATAAGATCGCTCGAAAGGCCTCGGTCTGTCAGGTTTTGCTCCTTGGTACTGGCGAGCTGAAAAATATTAAAAAGTAACTTCATATTATGTTTCATTTAAATAAGATGAATTTTGCTCAGGCGTGAGTAAAACTACAAATTATATTATTAAAGACATCATAATATATTTTTTGTGGTGTGCAATTTGCTAAGCAAAAGCTAACACTCTGTAAAGCTGTACAGTGCTTGCAACTTATAAACATAAAATTAAACCATTAAAAGTATGTTACTTGTTTCTGAAAAAATATCTATTTATTCAAATTCATTTTTGTTTTTGTTATTTTTACTAATTTTAATAAAGGGACAGTCACAGGTACTCTATATGTAGTCAGGTTGGTAGAAACAACAGACCTTTCCTATTCTTTTGTTGATAGAATCCTTGAATCCATTGCAATAGGTTACTGACCATCTCGTCC
This sequence comes from Aricia agestis, assembly GCF_905147365.1. Taxonomy (NCBI): domain Eukaryota; kingdom Metazoa; phylum Arthropoda; class Insecta; order Lepidoptera; family Lycaenidae; genus Aricia; species Aricia agestis. The sequence continues at coordinate 8,824,614 of NC_056406.1, read as the reverse complement.
GAAGTGTTCTGATCATCGGTTTCGGCTGGAATTGGTTTTGGAACATTTAGGTCTCTATGCAACCAATAACCATCACCTACATCTTTTTAAACAGTCAGTTATTAGTTTTGATCCTCGCCTGATCTGACTGTTGTTATGACATGACTGTATCATATAACATGCTATGGATATGGATTATCTATCGAATGGATTATGTGAATGATTAACCTAATGTACAGCTGTTAATGTTATAACGATGAGTACCGTATTAACGTTTCCATGCAAATGTTACATTAATCTAAGTTTTAGTTTTAATAGTATATATTTTAGTCAAATTTATATTTTTGTCCAAAAAGTCAGAATTTTTTAGTTTGAGTAATATATGAATTAGGTTTAAAATAATAGTTATGATTTTCAAAAATCCACCACGCATGCAATAGAAGCTTTTTACTATTAATGCAGTTAATATAGTTACAATGCTTAAATTATTGTTTATAAACCTGTAGGCGACAAAAAGTTAAGGCCATTTTTTAGTTCTAAGTTTCTCCCTCGTGATTCAGTTTGTTATAATTTATTTTTCTTTAATCATCAGTGAAACTTGGGCGTTAAACAGAATTAATAACTAAATATTTTTTGAATAATAACTAACTGAACCTGTCATAATATAAAATATATGGTATAAACGTGACGAAAAGGTTTTATTATTAAGGGTTTTTTGACACCGAAACGATTTTAAATAGCAACACATGGACTGTTTCAATTTTGTATCGCTGTTATGCGTCCAGCGTCGTCATGTCTGTATCGTTTTTGAGTGAATCTAAGATACGCGTGAACAAGAAGAATGCGTTTTAAAAACAATTACTAAATTGACACCTTGTACCATAATTATATTTTCATCAAATTTATACCAGTGAGACCCACTTGTGCCAATCTAGGTTAAAGCTAATCCCAGTTTAAGTATCTTGTTAAGTTGCTTTTTTTCATATATATGAAAGGTAGGACATAATACAGGATTAACAAAAAACCCAGATTGATACAAGTGGCCTTAAATTATTATCTAATTATATTCTTATGTTCACGAATACATACCCCGCCTAGGGCGTTTTGGCTCTGTAAAAATGTGTATGATAAGTTAATTAAGTATTCAAGAAGTTTTTAATGACAATAAATTTTAAAGGACCAACGGCTGTTCTCAAAACATTTAATGATTAAGTACCTAAGTAGTTACTTAATTTATTCACATTGACAGAAAATCAACAGACTCTACCTCAAAACATTCTTAATAAAATAAATAAAAATAAAATATCCTTTTATTCAAAATGGGTATCATGATTCATGATACACTTTTTGAAAGCCGAACGAAGAAACTACGTTGCCTACCACCGGTTCAGGAACTACCCCGCCGAGAAGAACCGGCGTAAGAAACTCGCACGGGGCCATCTTTTACTAAAAAAACTTCTCGAACTAACTCGAATTATATGAAGTAACCCTAATAGTGTTTAATATTTATTTATTGTCATTTAAAATAGCACATAATACACACATCGTTTATTATTGACAAAACACAAAATAAGTTAGTCACATAGTGCAATTATCACAAGAACATTAAATGTGCATTTTACAAGTCAGAATCTTCCTAAGATCTTTCTTAATGGCCGGTTGACATCATTCCAATCCAGTGAACCAATCCAGCACGGAATTTTACTATTAGAATAATGTAATGGTGATTTGGACAGAAAAAAATCCAAAATTCATTTATTGAAAGAAAGGACAAACTGAATGTAATTCAACAATGATAAATAGCTATGTCCACACTGTGCCTTTTTTTGTTCATCAAGGCCAAGTTATAGCGCAGTCAACAGCGCACGTGAGACATGCCAGCGACGCATGCGCTCTGACCGTATCCAAAACTTTGGCTTGGTTCTTTTTTTTTCTAAAATTTCTTATGACCAAATAAGTCGCACATATTCCACCCAGTAAAATGTTCTCGTAGCACATGTTACAATAATCTGACAGATACTGCAACTCTATCTTGCAACTGAACAAAAATGACAATGTTAGCATTTGTTCGTTGACGCATACAATAATTGAATGCGCCAAAACGAAAGTTGAATGAAAGAAGATGACGAAAATTTAAGATGAAAGCGCATAGTGTGGACATAGCTATAATTCCTCGTAAATACAGCTACGACCACTTATTGATGCTCGTATATTTAAAGCTTAAAATCATTTTTCTCGTCACTTCTGTCAGGGTCAACATTGTGCAATGGTCATTACTGAATAACGAGTATATTAAGTCTAAAAAGTATGTCAATTTCATGGGAAATGTTGGAGACTTACGGAATCGTGATGGTGTTTCTATGGCGAGAGCACACGCAACCACGACGCACAGGACTACAAGCCACCGCGCCATCTGTAAAAAAGAAAAAAGTATGAATTTTACACGATCATAGTTATAAAAATTTACTACCTAATGTGGCCAGCACCCAGACTTTTGAGTTTAGATGTCTTATCAGCACATTTTGGGAAATTACGTGATCTCAAGTAACATCATAATCTCCAATCCAGCGGTGGATCGCTCTATAATGCAATTCAGAGCATTCCAGAGGAATCCAGTATCCAGCGCTGGATTGGATTACTGAATTCGAATATTTATTGGAATTTTTGAGAAATAGCTGTTTCCACACCTCCCTTTTCCCTCCCTCTTGATCAGACGATGTCATCTAGACAAAACATATTGTAGCTCAAAACTCTACACGATGACTTCTACTACTAAGTGTCTAAACACACTATGTAATGCCGAATTTCCGCAGCGGAAATTCGGCATGATTACGTCAGCAATGTCAAAAGCATACAATATAACGCGAAGGAATTTCGGCATGGTGTGTCATCGGTAATTTAAAATACATTGCAGGCGGAATCAAGCCGAACTTCCGCCGCGGAAATTCGGCATATGTAGACACTTATCTGTATAGCCACTGAATACTGCAGACTCTTCTTTTGTATTTTTTCATAAAAATCTGTTTTTTTTTTTGTGGTCATTGACAGTTATTCAATCAAAACTTAAAGATCCGCCCTAAAGAATGATGAAAAAACAACACCTTGTTAACCCTCTGTACCCATCGTTTGTTGACCATTGTTCCTCGAGCGGTCACTTTGCTACACGTCGGACTACTCTGCTCGGACCGATTACTAACACCGGAAAACAATTACTATGTCAAGGTTTAATTAACATATTGCCTGTGAAGATATACTATTGTTTAATAGCGATAAATCAACCTCTGGGAGTCGAATCCGCGTCCACAATGCACAATCGCCTACTGGGTGTGATTTACGCAATTTTCTCGTTGGGAGGTTTCGTTTTATAGGTCTATTGACGGACGGTTAAGTAATTGACTCTGCTCAACTCACGTCAGTCAGTTGCAAATGTTTCATTGTTTTTAATGGAATATGTCTAAGAGTCAATTCTGGGGCCGTGCCACGAAACCGTTGTGAGACTCAAATAATCGTACGAGAATACCGAGTCCTACTCTTACAAACGTGAAATGACGTTGTTAGAGCAGGATGCGGCATTCTCATTCAGTTTTTTGAGTCTCAAAACGGTTTCGTAGTAGGCCTACTGACCGCAGGGCGACGCGTAGATCATGCATTTCCAAATTTGTATTGACCCGTTTAAGTTTGTAGGTTTTATACGCGATGTAATGTGAGTAATATTAATTAAAGAACTTACTACTTACTATCAAAACTTGCTGAGTCTTTACTGTTCATACCTTACCAATGACTATAGCATCTTACACATTTGAGTACATGGACATTAAACATACTAACACCTGAATGAGGTTTCTTTTCGCCAATGTTATGAGTCATGATATTATGTTCATAATAAAGAGTTTCTGCTAACCTTTGACAAATGAATAAGCTATATTACATTGAAGGCTGTATTGTAACATTTTCTCATCAAATTAATGATTGAGAAATCTTTTATTTAACTATTACCTATCTAACTAATTTCTCAATTGACAAGTGGTTAATATTAATCTTTTCGTGGGAAATCGTAAATCAATGTGATGAATAGTATGTGTTATAGTATTTATGCAATAAAGTAGCTGATGCATGTTAAAAATAAGCTGCCGTGAAAAATCATTTTCACTAATACTATTATGTAACAGTATTGGCGAAAATGGTTTGGTGGAAGATTAATATTACAATTTAAGTAACTTAGTAATATATTTTACTGTTCGAGAACGCGAAATATTGATTATCTACCTAATTATCGTAATTCACCAAAAATGCTCAATCTCTTTAGAGTTTAGATGACCTTCCTTGCCTAGGTTCTTCGAAGGAAAAACTACTATTTCTGGGATGTACAGGTGTATTAGAAAAAGTGTTTGTAAACGAACTCGCAGTAATTGCCACACGCGCCACAAGAACGATGCTCCGAATTCACACGATTTATATAATAATTATTATGATTTATGTCTGCACTATTGTCTTCTTGTTTGCTTCTTATGTATGGAAACTAGACCAATTATATTGCAATAAATTACATATCTTGACCACGTTTCATTTGTAACTAGATGACGCCCGGGACTCGCAGTATCTTCATTCCGAATTTCAGCAAAATTGGTTCATCGGTTTGGGCGTAGAGGTAAGTGGACAGACAAATAGACAGACAGACAGACACACTTTTATAATATTGGTTTGGAATTGTAATAAAAAGTTATCTCATTTGAACATAAAGTAGCGTTTACCAAAAATAAAATCACATTTTTTACCGTCATTAATTGTAATGGTTTTGGCAGAAACGCTAATATTGTTGGAATTTTGTGAACATCATTGACAATTTTTTTCCATCATAGCCCAACGTAAAGACCTTTATACCTGTTATCACTTATAATTTATTGTGTTTGTAAATTTTGAATTTGGTCGTTTTGTATATGTTGTATAATGTTTCCAATATTGCTGACAATATACATTTTGTCCGACCACACGTTTCCTGCATAGCGTACACACTACACATTGTAACGCGACCTTAAGCACTAGCTGGGAACAGAGTTATGTAACGAGAATCTGTGTCATACTGGCAACATTTATGCAATGAGTACATCTTCATAGGAGTTATTTTTATTCGGTGAAAGGGCAGGTCAAGATGGACGGAAGGTAACGTTTCCGCGAACACTTTTACTTTTATTACTTCAATTACTTAGCCATTAGAGTCATCCAGATGGTATACACCTGATAAAATGATACGAGCAGTTTTTACAGAAGTTTATATGTTCAATAGCGCTCTTGATTGGCTAATGTTAAATACGTTTAAGTCAAAGCTACTCATTAAATAAACTTTTACAGAATATGGACATCATTGTTCAGTTATAAAGGTTCAATTATTTATAGTTAAACAAAATAGGTTCTTTGAAAAATAAACTTGACATTCTACGCTACATAGATACATACATACAAGTTTATGTGTAGACGTAGAGCACCAATCCTACTAATATTATAAAGGCGAAAGTTTGTTTGGATGTATGGATGTGTGGATGTATGGATGTTTGTTACTCTTTCACGTAAAAACTACTGAACGGATTTTAATGAAACTTTACAATTATATAGCTTATACATCAGAATAACACATATGCTACAATTTTAACCGACTTTCAAAATGGGGGAGGTGTTATGTTCGTTTTCTTATATTCAACGATTACCACGCCGTTTGTATACCGTGGTATACCGTGGTTCGGAAGGTGCTGAGAGAACTCCTGATTCTTTATAGATACAAGTTTGGGAGTTTCGGCGTTGTTTTAAGAACAGAAAGCATATGCTACTATGCAAATTACATTCATCATCATTATCATCATCATCATCATCACTACCATATTATATCATTTCATAGTCTTTTAGATCGAGACTCGAGTTTGTCAAGCGATAATTTAAAAAAATCTATACCTCCCTAATATTATAAACCTGAAGAGTATGTTTGCTTGAACGCGTCAATCTCAGGAACTACAGGTCCGATTTAAAAACTTATCTCAGTGTTAGATAGATCATTTATCGAGTAAGACTATAGGCTATATTATATTATCACGCTAAGACTAATACGACCGAAGAAACTCAGGAAAATGTGGGAAAAACGGGGGAAATATTTTTTATGGGAAAATGTACGGTTTCTGTAAAATTCCTAATTTTCGCGGGCGAAGCCGCGCGGGACATCTAGTATACCAATATTTTTGACCTACTTGGGGTAAAACTATTTAATAAGTATACCTTAGTGTTAAAAAAATGATATTTTTCGATATTCCAATTCGGAAATATCTTTTAACATTGTGATATCAGAGAAGAAAGTGTTGAGAATTGAAGCTTAATGTAAAATTCAAGAGTAAATTTCGTTTCTCACGGTGCTGTATGTAAATGGAAGCCTCCGATAAAACGCATCGGAGAAAGGATTCGAAAGGACGTCCAAAATGTACATTGTACACTATTGTATTACGCATATCCCATACACCACTTTTCATTCTTATTGTTATAGCAATAAGATTCAATATTGATACACCGGTAATATCCGTGCATGTGCGGAAGTTCGGACGCATAAGACAAACGCCGCTTTCCCTCGCACGTTAACGAGCTGAAACAACCTAACTTGGCGGTTTCGCTTTTCAATTACATGGGGAATGTCGATTAATATGCAAAAGGCCATGTTGTCTAGGCCTTTTAGGCTTTATAGCGTATGTTTACCATAATATTAGGACTATAGATAGTCCTACCAACTTCCAGAGTGCTTTTTCGATACTGATAAGGAACTAATACAACACGGAATCGTCGTACATGATGATCTATTACTTAGTTAGAAAATTCAAGCCGAGCGATACGATCCCGCGTAAGAAGCTTTTAAAATATGTGAAAATATTTTTCAGAAAAAAAGTTTTATGTTCTCCTATTTCATGTCCTAATAAAAACAATCATTAAAATTAATTCATTTACTGGAACTTTTCACTTCTTATTAATTTAAATACTTTTTTTATGAAAAAAACAAAGTATTGGCAGGTATTGGCAGAAAATTGGTATGCAGCAACTTAAATTTTTGACATCTACTTTTCAAAACTGCACTTATCAGACAGACAGTCACGTTAGATAAAATATTTATTGCAATACATTCTTATCAGATGTATCTAGAGCTGTAACAGTACAAAGGACTTTTAATAGCCATTACAAAACTAGTGATGTGCCTGCAAAAAGTCATTACATCAGTATCGCCTGTCACGATGTGCGCTTGCGCAATCGTGTCGATACAATCGATCATCAAAACAGACAATATTGGATGCGGTTATGCGCCTTTACACGCATAAACAGATTTAGGTCATCTAAGTCGTATATCACAGATGGTCTATATTTTCTTAAGACTTAAGGCGCCCCCTACGAAGATGCCGTAATTTACCGCTTTTTAGAGCTTTATAACTCATAATTTGAAAGCTACAAAATTATAATAAAAGTTCACCAATAATCTTTAGTATACGTAATACAAAAATTCCTTTCCACCTTATTAATTTTCTATTTTTGTTTATTATACTCATGATATCAGCTTCCAAAGTAAAACCAATTCAAGCATACATTCAGCATCTTCCTAGTATTTACATGAAATTACTTTTATTTGAAAAACACGCCAATAGATCGACATTATCAAAACTACATAATATTCCACGTTTTAATTTTTTTATGTCAATTTTGAACTAAGATAAGTAAAAATAGGGTTTTGGTGCGATCTCGGCAACGCGGCAAATGTATGGTCAAGGTCGTTAGCTCGGGGGACGGCCTTAATTTAGTTAAGTGTTATAATATGCTAATAATAATAAAGTGTTACATTATAGCTGTTATTATAACGACTGTGGTCCAAACTACTTGTAAATAAAGTAAACATCACGCATCTTTTTAGTATTCATTATTCCTAGTTTGAAGTACATAAAATTTTCTATAAGTACGATCACATGTAGTTTTTGACCTTTACCTTTCAGCAATAATATCGAAGATTAGTCAACATCTGGCTTTGACCACTGTTATTACTGTGCCACAGATCATTAAAGCAGCTTCCACCATCTGTCAGATCTACTGCGTGGGCGTTTTCGAGAAAATCAATGCAATAATTACTATTATTGTAAGTGTAGATATACATCGCTTCGGGCATTTTATTTTACAAAATTAACTCCGTTAGCCCTTTATGTCACTGAATTAATGTAATCATCATACTAATTTGTGTTTTATTTCCCCTGATATAATATTAAGTTTTCTGTCTATCAGTGATTAATTATGTCTTGTCTTTGGCATCATCATTCGATTTTCATTGAGATAATGACATTGAGAGTATTTTAAGATTAAATCATTTGCTTACTTGCCTACTTGAATTTTTTATTTATTTAGGCAGTTAAGGCGACGCCTTGATAATTTGGCTGTAGCGATATCGAGTTTTCTCAGCAATGACTAAAGCTAAGAAATTAAAGTTCATTGTCAGTATTCATCATGTCTTAATCTTTGAATTACCCATAGCATAATATGATTGGTCAACTTTTATAACACAGAATAATCAATCAAAATGACCCCTGTAAAAAAAGGGATTCCTATTTTGCCAACAGAGGAGAGTGATTAAAGCTTCCAAAATTTGTACATAAATTGGTTCAAGCATACACTTTATTTTGTCCATAGCTTATATGAAATGTATTGATGGTTTTAAATTACGCGACAAAAACCATTTTATTGCTTACGCGGTACGCCCTTTCCAATTTTTGCTGTTCCATTGCTTGTTATAATCTAAAACATATCCAACACTTTTTTTTTTACTTTAACGCGGCGTCACCTTAAATAACTAATGTACATCTTACACTTGACACAAGGTATTATAAACACTTCATCAATTGCTACTTAAGTTACGACGTTAAGGTCTAACTCAAGAAAAAATATATTATAAGAATATTAGGAAACATGTCTTTGAAAGTGTCATCCACAAAAGATTGCAATGCCGCTTCGAGGTTAATAAGACAGATAAATAGCGATCTGACTGCGCACAATTCTCGGCTCGGTAAATATTACGATTTTGGTTTGGTAATATAGAAATCTAGACGTGTTAGCACAGCTAAGTAGGAGAGTAAGTGGACTGCGTAATGTGCAAAAATAGGTCAACAATCAATTTACAAACAAATGTCTGTTATACATCGGCAAACCACCTGCAGCTCTTCTGATGTTGGGAGTCTCCATGGGCGACGGTAGTTGCTTTCCATCAGATAACCCGTTTGCTCGTTTGCCCCCTTATTTCATAAAAAAATGTTCATGTATGATCAGCACATATGGCAACCATAAAATTATTTTTCTAAGGTAATAATAGATAGATGAACATATTAACAAGGAAAAGACCCTGAAATCTGTTATTATATCTTTCACCATAACTCTTCCATGGCCAAGCGCCTGCTATCTAAGATTAATATGTCATGAAATGCAAGATATTTCAAGGACTTTTCATTACAAGTAAGATACCATTTACAGAGCAATAAAATAATCGGCTAAGTGCGAGTCGGACTCGCGCACGAAGGGTTCTGTACTGTTATAGAGCAAAATTAAGCCAAAAATTGTTTTTGGTAAGTTTGTGAAAATATTTATTTAAATTTTTATTTTATTTTAATATTATTATTAATTATTAAAGTACATAATATAGTATTTTGTTTTTAGTATTTATTGTTATAGCGGCAACAGAAATACAAGATGTGTGAAAATTTCAGAAATCTAGCTATAGCGGTTCTTGAGATACAGCCTGGAGACAGACAGAGAGACAGACGGACAGACATCGAAGTCTCAGTAATAAGGTCCCGTTTTTACCCTTTGGGTACGGAATCTTAAAAATGGTGTCTGTTACTCAGTAAACAGCGTCACATAATAGGCGAATAATTGTGAAAACTGAAACGGCAGATAGTAAAAACTGTGACATACTAGTATCATATTAATTGGCAGTTTTTAGTATCTAACGAGCATAAAGGTAATAAAATACTGTAATTTTTAGCTTCAAGCTTGAATAGATCATTAAGGGTATTGCCCTGGTTGTTTCACCTACATTCTGAACATTGTGCGACGAGATGCTATCCGAGTCATAACCAGTCTCACGGTTTTTCTCAAACACGCTCGTTAAACGATTCTCAACTCTATATTTAATGACATTTGGTGCAAAATAGTTAATTACATAGTGATATATTATTGTACTTAGTTGGAAACGAAAATTGATTAGCAATTAAAGCAAAAAAATTACAAAAATTAGGGAAAATTAATACATATACCGAAATATTAATACAAAAGGAAAAAATTATAACATAAATGAAACAACTTCAATGTCTTGCCTGAGGTTCTTAATTTAGGTCTTAGGGTATTTGACACATTTACCTATTCTATTGGCTTTTACCACTTTACTAACAAAAAAATCTCTTACGATCAACTGCACTGAATTAATAAATAACATACCTAAATGCCTACACGAAAACATAGTCAACACATAAGCATAACATAAGCATTTTGCAAGAACAATATCACGCTAGTAAAAACGCTCCAGAGTGTAATGATTCGTGTCTGCAAACGAGATCAACGCCGATTTTCATGAAAAACAAAAATTAATGGCCCCACGTCAGCTCCCACGCACTGTTATGCAAATCCATTGTTTCTGCTTTTGTGAACTACTCGATGCAACGAAAATTGGAAATTTTATTCACGAAAAACTGTTTTATCTTTTACGATATACAAAATATGGATTGAAATGCACTTTTTGGAGATTGTGCGGTTAGTAATTATTGGTCTTATCATATTTCGATTCAAAAAGGGAAGGAGGATATTAGCATCAGCCATAAATCAAAACATGACCAGACTATAGATAATTCGTTAACACTAAAATCTAGATAAGCAAAAGCAATGGCGAATAACCTTCCGGTTATCCGCATACATCTATTCCCTGTCCGGAGACTATACAGTGAGACAATAAGCAGTTGCACCTTAGAATGCATAACATATTTCGAGAAAGGTCTCGTATATTTACAATAAAATACTTATCGTAAGTAATAACAAGTATCGTATTGGGACATACTGAAAAAAAGTTATATAAATTTACAAATAGGCCGTATAAAAGTATCTGAAGGTACTTATCTAGTATAGGCCGCGACCTAGGGGCGGTAGCGTTTATAGGGGGCTGGCAGATTTGGTACATGGGGAAAATAAAGTGGCCTACAGGGCCCCCGCTACCATATGTGCAATGTGAGCAATGCACACGGGCACCACCCTCTAGGGGCGCCAAATCGCCATCTTTAGGGGCGCCAAAACCAAGGACCCAAAAAGTTGCCTAAAGGGGCGCCAAAATCCTTTTTTTGCACACAGGCGCCAGTAGCCTTTACGGGGGCCCTGGTGGCCTATACTCATAAAAAATATAAATTCGGTACTGATTTGCAGCCTGATTATTAGCCTGCTTTGTCCATTTTTTAATGTTAGAAATAATATAGTAATCGAAACCTCGATTCCGATTACTCTACGCTCTAACTTCGTAGTACAATACTACGAAGGCGTAAAATAGTAGAGTTGTACAAGTGATCACACAATAAACAATCTATAGGATACTCTAGGGCTTGTACTTTGTAGTACTCGTAGAGACTACAAGCCCTAGAGAACTCTGCTCGGTGTATGAAAGTTTGTCGTTATGTAAAACATTCGTGACTTATGACAGTTAATTTGGGCGTCATTACCCTCCCGTGCATTATTATTATGATTATGACAGATTGCTGCCATCCTAACTACGTGCATTATTATTGGTATTATTGGTAGTGAAAGGAAATACTCGCTCAAAACTACCTGATTTATTTTCACTGAACAACATTCAAATTCATAAAAATGAATGTCGATGTTGTTACTCTCGCTTTAACTCGAGACCGGCTGTCCTGAATTGCCATTAATTTTGAAAAAGCCGTGGGAGTCCAGGGAAGGTTTATTAGGATGAAAGTGATACGAAATTCACTAGTTTATGTTAAATATAAAATCAAAACTCTACTAAATTAAGTTCCCATTGCATGATTTCGTTAGGCAATTGCGTGGAATTTAAATAAGAAGCATGCATGAAACCATACATGAAAATAAATTAAATTGGAATAGGTATAGGAGGCCTTCAATATAAATTATTTTGCACACTTTCTTTTTCTAAGTAAAGCTTGAACGTCATTTGTGGAGCTTCTGAAAGTCTCATACAAACTTACTGACATAATATTTAACAGAATCTGGATTTAATTTTATACATTTTAACAAAACTTTCACAGAATGTTCTTGCATACTATCAAAATATCAAAATATAACACTCAACATAATAAATTGTCTTTTTAGCGCTACAGATTTGCTTTCTTTATTATAGCGGGTATACATTTTTCCAATCTAGCGATGCATTGCTACTGGAATGAACTAAAATGTATTTCATTAATTTCAGTGTGCGTTTACAATGTTAATCCAGTAGCAATCCAACGCAGGATTGGGTCAATGCATTGGAATTATGTAAACTGACCAATATTGGCTCTACTTTAATGGACACTCCGATAAAGAAAAGAATATTCAAAATCTACTACGATAATTCACTTTCGTTGCTAGTAGCTACGTAGCTACTAACAACTACTAGCAACGAAAGTGAAAACTATAACAGATGATGCATATTGCATAGGTTCTTACGGAAAGATTAAACTGGTAGGGAAATTAAACTGGTAGGGAATACCTCATTACCGAGGGCTTCTTCCTATAAATCGTGACATTGCCGACGCGAGCCATGGTCGGAGCAAAGGTGAGCATCAACCAGTTATCGGTCTAGACCTAGACTTTCTCTGTGACCTGTGGGGAATACCTCATTACCGAGGGCTTCTTCCTATAAATCGTGACATTGCCGACGCGAGCCATGGTCGGAGCAAAGGTGAGCATCAACCAGTTATCGGTCTAGACCTAGACTTTCTCTGTGACCTGTGAGCTATGAAGTTTCTCTGTGATTTATACGAGGAAGCCAAGGACTTAACGATTAGAAAATCATTTGCGATACATCAAATGACATTACGGAGACGTCATAGAACACGCGATCAAACGTGTCTGATACTTATGATCTCCTGGTACCATCGAGGAAATTGATTCATAGACCCTCGTCATTTGGTCAGATCATGTCAATTCAATGTTAATTATTATTGTGATCTGATTGGCTGGGTTTGACACAATGCGACCAAATTACGTAGGTTTGTCTATGAATCAACTAATCTGATAGTACATTAGTATATTGGTGATAACATGAAGTAGAACATTAGGAGTACTTGGAGTCTGATTCAATACGATACATTGCCACCATCAGGATTATAGAGGCGACGAGTTTTTTTATTGTAATATTATGACTCATAGAACTTTAAATTTTAAGAATTTCAAATTTCAGTTAAATAAGTAGGATCTTAAAAAATTCAGAACAAAACAATACTATGGACCCAAGTTTTGCAATTTTCGACTCTACCATAACCCATCTATTATTACATTATACATTGATTAAGAAACAAACTTTTTCCATTGATTCGTTTAAACGACACAACAATAAAACTGCAATTAAGTAAATTATTCAATCAATATTGTGCAATGATTATGCTGTCAACAATCTCAGGTGTAGCGCAGTTCAATGACATATTTCATATTATTATGAACCTAACAACCAAATGTTAAAGGTCATTTTTGCGCACATACGCTAATACGGCCTATGACCTACTTGCTGGACCGTTGCAATATAAATCTTAATTTTCCAGCGAGAAGGTCTAAAATACATAGATTTTTTGTGAAGATGACACAAATTACTGAAAATAATTGACGTGAGTCGACAGTATTTCGGGGCTAATGGTTTGTTGTTATTCTATGTTTAATAATGCTCACATTTAAAGTTATAAAAATAAACTTTTTTTAAATAATATACTATATCTCAGAAAAAGACACGACCTAAATCTTCATAAGTAAATCTTTCCCTAACATTACAATATTTCATCCCTGATTCACAATCATAGAAAGTTAAAATAATTATAGTGATAATCATAACGTTTATCACTATAATTATTTATACGTGGGAGAGCTATGCTTCGGCACGAATGGGCCTGCTCGACCGGAGAAATACCACGTTCTCACAGAAAACCGGCGTGAAACAGCGCTTGCGCTGTGTTTCGCCGAGTGAGTTAGTTTACCGGAGACCCAATCCCCTACCATATTCCCTTCCCTACCCTCCCCTATTCCCTTCCTTTCCCATCCCTACCCTCCCCTATTATCCTATTCCCTCTTAAAAGGCCGGCAACGCACCTGCAGCTCTTCTGATGCTGCGAGTGTCCATGGGCAACGGAAGTTGCTTTCCATCAGGTGACCCGTTTGCTCGTTTGCCCCCTTATTTCATTAAAAAAAAACTTTGTACTCAGGCCGACACATGGTGGTCAGCCAATAAGCGATCAGAATGCAGTACTTTAACCAGGAAACAGGGCCCCCGCTACCATATGTGCAATGTGTGCAATGCACACGGGCGCCATCCTCTAGGGGCGCCAAAACAAAAGGTCCCAAAAAATTTGCTTATAGGGGCGCCAAAATCCATTTTTTTGCACACATGCGCCAGTAGCCCTTACGGGGGCCCTACCAGGAAACCACACTTTGACTATGAGTCAAAACTGCTCTTGTCTCTTATACTAACTCTACTAAAGATATAGGACATAGTTCGGCTTTTTAATAAAGGGATATAATATTTATTGTTATAAATCATACATCCCTATAAAAACATTTTAAGATTTTAATAGTTATTCAGTACTTGTATTGTTTTTGTATCGTTATGAATTTTCATTCTCTTTCTGATTTTATGAAAAAGGGAAATTTAAAAACACATAACTTAAAATCCCCGTAAATAAAAGTAAACAAGTTCCTATCAATTACTTAACATTAACTGACAATTTAAACTACACGTTAATAGCCGTTTAAAAATATGAATTGCACGGCTTATCCAAAACCTGCGTATCGACTTTCGCTTTCTTTCGAGTAATTGAAAGTTTACAAAAATACATTTAAATAAGTTATATTCGATATAAGTCAAGTTTTAAGTATTTTTATTTAAAAGAATGTAAATTTTGCTTGACGAAAATATTTCACTTACGTTTGAATTTAAGTACTTATATATTAAACGTCTTTTTTTTTAAGTATTTATTCCATTATTTTACAACATTATGTCCTTATCCTAAAAACCGCCAAACTGCATTTCAGTTTGTTGGCGATATGTATGTATTAATATGTACTATGTTATTATAGTTCCTTTAAAATGTGCTACAAATTCCTAGAATAACATACCTTAGCTTTTAAGGGCTTAGTGAAGTACATGCCTTTGTAATAAAGCTTATCCGAATGTGGATAAGGTAAAATATGTACAAAAGAAAAAAGACTTAGGTCCTGTTTCACCACTTTCTGATAAAGTGCCTAATAGGCTATTCACAACTTTTTTGACAGATTCTCCATACTTGATCTGTCAAGTTAATTGGTGGATAGCCTTATCAGGAAGTAGTGAAACAGGCCCTTAAAATTAAAAAAAAATATGACGATATTTTTTCATGATCTCGTTGAAGTCTTTTATATGGAGCTTGTGAAAATGTCTCAAATTTTGATGAAAATAATAAAAACCATGTAATATTTTTAATAATGCCTAATTTTTAAATTATTAATTTAAAGTTCAATCTGAGAATATAATATTGTAATTATTATCATTATAAGAAAAAAATTGCGCGGCCGACGCTGCCTTATGCTATGCTTGCCGTATACATTTGAAAGAGGTAAGGATTATTTATGTCATCAATAATACATCATCTAGGTATGCAAATATCTTCTATACAATGTGTCCCGACACCGGTGTCCGATCCTTTTATGTCATGATCTATGGCATATTTTATCGACAAATTGGCCCTCAAATTTTTTCTCTCTCTCACGGTTTTAAAATGGCGGCCATTTCAGTTTTTCTCGGGCTTTCACGCTAATCTGACCAATACTTCTCATGTAAATATCCTATGAAGATAAAAAAGGTCTTATTTGATAGCAAAACTTGTGGACTACGCTTACACAGGCAATTTGTTATAAATTTCGTGGAATTAAACATAGAAAAACCAAAGTTTAAGAAAAAATATTGTGTATTTTTTAATTAATGGCTTTTTGTGAAAAATCTAGCACATTAAACTGGTTCTTTTTTGTTTTAAAAAGATAGAGGAGGTTTTTATCTTACACAAATTCTTTACATCAATGCTCTAAGTCAGATAGTTTAGAAGTTATAACGATTTTCCTATGAAGTATAGGTCAGATTAGTATGAAGCCAGAGAAAAAGTTTTTTTTTTTCAAAAGTTGGAGAAAAAAATCAAGCTCATGATTTATGGCATATTTCAGTGACAAATTGACTTTCAAATATTTTTTTCTCTAACTTTTGAAAAAAAAAAATTCTCTGGCTTCATACTAATCTGACCTATACTTCATAGGAAAATCGTTATAACTTCTAAACTATCTGACTTATAGCATTGAAGTAAAGAATTTATTTAAGATAAAAACCTCTTCTATCTTTTTAAAATATAAAACTCAAAGGTGACTGACTGATTGACATAGTGATCTATCAACGCACAGCCCAAACCACTGGACGGATCGGGCTGAAATTTGGCATGCAGGTAGATGTTATGACGTAATCATCCGCTAAGAAAGGATTTTGATAAATTCCAACCCCAAGGGGTTCAAAAAGGGGGTGAAAGTATGTATATAATAATACTTCTTAACGCGAGCGAAGCCGCGAGCAAAAGCTCGTTAGTTATAAAATATGCATCATCAATCTGTCACCTCTTTGCGCTTAAAACGACTTTGGTCAAATTGCAGTTAACGGGCAAAAAAAATTAAGTTGCTGGCAACAACTAGTTATAATAATTTTATACTATAAAAGTATTTATTATAAATAAATTACAAGTTTAAGTTTTTGATAATTTAAAAACATTTTAATGTCGCGACGGTCGGTGTGTTTTACGACAAAGGCCTCCTCCAGATCCTTCCTCTGCTTTCTATCGGATGCAATTCTTAGCCAAAGCGGCCCAAGATTAGCTTTAAGTCATCCTCCCATACTTTGCGGCCTGAGCTCCAGAAACCGTCTCTCGGGATCCAGGTTGTTACCTGCTTAGTGCTTACTCCATTTTTCGTTTTTACACCGAAGCATATTATGCCCGGTCCATTTCCATTTGAGTTGATCAACACGCCGTAATATTATGTTAGTTTTGTTTTGTTCCTAATGTTACTGTTACTAATTTTATCTTTTAATTTGACCCCTAGCATGCTCTTCTCCATGGTTTTCTGACATTTTGCTAGTTTATCTCTGCGTTTTTAGTGAGCGCCCAGGTTTTGTATCCATATGTAATGCAAGGGAGAATGCAAGTATCAAAAGTTTTTTCTTTATTTGCATACCCAGTTCTTTACTCTTCATTATTTCTTTTAGAGCTCAATTTTTTTCCACCGGTGGTAATTCTTTTGTTAATTGTTCTTTAGACATCTAGTCTGTAGATTAGATGTCTAAATACATCATATTATATGTATGTAATAAAATCTGGTTTAAAATAGTTTGTAGTATAGATTTGTACTTGTAGTATAGATTTAAGAAAGTTGGCTCTAATTTATTTTTAATTAAAAAGTTCAAGTCATACGTTGACTTAGGATTAAAATTAGGGACTGTAATCTCTAATTTTAATTGTTTCAATTTATTCAATTTTATAACATAAATTCAAACATGCGGGATCCCACGGGATCCAGCGGGATTGGCCAATCCTGTAAATCAATCCCGTGGGATTGAATAAGGCGCGGGATTGCAATCCATAAACGTAGTATTGGCCGGAATATATTACCGAAATGATTTAACGTGTACCACCATGAACTATTCGGCGAAAGTGCCTTAATGATCGTTATCTTTGTTAATGGCGTTAGTGTAAGCTTAATAATTAAATTAAACGATGCGACGACGATATAATATTGCTAAAAGACTAGGGGTCGCAATTTCTTTTTATCGCCATAATAAGTGTTGGATTAAACCACTAAACCGATTTTGATCAAGTTTTTATGATACTTTGAGAATGCTTAAAAAGGATTTAACGTTGTTCGTGGCGGCCGAAAAGAAAGATCTTCCGACCGAGCGAGATAGCATGCTCGGTCAGGCCGAAGCCCACTGACGTCATTTCAGACGTTGTATATATCTTGCCGTTCTCCGAAACTTCGATAGCGCGATGCAGGAATGTTAGGCGAATTGTGGGTACCGCCACAAGGACATAGGTTTATAGCAGGGTTCCCTAGAATATTTTTTAATACTTTCAAACTCGTTTTTTGTGAGTAGCTTCATTTTGCTTCAATGAAGCTACTCACAATAAATTAGCTTGATAGTAATAAAAAAAATTGTTCCAGGGAACCCGGACTATTAGTTTTTTTCACGCAAAAAAACTATTTTCGACAACGGAATTGCGGGCAACATATTATAGTAAACTATAAAGTTATAACGATTGATGTATTTATAATAAGGACTTTTATTTATACTATGGGCTTTACGGCTGAAAAAAGTCAATGAAAATTACGTAATCATACAAATTGTTTCACAGACGGGCCTATGTTATTTGGTCGGGCCATGTCAAGCCAAGCCACATCACAGCTGCTGACATTGACTTGACATAATACGACTATTTAGTTAGCATATAATATATCGTAGGCCGAGTGCGGACCTACGTTATTTAACGTAGGTCAGCCCTCTGCCTATCCAGAGCATAGGCTCTGGATAGGCAAAGGGCCCAGACAGAGAAGTCTCAGTAATATTGTCCCAAGTTTAACTTTTGTATACAAAACGTGGGAGAGCCATGCCTCGGCACGAATGGGCCGGCTCGACCGGAGAAATACCACGTTCTCAGAGAAAACCGGCGTGAAACAGCGCTTGCGCTGTGTTTCGCCGAGTGAGTGAGTTTACCGGAGGCCCAATCCCCTACCCTATTCCCTTCCCTTCCCATCCCTACCCTCCCCTCCCTATTCCTTCTTAAAAGGCCGGCAACGCACCTGCAGCAGCTCTTCGGATGCTGCGAGTGTCCATGGGCGACGGAAGTTGCTTTCCATCACGTGACCCGTTTGCTCGTTTGCCCCCTTATTTAAAAAAAAAATATCCTAAAAATCTACAATACTGTTTTTCTGTCTCTACATTCTACTAGTCTGCAGTAACAACGAGTTCTCATGAACTGTTTTAGATCGACATACGATTGTTATGCCAGTATAGATATTACCTACTTTTATTGTCACTCGCATAGTTTTTGCTACAACATTACATTTTGTTTATTACTTTACGTATAATTGTACAAGTTACTTTTTAACAAGTTGCCTAATTTATTGTATTTGACTCTAAGTTAAACAAAAGAGGTTTAGGAAAAAACTTTGCCTTCCAACAGGTCTTTATAACAGATCTCCTGGTTTTTTATTGAGCTTAAGTATGATGGTTTACTTAAGTTATTTTGTCTAATAAATGATTTATTTTCATTTTTAATTTACCTATTTGGCACTAACATTCAATTAGGGGTGAAAAAAGAGGTAAAAGAATCGTGTACCTTATTATTATTATTATGATCGTAGAGGATCTACGATTTATGACTTACAATCAGATTTCTATTATTTTTTGCAATGTATGTAAGTCTTAATAATTAAGCACCAGCAGTGTAGCTTTGAATTCAAAAAAAATAAAAGTGTAACATCTTTACACTCTTTTTTTAAATTAAAATTGTTGAATTAAAATTAATTAGTCAAACTCGTAAAAACGTATTCAATGTTTTATCTTCAAAAAAACTAGCTTTTAACTGGAAAGTAAATTCAGCAAGGAACATAAAAACTTAACAACTCCATAACTTCTAAAAATAATAATACAATTTTTTTTATTATTATCTCATTTTAATATAATAGATTTTTTTTTTCGCTACGCTAGTAAATCCAAAAACTGTGTTCAAAAACTACCCCATTTCCCCCATTTCCACGATCACAGACTTACCTTAATCAAATTCCACACAATAAAACAACCAACTACTCCTTCGTCTTAACTCTTAACACATCACTGTACAGTCGCGGGTTCGAATCTGAAACTGAGAGGCGAGTTGTCACCTCCGAGTCTTGCGTGAATGTTCGCGGGCGTTTCATAGATCACGCTTTTAACCTCCTCCGAGCTCCTCCACTCTAATGTGACCCCCATGTCGAAACATTTTGTTCCATACGCGAGATTATTGAATGACGGTATTATTCACAATTTGGGGGGTTACCTGACATAAATTAATGACATAATAAATTTGCAATGTAATCGCGTCTTGAAATTAAACGTTCGATTGACTTTTGTGTCTAGCGAATTTTTGCAACGTAGGTAATTTATAAAAGTAAATACTTATATTTTTACATACTTTTACAAATTATCTACATTGCAAATACTATTTTTTCTTAAATCTTCTTTTCGTGTTGGTCAAGGTACTATATATATCGAATTAAACTATTCAAGTATTAGCCCAAACAATGAAAAAGTCAGGAAAATTATGGTAAAAACTCAAAAAATTAAAGCTGATTTTCATTTTTCATTTATTCTGGTCTCCAAACAGTCTTACATTAAAAGTTATTATAATATTATATAAAAAGTAAAGTATACATTAAATATAAAATCAACGGCGGTGACCACCAAGACCAAGAGACTCTCTTCGAAGTTTTTTTAACACTCAAATTTGTATATCTGGGGGCACCGTAGTGCCCCCGCTAAGACGAGCCAAGCGATGCGCAACGGCACTGCCTACCTATTCTCAAAGTGTTTCGTCGTTTTTTGAACCCTCATAAACTTTATGACATAAAGTTGGTTTCCGTGTACCAGATAGTTCATTTTGTCAGGATATGATATCAATAATAGACTAATTAAGAAGTGCTAGTAAGCCGGGTAATGGGTATGTAATCTAAGTTTAGTATACAACTAATAAAAAAAAATCATAAACTTTCGCTCCCCATCCCCTAAAATGGAAGTTTATCAGTAACTAAAAAACCTAAATTAATAAGTACTTACAAAAAGAACTGAAATCGCCCCAAAAACATTTCATGTAATATGTTGTCAAAACAAACGCATAAGGTTTGCCCTATGAAGAAGATATCAGATATCATGTAGAGCCAATCTTCTGAATCTACATGGCTTAACTCTACCGACCCTAACTCCAACAAATTCTACATATCAGTAAATATGTATGGCTTGGCTGTTTCGTTACTTACTTCAGATCAGAAACTAAATATTTGCATCACCTCCACTACGGTAGCGAAACGGCGAAGCCATACATATTTACTGATATGTAGAATTTGTTGCAGTTAGGGTCGGTAGAGTTAGGCCGTATAGATTCAGAAGCTTGGCTCTGCATGAGATCTGATATCTTTTTCACAGGGCAAACCTTATGTAACTACTTTTTGGCAACATTTGACATGAAATATTTTTTATAGGATTATATTTTTGTCCGAAGTAGAATAAAATTATAATAAACATATTAATTTTTATTTTTTTATCGTCATAATCAAATAGCTTCCATAGAACATTAGGTAATCGGTATGTCTGTGATCTTCTTCTTCTTGTGCATACTAAACTATTCGCTTTTGGGGAACAGTAAGTAAGAACAGTAACAGAAAAAAATTCCATCTTTTAAGTAAAAGATGGTCCCGTGCGAGTTTATTTCGCCGGTTCTTCTCGCTGGGTAGTGCCCGAACCGGTGGTAGGTACCAGTAGTAACAACGTTCAGAAAATATTTGTAAAAATTTATTCTGAATAAAAAATTGAGTTTGAGTAACTCAATTTGCAATAGTCGGGCAAACTTTTCAACACCTGCACTAGTTCCTATCTGTTACTATTGCTGACATTTAAAAGTATCATGAAAAAATATACCTCTTCTAGCTAGACAGTGATTTCGCAAATGTCAGTCTGAACTCTGAAACACAAAAGAGGATTCGCAACATCATTATCTTAGCCATTGATCGAGCTCTGGACTTAATTGATCGTTTTGAACATAATTAGCGGCTAAATCATTTAGCAATCTGTGGCTGAACCGTCTTCAATTGGCTCTTCAAAATTTTATTTGAATTAGATTTGCCTCAGACCTAATATATTGATCACTAAATGATGCACGCAATCGAACATGATAGTGCATTTTCCATTAATAAAATTATCTTATATGGTTTCACAGGATCCAAATACATCAAATTCTGTTTTTTTTTTATAAAATAAGAGGGCAAGCGAGCAAACGGGTCACCTGATGAAAAGCAACTACCGTCACCCATGTACACTCGCAACATTAGAAGACCTGCACCCGTTGCCGGCCTTTATCTAAATGGGTATAACAGGCTAGACAGATACAGTTTTTGCATAATTTACAATATTACTCAATGTAGCCCGCATTGCCCATTTGTTTTCCGCCTTATATTTTTTCAGGAAAAAACTACTTGTATACTTTTCCTGGACACAAAATATATCTGTATTTAATTACATCTAAAGCAGTGGTTAAAGCTTGAATAAGTAGCAGACAGATAGACAGACACACAAGGACACTTTTGAATTTATGATATTTGAAGACATAAGTGGATTTTTGAAAACTGTAGTTTTTTTTGCATAAAAGTAGGCTTTAGGACCGGGAAAATTATTTGAAATAAAAAAAGTGGATTTTATTTATAGCTATATTAGTGGTGTAGTAGTGGATTATATCTAGGATATAATATTAGCTAGATGACGAATTAGGTAAGTTACAAGGTTTGTTTAAATTATAAGGGAAGGAAATTAGTAATTGATCTTGTTGTAAAATGTTATCTAGTAAGGCTCTTCATCCACTCATGTCTTCATTTGTGAACCTTTGAACAGAAGCTACGAATCAATGAGTATTGTGTCATTTTGTTTTGTAATGCACAAAATTATATTATACGCTAATGCAGGAAGGTAGCCCGTAGTCAACGACACATCCAATTCATCGCTCTTTTCTTTATTACCAAGCAATAGGGTTCAAAATTCGTAGGGCGAATTAGCGCGGTACAGCACACACCATGTAAGGTGTGTGACGTAAAATAACTTTAACATTTACACGGCAATGTAACTTGTCATCTACCGTAATGGTTCCGCAGAGGTCCTACTTCCGTAGTCATTTTGTGATTCTAATTTAAAAATTGCGACATTTGAATTTCGAATCAGATATTTTTGACAGATATTTTTTTTTTGCGCTCGGTGGTCATAGTTTATCATACAAGTTTAATTTGTCGGTTTAAAAATTAGCCTGATTCCGGAAGGTACCTAAGTACTTACCTGAAGATTGAAAACCGTTTAAAAGTTCCTGCGGTAAGTAGAACTTACAAACATAAATACATACCAACTTTCGCCATTATGGTATCTATACCAATAAATAATAATATTATCTATTCTTAATATTATAAAGCGGAAGAGTTTGTTTGTTTGAACGCGCTAATCTCAGGAATTACTATAACAGCTGGTCCGATTTGAAAAATTCTTTCAGTGTTAGATAGCCCATTTATCGAGGAAGGCTATAGCCTATCTTTTAGACAAAGAAAAGCTTCGTAGACAAAACTTATCCTAAACCAGGATAAGTTTTGTCTACGAAGCTTTTCTTTGTCTAAAAGAAGTCTTATGCGCGAAATCACCTTGGTATTAACTTGTATTTAAATTTAATGTAAATTCATCAATTTATTTGAATAACTTTAATAAAATTTGCATTCTAATGTATAGCTACAGTTGAAATACGATGGTTCCCGTTGGGTCATAAAGGTAATCTATTAGGATGGTTTAATATAATTTAACAATATTTTGTTGTGCTAAATGATTATGAAATTAACATTAGACCTTTGGGTTTTTATGCCGTATTTTGATTTCTGGTCAAGGGTAACAGGATTGTTTGTTAAGTTGGGTTTTTTGGAGAATTTCAGTCGGAATACAGGAGTAGTTTAATTAATCAAGTACATATTGATTAGCACATAATGTACTTCCAAATGTATCCATTAAACTTTAACTTTTTTATACCCGTCTAAAGCATTTAAAACGTAATATTTTCTGTTAGACTCAAAAAAACATCAAAAAAAGTAATAGAGCATAGCTCAAAAGAAGAGAAAAAGAAAAACATTAAGAAAGTAAGTTTCTCAGCGCAGCTGCTACTTTTACAGTGAACTCAATGGGACACAATATACACTCTCTAAGATATGCTTACTTTGTTTTGTTACCCTGTATTTGCGACTTTGTCAGAGTCACCCAAATTGCTAATAAGTTTTTTTTAATACGTACTATGACAGTAATTATATTATTGTTTTGCTTAAGCGGCTAGATACTCTATACCTGTGGGTTGCGACCCTCTGAGGGGGTCGTGAAGCTTTGCGCCAGATATGGAGAGGACTATTTATTTCAGTTCAGTAAAAAATAACAATAAAGATTAAAAATATGGTAAGAGAATTTTAACAAAAGGATAATATCCATATTTTACATGGTAAAAAATCCAAGGGTCGCAAAATGTTTTTTCATACATAATTAAGGTTGAGAAACACTGCTTTAATATTGTAATTTTTTATTTACCATACCATCATTATACATAATATGCAGACATAATTTAGTCATATTATTTGGAAAATGTTAAAATAAACTATTCGTAAAGGTTAAGGTAATTTTAAGGAAAACTGCAATGGCAATAATGTTCTAGGCCTTTAAGGGTCTAAACGAAAATAATAAAATATACTTACTCGCCTTGAGATTTTAAACAAAAAAGAACTATACAGTATTTGAGTTGAAAACAGTTTTTTTGCAAGTTCATATTGTACTTATTGAGTAAGATATTTCGAAACAGGACAGAAATCTGTATTAGTGTCTTAAACAACAACAAACAGAAAGCTGAATGTGCTAACGTATTAGTCAATTAGTCACATGGTGATAACTTTAAGTTACGTAGCAGGCAGTATACATACTGCCAATGCCAGATCCCAAAAATAAAACATGTGGCGGTACCCACAATTCGCCTAACAAACGCCACAATCATAAGAATAGCCGGTTTATATTATTTCAATCCAGTAATCCATTGGCTTACTGTTAATTTTACTATTAATAGTTGTTGTTTACTATTGTATATTTAACTTAAATGTACCTCATCATCTTAGCTTCTAAATGAATGAACCGATTTTGATCTATTTCTTTGTCAAAAGCTAACATGGGTACTCTCAAGGTACTCTCAAAATTAGATTGAAGTACTTCTTAGATTAAGCCCTGATAAATGATGAGCCGTAATCCGTATAGGCCGCGGCCTAGAGGCGGCCTAGAGGCGGCAGCGTCCCTGTAGGTAGGCAACAGATTAAGTACGAGATCTACGCTCATAAAACTATAAATCAGGCGCTGCTTAGATATATTTTTTTTAAATAAGTGTATAAAGAAAATACAATCGCTTATTCTAGTACAGTGTAATTCTATTACCTACTGGTATTTCCGCACACTGCCATTTATCTTCGACAGTTCTTTTTAGTATAAGTAGTATTAGTTATAAACAATAGTACTTTATTATGTAGTGTACATAATCATTTTAATCAGTTTTAACGGTTTTTACTACTTAAGTATATAGAAATAATTACTAACAGATTTTAATTTTTATTAAGTTTAGATTGATACTTTTTAAAGGCAAATTGTCTCTATAACAATAGAATCTCTGCATTTTTTATTGGGTACCTACTTACATACGTTTTGTAAGGTGTGTAAGATTTTATGCTGTCGCGTAGTGTCGCAATAATTATCTTAACGATAAATGATTCCTTGTGTAATTTTTTTAAATAATTAATAGGTTTATCTGATGTCCTAACTCTTTTATTACGATGTTTAAAATCTTATATGTAAGTATATAAAATTCTCGTGTCACAATGTTAGTTACCGTACCTACTCCTCCGAAACGGCTTTACTGACTTTTACCAAATTTTATTTGCATATTCAGTAGGTCTGAGAATCGGCTACTGGCTACTTTTTAAATATTGATAAGTGCATTTGTTGGATAAATAATAGCAAATTATTACAACTCGAGACTGGCGGCGACCATGGTTTGTGCGACGGGATAGCGTTGGACGTTGCCATGGTGACGTAACGTACTTATTCAGTCACTTCAATAAAATAATATGGGCGAAATACTTTATATGGCAAAACAACGTTTGCTAGGACAGCTAGTTATAGCTATAATTCAAACATCCGTAGGTTTAAACTTTAAACATAAAAATATAACATTACTTTTACACTCATTTCATCGCGAATAAAATATTATATTGGTATGTTACATTCATAAGCATTGATTCCATAATAGTATTCCAATCCAATAGTTCTAATCCTGCTCTAGATTATTCTTGGAAAGCATTCAGTGCATTCCAGTTCCCGTTTACGTTATCCCAGTAGCAATTCAGTGCTGGATTGGATCACTGGATTGGAATAGATAATGTAAACCGGCCATATTATATCGAAATTTTTAGTTATGGGTAAGTATGTCTGCAGGGGTAACAAAACATGATAATAATTTATCATGTACTTTAGACATAGTTATAAAGAATTATTATCCGTAAAACTATCAACTCTAAAAAGTTTCTTTTTTTAGGGTTCCGTAGTCAACAAGGAACCCTTATAGTTTCGGTCTGTCCGTCCGTCTGTCTGTCCATCTGTCTGTCCGTCTGTCTGTCCGTCTGTCTGTCCGTCTGTCTGTCTGTCCGCCTTTTTGCTCAGAGACTATAGGACCTACAAACCTGTTATTTGGCACGAATGCACATATTAATGATATCGACAAAATGGTACATAAAATCTTAAAAAAATATTTTTATATAGTACCCTACACATGAAGCGGGGATGAATTTTTTTCGCATTCACCCCATCGTGTGGGATTTCGTTGGATAGGTCTTTTAAAAATATTATGAGTATTCATAGATCATTTTCCGATTAAGGGATCAGTTTGTGAAATATTAAGTATTAAAGTGGAAAAAATCGTTAGAGTCCTGTGTAGCCCTTCTCTGGAGCTAAACGGTATGTGAAAAAATTCACGGGAGTAGGAAATATGCTGAATTTAAAAGGAAAACTATCACGGCTAAGAAGACTTCATAAGTTATTGAGTAATAGTCGATCAACTAAAAAAAATGTATTCGGCGAAGTATAAAGGAACTTTTCATTCGAATTCCTTTGAAAGTAACTGAGATGATGTTGTTAATAGTGTAAAACACGTTATAAATGTACATTCATTAACATTAAAAAACTATATAGCGGTATTACGGGACCCTATATTTCGCGTGGCCCGACACGCACTTGGCCGGTTTTTTACTTATTGTAATAGTAGGGGAGGTAGTCCTATCGTTTGCTAAGTCATTTCATACCGACCAAATTTTTGTCCAGCGGTAGCTTAATATTTATCAATCAATATAATCAGCGTCAGTCGCCGCACCCGTGGTGGGATGTTAACTGAGAGTATTTCAAAGTGGTAAAAAAAAATAATGGGAAAAGTGATTTTATACCGAATGAAAATTTTATGTATGATTATTGAGGTCATGCTTAACCAAAAATGCACCGTCAGCCGTATCGCAGACGGGGGATTCAACGTCAGTCGCGTTACTGAACTATATTAAAAAAAATATATATAAAGTCATTTCATACCGTACAAAATTTATGCAGGTGAATGTTGATACCTTTTTAATAATAAAGACCACCGTCGTTAATATGCGGGTGGAAAGCCCGTCAGCCAGCGATATAAGCTATAAACATTATAGCCCTACTTCGCGCTCAATGTATCCTAGGGCGTCGCGTAGACGACATTTCCACCTGCAAATATTCAGCTGACGGCGATTTTCGTTTGAATTAACCATAAAATTGTCTCACATAGCAATTTTAAGTAATTAATTCCATAGTCAATATTTGTGAAGAATTATATACATTTTACTTTAAAAGCGCCATCTGTTGTTATATACTAAAACTAAAATAGCACCTACCGAACCTAAACGTGTATAATCTAGATATGAACCTTTATTGGGTGCGAATTGATATCTTTTTAATGTCAATTCAATACGATTCCCAACAACAACTTTGAGATACTCTCAATTTTTATTCCACCCATACTGGAGTAGCTGACGATCAAAACTCTTATGTATTAATAGAATAGGATTATTGTTAAGATTTTCGCTCGGTATGAAATGACTTTTTAAAATGAGCGCGACCTCCCCTACTATAACGTATGGTCAATTAATTCATGAATTTGCCAATACGCTCCAACGACATGACTCATGACGTTGGATCATTTCTCATAGAAACATAGAAGTCCCATCAACATAGACATCCCCTCCATTCCAGTCCTTATCGCACTGCACTACAGTAAGCACATAATATTATAATATTATGTAATACCTACAATATAATACACACTAATTGACACCTGTGATACCAGAATAAAAAGTGTGTTCTAGCTGGTTCCTGGAAAGTTTAATCCACGTTAACATTATAAATACAAAACTGTGTCTAGCTGACTGTCTGTCAGTTACCTCTTTACGCTGAACCACTTGTAGGTCCGTCCCATGTCCTTAATAGAAATTGGATCAAGTCGAACTTTCAATTCAAAAGATTAGTGCCTACCTACTATTACCTATACTATAGTAGGTACCATTAACCATAGTACCTACAGCTACTACTCGTACCTACAATAAACAGTGCGGTGTGCCAGTGGTTTGTGTACGGTGTCGCCGGGAGGCAGGCTAAAGATGTTAGTAACTAGAACTTAAACGTAACTAGTTACTACTTACTACATAATATTATAGACCGACTCACATAATAATTACAAATTCACATAGATGAAGTAAGAAATTGCAATTACAAACGTAACCAACCTGTTCATTGCCAAATATTGATTGGCAACACTTTCTTTGCAAACCATACAAATATTTAACATGCACTTCATATTAAGCTTGGGAGGGCAGACCTTTAGTCGGTAAACCCGGCGTACTGAGCCGGAGGGAGTCCGACGAGGTGGCGGGGGATGCGCAAAAAAAGGTTTAATAATTAATATAAAACTAGCCAAATCAAAACTGATTAGTGCTAACACTAGACAGATAATATATCGATTGCTTTACATATTTAAACAGCGAATAGCTATACAAAATCTCCTAGCCTTTGTCTGGCATATTGGAAATGTCACACTTATGGGCTATGAGTTATGACTTATGAGTTATGAGTTATGACACACAAAGTGATACGTTGCATAAATATTTTTATTAGTAAGGGAGCTCGAGATCCAACTCAGGCTTGTCCGGTTAATTTTGTTTAATTGTCATACTAATTTAGTACCAAGTGCAACATAAAAGCCTATTGACAGAACAAAGCATTCGACCCTGGCAGTTGGCACACAGAAGTCACACAAACAGTAAATAATTCGGAACACAGATCTCTACGGTCATCTAAAATCTTATCTTCTGTTAACAAAATGCCTACACAATAATGTTAATTCAAATGTTTAGAACCTATTGAGATTAACCTAAAAACAAACCGACTTAAAAGTTTATCAATTTGAAACGTTAACAGAATAGAGCATTGGTCACATTGGTTTCATTTTACGGCAGAAATAATAAAAATCGGCCAAGTGCGAGTTGGATTCGCGCACGAAGGGTTATAGAGCATATAGAGTCCGAACCGTTATAGAGCAAAAATAGGCCAAGAAGTTTGTTTTTTGTATGGGAAATTAAATTTTTATTTTAATATTATTATTAAAGTACACTTATAATCAAGGCCTTTGTTTATAAGTACGAAA
Organism: Aricia agestis; assembly: GCF_905147365.1. Lineage (NCBI taxonomy): Eukaryota > Metazoa > Arthropoda > Insecta > Lepidoptera > Lycaenidae > Aricia > Aricia agestis. The sequence goes on along the minus strand of NC_056406.1, from coordinate 8,794,762 downwards.
CTTTTGCCATTATTGATAACGACTAACGCAAAAACGCTAAAAAATCACGTTTGTTGTATGGGAGCGCCCCCTTAGATATTAATTTTATTTTGTTTTTAGTGTTAATTGTTATAGCGGCAACAGATATACACAATCTGTAAAAATTTCAGAAGTCTAGGTATAGCGGTCCTTGAGATACACCCTGGTGACAGACAGACAGACAGACGGACGGACGAACAGACAACGAATCGACAACGAAGTCTTAGTAATAGGGTCCCGTTTTTCCCTTTGGGTACGTAGTATTCACCTGCACAAAAGAAAATAAACACACACAACATATTTTAGATTTTAAGTTCACTCTTTAGAAATTATTTATTTATTTTATTTATCAGGCTACGTGAACCCTAAAAAGTAGCTTAGTAAGACATTAAATAATTATACATTAATTATTAAGTACCTACTTATTTATTAAGTATTAAATTATTAATAATACGTGTTTCAGTAGGTTTCAGTGGGTGACGTCGCGTCGTGTTAAAGTTAAAACCGTGTTGGATATGTTTTAGATTATCCAACACGGTTTTAACTTTAACACGACGCGACGTCACCCACTGAAACCTACTGAAACACGTATTATAACAAGCAAAAAATGGAAAGTCGCATTTTGTCGCGTAATTAAAAACCATAAATACATTTCATAAAAGCTATGCGTAAATTAAAGTGTATGCTTGAACCAATTTATGTACATATTTTGGAAGCTTAAATCATTCTCCTCTGTTGGAAAAATAGGAATCCCTTTTTTTACAGAGGTATTTTTGATTGATTATTCTGTGTTATAAAAGTTGACCAATCGTGTTATGCTATGGGTAATTCAAAGACAAAGACAATATGATGAATACTGACAATGAACTTTAATTTCTTAGCTTTAGTCATTCATCAATATCGCTACAGCCTACAGCCAAATTATCAAGGCCTCGCCTTGAGTGCCAAGGGGTTGAAATAAGTTTTTTTTTAAATTTTGTTTTTTTTTTTCATTCTCTTGTCTTCTTTTTTCCTTTGGACATCGCCATTCACCAAATCGCGCCTCGTTTATGCTGGTTGAAATATAAACTAACCCAAACCATTTGATTCAGAAGCAAGCTAGAGACTCGACAGTTAACGTAACTTTAGGCAGCAAACGCCGACAAAGAGATTAATTATTTATTTAGATCACTGAAATAATTGTACGTGGTATAATTCCATACTCAGTAATTTTGTGCACTTTGAATTTTTAATAATTGCGTAATAAAATTAGAGTACTGGAGCGTAATTTGTGTTATGTGCAGTACCTACCTACATGAGTTTTAAGAATTAGTGTATCATTATGGTATGTACGCTTATTTTTTAATTCCAATTTGAAAATAGATCACCTATAAAATATTGGAAAATAGGTCAGCTATATAATACTAGATGATGCCCGCAACTCCGTTGCGCCAACATTCGTTTATTTATATTTATATTTTTCCGGAATAAAAAGTATCCTATGTCCTTTCCCGAGTCTCAAAGTATCTCCATGCCAAATTTCAGCAAAATCGGTTCAGCGGTTTGAACGTGAAGAGGTAACAGACAGACAGACAAACAGACAGACACACTTTCGCATTTATAATATTAGTATGGAAGTATGGAAGTATGGATAACCTAAATATTTAATATGAACCTATTTTTCGATAGTAAAAACTTTTGATAGGATTGTAATACAAAGTCATCCTATCAGACAAAGAGCGGTCACGCGGTCAAGCTTTCAAGCGGTCAGTTTTTCGTTCTTTGTGTTGTATTACGGTCAGTAGTCACTACACATTTTTTTTCTTTTTTTTTATGAAATAAGGGGGGCAAACGGGTCACCTGATGGAAAGCAACTTCCGTCGCCCATGGACACTCGCAGCATCAGAAGAGCTGCAAGTGCGTTGCCGGCCTCTTAAGAGGGAATAGGGTAATAGGGGAGGGTAGGGAAGGGAAGGGAAGGGAATAGTTGAGGGTAGGGAAGGGAATAGGGTAGGGGTTAGGGGATTGGGCCTCCGGTAAACTCACTCACTCGGCGAAACACAGCGCAAGCGCTGTTTCACGCCGGTTTTCTGTGAGAACGTGGTATTTATCCGGTCGAGCCGGCCCATTCGTGCCGAAGCATGGCTCTCCCACGTATAAATCTGCGCCCTCGGAAGGTTCTGGGTTCACAGCAGCTGTCTAAGGTCGGGCGAAGTAGTGGTTAGAAGATAGCTAAAAATTTCCTTTTATTCTTTGGCAAGATTTTGATATTTTTCAATTTTGCCTTAGTTTTAAACTGATTAAATAGAATTCTTTGGTATTACGATAGTTATACTAGAGATACTCGCACAGGTGACGTTCTACTTCTGACCGCGTCAGAATTCCTTAACGCAAACGCTAGAACGCGTGACCGCTTTCTGTCTGATCTGAGGTCCCGAAGTAGTAATAATATTATAATATGTAAAGAAAAAAATTCCGCAATTAAGTACATAGTTTCCCAGATGTAAGAACTTAATTGCGGTCGCCGGTCAGTAATATTACGCAATACGTGATATTGTTCAATATTATTGTATATCTAGGGGCCCACTTAGTTTGTAGTTTGTACTGTGCTTTGCTTGTACTCCCGAGAGGAAAATTAAGCAAAAAACCATGAAGGAGAAAAAACTATGTTTCCGCCCGGGATCGAACCGGGGGCCTTCTGCGTGTTAGGCAGATGTGATAACCGCTACACCACGGAAACCATACTCAGTGGTTTGAATTAGTTGTATGGATGGATTTATCAGGAATTTGATTTACATAATTAGATTATTCCCTCACAGATTTCCTAAATCACACAGGAACCATACATTTTAGCTATGCAGAGTTGCAGACTAATCGTTAGGAATAAAAATATCATTATAACTTAAAATTTTAGAACTTACTAGAATGTATAAGTATCATAATATTATAGAATACGGTTTAAGTAGATCATTCTAATGCTAAGTACTCACAATTTACATACGGTTTTACTCGAAATCGAGTAAAACTTACCGTGTGGACCGCAAAACTCACAGCTCGAATGCTCTCAACGAACCGACTCCGATCGCTTATTTCCTTCGAACTTACTCGACAGGAGCCGTCGAGCTTACTAAAGCCATACTTAAGCTAAGTACTCACATACGGTTTTGCTCGATCGAGCCATAACGTCGAGCAAAACCCGCGGCTCATTCCATCAAACCGGCTCGATGCGAGCCTTCGAGCTGTCAGTTTTGCGGTCCACACAGTAATAATTACTCGATTTAGAATAAAACTATCGAGCAAAACCGCATGTCAGTAAATAGCATCAAAGCGTGTGAGTTTTGCAGTCCACACGATAATTTTTACTCGATTTGGAGTAAAACTATCGAGTAATGCTGAATGTGTGGACAACATGTGGAAAGCCCGAGCCGTGGTTTTTACTCTACAGTCTACGTTCGTCTACGTTTGATCGAATAAAAGCGTATGTGAGTACTTAGCATTATTTTATTTTTATTATATTTTACTAGATGACGCCCGCAACTCCGTTGTGCTAATATTCATTTATCGTGCGGGAACCGTACATTTTTTCCGGGATAATAAACAGACAGACGCATCTTCGCATTTATAGTTTATAATATTAATAAGTACGGATTTTTAATGCACAAAACTTGGTACATAGGCAGACTTAATGCCATCAAATTCCAGTTGCTCACTCAACCTTTAAGCTATAATATTATTGAAAAGCAAACTTTAAAAACTATGAAAAGGATAATATAATTTATTTATTTTATTATTATAAAGAGTATTAAACTTAAACCAAAAAACAAGTTGTATTAGATGTTAAACTTAAAATAAGTTTACAATTATTATTATTTTATCTATTGTAGATAAAATGTAAAAATAAACATAAAAGGGCATCATGTTATTAACATTCAATTGATAGCATCATGGCTCATGCTCTTTTGCAACCTTTTCATTACATTACAAGAAAATAATAATTTAAATTTGAATTTTTCATTACATATAAATTATTAGGATGTAGAGTGCAACTGAAACATTATATTGAAAACAACGATTGTGTTCTGCAATCTCATTTACGATGACGCCCGCAACTCCGTTGTGCTAATATTCATTTATCGTGCGGGAACCGTACATTTTTTCCGGGATAATAAACAGACAGACGCATCTTCGCATTTATAGTTTATAATATTAATAAGTACGGATTTTTAATGCACAAAACTTGGTACATAGGCAGACTTAATGCCATCAAATTCCAGTTGCTCACTCAACCTTTAAGCTATAATATTATTGAAAAGCAAACTTTAAAAACTATGAAAAGGATAATATAATTTATTTATTTTATTATTATAAAGAGTATTAAACTTAAACCAAAAAACAAGTTGTATTAGATGTTAAACTTAAAATAAGTTTACAATTATTATTATTTTATCTATTGTAGATAAAATGTAAAAATAAACATAAAAGGGCATCATGTTATTAACATTCAATTGATAGCATCATGGCTCATGCTCTTTTGCAACCTTTTCATTACATTACAAGAAAATAATAATTTAAATTTGAATTTTTCATTACATATAAATTATTAGGATGTAGAGTGCAACTGAAACATTATATTGAAAACAACGATTGTGTTCTGCAATCTCATTTATTCTCAAGCACTTTGGAATGTTCTCAATATTCTAGTTTCCAGATTTTATTTACAATCACCCTTTGCCTATGATACAAAGAAGCGGCAGAAGCTATAAGTGACAGAATTTTGATATAAATTCATCACTTATGTCTTGAGGTAACGAGTTGTTATGCATGTTCCACTCTGGAGACAGCTACATAGCTTTGATTTGTACTCATGTCAAAATATCCCACGGGGCCAGCGTCACAGTCTGCACAACTGAGATATTTGTAGTTATTGACTGTGTGTGTAAATCCAATATTCTCAAAAGTGTACATGCTTTCAACATGATAAAACTCATTCATAGTTTCATTTTGCACTTCCCCTTCTTTTCTAGAGTCCTGCAGCATAAGAGGTAATTGGACCTGCAAAAATTTCATGTCAATAGAAGTAGATTGTGATAGCAATAATTAAAGTAAACATATAAGCACAAAGACCTAACCTAAAATTACAAAATTATTTAATATGCACACGCAAGCTCATTTATAACGGATTTATATTCACCTCCTGAACAACATACTTGGCTGACTTTTTATCAAGTATTTTGGATGCACAGAACTTGCATTTTAGGACATACTTGTTGCTATTATTTTCAACTAAATCTGTTGTTGGTATTGGTGATTCACCTTTAACTGTGTTTTCAGAATCAGACATTTTCAGTATTCTTGTTCCGGCAATATATCTATTCACGAAATTTACAATGAAAAGAACCCTATAAGTTTTTAGCAAAAATTAATAGACCGGCACAAAATTTCCAATTTCCAAAACATTTTCTAAAATAATGATTGTCAAATGCCAAGTCAATTGACATTTGACGATTTGACATTATATATATTTTTAATTAGCTTACTTTAGAGTTTAGGCATTAATACACAACGTGAATAGGCGGGTCCACATCACGCGAGCTGCCTCAAGCGAGGTCCGCCGCGCGCGGCAAACGGGCGAGGCCGGAGGCATGCTCACCGAGGGCGAGGCGGACGGGCGTACACAGCGAGGTTGCCTCGCTCGAACAGCCCGAGCCATGCTAACAAAGACACGGCACCGCACGTGGCAGCGCCTTATTTTTAACTTGCGAAAATAGGAGAATCTTATCTGTATGATCCTACGAAGACTCCATTTTTTTAAATCCTTAACAGGAATATTCATTTTGCAGCTGATTTTTCTCCAAGAATCTTTCCTCATCCCCATGTTATCCCATCCCTGTCATCCCCTGGCCATACATTTGCGGCGTAAAAACTTATTAGTTGTCGACACTGATCGTTCATTTTTGACCGAGGCACAAAATATCAAAACATGTGACGTCCACACTACGCGAGGCAAACGACCGAGGCACCTTTGAGCATTCCAAAAAACCGACACCGCTCGGCTCGGCCACGCGCGCGCTCGCCTGAGCGTGAGCATGCGCCTGCCTCGGGTGAGCAACGTCCACACCAAGCGAGCGGTACGGCGCATGCCGCGAGAGGCGGGCCGCGCCCGAGGCGGCTCGCTTGGTGTGGACCTGCCTAAATCAGGGCTTCAAATACCGGTATTTTTTCATAATATCGTGATTCATGGACTCATGGTGTACCGTGTAGGCCTTGGCTGGTGTAGGAAGACAAAAAAAAGTGACTGACAAGTGACAGCTGTCATTTGTCAAGCAAACATCAATTCATCATTTATCAGCTGTCACTTGCAAGTAGTTGTGCTTTTCAGTTTTTAATAAAATAAAATAAAATACATACTAAACTATAGTATATTTTTATTGTATTTAAGGGCATAAAAATGAGTTCTGGTTTTATATCAGAATCGGAGATATTAGAGGCAAGGCGTCAACGACAAGAAGAATGGGAAAAAGTACGAACGGAAGACCAACCTAAAGGTGTTGTATTTTTAATTTTAATAATCAAGTAAGGTTACATAGGTATTGTGCGATTGTTTTATAAACCATATATTTATTGCAGAGGCGCCTGAGGAGCCATACGATACTCGACCATTGTATCAACGACTTGAAGAGCAAAGGATGAAGAAGGAAGCAGAATATGAAGAAGCTCATAAACTGAGTACCTATGCACTGCTTAATATTTATACCCAAAAACTACAACACGTAGAAATTAACTGAGAACCTGCGTTCTGCTTCTTAGAACAATATGCCTAGTTAACTTCAGCATGTTTAATAACATGTTAAATATCATACATGGACATGGGCATACCCTGGTTCTGGGCCGGGGGGGGGGCAAATCAGATTTTTCATAAGCTAGGTGCTTATAAAGAATAAAAAATTCATAATCTTTAGTTGTAAAAATATTGTATTGCAAAGAAATGGCAAAAATTCGTTTTTTTTAATTTTTATAGATAAAAGTACTTAGTAGGGACCTCAACATGATCCCGCCCCCTTGGTACGCCCATGTACATGGATTATTATAAGTACTTATTTTTTTTTAATAGTTAACTTCAGCATGTTTAATAAGTTAATAACAGTTAAATATCATAAATGGATTATTATACTTATAAAAAAAATAATTTACAGAAAATATGATAAGGGGCCTTGATGATGATGAAGTGGGTTTTCTAGATCTTGTTGAACGCACAAAAGCAGAAGTGGCCCAACAGATCAGCATTGAGGAAAGAAAGGAAATGCAAGAATTTAGGTATTAAACATTATTGATTCCTATTTTTATTTGGTTAAAATATCTCCCTAGATGTTTAACCTAATGTCATTTTAAAAATATTGTGGTTGAGGTAATAACTATTCAAATCGTAAATGTTAACATTTAGTTTGAGAAACCCAAAAATCTTGTTGCAGATGCTGTATAGTTTTTAATCCTTTGTTTTATGACATGCCGGGTTTTACTTTTTCAGAGAGAGGGTGTCTAACTTGGCAGAGAGTGAAGAGTTGTCCAGACTGAGAGCTCAACTGGCACCGGCTCGGTCCACACAGACAAACTTGGCCACACAAAAGAATAAATTGCAAGGAGTAAGTGTTGAAAGATATTTGTTACAATTTTATTGAATTGCTATTCGAAAAAATCTCAGGCCTCAGCTATGTTTAGACATAATAATATAAAAGAAATTTTTGAATTGTATGGCTTTGTCCTGAAATCACAGATATAAGGAATCTCTTAGGGATTTAATATTTTAGGTTTTAGCTTTGATTTATGGTAGCAAATCAGCATTGGCTTTAATGAAACAACATTGTTCATACACTACTTACAATTAAAAATGGCCCCATACACGGTAAGATGTATCTGTACGATCCATCGTGTCAAACCAATCGAAATGACGAATCAATGTTGTATGTCAAGATCGTTAACGATTTACTTAATTGAATATGAGCGACATTTTTTATGTGATCAATCGTCACGATTTTTATCAGATTAATTGTATAGACAAATGTATATGGGGCGCTTAAAACAATGTGAATTAATAAATTATCTACTTGCCACTTACCATTAATATTTTAACAATGTTTCATTACAGGTGGTAGTGAGGAAAAGAAAAGCTAGTGAAATAGAAGGTGAGAAAGAGAAAGATGTTTCACCACCAAAAAATGGAGTTGTCAATAATGTGAGGTAAGATTATTTTTAATTCTTATATGTATAAGAAATATTGGTGGGAAATCAGGGTGTAGGTCGACTTCCAACTAGGTGGGACGACAATCTCCGTTTAGTTGCAGGCCCGTCTTGGCGTTCATTGAGAGAGGCCTATGTCCATCAGTGGATGACTATAGGCTGATATAAAGATGATGATGATTAGAAATGCTTTTTAGACATACGTACAGAATGTAAGACAGGAATAGAAGTAGCTAAGTTTATTTAGATTAGAAAATACCTACTTACTAATTACGCTTTTTTCAGCCAAACCACTCCAACCGTTATTCCTGGTGAATCAGTAGGCGCATTACAGTGTGTCGGAGTGTTGCCAGGTCTTGGTCACTACGAGACTGACTCTTCCAGTGATACAGATGACTCCAGTGACAATGAGGTATATTACTCTTACAATAATAATAATTATACATTATGTTTGTTAAGTTATCAAAATTGATCTTTAAAGTAGATGTTGCCCAGAAATTTATCTTGATTCACAATGCTTTGAGCTGTCTTTTCCTTGGAATCAAACTTTATCTATAAAAATGTATAAATATTAAATAAGGGGCCATCCATTAATCATAATATTGTGACTTGTAATTTTTTTTTTTGTTGAGCCTCATTTCTTCATGTCATAAATGGACAACCCCTAATCTGGTTTAAATAAAAAAATTATAGGAGTGTATTCAGACGTGCGCGTATTTTGGTCGCGCGCTGAACGCGCGTGAAATTGCTATAGCGTTTGGAAAAACACGCAACACGCGTTGAAACCGCGCGAGCAGAAATCGTGTACGTCTGAACGCGGCCTTAAGAGGATTCCACACCGCCATTTTTCCCATACAAACGCTGTCCCCTGTTTCCTCCCTGGATAATGCTAGTAGAGTTATAATTTTTTTCCTGAATATCTACGGCCACTAATACAATGTCCCTATGTTTTCCTTTTTTTCATAATTTAATTATTAAATAAGATATGAACGTTCAAAAACCCAAAAAAATGGCCAGATTTTCCACTGTGTTCAAACGTCCAGAAAACAGATTTGGATAGATTATACAAAAAAAGCAAAACATAGGAACACAGCTCAAGCCTTTTTTTAATCTTTAATGAAAAAAGTACTTAAATCGGTTAAGTTTTGGAGAAGGAATCAGGGGACAACGAATCGTTGATTTTCTGGATTTTCTGCAGTTGTCTCTATCGCGTTCTGCGGTATAGGCTTGAGGTAAGGGAGACAGCTATAGATATTACACGTACTTTTTTTTAATTTCTCTAGCTGCTGTGGTATCCTCTTAAGAGTTAACAAACAACTAGGACTTAATATTTCATAATATTTTAGTATTTTCTGACTAGCAGGCAGTCAACGACCTCAGCGCTGTATGTTATCTTTTTCAGAATGATAAATGCTGCGTCAAACGAGACCTTTTGGGCAGGCGACCAGAACAAACAGATGGTAAAAGAAAGGAGGAGGATAAAAGTTAGATATTTCCATTTTTTTTTAACTGTAAGCATGTACGTAAATATCCAACCACATTTTTGAACATTATTTGCTCCGGCCTTAATTCTTTATGCCAGTTTATTACTATAAAAATGTTTAGATCAAACATCTTTAATCTAGTTTAGATCCATCAAAGAAAAAAATAAGTTAAACAAGGTGTAACAAAACTAAGTGATAATACTTTATGGTGTGTATGAGTCTCCTGTTTTGCGTTCACTGTGAGAGTAGCAGCGCTCATTTTTTAAATTTTTCTATGAGAAAAATCCTGACGCAGGTGCGCTTGCCCATACAAATTACAACAAAAAAAAATTTAGCGCTGCACTTTCACAGTGAACTCTATATAAGGGACACATACACACCCTAAACTATTATCACTTAGTTTGTTACACCCTGTGTAAAAGACTTCAAATAACAAATTTTTGGAATGTGACCAACCAAGTTTGATGTTAAATACCATTTTATAATATTATGGTGTTTTACATATTGAGATGGCGTTTAAAACATTTCAAAACTTTATTAATGTTGAATTAATTTAATAGTAGCATGGGGATACAAGTTTCACTGTACAGTTAAGAGTTACTTGATTTTATTTTAAGAAATAACGCAAAATAAAAAATAAAATAGGTAAACATCTTCATCTCTGATTGGATATTTCTACTGCTTTACGTTATTACAATATAAGGCTTAAGGAACTTTATTATCGTGTGTATATATTTTTAAAATATCTGAAATGATTAACTTTATTTAATGTTTAACAGTTCAAGATTAAATCTTACATCATACTCTGCTATTTTCATTTCGCTTATTATAGTCCATGTTGTATAAAATGAAGCATCTCCAGCGGATATAATTTTCATGTAAGTGACATACCATACTGTGTATCAGAGAAATTAATGCATAGGCAGATTGCAACGTAATGTGGTTTATACTTTATAGTGACTCATTAGTTCTATTCTAACACCACCGAAGTCAATTTTACCAAACAGCGTTATCACTACAAAAACCCGGAATGTTCCTTATTACATTGATATCTCATAAAGATCAGAATTTTGCTATGTAATTGACAGACCAACGTTATTTGGTCGAATATGTCAATTCAATGTTAATTGTTATCAGTCAGCTGGGTTTGACGTAACGCGACCAAACTACTTAGGTCCCCGATTTGCATAGGAATCAACTTCTCTGATAGTACCTTTGTAATTGATAGGGATGCTTTAAGGCAGTTATACTCAACCTGCGGCCCACTGGGACTTATTTTTGACAGTAACAACGTTATTTTTCCCCTACTTAAATAATTTTGGTTACGTTTAAACAAGTACCGCTGCTTGGTGCCAAGTAAATAATAAAGGACATATTACTTATTAAAAATGTATATTTATTATTTTCGTAATCTAATATGATACTGATCCAGCAATATAAGTTATAACACACAGATTGTACGCTAAAATGTATAAAAGTTACGCGCTAAGTATTGCTAAAGTACTAGAAAGAGTTACAATCACACATCACAAGTCATATTAATACTTTTACTGACCTTACTTCCCAGGCCTCAAAACTTTAATAAGAGCCTAACCTCCATACTAATAAAAATATTTTTGTTGTGTATGTGTAATATTATGAGTTGTGACGTTTTCAATATTATGCCAAACAAAGATAAGGAGGCCTGCCCTACCACAATAGACATATCTACCAGTAGTTCGACTGCAAAGAAACGGACAAGTTTCAATATCTGTCAAATTCGTCGGGTTTCACTAGGATTATAAACGGAATGTGCCTCGCGCTGGCTGATATAACTTATTTTTAAATATTTAAAATAAAGATTTCAAAATTGGATTGTGACAATTTTAATCGCATGTGCCAAAACACAAACAAAAATACGACCAAAGAGCAACACGTCCAGCGAATATGTCATAGTTTTAAATTCGTAGGTAACAAGTTAACAACCCTAGCGACGATTTTCGTCATAATACGTCAAATTTAAAAATTTCAACATCAGTTCTACGTCGGCATACTCTATAATTCTGTCTACTCTGGCCCTACTACACAAGTGGCAAGCAATTATTATCGTCAACGCCAACAAATTGTATGCCATTTGACATAAGTCATCGCTTCGCTAGGGAATACTAATGTCAAATCTTATACATTCTGTTGGCGATTACGATAATCGCTTGCTACTTGTGTAGTAGGGCAGGCCTCCTTATCTTTGTTTGGCATAATATTGAAAACGTCACAACTCACAATATGACACATACACAAGAAAAATATTTTTATTAATATGGAGGTCTAGGCCCTCTGGTACTCTCACAAATCACAATATATTCGCATATAAATATTAAATAGCTTTATTAGTTAGAAGATGAATCTAACCAACTAATATCCAAATTCCAATATAGTAGGGGAGGGGAAGGTGCTAATTTGTAGTCACTCGAGCGTCATTGAGACCTAGTAGGTTTTTTGCATTAGGTAAAACTGATAAAAAATAATAAGAGCGTTTTTTGTTTTAGCGGTGGGTTCAGAAACTGCAGCCATTTTAAAGTTTTGAAAATGAAAATATATCCAGACAATTGCTTATTTAGGTAAACTATAAATAGGTATATTTTAGACAACAAGGACTTAATCACTTGTTTTAGTGCAAAATAAAATATATGCGAAGCTTAGTTAGGAAAATATGAAGCTTTATTTTTTTATATTTTAAAATGTCCCTACAGGCTTACAGGCTAACCTTTGAATCGTCAGTGCTTTATATGGAAGCTTCTTTGGGGTAAACTAAACATCCCCTATCTTAATCTGACAGATCCGATGACATTTTAATATTTAAAAAAAATCTTAACCCACCACGTGAGAAATCTGATTTCTATATCATGATAATTAGACACATGTCGGAAGCCTATACAAGCTTAATCTGACACGCTCGAGCTTGTCCCGAAATCGCCTCTTCCCCTCCCCAACTAATAGAAAGATATTGCATATTAGCATTTTCTAAGACATGCATGGTCGGATTTTCAGGTGATTGGACATCAGGCTTCATTCTTTTTTCTGTTTTCTTTAATTCGGAGAAATCTTTTAATTCATCGTCGCTGCTATCCCGATCTTCACTTTCTTGCGGATTGTCTTTCTTTTTTCTATTTCTATAAACAAAAGATTTATAAAATTTCACAGAACATTACTAGAATAATAAAAGTATTAGATACATTACAAATGTAGCAAATGTGACAAGAACGTTAAAAAAAGCCAACACAATTTTAGCGCAGCGGGCTTGTGCATGCACTTGCAAAGTTAATTCGTATCTTTACCGACTTCCAAAAAAAGGAGGATCTTCTAGTTTAGCTGCGCGTATACTTTGTAACGTATCGACACGAGCAATTTACAAAAAAACATTCTCTTTTACTAAACAATACAAAGTGAAATGCAAATTATTTCAAAGTTTGTACCTTTTAGGCCACGGCTCTTTGAGATGGAATGTCTTGTAGTGTAGTTTCATACTGTTGCTCTGCGTGAAGCGTTTGTCGCACAGCGTGCAAGCATATGGCTTCTCACCGGTGTGCGTCTGAAATATATCACGAATGATAAAAAAACACAAGTTTTCAATCTTCATCCTGCACTCTTAAACTTACGAAATTTCTTAGTAAAGGTTTTATAATGAAGATAATTTTCTAATTCGTCATTTTATAACCACTTAAAAACGTTCAGTCTCAGTGCAGTTAAGGTTGTACACACCGAACAAGTAAAAGACGTTCCAGCAGGCAACATAACGCTTAGCGTTTTGGCGAGTGAGACTTCTCTCTTATTGTTTGTTGAGAAGTGGTAGAGCTTATCCAACTTAAAAAAAACTCCCCTCCTTCGTATCTATTATTTACAGTATAAAATTTCTCATCAACTAGTTAAGTGGTATGACGTGTAATTTCAAGTTAGACAAGTTTTTCTATAGGTATTGTTATGGAACTTACCACTTGATGCCTCTTGAGTCCACCGTAAGAGTTGAACTGCTTCCCACAGGAGTCACACGGGAAGAGCGTCTTGCGAGTGTGCGTGTTCTGATGGTGCGCTATGCTGCCCGGCTGAAACGGTATAAGCCGTTACAGCAAGTCGATTCCGATATACAGGGCCGGATTTACTTATATTTTTTATGAATATAGGCCACTTTAATTTTGCCGCTCCTATGTACTAACTCTGTCGCCATCATCCTAGGACGCTGCCACCCCCCTGGACGCCATAGGACGCTGCCACTCATTGGCCATGGCCTATACTGCCTATACATAAATCCAGAGCCGCCAAATAGTTTCGGTATGGTTTAGATGCAGTCACGAGGTTACAGAAAATATTCAATTCTGTATTGACATGACATTAAAACGGTATCCTAAAAAAACTCGCGTTTACGTTTTTAAACTGTAGTGTAGGTGGATATCAAGACGTTATAACTTATAGCAGGGTTTCTCAAACTTTCAGCTCCACGAACCATTGTTAATATTTCCAGGTGACAGCGAACCCCAAGGGTGCCGCGTGTCCCTGCCAGTTATCAAGCCACCATTAGCGCGCGTTCAGATGTGCGCGCTTTCTGCGCGTTTTTTAATCGCGTGGATTCAGCACCTCTGAAATTGCTATGAATGTTGAATCCGCGCTAGTAGAAAATGCGCAGAAAACGCGCACGTCCGAACGCGCGCTTACTGAAATCTTGTCACGAACCCCCTGCCGTCGAATGGCGAACCCCTAGGGGTTCGCGTACCCCACTTTGAAAAACCCTGACTTATAGCATCAAACTATCAAATTTTCAAGACAATTCGTTTGTGATTCAATTAATAGTACTATCCAATCTTTGCTGCAACTCCGCAGTAACCTATAGGTTTCATTTTACTCTACGCCACTAGCTTTTACGCTACAAGCATGGGTCGCTAGACCAATGTCGGTAGCAAATGAAACCTCCTATTAATTATCACATACGAAATTAGTAAAGTTAAAAAGAAGGATTTTAGCAAAAAACTCACCGCCAAAGAAGCCCCGCATATTTCACAGATGTGCCTCTCCGTAGATGAGTAGAACGACGTTCTTGGGTGCTCAGCGAGGTGGTGCTTCAGACAAGCGGCCTGCGTGTCGAAATGCTTGCCACACTGAAACGAGAAATATAATCTACATCCATGGCCCCCAACCTTTTTTTCATACGGGCCACAAATTGTGGCCCACAAACATGCTTAGGTCTTGGTGTCACGGGCCGCAAAAAAAAATTTAGGGTTAAAAATAACGTTCTTCAAAATAAAAAATGGAAAAAAAATTCACGTCTTTCACAACTTTACATTATTTCGCCGGTGGGCGTGAATTTCAAAATGGTTTAACATCACGCGGGCCACAGATAGTCCCGGCGGGCCGCGGGTTGGGGATAGCTGATCTACATCAACTAGCTATCTTATGGAAAAGAAAGCAGTGGCGTAACTATAGGGTGGCCGGGCTGGCAAAATGCCACGGGCCCACGGCCCAAGAGGCTGTAAGGTCAGAAAATTTTTGTACATTGTTTTACTATTAACGAGACGATTTTTACTGATAGGACCCCATCAATTTGGTACGGGCCCCGGATGTTATAGTTACGCCACTGAAAGAAAGTGTTTCGTTCTACAGGAGAATATACAAAATTACGTTTTTTTTCTAGCCTATGCTGCCCCATTGCTGGGCAAAGGCCTCCCACAAGGCCATTGTGCTCGCTTCTGGGCCACCGCTGGCTGGTATGCTTCCAAACAAAGGAAATCTATGGTTTTGTCCCAAAAATCTGTCAATGTTTCTATTTCTTATTCAATTGTTTATTGTTTTACTGTATGGACGTGTGGGGCATCATACGAGAACCATTACGTATCTTGTGACAAGTAAACAAAAGGCAGATATCCATACTAATATTATAAATGCGAAAGTGTGTCTGTCTGTCTGTATGTCTGTTACCTCTTCACGCTCAAACCGCTGAACCGATTTTGCTGAAATTTGGCATGGAGATACTTTGAGTCCCGGGAAAAGATATAGGAAACTTTTTATGCCGGAAAAATGTACGGTTCCCGCGCGATAAACGAATTTTGGCGCAACGGAGTTGCGGGCTTCATCTAGTTGCACAATATTTGCTATCTGTCCAAAAAGTATACGCAATATATTCATACATATTCATACCTGATGACACGTGCTAGGTTTCTTGTTAGGCTTTCGACATTTCCTGCTTCCGTATTTCCTAAAAATAAACTAAATACAGTTTTACTTTCTTTTTCTACACATACCTCGAATTTTGTCTATTTACAATTTAACTTTTTTTATTTGAACTCAGTCTTTAACATCTTTAGATTTTCTAACGAGGGTGTTTGTAATTCTTCTTGGCACCAGGTGCCGAGGGTCTATCGACGCTATCGTGTCAAATAGGCATATTATCGTGACACAATATGACAGCTATATCGTGACAAATAGCTATATCTAAAAAAATATATATTTCGATAAAAATTCTCACCGTTTTGCATACTTTACGTTCCCCTGAAACATTAATGAATGTTATTACTTTTCATTGAATAAAATAATTTATTTAGAACGTATTAAAAGTATTTTTAACAAACCTTATCTTGCGGTTTCTTTTCTAGAGTTTTTCGAAGAATGGAGTTTTGACCTTCGCCGCTAAAACATAAATAAATAATAATCACAATTTAGAAAGGAATATTATTGGGTAGCTAAGGATTACGTCATTGCAAACTTAACGCGAATGGAATCGGAGAAGTTGATTCCTAGGCAGATGGAGGACCTACATAGTTTGGTCGTGTTACGTCAAACCCAGTTTATTTTTATATAAAACGAGCTTTTGCCCGCGGCTTTGCTCGCGTTAAGAAGTATTATTATATACAAACTTTCATCCCGTATTTTAACCCCTTGGGGTTGGAATTTATCAAAATCCTTTCTTAGCGGATGCCTAACTTCCCCATTTTTTAAATCTTTTGCGATTATTGTGATGGTTAAAACGTATTTATGTGAAAATTTTGTATGCGGCTATAAAAAATTTATGGTGTAGACGTGGAGATGAATATATTATCTTTCATTTAAAACCAAATTATCCTCGCAGTGTGACTCCTAATTCTTTAAAATGGTACCTGAAAATCGCTGATATTTGTGAAAAACTGATAGCGTTCTTAACATTGAATTGACATGATCCGATCAAATGACGTTTGTCTGTCAACTGCTTAGGAATCAATTTCCTCGATGGTAGCTTTAAAGAAATAGAATATGGCACTCACTCTTCGTTAGCATGTGCGGTAGACTGGAAGATGTGTCTTTCATACGCCGTCCGCGTCACAAAGCGGATGTCGCAGCGGGCACAGAAAGTGTTCATGTCTTCATCGTCGTCTACACTCTCCTAAACATAATTAAATTTATAAATTGCCGCTACAAAGCCGAGCGTCACGAGTTCACGAGATACAAAATTGAAAAAAAAAATGGTCTTTCAGCGCTGCTACTTTCACAGTGAACTCTCTACCTATTTTTGTTACACACTGTATAATATGTATAAGCGCAAAATCATGATGCAGCTCACTTTCGAACTAATTTGATCTCAACGGCTTTTCCCACTTCTGACAACTATACTAGTGTTGGAAATTTGTATGTATAAGAAATTTTAATAATTTAGTACAAAATAATGTAATAAGATAGCAACAAGCCCTGACACAGTTAGGGGGATGAGAATCAATAAAAAAAAACTATACTAGTGTGGCGGTACCCACTACCCACACCACAATTAGCGCAACATTCCTGCATCGCGCTATCGAAGTTTTCTAAATGCGTCCTATATTTACGACAACTGAAATCAATCACATTGGCCTGACCGGGCATATCACCTCGCTCGGTCGGAAGATCTTCCTTTACGGCCTCCGCCCTCCACGCATATTCCGGATTCCCACACTAGTGCACGACTGTGATTGTGCTGCGGCTCAAATTGAAACTTATCACTAGGGCCCGGCTTTATATGTAAATACCTACGAATAAGTAATAAAAACTAGTTTTTATTATTCGTAGGTAAATACCATCGACATAAGAAGCTATATGGACACGAAATGACCACGAAAGACGCCTGCCTTCAAAATTTGTAAACTAAAAATGGCGGATTTTACTAGAGATGTCACTGAATAAAATAAAAAAAATCGATACCGATACTTTTCCAAATAATAGTAAAGGCAAAGACCTAATAAGTCTTTAAATTCAAAATTTGTGGACTAGAACGGCAGATTTTACTAGAGACGTCACTGAATAAAAAAAAACTTCATATCGATTCAGTGACATCTCTGGTAAATTCCGCTATTTTTAGTTTACAAATTTTGAAGGCAGGCGTCTTTCGTGGTCATTTCGTGTGATCAAAATCATCAGTGATACTGCTGAGTGCTGGTGTCAATCGAAATGACCTACCGTATTATTGGTACAATGCTTTTTTCTCTTGTGCTGATGTAGTCCAATTTTGCTGACAAACGAAATCCCACAGAGTACACACAAATGATCACTTCTGTGAGTACGTAGATGAGAGTAATATGTTGATGGATGCCTGCAAGGAAATGCTATATGAAATGTATATTGTATCTTATTGAAAAACCTCATAAGGCGCGCTTGTTTTTATAAAATACGAGTATGCAAACGAGTAAACGGATCACCTGATGAATAGCAATTACCCTCGCCCATGGACACTCGCAACATTAGAAGAGTCGTTACAATTTCAAATCGATCGCAAAAATAATAAAAGATAATTTAAATTAAACTTTTAGATATTTGATATTTTTATAGGTAAAAAAATGTTGTAAATTAATGTAAATACATACCTAAACTCTTCATCACAATACATGCACTTTTTTATCATCCCAGTATGATATTCTTCATGTAATATTGCAGTGGTCCTGTAAACCATAGACATGTGATTAGAGACTGAAATAATATAGACAGAGTTCTACAAACTATTGAGATGAAGCCCATTTTTGCTAGTTTGAAAAAATTATGTGAGTGTCAAACTACACTGTCAGGTGCAGACAAAGTGCCGGACATTTTCCCAGAAGAGCAAATGTGTGAAGGCGACAAAATTGACTTATTCCTAAATCAAATACGAGTCAAGTACGTGCCAACGTGGTGCCAACCGAGGAATGGTGGCTGACGCGCAGACAAAGGGCCTCCATCGCTGCAAGCTGCAAGCCCTCGCTGCTGCCATGGGTTTGCGTTCAAGGGGGGATGTTGAAGTGTGAACGAAAACTATTTGGAATTCATATTTGAAATTTAGAAGAAAATATTATACTTGTCAGAAAAAACTTTCGCCCTCTGTTATAATAACATTTTACCTAGCTACGTCCGTGTACAATATATTTTGTGTTTCTTTCAATAATAATATATCTTTAGTCCTCTCGTGTATTATTTCATCAACTACTTACCTAACTTTTACATTCAAACTTCATGTTGGATAGTGGAAATATTTAAGTAGTTTACTTAAATATTCCCCCCATCATCCCCCAACAAAACTAGCTCATGAGTCATGATTTTTATTATGTACTAGCTGTTTCCCGCGACTCCGTCCGCGTGGACTTCAGCTTATAGCGCGCGGTAGTTCCCGTCATAGAGTAACCTATATTATATAGTAGGTAGTTCCGGTTGAACCATGTAGGCTACATAACTGCAAATTGCAAAATTTGCAAGACAGTGGTGCTAAAAAACGTAAAAGGATTATCCATCCTTACCACCTCTTATAGAAACACGTTTGAGTAAGCGTTTGTGCGATGTAGGAGACGCACGGCGCCATCTATTATGAATTTTTGGAACTAACTTAATTTGAACAAATTTACGCATTTTCACCCCCTTACAACCCCTTTTTTCAGTTAAAAAGTAGCCTATGTTCTTTCTCAGGCTTTAGACTATCTGTGTACAAAAGGGGTACGAAGATTTTTGCCGACCTACCGTCCACTATTGTGTTTTTTCGCGTTTACGAATATTTTTTTCAAAAATGGAAAGCTAACATCAATACAAACAAAAAATAATAGAAAAGATACACAGTCCCATACAATACCTCTCGAAAATCTGTCGCCGAGTTAAAGTGTTTAAAAAAGTATACATTTATCTAAAATCAACCTTAATAATAGTTATTAAAGATCTTTTTATAAAACAATGTACAATGTGTGTTTACAAAGCAATAATTTTTTACGAACGACGCACGCTTCAAACTAAATTCAACCATCGTCCATATTCCGTCTTAAAGTTTAAATTATTACAATTCCAAAAAAGCACTTCAATAATTTTACGGCCGCACTTCGCCGCTGGAACAGGGTGAAGTGAAGTATGAGTAGAAAACACAATGGCGGGAAGTAGGTCGGCTCCATATAAAAATCTTCATACCCCTTTCATTACAATCGGCTCGGTAGTTTTGGCGTGAAAGCGAGACAGACAGACAGAGATACTTTCGCATTTATAATATTATTTAAGTAGTATAGATAGTATAGATGTTAGGTCTGAATGTCAATGTCAAAAATGTACTGATCTACATTAAACGTACGTACTTCAAGACAGACAGACTGACTGACATGTCACATGACGAATCTATAAGGGTTCCGTTTTTTTCCATTTGGCTACGGAACCCTAAAAACGGGAAAAACTTAATTTTCATACCTTTGATCTTGAATAAATTTTTTGGCACAAGGAGGATCGCGGGTGACTTTTGAGGTTTTATTTATAATGGTGTATTTAACGTCTCTCCCAATTTTCAGCTCTATGCGAATTATTCCGAAGTCGAATGTTTAATTTTTCTGGGTTGATAGGTAATGCAGATAAATTCACCCTTTGTGTTAGGTTTTACGGATTTCCGACATTTAATAATAAAAAATCAGTCATTTTGGGAAAGGTTCTTTTTGAAGTACGTACGTGATGTAGATCAGTACATTTTGACATTAAGACCTAACCACCCGGACACGATCGGGCCTTGCCGAGCGCGAATGAGAACGGGAACCCCTTGAGACGGCCGGGGCGCCGCGCCGGGCGGAGTGGCCGCAGCGCCTTGCCTTAGCCGGGGGGATACTCGGGGTGACAGTAGGACACCACCGCTTATTGCACAGTCCAAAGTGCTCCTACGTATAGCAGCCCCGTGTGGGCATTTCTAGGCCACCCCGAGTATAGAAAAAGTTAACCATGGAACATCTTGTGGTTAAAACTAACCTCGTAACTTTACAGCCGACTAACTGCTCCAGAGCTGGAGTACTTTAAATGATTTTGCATAAAACTATTGATAGGTAAGTATATCAGTTGGAGCGGTATGAGTTTACTATTTATAATCAGGTAATTATAATTCAACTAGCTGTTTCCCGCGACTTCGTCCGCGTTAGTATAGTAGATCACGTCCCAAGTATTATTTATTGTACAAAAATATTCAATGTACAGCATTGACTTTCCTACGATTTTATTATATATAGATGTTCCGCGCGGCTTCGCTAGCGTAATTTAGGAATTTCACGCGACCGTACATTTTTCCGCAAAAATAGCCTATGTCCCTTAACGTGGTATATTCTTTATGTTTGCCAAATAACATAAAAATTTATCCAGTAGTTCTTAAGAATCTTAAGATAATAAGCAGATAATAAGCAATTTCATATAATTTCCCCCGTTTTTTCCACATTTTCCTCTATTTCTTCGCTCCTATTAGTCGTAGAATAATAAAATATAACCTATGGCCTTCCTCGATAAATAGGCTATCTAACACTGAAAGAATTTTTCAAATCGGACCAGTAGTTCCTGAGATTAGCGCGTTCAAATAAGCCCTTTTAAATAATTTCCCCCGTTTTTTCCACACTTTCCTTTATTTCTTCGCTCTTATTAGTCTTAGCGTGATTAAATATAGCCTATAACCTTCCTCGATCAATGGGCTATCTAACACTGAAAGAATTTTTCAAATTGGACCAGTAGTTCCTGAGATTAGCGCGTTCAAGTAAGCCCTTTCAAATAATTTCCCCCATTTTTTTCACATTTTTCTGTATTTATTCGCTCCCATTAGTCTTAGCGTAATAAAATATAGCCATTATAGCCTTCCTCGATTAATGAGCTATCTAACACTGAAAGAATTTTTCAAATCGGACCAGTAGTTCCTGAGATTAGCGCGTTCAAATAAGCCCTTTCCAATAATTTCCCCCCGTTTTCTCCACATTTTCCTCTATTTCTTCGTTTCTATTAGTCTTAGCGTGATAAAATATAGCTATAGCCTTCCTCGATAAATGGGCTATCTAACACTGAAAGAATTTTTCAAACAAACAAACTAACAAACTCTGCAGAAATATAATATTAGTATAGATTCAATTTAATTTATTTGCAAAATGTGTGTTAGTAACTAACAAACTCTGCAGAATTATAATATTAGTATAGATTCAATTTAATTTATTTGCAAAATGTGTGTTAGTAAAGATGTTAGTAGAATATATTATCTTATATCTTTAAACGAGCAATTCTTGTTTAAATATATTGGAAATATTATAATTGGAATCTCGGAATCGACTCCCAACGATTTTCATGAAATTTAGTATATAGGGGGTTTCGGGGGCGATACATCGATCTAGCTAGGAATCATTTTTAGAAAATGTTTTTTTATTCGTGTTTTATCACCGATTTTAAAACCGAGCAAAGCTCGGTCAAATAGCTAGTAGTAATAAAACGAGCAAATAAAAAAAACTTTGCGACTGATGATGACAATAATACCTATACTGTTTTAATAACATGAGCGGTATGAATTTGAGTAGGTAAACTAACGACGAATATTGATTATTAATAAAATCCAGAACGAGCTTACAAAAAGTGGATTGTGATTAATCCATTTCGATATTAAAATTCTATCCGAGCGACTACATTTCTAAAGGTGCGCTTATACTGGGGCAATAATTGCTCCGCGACACGAATGGACCGATCTGGAGCAATATTGAGCAATTTCAATAAATTGTGGCAATTATTTCGGCGATATTGCTTCTAATTACTCCAGATATTTCATATCGTTCAATGTCGCAGATAGGTGGTTCTCCAAAATTTGGTTAACTTTTGACATTTTTGTAAATGTTATTTTTAGATAAATGCAATAAAGTTTTTATCCTATTCTGTGGGTATAACATTTACTATGCTGCATCTAAATAGTCCAGTCGCTAAACCTAATATTTTAGGGGAAATTAATGTTTTTTATTATTAATAATAACTCCCACACCGGTTTCGGTGACGGTGGCCGGTTGCATCGAAACTAGGCCAGTCCACGCAGGAGTAATTTTATAGTGTCCAAGTGTGTGCGCAGTACATAAGAGCACTCTCTATTCCTTTACTCTCATAACTAGGTTTGACGGAAGACCAACACGACTGGCGAGAGTTCAGGCGCAGGACCGACCTTTACATGCCCATACGACCATAGATCATCTTACTTGTCAGACAATCAGGTGATCAGCCTGTATTATCCTCAAACTTGGAAATAATAACTAGGGCCTGGCGATCTAGGGACTGACGAAACGAAACAAAATCAAATGTAACGGATTATTTTAAATAAATTTGATATATTTAGTAACCGAAAGGCGGTCATAATAAGAAGGCAGACCGAATTCGCATTTACAATAATAAATGAGAATAACTATTAACTATCTGGCTGACAGTTTGACTGGCACAGTTTCCACATCAAAGTCGGCGCTTTCACGTATCTGCTGTAAAAGTATAGAAAGTACCACATCTTTAGAAAACCAGTAACGTCGACTAAATTCATCACAGCTATAATAATCAAAAGGATCCTGGGAATCTCGTATCACTTATTTCTGTTGTCCATGATACCATTGAAATAATTATCAAATTCCTCTTCGCTGCTATAATGTGAAAAGGACTTTAACACAATACAATATTATCTAGAGAGAGAAATAAAATAAACATAACCTAACGTGACGTGAGCTCGACACTATGCGTTGCGTAATATAGCTAGCAGGCTACTTTAACTGTGCGTTCCTTGGAAAGGACGCATAGTGATGAATGCCACTCAAGTATTGTTTATGAATAGGTTTTTGGGATACTGTGCGTCCGCTCGTACTGTGAGATCTCATAGTAATGTTTGTGAATACAGGTGTTAGTATGTTTTTGTCCTTAACCACCCTGAATAAGTTCCTACAGAAATCGCTTAGGTTCCCGGTCACGCATTCTACAACTACTTGGTTGACTGAACTAATATTGATGCTTATTGCCGTTGCCGAAAATTGCTTGATGTAGTCGTGACGTCATAGTTGACGAGTATTTACTGGAATTGAGCAATTTTAGTTGTCCGTATAAGCGCACCTTAAGTGAGCGACTGGAAATACAGAGAGGGCAACTTCAATATTAATATTGATTCGATTTTTCTAAGCGAGGTTATACCTACAATATAACGAACTACTAACTAAAACGTTCACTTTGAGCAAAGTTATGTAAGCTGCTTTATTAATGATTATTGGTTACTGATATTCTATTTGAGGGCTTATGTTTTTTTATTTTTATTTTGATACGTTTTTTTAATGAAAACTACAGATTGTTAAATGCGCGCGAATTCGGATTGGGCGGGGCGACGCGCGACGGCCGACGAAATACGAATCGTTGCAGATGCAGTCGACACTCGACAGTCAGGTGAGTTGGGCTGCGGACCGTTAGCGTTGCGTTTTACGATTGCCCTACGCTCGCACCCAAATAAATTTTTTACCCTAGCGAGCTGCACCACTGGCTAGCAAGCCGCACGCAGCATTTATTTGCTTGTGTTTTGATGTGACGTAATATTTGGACATGCTGCATAATTAACCTGTTTTAACCTGCTATATAGTTACAATCATGAACAATCCTAGCTTACCAGGCACAAGTGGTGGTGGTGATAATATGAATGAAGTTCCAGTGCACCAAAGTGAATCTGAGAGTGAAACAGAACTAACAGTGACTAAAAAGCAAAAGAAGTCCAAAGATTGGATATTTTTAAAACAATTTTCTAACGAAGAAGATGCTTTAAACTTCGTAAATTCTGAATGTATTTGGTCGCGGAATTACACACGTGCCACTAAAGATGGTCAAAAAAGGTTCTATCGCTGCAATAAAGTCAAAAGGAGAGGGCCGCAATGCGACGCGGAGCTTTATTTGTTATTAGTTAATGATGACGATAAGGTAAATGTGTATCATACTGACTCAGAACATAACCATAGTGCTATTGGCACCCGAGATCCTTACGGCATTTACGAGAACACAAAAGAGGTAATTAAGAAATTGTTCAATTTACGCTTGAAACCCAAAGCAATTTTATCAGAACTTGCTAAAATAGAAGGAATACACTTACCATCAAAAAGGCAACTCTACAATTATTTGTCGGATCTCAGAGCACAAAAATTTGGAAAATCGTGTATTTGTCTGGGCGAATTGGAGCAGTGGATATTCAAACGTACCGCTATTCCAGAAGATGACAACGAGGTTTTCGTCATTAGTTATCACATTCTTGAAGGAGATCAGCCAAGTTTCCGATTCAATCTATCCACAAAAACATTATTGAAAACAATTTTATTCACAGAACTCATACACACTGATGCCACTTACAAACTGTTATGGCAGGGATTTCCGGTGCTGATTGTTGGCACTACGGATAAAAATCGCAAGTTTCATCCTATTTGCTTGGGAGTAGCTACAAATGAGTGCCAAGAAGATTTTCAGACGATGTTCCAAGGAATAAAGGACAAAGTTATGCAATTATACGATTTCACAATGAAACCCAGAGTTCTAATCTGCGACGCAGCTCAAAATATAAAAAACGCATTTGCAGATGTTTTTGGTGAAGAACCAACCGTTCGTATGTGCTGGGCACATGCTAAAAAAAATATACAAAAGAAAGTAGAAAAAAATGTGCCAAAAAAGGAACAAAAAAGCATTTTGAGGGACGTAGATGCTTTACATAACGCACCTTCACTCGAAGTGTTTAATGCCGCTTCGGCAGCGTTCCTTGAGAAATGGAAAACACAAACCACCTTTGTAAAGTACATGGAAGAGGAATGGTTCAGAAAGAATCGCAATTGGTTCTTAGGTGCAGCACCTATGTCGCCATCGACAAATAATGCCC
The DNA here is from genome assembly GCF_905147365.1 of Aricia agestis. NCBI lineage: Eukaryota > Metazoa > Arthropoda > Insecta > Lepidoptera > Lycaenidae > Aricia > Aricia agestis. The sequence continues at coordinate 8,768,950 of NC_056406.1, read as the reverse complement.
TCGAGTCATTTAATAGAAACATAAAATACCATAATACATTGCGAGAACGATTTCCGCTGTCGCAATTTCTGTCTGTTGCTACCGATATGGTAGCCCAGTGGTCATTAGTAAACTCTTCGTTACCTGAGGCACCTACTATTGAGCTTCGACAATGGACGGAAGCTTACGTCTGGGCAAAGAAAAGCATAAATATAAAGATAATAGCATCTGATCCTACCAAAAAAGTATATTTGATTTGCAACGAAAATGCGGGAGATTTAAACTACAACGATCGCTGGCAGACTTTTGACGAGTATAAAAAGCTGTCAGTTGCTTTCCAGAAAACCACACTGCCAAAGGACTGGCAAAAAGGATCGTGCGACTGTCCCGAATTTTTCAATAGATATGTATGCAAACACGTTTTGGGTCTAGCAATTCGGCTCAAACTAACAACACCACCACTGGAAGCAAAAATGATACCCATTGGACAAAAAAGAAAACGAGGCCGGCGCCCGGCCCGCTAAGTCCAAGCCAGCACTTATTCACCAGTGACGATGAAGTAGTAACGCTTCTCATAGCTCTCAATGTTTCTTAATATGAATAATAAAGTTTTTTTTTTAGTTGACTGAAGCGTCTTATTTTACTTTTGTTTTAAGTAAATGCAATATGCATATAACTTTATTTTTACGAAGCTAAGTAAGTAGTTTTATTTAATTACCCTTAAATTTTAATAATAAAATTTCTTAGCTTATAGAATAATAATAATAGCTCCCACACCGGTTTCGGTGACGGTGGCCGGTTTCATTGAAACCAGGCCAGTTACGCAGGAGTAGTTTTATAGTGCCCAAGTGTGTGCGCAGTACACGAGAGCACTCTTTATTCCTTTACTCTCATAACCCAGTGGGACGGAAGACCGACACGACCGGCGAGAGATCAGGCGCAGGACCGACTTTTTACATGCCCATCCGACGCATGGATCATCTTACTTGTCAGACAATCAGGTGATCAGCCTGCATTGTCCTAACCAAACTTGGAAATAGCATGTTTCCAACGCGGGAATCGAACCCACGACCTCCGAGTCAAGAGCCGCGCTCTATACCACTAGACCACGGAGGCGTTATAGAATAGTGTTTCTTCAATAGTTATTTAGATCCTTTTTAAATATGAGCTCATTACACTCTTCTCATTAGTGTATTTTTCAAAGTGGTTTTTGTATTCGAAACACTTCATTTAAGATAAAATGCCACTCAGTATAAAAATACATTTGCCAAATATTGAAAAAAATGCAGGAGGACGTAACAAATATAAGGTCGCTCAAATATTATGAAGCTGCTCATTTTGTATTTTAAGTAACTCAAATTAATGTTTGTAAGTTGGTTGATTTCTGATCACTCGCAGTCAGTCGCTCACAGTAATTCTATAACCCAAATTAATTAATTTTGACGCTTAAAACTGTAATTTACAAATTACAACAACTCGTTTTATTGCTACCTTTATAATCCTAGGGGGGCGACATAAAAAAAGGCTGGGAACACGTGTTACCTCCTCCCCTCTTTGACGTCTTATTTCAACTTCTAAAGTTAAATTTGCCTTAACTACAACCATAACTGTATCTCTAACTTTAACCACGCCTCTGGTGCAACCCAACTTAAGTTAAATATCGGTATTCAAATTACATGTAGAAATAATGTAGGGACAATAATTCTCAACACTGCGTTGCAGCGTCGCATCGTGAAAATCCGATGCATTTCCGCGAAAACACACTAACACATCACATGGCATTTCTGTGCAATGTTATTTTACGATGTCATATTATATGGCTATTTCACCGGACACCCATTAAAAACTATTTACTATTACGTCCCAATTTTTTCAACAAAAATTTGATAACTTAAATCATTGAAATCATACTTGATTTTGATCAAAGAAGAAAGAAAGTGTGTATGCTTAGCGACTTTTTTTCTTTCGTTTATTGCTGCCTGGCTAAAAAATTGGATTTCTCTCAACAAAAGTCTCTGGATTTCACCTGGACATTTTCAAAAACCCGGCCGGACGCTCCCCGGACGCCCTTCAAACTAGGACAAATCCGGACGGATGGCAACCCTACACTAAACTAGCCCATCGTGAAGAGCCGCGGGCCGCCGTAAGAAACTCTAACCATAACTAATATTTCGGTATACTTACTCTAACGGGCAGATGAGGTTGCATCTTAAGCATTTGTACTTAGTGTAGTGCTCACTCATATGTTTGCGCAGCAAGCAGTCCCATTTGAAACGCATTTTGCAAAAGCAACACTCAAAGGGTCCATTGGACTAAAAAAAATATTATATCAGCTGTGTTGTTGTATCAACTGATTATCCTATAATAATTATTGTACTTATATTTATTTTTTAATAACATTTTATTACTTTTATTGATAAACTTCAATATTTGGAATATTGAAGTTATTTAGTAAGAAGTATTGCAATATTTGGAATCCTCACCTCACTGTGCCTAATTTTTTTATGCCGCAACAACATTTCCTCCTTGGAGAATGTTTTATAACAATCTGTACATTTGTTTTCTGCAGTTTTATACCTTTCCTCCTCTGATCTAGCTTTGAATTCCTAAAATTTCTATAAGTATTAATAACTGAACTTATCTTGACATAACTGTTACAATATTATATTCCTGTTTACCCTTTATGTGGCCTCTCAACTAAGGCGCATGGGCCATGACCAATATAAGCATGTCTTTGTGGATGATAATTATTGCTAAATATAACTAAGCAATTATTGATGTTGATTGTTAAAGCTAGCAAGTAGCAATAATAAAAATTTGATAACACAATTTACCTGCTTAGCTTCTTCTTCAGATAAGCAAATCTTTTCCCAAGTACCTTCCTCTATCAACTTTAGTATTTTAACATCACGCTTTTTACTTTGAAGAGTTTTGTCACCCTTATTTCTTCCTTCATTGGCATCCAAATCTTCCATTTTACAATCAATGTTATCTGCTTTAATAAAAACTGTAACTGGTCTTGACATTTTGCCATCCATTGGATCATAATCACTGCTAGAATCATCATTTGCAAAGTCATCTTCCATCTCACCTAATTCATTTTCTAACTTAACAGGTGCTCTATTTTTATCCACATCTGTAATTGTCTGTTTACAGATATTTGTATTTTCAGTTTTACTCTCCTTAATGAAATAGTCAAATGTACCACTGGCTTTACTTAATGTGTATATTAAATTCAAATTTCTTCTGTCCACTGTTTCAACCAGTTCATAAGTGATCTGTTTGTAATAAACAACAAGATTAATACTAAAATGATATTAAACTAGAACAAACATTTTAAATAAAAATAATTAATTTTATAGGAGTCATATGCTGGTACTCACATACGGTTTTGCTTGATCGAGCAATAGCGTAGAGCAAAACCCGCGGCTCGGGATTTCCTCCACACATTCAGCATTGCTCGATAGTTTTATTCTAAATCGATATATGTGAGTTTTGCGGTCCACACAGTAATTATCACTCAATTTGGAGTAAAATTATTGAGCAAAATGCATGTGAGTACTAAGCATTGAAGCACTAGATGAATTTACATACCGAACCCTGCCAAAGCATTTCTTGTAAAACCTTTTGTCCCATGTAACATTTTTCTTTAAATTTGTGAAATTTATGCAAGATTGCAGCACACTCATAGCAAAAAAATTTTGGAAGTCCATCATTATCTGTCACCTAATAACATAAAATAAGAAAAAAAGTAAATATAGAACTCATGTTTGTTCTACATTTTTCATTCATATTAGTTTTTTATCGCAATAGTAGGTGTTGATAGCTCAGAATAATATTATAATTCTGCTAATGAATAATTATATATGCAGCCTTGACCGAACTTCGTGGGAACAGTACTTATGTATTGCTGTGAGGAAAAATATCCTGGCTTTTTCTAGTATTAAGTAAGGTCGTCCTTCATATTCCTTCATATTTTGATCTCTTTACCAAACTTCCATCAAAAGGTTCAGCGGCTTAGGTGTGAAGAAGTTAGAGACAGACAGACACACTTGTGCATTTTTAGTAATATTATTATGGTTTTTATCTATAAAATTTACCTTAAAAGCTAATACTTCTTCATAGTAATATTGTAACTGATAGGATTGTAGTTGATACATTTTTGTTTCAGTTCGTAGACATATTCTACATATTTTAAGGTCGCACATAATTGTAAATTTAAATTATTGTTTTGTTCCAAAGACAGACTACCATACTACGGTTCCAACTTCCAAAACTTTATTATATTTTATATTTTATCACTAGGTTTTGTTTATGTATTGTATCCACAGACTACTTAGAAGAACTGACGTTATTGTATCCAAGCAGTATCCAAGAATTTAATTTGTATCCATAGATATATATTTTTTTTAATTCGTCCCGGTCGAGACAGGCAAAGGGAGCGTTGCCCATACAGCACTGACGGCCTCTTTATTAATACACAGTACACTGGATAGGCGATCGCTATCAATAAAATGTTCCTATTTGAAAGTCGCCATTTTGGCGCTGATTGCTATGTGAAAGCAGTAGTGAGTGTACTTGGAACTACTATTTTGCAAATGGCGGTTGTAATTTTCTGTGTACCTAATTAGTTCACAGTACGCTCACCGCGGCGCTTCAAATCGGCACAAAAAATAGCTGTCATTTTGTACGGCATAGCCTGTCTAGTGTAATTATAGAGGTCAGTGCCATACAGCCATTTCTATGTTTTCTCTATTTAATGAATGATAGTGAAGGCCGAAGCCAATTCTTTTATATTAACCCTCTAAAAAAACGTATCCATAGATAACATAGATTAAGATGAGATTAAGGATATAGGATAGGATAGATAATGGAACATAAATAGAGAATGAGGATTGACAATATTGAGGCATTTTCTTATTTTTTATTTGATTGTCAAACAGTTTTCATTTTAGTAACTATAGTGCGTCAAGAATGTCTAGGAGGCGAAACTTTTTTTTTAGCAATAGCAACACTCTTTTGACATTTGTCCCTTTGTTGTATCAATACTCTTTGACCAATGATGAAATTAGAGATGGGCACGTACCTGGATATTTACCCATCTACCCGGTATTTACCCGTATCTACCCAAAAGGGCGGGTAGATAAAATTCAATACTTAAGTCACAACCACCTCAAGAACGGTAATAGCTAGAGAGTTGAAATTTTCACAGATTGTGTATATCCGTTGCCACTATAAAAACAAATACCAAAAACAAAATAAAATAAATATTTAAGGGGGGCTCCCATACAACAAACGTGATTTTTTTGGCCTTTTTTGCTCTATATCAATAATAGCAACAGGTAGGTACTTGAAATTTTCATACAATCTTTAGTTTTATCCCCTGGATCATGTTGACTACTAAGTATCTTATCTTGTACTTTTATCGAAAATCTAGTACTTTTAGAGAAAAAATATCTAGTACTTTCATAGAAAACTTATAAAAGATAATATGAGCGATTCTTACACAGAGATGAAATAAATCGATTTGCCGAAGACCCTCGAAAATTACTTTTAAAATAGACGATGTATAAGTACCTGGTTAAAGAAATTTTATAAAAAATATGTAGGTAAGTATAGTTTTTTTATTATTTACCTATCTTATATAAAATCTGATTTGCTTTGATACCTATAATACCTATCTTAAATAAAATCTGATTTGCTTTGATTTGCTTCTGATTTTTTTAACTTCACGTTCTGCTAGCGATCTGACTTCTAGACATTGAACTAGTCGTTTTGAATTTCTTCTTTGTATGGCACGCACCCGAGATCTTGTGGGGCTCGTCTTTTTAATCTTTTGAATGTTTGGTTTGGTAGAGTTTCTTCAATTTTTGCCAATATAATATTAGGATGTGATTTTATCCTTTTACAATAGTTTTGGAGGGAGCCTTTAATTTCCTCTTTTACATACTTGATTTTTAGATAATTGTGGATTTGGCTATTCGTAACATAATATGGGGCTCCAGTTATTTAACGCAGTCCAGTTATTTAACAGTAACGCAGGGTTTTAGATTGGAATCGTTGTAGAATTTCTATGTTTGATGTGGAGGTTGTGCCCCACAACTGCATCCCATAGGTGCAGATGGGTTTGAGTATGCTTTTATACAAAATAAGTTTATTTTCTAGTGATAGTTGTAACTTGCTGCCTATCAGCCAGTAAAGCTTTCGTAGCTGCTTAAGCCTTTCTTTTGTTCCATATATGTATTCTCCATGTTATTCGTCTGTCGAGATAAATTCCTAGGTATCTAACATCGTTTGACTGTGGTATTTTTATCCGATTAAGTTCTACTTCTGGACATGTTTCGTGTCTTAATGTGAAAGTTACATGGACAGATTTATTCTCGTTGGCTTTTATCCTCCAATCTTTTAACCACTTTGATATTTCGTTTAAGGTTCTTTGCAATTTTGCCGATGCTCCATGGGTTGTTTGATCTACTGCGAAGATTGCTGTGTCATCTGCGTAAGTGCCTGTCAGAGCTTCATCAGTTCTTGGAAGGTCAAATGTGTATAGAAGGTAGAGATAAGGGCCCAATATACTGCCTTGCGGCACTCCTGCTTCGATTACATGGAGACATGTGACACTATCTCCATACTTAGCTTAGAAATATCTATTGCTGAGGTATGCGTTTATAAAGAGGTTGAAGTTTAAGGGTGGCTTTTTACGAACTTTTCACAACAGTCCACAATGCGATAATCGATCGAAGGCCTGTGATATATCCAGAAAAACAGTAAGATTTGCTTTCAACAGCTTTTTGAACTTCTTCTACCAGTCGGTGTACCTGCTCAATACTCAATAGTCCCATGCGCTTGGCGAAAACCGACTTGGTGATCGGGTAACAGTTTACTAGCTCTGATTTCTGGCATCATGCATTTCAGGAAGAGTATTTCTAAGACCTTGGAGGGCACTGGCAGAATACTTATAGGCCGGTGAGATTTTTCATCCGATGGATCTTTTCCGGGTTTGGGGATTAATATTATAATCTCTGCTACTTTCCATTGCTGGGGAGACAATTTTATTAAAAATACACGCGGAATTGTGTGAGATATTTGATTCCATTTTCTGGTAGCTCTTTTAGTATTTTTGGTGAAATGTTTACGCCAATTTTCATGCTGGAAAAGATTGTTAAAGTGGTTCCCCCAAACGAGGATATACCATTGGTGACTTTTTTGTGGTGAACGCGCTGACTTGTGTTTTGGTGCGGTTAAATTGGACTGAGTTACGTCTACCCCATTTCACCCCGAGAAATATGCGGGAAGTCACATTATCTGTACTATCATCCGCATAGCAATGAATGCCGTTGGTCTGTAACATGTCATTGATATGCTGTATGAATAGGGTAGGCGACAGCACACAGCCCTGAGGGATACCAGCATCAACAGGAGTATCAGAGCATTCACCATCAACTACTACTGCTAAGAAACTTGTGACCCACTTGCATAATTTCTTGGGAACTCCATATGATGGAATCTTGGATAATAGTGATTTGTACCATACCCGATCAAAGGCCTTCGCGATATCCAAACTGACAGCTAATACCCACAGTTTCAATCGCCTGAGCCAACGATGAGCTAGGTACGCCAAGAGAACCGAGCCGAGCCTTAGTAATCCCTGAGCGTCCAAGTGTCGAATGAGCTGGCTATTGATGAAGGACTCCATCATCTTCGAGAAGAGGGAGATTATAGCGATTGATCTGCTGTTGGAAGAATTGGAACGGCCACATTTTTTAAGTATCGTGTTCACAAAAAGCTGTCTTTCAAGAAGCCGAAACTATGTGAGATAGATAGTTGAGCCAAAAAAGACGCGTTAAGACCGGAGCCAACTCTGGAGCACTCACTGGAGCTACTTGCATTGAGCGCTGATGAAACCGAATATCCGACATGACGCTCGTACATCGCGGTATGGTTGGCGGTTTCCGCCCTCATCATAAAGGGTCGAGTTGGACGCAAAGAGCATGTCATAAGATCGGCATTCTCTTTTGCGTGTTGAAGTAAACACAGTGCAAGCACTGTTTCACGCCAGTTTTTTCGGAGTCGACCCATTCGTACCGAAGAATCGCTCTCCCACGGTTAAAAGGGAAAAAAATCTTCTTTTAATTAACGCACAGGCCAAGAACTTTTTATATTTGATCATTAGTTGCGTTTACACAAAAACAGTTCTCATTTGCATAATACATTAATTTGCATGTACATTGTACATATATAGGCACCTTTACAGTCAAAGGTGCCTCTTCACAATGGACTATGCTGGCCCACTACGAGCCATCGCCATTGTGTAAACAGAGTAATGGTGTATGATGGCGGACGATTTTCAGGCGTGGCGAGCAATGGCGTGGCCTTCAGTGGGTCAACGTACCATTGTGTACTGGCTATATAACAGACAAGATTTTGCACACGTGTTCCTCTAATGAAGTAGACATCCACTATAATTGTAAAAAAACATAATTGTAAAAAAAATCTTACCTCAAAGAAGTTTTATACCTTGAGGTTGGAATTGTATAGGCTCAAGGTTAGTTAGTGGAACCTTATAATTTCTTAGACACAAGTACACAAAAATATTTCGTATTAAGTGCCTACAATTACTAACAAAATATATTGAATTACGAGTACCTATGTATATTAGAATTTTTAAAAGTTCAGCCTAAAGGAGGGATGAATGTTTTGAAATTTCGCACGCGTGTTTCCCTTAATGATGAAGGCGTCCACTAAGACGATTTATTCAATCCCCAAAAGTGTTAAATGCTAACTTTATCACTATAAGAAGGTAGTAGACTTTAAAGAATATTAATATCACACATACAAAGCCAAAATTTAGGAAAAAAGTTCAAAAACACACCGTCACTCTTTGACATGCGCGCCGAAATTCATGAAAAACATGGTTTTGTATTGCAAACATACATTAGTTTAAGACTTAAAGGGCCTTATTCGAACAGTTACGGGCTAGTGACCAAATTTGCAGAATTTAATGGAGGTTTTACTAAGGATTTACTAAAAAAAATATGTGAAAACGTACGCTGAATAATAAATACCCACCTTTTTTGGGTATTTACCCAATCTACCCGGTAAATACCCAGGTGGGTAGATTGGGTATTTACCCATCGCCCATCTCTAGATGAAATACTCAAACCAGATATGTTACTACCGCGCGCGTTGTGAAGCTTCAAAGTCTGTTGTTAAGTCTGCATCGAGCGCAGTCACGAACGTGCTGCGTCTTGTCTTACCTAAATAAATTGAAAATAACGTCGTGCGTGTTTCAAAAATGTACCAATTATGACTCGAAAGTAAACAAAACACATGGAATCTCTTACCACATGTCTTGATTGCAGTAAATACCTCGATTATTTACATTTTCAATTATTTTTTCGAACAATCTGGAAAAAATAAATTTTTCGTCATAGCTCAGGCGGAGAAAGAGACAGCGATACGTTTAAAAATAGAACTGTCTCTTTTATGTAAATGGTTTTTCGTATCTTTTGTTTCACTTATCTGTCAAATTTGTCAATGTCTGCAATTTTGAATTTGAAAATTGTTCGGAAGAAATTTAAGCCGGAAAATAGTATGTTACAAAACAAAGATTTTCAATTTGCTTAAATTTAGTTTTACAATATGAAAACTACATGTTACTATGATTAATATTAATAATTAAAATGAAAGACGTGTCAATATGTTGAAAATTTGAAGATTTTCATTGAAGAAAAATAGTATAACGTGAAAATATCACTGAAATTCTCGCGTCCACATTTTCGATTCTGAGCGATCAGAATCGAAAATGTGGTTATTAAGTTAAATGCTTTTTCTGCTACCTGTAAACATAAAATAATATTATATAACGCTGCATCAAAGTGTTAAAGGAGACACATACACTGTGACACGAGAATTTTATATACATCTAAGAATTAAGATACCTACATAATTTTACGCAAAGCACCTAAGTCAAAGTATCAATCATTGTTAGGCGCGTTATATGATAGATTTCTTTGACAGTTCATTGTTTACGTAAACATAAGGTTTATGTAAAATTGTTGTTTTATTATACTACATAATACTTACTCAGGCTACTTAAAATTACATTATACAATAAAATTAACTAACAAAATGTATAAAACAAACGCTTAATTACCTGCTACTATGGCGATTGAGCGCTATCAGAATCGGAAATATATTTTCGCGTTTTACTATTTTTCTTCAATGAAAATCTTCAAATTTTCAGCACTTATGACACGTATTCCACTTTAATTATTCATATTAATCACAGTAACATGTAGTTTTCACATTGTAAAACTAAATTTAAGCAAATTGAAAATCTTTGTTTTGTAAATTTTATGTCATAGAGTATTGATACAACAAAGGGACAAATGTCAAAAGAGTGTTGCTATTGCTTAAAAAAAAAGTTTCGCCTCCTAGACATTCTTGACGCACTGTACATTGTGGCCATAAGAGGCCACACCGGAAACAAGTGGCGACTCTATTAATGTCGTGACTTTTTTGACGGGCTATAGATGGCGTATGGGTAGACAACTATCGGTAATAACAGGTTTAAATTACAAAACTATGCAAAATAATGTAAAACTTGATACATTTCAATTTGAAAATACGCAATAATATTCCAATGAATAGGATAATAAAATTATTATAACGATATTTTAGTTAAAACTCACGGAAGAAATAGACGTTTTTAGTGAACATTTAATGCTAGATATTGTTGAGTTGTGTGGTTCTGCTAAATAATAAACCATAAGAATGGTCAAAGAATGCCTCAAACACGTTAACATTAAATACGTAAGTTTTGAACAACGATTTTTGGACTTTTCAATCGGTATTTTTGTAAACTAAAAAGAGAATTTATAAGTTTATTAATCCCTTATTCATGCTATATAAAGCATTAGTGCTAAAAATGTCACATCAATTAATAATTTGGCTATAAAAATTGCATAGCTTTTTACGTGCGTTTACGGATTCTCATCACTTGAACTATAGTTAATCGTAGTATATTATAAGTTTATGGTTAATCGATATCATGAACTAATTTACTTTCTTTCCTGTATCATAATGTGCTCGAAATAATCGACAAATAGAAATATTCAAGAAAATAAACGCACACTACTTGTATGAAAATAAGTACAAAATAGCCACGCGATGACGGGCTAAGACTACATGTCTATACTTTAACACCATAATTCTTTCACCACTCTTTAATGTTTTCGGCATGATTTTCTCACGAAATCACAGTAAAACTTATGAATACTCGCAGGGCATGTCTGCCGTGTTTACGTTATTGACATACAGTAATGCCAACATGACGGCAAAGGAACGATTCGATGAAACCATAGAGTATACATTATAGCAAGCTATAGAGTGCTTCTAACAAGGTATGAACTGTAAGCACGAGTGTGAACATATTTTCCTATAAGCGTCAAACGATGGCGCATGGAACATCACTAGACTTGCGTTATACGTTACTGTAAGCACGAGTGTGAACCAGGGCTGTAGCTAGAGTCAAATTTGAGGTAGGGCAGCGTCGGTTACAGGTAGGGCGGAAGCAAAAAAATCGGTCAAGTGCGAGTCGGATTCGTGCACGAAGGGTTTCGTACCGTTATAGATAAAAAATAGGCCAAAATTGTGTTTTTTGTAATTGAGCCCCCTTTAAATATAAATGTTGTTTTAATTGTATTATTAATTAATTAAGTGATTTCGCAAAAATGTCCAGTGCCTACTGTTGCCATTAATTTCAATATGCAGCAAAAAAGGCCAAAAAACACGAATCCTTAAATATTGATTTTATTTTGTTTTTAGTATTTGTTGTTTTGATTTATCTCTAGGTCAATGATGTATTCATTCAATAGTTATTCTTAGATACTTAAAAAAAATCTGTGACAAAGTATGAGCACTATATCTAAGAACTACATATTATTAAATCCTCAATTACGAAGAACAAGCGAACAATATGGTTAAACTTCTGGATGTAGCGATCCACGTGTGAGTGAGAGTGAGGAAATAATAATTAATTGTTGGGTTGGGTGATACGAGTCAATAGATACGAAAATATATTTAGATTATTATTGTTTCTGCAAACTTATTAAAATAATAATTAATAATAAAATAACATAAAATATTTAAAACAGCTGAATTCTACGATTCGCTATATTATTAAAAATGCGAAGAACTTCGTTCAGCCCCCTTACCATGAGCTCTTATAGCAGTATTACTATAATATTACTTTCAGATTTGGCACAAACAAAAAACATATTTATATTTATACAAATAGAGATCATGTTTGCTTATACGAAATCCAAAAGTAATATTAAAGTAATACTGCTATAAGAGCTCATGGTAGGGGGGCTGATCAACTTTTTTGATCTTTTTTTTTCAAAGGCCAGAAATACCATACCAGCCATTCTTTCGTGACCCATTGACAGTCTTTGAGGCCTATTAATTGCAGTTAAAGTTGAAAACGTGGACTCGCACACTGCAGTACTACATCTTTTTTTCATTAAGATTATAATTAAATGGACGCATCGCTTCATGTAATCGTGATTCAAATGCCATCTATACACAGAACAAAGAATTATTATCGACGACTTCTGTGGCCCAATGGTTGGGCGTGTGGCAGCTTAATCCGGGAGACGCGGGTTCGAATCCTGCCAACGGAACAAAAAGTTTTTAAAGGTATAATAAAAATCTTAACTATATAATGTAGAGTTTATATAAGAATAATGTATATTTCTGTTGTCTAATACCTGTAATGCTAGTCCTTTAGGTCTTCCTTTTTAGGGTTCAGTACCCAAAGGGTAAAAACGGGACCCTATTACTGAGACTTCGATGTCTGTCCGACTGTTTCCAGGCTGTAACTCAAGAACGGTAATAGCTAGAGAAATGAAATTTTTACAGATTATGTATTTCTGTTGCCGCTATAACAACAAATACTAAAAACAAAATAAATTAAATATTGAAGGATACCCCATACAACAAACGTGATTTTTCTAACATTTTTTGCTTAACTATCAATGATGACAACAGGTAGGCACTTGAAATTTTCACAAAGGCCTTAATAATATATGTAATTTAATAAATAATAATAAAAGTTTAAAAAAAAAAATTAAGGGTTAGGTAGGTAGGTAGGTCCCATACTATTTTTGCTCTATAACGGTACGTGCGCGGTATAACCCTTCGTGCGCGGGTCCGACTCGCACTTGGCCGATTATTGGTATTTTTAAGGTAGGGCATTGTGATTTTAAGGTAGGGCATTGCCCCACTATGCCCCCCCCTAGCTACGGCCCTGGTGTGAACATATTTTCCTTGCGTCAAACGATGGCGCATGGAACATCACTAGACTTGCGTTATACGTTTGAGTATCTATAGAACTTCTGCTTACGATCGGCACAACGGGGAACGAGCGATGCGCGCGCTCTATAGCTTGCTAATGTATACTCTAAGGATGAAACGCACTCTACCTACATATTATATTAATCTGTGATCACTATCAAAGTCACAGAACAATATACTATACGTACTTATCCAAATATATACTAGTAATCTGTGGTAGTATCCCTAAGTAGTCTGTGAATATTACTTTACTAGTAATCTGTGGTGAATATACTCTAGCGAGATCAAAGTATGGTGTCTGGATCTGTAGCTTATTTTTTCAACGGAGTTGTTTTATACTACGAATTTTCATTAATTTGAGTGATTTTCTAAAAAAGTATTATAAATAAAAGTTATGAGAAGATGTCACAACTAAAAATATGTAGGATATGTCTACGAACAGAGGCAAAAATGTTCCAAATGAATGTGTACGGCTTGCAGTGGTACTATGAAGAACTTCTGGATTTCAAAGTAAGTTGCAGTTCTCTTGTTTTTGTAACGATCATAAAGATCGAAGCATAAGCTGAAAGGAATTAAAAGACTGAAAGGAAATCATGCATGCAGCTCGCTTGCTGAGCTCGAAGCTGGACACTCTAGTTATGCTCAAGTGAGGTCTTAGGTTGTAGAGAATAGTAGACTATGTAAAGCCGGCGAGACAGAATAGATTAGAAAATATGTAGTCTATCTGGCAATTTTATGTGGTCTCTTATCCATCTTCATCTCCATCAAAAACGATTACCGTTGTAAGTAACCAATTACCAATGCAGTGGTCACCTTTACTCATAAAATATTAGCAGTTTCACAGAGTAATTTATTGTATATATTTTGTAAAATTAATAATAATAATACAAAATGTATATATTTTTATTATGTATCTTTTATTGAGTGTTTAATTTCAGGTAGATATCAATGACAGACTTCCACAATATTTCTGCTTTGAATGTGCTGCACTGTTACATAAATTCCACAATTTTAAAGAAAAATGCTGTATGGGTCAGAAAATTCTTAATGATATGGATATGGAAGGAGAAGTAAGTTGAAATAACTGTACTAGTCAACTGTGAGCTATGCTCTGTTGTCAATTGTCATAAGTTAGGTAATGACAACATAAAACAATAACATGATAAACTTTTCATATCAATCAGATGTTATGGGAACCTCAAACTTCCATAGAAGTAGCCTTTATGTACTTCTAACAGTCATCGATAATGCAAACTAAACTTTAATTTACAGATCACATATGAATCAATTTATAAGTTGGACAGAAAACAATTGAAACTTATATCATTGTTAGATTATATGATTCCAAATACAAAAGCTGATACAATTTTTGCTGTGAAAAGTGTGTCTATGGACAAAACTTTAATTAATGGCAAAAGAGATAAAATAGAAATTCAGCAAGAAAGTGATGTTGAAAATGATAAAAAAGACTTGGATGTTTTGGCTGAGCAAGAAATCATGTGTGACATAGAAATGATTAAAGCTGAAAAGACAGATGAGGTTCCTTTTTATATTGAAAAAGAAAGCACTACTGGATACAACTATAATTTAGAATACAACTATGACGACGATATACATGATAGTTCTAGCATAGACAGCAAACCTGCAGCTTCAAAAAACTTAACAGGCATATTCATTGTAGATAAGAATGAAGATGTGAGTGCAAAAAAGTTAAGGCCTCGACGACTTAAGCAGCCAAAAAAGGAGTCTGTAAAAAATATCAAAACTGAAAAGACTGATAAGAATAAGAGTGTGTCATTAAGACACTTACGAGCTAGGCGACCTAAACCACCCAAAAAAATTAAAGTCGCTGTGAAATTTCCAGAGATACTCAACAGTGGTAACTGGAAAAAAACAACATTGTCTGAAGAGGAAGCAACAAGGGTAATTTTTTTTTCTTTAGCTAAATAATTACTTCTTTAACAATGTAAACAGCAAACAACTTATAAAAGTTTGTCTTGATTCACTTTACTTGTATAATTTGCCATGCAGCAATACTGTGGCTGGTGAACTATTGTTACAAATATATGGACATAACTAGATGACGCCAATCAAAGAATTTTGGCCCAATAGAGTTGCGCCCAAATTCGTTTTCCACCCCGTTTATCGCACGAAACATACTTTTTTCCGGGATAAAAACTATTCTATGTCCTTTTTCGGGACTCAAAATATCTCCATGCCAACTTTCAGCAAAATCGGTTCAGCAACGGTTTGAACGTGAATAGGTAACAGACAGACAGACACACTTTCGCATTTATAATATTATATTAAATATTTTTCTTAGTACAGGATCCTTAGATTTTTTTTTCATTTGATTACTAATAATAAAGCTCATTTTCAGTGAGTAGCTTCATTTTGTTAAGACAAACAACAAAAATTCTCGAAAGTGGTAGGTAACAGAGATAGAAAGGATTAAATACATATTTCGATTTGAATTTTGATGATCCTAAAATATGGATTGTTCTATTTCTAGGACAATGTTACTATTAAATTCTACTAATAAAATAATTATAATCGGCCAAGTGCGGGTCGGACTCGCGCACGAAGGGTTCCATACCATCATAGAGAAAAATAATTAGGTCACAAATTGTGTTTTCTGTATGGGAGAGCCCTCAGCCCCCCTTATTTTTTTATTTTGTTTTAATATTATTATTACATAGTACACATATAACTAAGGACTACGAGAAAAAATCGACCTACCTTTTGCCATTATTGATATAGAGCAAAAAAGGCCAAAAAATCATCTTTGTCGTATATAGCCCCTATATGACAAGCGTGATTTTTTGGCTCTTAAATATTAATTTTATTTTGTTTTTAGTATTTGTTGTTATATCGGCAATAGATATACATAATCTGTGAAAATTTCAACTCTCTAGCTATTGCCGTTCTTGAGTTACAGCCTGGAGACAGACACACATCGAAGTCTCAGTAATAGGGTCCCGTTTTTACCCTTTGGGTATGAAACCCTAAAAACTAAGGAAGAGTAACAAATTTTGTAGAATCGGAACAAAAAATTTGTTCTGATTATACAAAATGTGACCCAAATACATGCATACTTTATGCAAAACGAGACCCAAATACATGTAAGAATTTTGTGTAATAATTATAGAAGTGACAATTATAGTCAACGGCTTTATTTTGTCATTTTGAATGTAGTTTCGTAGCTATTGTCATATTATTTTAGTGTGGAGAAAGATCCTTGAAAACCATTTTGTAGGTTAAATTATATAAATATTTATTATTATTTAAAAAAAACCGGCTGGTCAGTAATCATTTTTTATATCAAAATGAAGCTACTCACGAAAAATAAGCTTGATAGTAGTCAAATGAAAAAAATGTTCTTAAGGAACCTGGACTATTTTTTCATATTTTATGACAGAAATTTTAATAATCAGCTACAAATGAAACTATTCTATCAAGTTGCTTACTAGTTAAGAGGGCGACTAACCCCAAAAATCAAACATCAACAAAAACACAACAATCAACACAAACGCCCGTCTTCCATATGCCAGTAACTCGATAAATATAGAACACTAGATGACGCCCGCAACTCCGTTGCGCCAAAACTCGTTTATCGCGCTTGAACCGTACATTCTTCCGGGATAAAAAGTATCCTATGTCCTTTCCCGGGTCTCAAAGTATCTCCATGCCAAATTTCAGCAAAATCGGTTCAGTGGTTTGAGCGTGAAGAGGTAACAGACAGACAGACAAACTCACTTTCGCATTTATAATATTAGTATGGAAGTATGGATTTTAAAAATCCACTAGGTCGATCTTTCAATGATAGAATTTTATATGATGTGCTAAAATATTAACTTAGTTCAATGCACGGTTATGGCAATAAATGAAAAAAAATTAGATGCATCTTTGTGATTTTTTTCTGTTGAGAAAGTTTTTGTTCAGATTGAATTCTCGGAAATATAATGTAGTATCTAATTTTAGAAAATGAAACAATGCGGGGCGTATTTTCAAGTATAAAAATGAATTATAAAATCGACACTTTAGGGTTAGTCGCCCCCTTAAAATATTTTTATTTGTAGCTTCTTCTATTAAATATAAATTTTTAATATTAATACCTTTATTTGCAGACTTTCAATGCAAAATCTCTAGAAGAAAAGTATATTAGTGCAACCTATAAATGCACTGATTGTTTTATTCCTTTTTCAAACAATGAAATTTATACAAGGCATAGACAAAAATGGCATACTGAGGTAAGACAAATTTTATATACTAATAATAATTATTATAGGTAAATTTTAATAATAGAATTATTGCCAACCACGCTGGTTAGCAATACTACCTGCTATTCAATGTTGTTCATTGTATACTGTATTCTACAATGTCCGTAAATACAGTAAGTTTTTTATAAGACGGTTAGAATTTTTTGTTTCAGTCAGACACATTTTTTTTTTACGAGCCTATACTATCCCACTGCTGGGCAAAGGCCTCCCCCAAGTTCTTCCTTCCATCTTGTAGGCATCCAGTTCATCTCGCCATCTTTTTCCAGGCCGTCCACGATGGCGTCGTTCGTCCTCTGGTACCCACACTGTGGTGACCTTTGCCCAACGGTCAGGATTCATGGAGTTGGTATGACCCGCCCAGCCCCACTTTTTTGCAGCTTTCATACCGACGTCTTTAACAGCTACCTCGATCCTACGTTTTCTGCTATTGGTCATTATTTGTGTTTTGGACCGATTTATCGCTAGTCCCACCTCGCGGCTTGCGTTGCTTAGGTCTTCTTGGTTTTGTAATTCTAAGGCTGTAGGTGCGAAGAGAATAATATCGTCGGCTTATTAGCCTCCTGTCACCGACGACAATACCCCTCGTCGCCCATGAACCCGCCAGCTTTCGAAATACTTTCTCAAACATCTCAGTTTCGGCCGAAGCTTGCTCTTCTGTAATATATTCAGGGAAAGACTACGAATCTCCCATACTATTATCGTTTTAAATTTGGTTCCTTTTGATCTGTCATGTAACGTCAGCCTAGTACCGCTCAAGGTCACCTAAATAATATTGCAAATGTATTGAAATGTGTACCTAAGGTACACTTTTTTTAAAAGTATTGTGGAGCATGTTTTTTTGACGGAGTTACTTTTCCTTAATTTTTATTATTCGTAGGGGAAAGAGGTAAAATTGCATCTCAATTAATATTGTTTTGTTACAGCTAAATTATAGATTCGAGTGTAAGTTCTGCAAAAGACGTTTTAGACGCCATCATCAACTCAAGAAGCATATAAAAGCTCATTACGAGAGGTACCAATGTTTGAGATGCGACCTCGTCTGTCCGCTAGAGTAAGATTTTGCTTATTTGTCATTATTTTTTAATGTTACATAATTTTACTCATGTTGATTAAAAAAGGACAAAGATCCATTTTAATTATATTCATAGGACATGCATAACGTGACCATTATGTTCTGCTTTTAGACAGAGGCGTCCACTAGGTTGAAAATTATGCTTTTCGTAATAGACCAAATTTAATTATGATATTACATAAGACTCTCATACAAACTCGTACTGAATCTAGCGTTTCCAATAATAATATTGGAAACGCTAGATTCAGTCAATTCTCATAATAAAGTCTGTGGCTAGACAACAACATTTTCCCATTCGTTCACTGTGACTGTCCAAGATGGTCTCGGCTGCTTAAAGATAAACTGGACATGTATTTTAGTAAAACCACAGACATAAACATCGTGTTTTAAGGCGAAATGTGCCAATAGATGGCGTTCTGTGTTTCTTTACAGCTTTATTCCGACGATGTCCTGGTTTGGTAATAAAAGTGTATGGTCACGTTAGACATGAGAAAGATTTTGAATAACGCACTTATGACGAAGGTATAAGAGCGTTTGTAGTTTATCGGATTTCGATATTGCGTATTGTGAAAATAATAAATAAATGCAACATATTTAAGGCAATTTTGCTTAAAAATAAGTTGCACAAGTATATCAATTCTTATTCAATTTAACAGATCTACTGTCATGATACATGACGCTTCACACAGCGGAGCAATATATAAATGTGAAGTTTGCCATCAAGAATATAAGTAAGTATATTTTTTTTTAATAATTTCATACGAAAGGTGATTCTTGAATTAATTAGAATAAACAAACTAATAAGTCATAAACTAGGGTTTCTTGTAGCTGCAACACACCTTAAATGCATTAAAAATTAAAATCAGTGTCAAATTATAAAATTATTCTTACTTTATATGTAAGAAGTTTGGTAATACTTGACATTCGTTAAGAAATTAAATTGAAAAATAATAATTATGAAGTACTAGCTGTT
This sequence comes from Aricia agestis, assembly GCF_905147365.1. Taxonomy (NCBI): domain Eukaryota; kingdom Metazoa; phylum Arthropoda; class Insecta; order Lepidoptera; family Lycaenidae; genus Aricia; species Aricia agestis. The sequence continues at coordinate 8,749,287 of NC_056406.1, read as the reverse complement.
GCCCGTGACTTCGTCCGCGTGGACTTCAGTTTGTAGCGCGCGGTGTCAACAAAATTGGTGTCAAAAGCTTTTTAAAACCCTGGTACCTCTTAAATCAAAATACCCAAAACAGCCGTGTAGTGTGCACATAATATGTTCTTTTTTTACTTAATTAAACTTTTTTATACCAAATTTTAAAGCTTATTTAGCGTTACACAACTTAGCTGCATAATGCATTACACAACCTTAGCTTTGCCCAATGCCCATAAACTATTTATTATTGGTAGACAGACTGTTTCTGATATCTATGTTGGTAGGTGAGTTATTTAATAACATGTATAACAATCGAAAGAATCGCAAATATTAATTCAACATGGTACCACCTCTTATAGAAATACATATGAGCAAGCGATAGCGCGATCTAGGCGACTCTTGGCGCTATCTATTCCAGCTTTTGGAACTAACTTAATTTGAACAAATTTACGCATAAACACCCCCTTACAACCCCTTTTTCCAGTAAGAAGTAGCCTATGTCCTTTCTCAGGCTTTAAACTATCTGTGTACAAAATTTCATTACAATCGGTTCAGTAGTTTTGGCGCTGTTGTTTTTGAATTTGATATCTAAGTTGGTAGGTGAGTTATTACTTATTAGTTAATAACGTGTACTTATAACAATCGAAAGAATCGCAAAACATATATCTACAGGGTACCACCTCTTATAGAAATACTAATGCGCAAGCGATAGCGCGATTTAGGGGACTCTTGGCGCCATCTATTTTGAGTTTTTGGAACTAACTTAATTTGACCAAATTTACGCATTTTCACCCCCTTACAACCCCTTTTTCCAGTTTAAAAGTAGCCTATGTCCTTTCTCAGGCTTTAGACTATCTGTGTACAAAATTTCATTACAATCGGTTCAGTAGTTTTGGCGTGAAAGCGAGACAGACAGACAGACAGACAGACAGACAGATAGAGATACTTTCGCATTTATAATATTAGTATAGATTAGTTAAGAGTAGGTTCATTTTTAAGGTAATTTTTTTTAATATAAAAATAATTTCAGACACACATCAACCTACTACAGCCACATGCGTACTGCACACAAACACAAACATCTGTGCAATTTGTGTGGGCGTTCTTTTGTGAATGAGATAGGCCTGAACCAGCACAAAAAGAGGACACATTTCATCAATGATAAAGTTGAACCGCTTGGTGTAAATAAGGTATTTTGTGACTTGTTCTTTTTTTGTTAATTTTAAATAGCCATTTCATCAGTTAGATTGATGAACGGCTTATACTGACTGTTGGCTCGGCATATATAGATCTATTTTTTTTTGTTTTTTACAAACAAAGACTGGACCAATATGATTGCTTGCAATCTTTGGAGTTGAGTTCAATCCCATTCCCAGAGTGCAGTCCTCATATTTTGCATACTCAATTCCACCCAGCAGCCGCTCTATATAGTAATATTGCCTCATTTCACCGAACGATCTTTAAAGTTGTGTGTGGACTATATTTACTTCAAAAACTCAGCGTGTGGATTTGTTTTAGGATCCACCAGATGTGGAAGAGGTCGTTAATACTTACTGTTCCACCTGCGACATCAAATTTGAGACTGAGGATGCTTACCATGAACATAAAATTCACTCTTCCAAACATAGTGATGGCATGGCTAATAGGTAAATATCAAGTTGTATTTTCTCAGCACTAATGGCCGCGTTAAAGACATTTAATTATTACTTAACCTTAATGTAATGAAGGGTTTGACATAAACTTCAAAAGTAACATTGATTATATTCATTAAATTACAGTTAGGTAATAAGTCGTGTATGACTGAATCAGATTATTATAAAAAGTCTGACATTGACTGGTATATGTAATATGACTGTTGATGCACACATAATATGCAAAACGATGTAGCCTGTACATGTGCATGAATAAACGAGATGGACACAACTATAATAAAATGCAGAGACAGTGCGGTGGCTAGACAATTGATGAGTTTTAATGTTTCAGAGAATGTAAACCTCGACGAAGAAAACCTATGGATTGCCCTAAGGTATTTAATATATCGAAACAATATTGTAAGAGCACTTTTTCACTATGTCCATGTCTAAACCGATCCGAAGTCTTTGAATATGGTCCGAAGGAGATGTAGAACTATTTCTATGATAGCTAACGTAGTAATCCGGCTTCGGATATCTAACTTCTCTCCATCATTCGAGAATCTCGGATTTGGATTGCATGTCGTGCGAAATAGTCCAATCAGTATAGTAAGTTAACCTCGGAATTCGAGATACCCAGCTGTAAGTCTGTAAATACTTGTATATTGACACCCTAAATTACCAGGTTTTGAGACAACATTTAGGGTGCCAATATACAAATATTTACAGACTTACAGCTGGATATCTAGAATTCCGAGGTTCTTACCTAATTAAAGCCTAAGTTGACTGGACCAAAAGCACTATTGAAGTAAAAATACTCATGAAAATAAAATTATTTATGGGCGATATTTGATAGTCAAATCTATTTTTTTCAGTGTGGTGAAAGTTTTAAATCACAAGCGGCCTGCTGGAAACATTGCAGAAAGGAACATCCAAATGACAAACTAATTCCAACTATGCTGTGTGAAACTAAAAGTATCTGCGAAATATGTGGTGTTTCTGTATCGGTAAGCGTCTCCTCAGATCATAATATTATATTATGCAATCTAATAAGTAGGGAACATTTAGGAAAGGTCGGATCAGAGGGAATTACAAGCACACACAAAAAAAAAAATTACCAAAATCCGACATGTTGGATATGTCATGTCAGAATATTAACAGAAACGTTGGACTCAACCGTCGAACATAACTTTTTGTTTACTGTCTATGCTGGTGTTGCCCTTTGCGTGAAAACATTGCAGTAATATAATATAATATACTACTAGCTGTTGCCCGCGACTCCGTCCGCGTGGACTTCAGCATATAGCGCGCGGTTCAGCTGTGGCGCAACTGGTGAATGTTACTTCCGTTCAATATAATTTTATGTTATTAATAAGATCAAGGGATATACTCTGATCAACAAGTGCCATTTTCGTCAAAACCTGATCTCATGCACCGAAAATTATGATTTTGATCTCATTCGATTCGGAATACCATCTACAACATTCTATCAAAATTACAAGAGGGGCTGAAAAAAATGCATGAAAAATTCATAATATAATATGCCTTTGATTGTTCATAAAAAAGTGAAAAATCAAAATTGTTGAATTTCTCTAAAGGATATCTCTTCTAAGCCCTTTTAAGATTAACTCAAAAGAATAATAAAAATTTCTAGATTTCTTGTTTTGAAATAATCAGAGTTTTTATGTTAACATTAAAATGGTGGCTATTAACAAATTAACAAAAGCATAACAATTGAACAAATTGTGATAATTTATTTTTGTTGACGGATTATTGTTTATTGATATGTCTACTAAGTGCCCAATTTTTTTAATTTCTTTATATTAATATTTAATCAGTTAAAATATATTTTTTAGTTCACGTGGCAGATTGCAGCAAATCACGCGAAACCCGAACCACGCGTTTTTACCGTTACTTTCGTCGCTCAATTAAAGCTATAAGGATTATTGATAAGGTTCCAAAATCTAGGATTTTTTTAGGAAATTTCCTGCTCTTTAAGGATCTTAAGGATCTGTTGTAAATTTTGATTATCTCAAATAAGTAGTTTTCGAAATATTAAAAAAAAAACCAAACCCTTTTAATGTTTACTTATTTGTTTATAACTTTTGCATTTTTTTTCAGCCCCTTTTGTAATTTTGATAGAATATTCCGAATTGAATGATCATAATTTTCGGTGCATGAGATCAGGTTTTGACGAAAATGGCACTTGTTAACCAGAGTAATAGCATTGTTGATACTAATTACCAAAATTTCTTGTTTTAGTCTAATAATTTAAGACTTCATATGATGAACAGACACGAGAAGAAATATGAGTGCTACTGTAACATTTGCGGAAAGAGATTCAGTATGAAAGCTTCGCTAAAAATTCATAGTGTGGTATGTATTGTTTATGTAAGTAGATGTGGTGGCTGGTGCGCACGTTTTTCGGCCTTTTGAAACATACTAACGGCGGCATAGGGCTTCAGCCTCAAAATCAGCTCACAGCGAGGCGGGAGCGGCGATGGCGCGTGACAATGCGCTCCATTTAGCGTTAAAAACGATCAAAATGCTTAAAATGCCTACTATCTAAACTATCCATTAAATTAAACTTAAGTGATGGCTTATAGCCGCAAGATACCTATTCCAATATATTGTATGTATGTACCTAATGTTACATATTAATATGTTAAAAAATGTTGTATGTTACAGGTCCACACTGGTGAAAAGCCTTTCAAGTGTCCCTTATGTGATAAAAGCTTTACTCAAAAGGGGAGTATGAATCTGCACTACAGAACATACCATCTTAAGGAACCATATCCAAAAAGGTATGATTAACAACATTTTTACATTGTAATTAATAATTATACTCTTTTCGATCGTTTTAAAATGGAATCGTTGTAATAATATTAATATTTCTTCTTCTTCTTCTTTTGGCGTAAGCCCCCCCCCCCCATTTAGGAGTTGCCAGCGTCAGAGTTAAATAAACAAATAAATAATCGTTTAATTCAGGCAATAGACCCATAAAATCAACGATATCAAAAACGTATGCCGTCAAAACTGTAGCAATGTTTTTGCATGCAAAATGTGTATCGAGAAAATATTGTCGTCCTTTTTTGTCTTACAGTAATAGTATATACAACTTTCTCTTTCGCTCATTTTACGCTTTAATCGAATCGAGAAAATATTGTCGTCCTTTTTTGTCTTACAGTAATATCATATACTACTTTCTCTTTCGCTCATTTTACGCTTCGCTTTGATTTTTCTCTTAAAATGGAAGACAATAATTTAAATATTATTAAAATCTTAGTAATTACGTGTGAAATATTACTTAAGTTAAAAATAAAAGAAATAAACAGTTAAGGCGAAAGATGTAAACAGTTATTTAAATTAATATTTCTGCAGTATAAAATGTTGTGAAAGGAGCGCTGTCTTTGTCTGTCATAATATTACTTTTTTTAAAAGCCAATGGATAGTTAGAGGAACTAAGAATTAAGGACGCTATCACAAAAATTAGCAGCGGGGCTAAAATGGTCGCTTTGGAGAATCATGCTATGAATCATAAAATTATTTATTTTTTTAAAATCGCAAAATACAAGTCTGCTTGCAATCCATGTTTAGTAATTCCGAGTACTAATTTGACATTTGTCAGTTTGACAGTTTTGAAAATTCATTGCTGAATTGATTGAGAGGAATTGCTAAATGTGACCATTTTAGCCCCGCAGGTCAGTACGAATATCGACGTTAAGGACATTAAAATAACATTCAATATCAGCGCGCCTTGTACAGTGGCGGTTGCAACGCTCGCCACGTTCTTGATAGGGCGAATATGTATGAAGAAATTTGAGAGCGTTTCTTATTTTTCTTATAAATGGAAATGTTATTTATTTTTATATAAAATATTTAGCTATTTGTACAGGGGACTAAATAAGCATCAATTTTATTGTATATTTATTTTCCTTAGTTCAGTGTATTTAGCTATAATGGTACCTAATCAAACCCCATTTAGAACGGTGACGCGCGTGCGTTGCTATTTGCTAAGGAATCGATCGTGTCAATTTTTGCTTTGCAATTAGTTAGAACAAATAACTTACCCGTGGAAAAAAATAACTCCTTTTGGCCGATTCACTTTCGTACTTCTGTTTTTACAATTAGACACTGCACAATGAGGCATTTTTGCACAACCTCTCCGGTAAATCAAGTCGAGACGTGCGCGCTGACTAAATGAACGTTCAACAAATCTTGCTCACTTGTGCAAGATTGAAACACGCGTACTCCACCCGCTTAGCCGTTCTATCTTGATTTATTTCTGTGGTTAAAACGTATTTATGTGAAAATTTTGTAGGAGGCTATAAAAATTTTATGGCTTAGACATGAAGATGAATATGAAACCAAAATATCCTCCCAGTGTGACTCCTAATTCTTTAAAATGGTACCTACCTGAAAATCGCTGATATTTGTGAAAAAATGTGATAGCGCCCTTAAACTAAGTTTACAAATTTGGCTATAATTATCTGTACTAGAGATGATCGACCAATGATCGAAATTCGACCTTTTTAATTATAAGTTTCAATGCTATTAGTCTTCTATTACCAAAATATTATTTATTTTTTCTTTTTTTGGCTCCCCGTTAAGGATGTATATAACATTTATAAATTCAAATATTCTCACCTAAATTCGAAATATTATATAGTAGAAGTAAACCTCCTGCTTCTATTGACACCAAAAAAATCAATACCTTACCGGCAAGATATGTGAAATAATTCATTTTAAAATTTCTATTTATTATACGTAATTTTTGCCGGAAGTGTTACATTTTTTTAGAATTCATCAGAATTGGGAACTTTGTATCAAAGATAAACGACTAAAAAACTGCTTATCAATTTCTTTGTACGATTAGCGATTTTTTAAGCCCAAAAAAGTGGGGTCACCGGTAATTCTGAGGAAATATTCCAAATTGAAATTGATGAAGTTTCCTTCGAAGGGTGCGACAAAGCTATAAATGGACGTGAGCCGGGCGCTGCTGGTAAATAAGAGCTGTCAAAAATTTAGTTTTTGTATGATGGCAGCGTTAGTTCCTTTTTTCACCACGTTCATTTAAAGTTGTGTCTTGCCGAGCTCTAGGCCGCCATTTGCGGGAGTCAAAGTACATCATTTTTGTCAATAATAATTAAATATCGAATAGTTCTTTAAAAATCTATTATAAAAAATCATTATAATTAATAATAAAAAAAAAAAAAGTCTGGTCTGTCCAATTTTTTACAGATTTATTACTTTCGTAATTTAATAGCATGTACTACGGAATTTGACCTTATATACATCCTTAAAGTATTGACTATTTCAGATTTAATAAAAAAACAATAATCCATTTTTAATTTGACAATAGACTTCACAAGAAAAAAAAAACAGATTTCAACCATAAATAAAAAAGTTTATTACATGTGTATAGGCTTGTCATTAAAAATATCGTAATGTGAACATTGTAGTGTGTAATGTTTTATTTATTAAAATAAGGTATGATAAAACCATAATTTTAAAACAATATTGGCTCGATGCACTCCTTCTCCATATAAATTATAACTGTGCGAAAGAAGACGGATTACGGCCTATAGAAAATTACCCCACGTCCTACAGCAAAGTGATGTACCACAAAAGATAATAAAAAAATAATATAAGAATATGGCATACTTCCGAACGCCATCCTTACTGTCTGACATACGAAAAAAAAATGCTATGAAAATTCTTTCAGGTGCAATTTAATGTACCTACTTAAATACTAATACAACTAATAAATAATAATATAATATAAAAAATAATGACATTAAAATAAGAAATAAAATATTTACACTAGCCCATAGAAATTACCCTACATTCTAAAAAAAAATGAAGAACATAAACATAATAAAAAGAAAAAAATGCTATGAATATTGTTTCAGGTGCTATACCTCAATACTAATAAAACTAATGATATGAAAAATGACATTTAAAAAAGATAAAGATCAATAATAATATAAATAGAAGTTTTATACTAAGACTGGTCTATTAAAATATACGTTTTAGGGTTCCGTAGTTTACAGTTCCTTAATACTAGTATGTATGTGTTTAACCCGTCAAGCCCCATAAGGTGGCGGTGACTGCGACAACAATAGAATACAATAGCATTTCTAAGAATCCCCGATCGAAGGATTTATAATATGTAATATAGAACCTATTTATCAAAATCACTTTCAATAGTTTAGAAATTCTCTGATTGTGGTATCTATATATCTATCTGGAATAACAATTCATTTATTCGATGATCGAGTGCCATAATCCAATACTTAATAAGCCTCCGTGGTCTTGTGGTTAAAAGAGCGTGGCTCTCGACTCCGAGGTCGTGGGTTCGATTCCCACAATAGAAATATGTTATTTCCAAGTTTGGTTAAAAACAATACAGGCTGATCACATGATTGTCTGACAAGTAAGATGATCTATGCATCGGATGGGCATGTAAAAATTTCTCCCTGTAAAAGGTCCTGCGCCTGATCTCTCGGCAATCGTGTCCGTCTTCCGTTTCACTGGGTTATGAGAGTGAAGGAATAGAGAGTGCTCTTGCGAACTGCGCACACATTTGGGCACTATAAAATTACTCCTACGTAACTGGTCTTGGTTTCAATGAAACTGGCCACCGTCACTGAAATTGGTGTGGGGAGTATTACTATTACCATAATCCAAGTCGAGCCAAGAGCCAAGCATTTGTTCTTAGTGGTATATTTTAAGAGCCCCCGAGACGATCAAACGGTTTGATTCAAACCTTACGTGTTTGATGCAACCGTTTGATGTCGGTTTGAATGGTTTGCGCAGTTTCATTCAATACGCGCAGTCGTGTACACGTCTTGTGATGCATAAGATGCTCTAGAGTCTAGACTCTAGAGTCCAGATTCTAGAACAGGGATCGCGATTTTCTTATCTTATGTTTATAACGTTAATGTCCTGCGTCAGAAGAGAAAAAAAAAGAAAACGACTTTGGTCCAAATTAATGGTATGGCCTATCGACTAACATAATATCGTTTTACCCACGAACATCTACAGAAAGTGCTAGAAACTACAGCTTCTTTTTTTTCTTCTTCATAATCCAGCACTAAACTAAGCGGGTTTGATCAAACGCGTCGGAACACGATTGTGTTGCGACGCGTTTGATCAATTTTAATCCTACTTCTTTCATGCACTCACGTTTCCGCATTTTTGTTAAAAGGAGTCCAAAGTTTTTTGCTATAGATGCACAAGTCTCGAAAAATGTAGGTACTTAATTTTTATGACTCACAGATCAATAATATTCCTTCGATCGCCGATTCTTGGAAATCTTGGGAGTGGAAGCGATATCATGATAATCTGTAAAAATAAAGTTACTGAAAGCTAAACTTTCTGAATAATTTAGCATCAAACTTTGGTATTTTTTTTTATTATATAATAATAGTATGGTATTTTGTCAACAGAAACAGAAACACAATTGGCAGTCTACGGAATGATCCAGGAGATTTTTATCCTATACCTTAGAGTAGTGTAAGTCAAGACAACTCAATATTAGTATTATTTTGAAGAGCCAAGTTCACTTACTACACTGTATTGAACCTATGTTAGATGAAAACAAAATGCTTACGAAAATATGTATCAGAAGGATGAAATAAAAAACATACATAATTCTGTTTATGATATTTTATTAACCGATTGAGTGCGGTGTCATTTTTGGCAATTTCACGTGCCTGGCTGCGAACAAATATTTCGTATCTCCTCTGAGGCGCCTACCGCCAGGAACTTTGATATCTCCACTCGGGCGCCACCCGCCAGGGATTATAATTTATCGCTGTTTCGTCTGTTTCCAATTGTTTTTCTTTTAGTAGCGACCCAAAAGCGAACGTGAACGGAATTATAGTTCATTTCAAGTATTTAAAAGTGATTATTTACGTGTACAAACAGAAATGGAAGGTAAGTAACTTATTTTTATCAGGTGTTGTAAACCTTTGGCTATAGTGATCAATTTATTTTCGTTTTATTGTAGAACGGGATATTACATGCTAGTCATGTATAACGCCAAAAAATGTATCTACTTTTTATAGCATTTTATAAACAAATAAACTTTGTTTAAGTGGTAGTTTTTGAATGAAATATCTGAATTCAACAAATCAAATCAAAAAAGGAAATGATGTATTCTACGAATAATAGCAACTAAGAAAGAGTAACTGCGTCAAAAAAATTGTTCCGCGAGCTACAAAAAGAAACCAGAATACATGCATACTTTATGCAAAAAGAGACCCGAATACATGCATAATTTTGTGTAATTATACTAGTGACAATAATTATTGTAAACGGCTTCTTTTCGTAAATTTGAGCGTTAGTGTTTGTTTCATAACCGTGCGAAGCAGGGGGCGGGCTGCTAGTTAGTTATAAGAATAAATTATGTTGATGTGAGATTTTGCTGGTGTTGGCGTTATATATTTATAAAATGTTTAGGACTCCTGAAGTGTAAGTTTTTATGCAATATCTTAAAACTAACACTGTACACGTAAAATACGTGACAAATAAAGTCACTTTCATTGAGGGGAAACCTCTGAAAAATGTAATTTTATCATAGTTTTACAGGTAAACATTTTATCTCCTCTCGGGCGTCACCCGCCATACAGAAAAGCTACCCATGATGCCTATCGGTGGCATCCGCACGGAAACGGTTAAACCTCTAACTATTTCTTTTTAATTTTTGTAAGGGGGGGTATTACATTATCATTTATATATGACTAGCTGTTGCCCGCGACTTCGTCCGCGTGGACTTCAGTTTATAGCGCGCGATGTCAACAAAATTGGTGTCAAAAGCTTTTATAAAAAAACCCTGGTACCCCTTAAATCAATACAGCTGTGCAGTGTGCACACAATAAGTATTTCATTTTTTTATATTAAACTTTATATTTTATGCCAAATTTGAAAGCTTATTTAGCCCTCCAATTACACAACTTTACCCATAAACTATTTATCATTGATAGATTTAAGGTTACGTCACTGCACAGATAAAGTACTGAGTTATTTAATACCGTAGAATAGATATAACAATCGAAAAAAATCGAAACTTAAATGTAAGACCACGTCTTATAGAAAGACTTTTGAGCAAGCGTCAGCGCGATGTAGAAGACGCACGGCGCCATCTATTATGAATTGTTGGAACTAACTTAATTTCAACAAATTTACGCATTTTCACCCCCTTACAACCCTTTTTTCCAGTAAAAAAAATGCCTATGTCCTTTCTCAGGCTTTGGACTATCTGTATACAAAATTTCATTACAATCGGTTCGGAAGTTTTGGCGTTTGGCGTGAAAGCGAGACTGACAGACAGACAGACAGAGATACTTTTGGCGTTTGGCGTGAAAGCGAGACTGACAGACAGACAGACAGAGATACTTTTGGCGTTTGGCGTGAAAGCGAGACTGACAGACAGACAGAGATACTTTCGCATTTATAATATTAGTATAGATTATGTGCACACTGCACAGCTGTTTTTGGGTATTTTGATTAATTAAGGGCTGCGCTACACCGGAATGGCAGCGGCGAGGCGAGCACTTTCAGCGCTGCCATACCGGTGTAGCGCGGCCCTAAGAGGGGTACCACTTACCAGGGTTTTAAAAAGTTTTTAAATTTGACACAAATTTTGTTGACACCGCGCGCTATAAACTAAAGTCCTCGCGGACGAAGTCGCGGGCAACAGCTAGTAACTAATAAGTATGATTAGTTCTATCATAGAGGAATAAATATGTTACAATGAAGTAAAATATAAAACGCCATCTGTTGAATCGCATTAGAACTAAAATGTTCATTGCATCGATATATTTCTGGATTTTTTATAATATTATACATAAAATATATTTAAGTAAAAAATAAAACGCCATCTGTTTTCATATATTAGAATTAAAATGTTGATTGCATTGATAATATATTTTCTGGATGGAATATAGGCCAACACGGTACACTCGAACTCCCTTATTTTAGAGCGCCTTCTGCTGTCAACTTGTCACATATATTATGCATTGACCAAGCCACAAAAGCGCGCACATTATCCCATCTCTCATCCTCTCCTCTCCCTTCCTGTGACACTTTCTCCTTCACATATGTTACTGAGGATGATGTCGCTAAGCATCTAGCGGCTATTAAATCTACTGCGGTAGGCAATGACAGTCTCAGTTCCCGTATGATTTCCCTCTCCTTTCCTGAACTCCTGCCAGTTCTCACCCATATTTTTAATCTCTCCTTGGCAACGAGTTGCTTCCCCTCGACATGGAAACGTGCTGATGTAATTCCTTTACCCAAAACTCCTAATCCCTCCTCTCTATCCGATTACAGACCTATCTCTATATTACCGTTCCTTTCCAAAGTTCTCGAACATATAGCCCACCAGCAGTTGTCCCATTTTTTATCATCCAATCATTTGCTTTCTTCTTTTCAATCCGGCTTCCGTTCTGGTCACAGTACTGTAACTGCGCTGCTGAAGGTCACTGATGATCTGCGCCTAGCTTTAGAAAATAAATGTGTAGTGTAATACTAGTGTTGCTTGACTCCAGCAGTGCGTTCAATTCTGTTGACTTTGACATCCTTCTTTCCATCCTGCACTCCCTTAAATTATCCCCGTCAGTGATTACTTGGCTTGATTCCTATCTTCGGGGACGCTCGCAGCGAGTCCGCTCCGGCGAGGCTTCCTCAGACTGGTGTGTTCTTGATGCGGGGGTACCCCAGGGTGGCGTTCTTTCTCCTCTCTTTTCAATATTTATAAATAATATCACTTTAATAATTAAATCCTACTTCCATCTCTACGCAGACGACTTGCAAATCTATCGCCATTCTCACATTCTCGACATCGTATCTGCAGTCAATGACATCAACTCTGACCTTGAGCGAATAGCCAACTGGGCAAATTCTTTTGGCCTGTTGGTTAATCCCCGAAAATCGCAAGCTATGATCATAGGCAGCAGATACATGTCTTAACGGTTATGCAATGTACCGAATGTAATTTTTGATGGCACTGTTATCAATTACACAAAGTCGGCCAAAAACCGAGGCATAATTCTTGACCATAACCTGTCGTGGAACCCACAAGTAACCGAAGTAAGCAGAAAAGTTCATTTCTCACTACACACGCTGAGGCGCCTCCAAAATTTCCTACCTATACATACCAAAATCTTCCTTGTCCAGACACTCATCTTTCCCATCCTTGACTACGCCGATTCCTGTTACCTTGACGCCACTGAGGAGCAGTTAAGTAGACTTGAACGGTTACAGAATCTCTGTATACGCTTTGTGTTTGGCTTGAGAAAGTTCGACCATATCTCAGCCTACCGTTCAAAACTCAAGTGGCTTCCCATCCGTCTCCGCCGCAACTCCCACATTCTCTGCCTAGTTTACAATATCCTGTATAATCCTCTATCTCCTCCATACCTCCTTGATAGATTCAATTTTTCCCGATCTCCTGATCTCCCCTGTAGGTCCAATGTCCGGTCTAATCTCTCCCTTCCCTCCCATCGCTCCAACTTTTACTCCTACTCGTTTACTGTTCATGCTGTCAGATTGTGGAACTCACTCCCTCACACCATTCGTAATAGTCCCACCATTGCTATTTTTAAAAGACGCTTGAAAGAGCACTACCTCGAATCTCTATCCATTTAAATACCATTATTATAATATATACATATAGTATTTATTTATTATAGCTACATTACTTATTTTATAATTATATATTTTAATTTTATTATTTGTTGTTGTAAAATATTAAATTCATGTTTGTGCACGTATGCACGTGCAAAATGGCGTTTTTGTATGGTGACAGCGTTAGTTCCCTTTTTTCGCCACGTTTATTTAAAGCCTTGTCGAGCTCTCTGCTCTATACTGATAGTTGTCTACCCATACGCCATCTAGTTACTAAAATGAAAACTGTTTGACAATCAAATAAAAAAAATAAGTAAATGCCTCATTCACGGAGTCGGGAGTAGAAGAAGAAGCGAGGAGTTTTGTCGGGAATGTGAAAGAGTGATGTGATGTTTTTGTATTATTATTTATTTTCCTAAAATTGTGTTAAACTGGGTTTTTAATGTGTAATATTGGTAAGACATTAGCCATTAGATATTCGTTATCGTCTACGAATAACAAAAACTAAGGAAACGTAACTCCCATACTTCGACCGTTTTAAATTTGGCTCCTTTTCGAACACTAAAATATGACAATTCAGATTTTCGCCAAGGTCATATCACAGGTAACGTATCATAATATTGCGCGCCGGACGACAGATTGCGCGGTTATTGTCATTTTCATAGTTATGAAACAAATAATTGTCAAAAGCGGATAGTATTATGCAGTATACACCAAGCACATCTACTATCACGAAGAAACGAGCACATAATAATTATTTTATAAAATCAAACATTTTCCTCTGATACTTAAGACATCGATAATAATTATATATCGGTAATAATTATGAACAAACCTTGTACGACTCGGGCGAATCTAAAACTGATCGAGCACCTAGGGAAGACAATTTCAGATTACGAAAATCTATGTGCTAAATTATTACAGAATTGAAATTAAAAACTTACGTAAATTTGTACAGTTTGTAACTCACAATTAATATCTTATATCTTTAAACGAGCAATTATTATATAGTATAATTGGAATCTCGGAATCGGCTTCAACGATTTTCATGAAATTTAGTATATAGGAGGTTTCGGAGGCGTTAAATCGATCTAGCTAGGATTCATTTTTAGAAAATGTCATTTTATTCGTGTTTTATCGAATACCGAGCAAAGCTCGGTCAAATAGCTAGTAATATTTTAATAACAGTTAGCAGTTTTTTATTTTTGTTCATTTACAATATTAATACTTCGATCACAGTTTCCAGGAAATGCTATTGTATTCTATTGTTGTCGCGATCACCGGTGCTCTTATGGGGCTTGAAGAATTAAAGGAAATACTTATTTGTTTTTGTCGATTGAACGTAATTTTTCGATTAAAGATTTTGATACGTGGGAGAGCCATGCTTCGGCACGAATGGGTCGGCTCGACCTGAGAAATACTACGTTTTCACATTAGTGATCGAAGGTTCTCACAGAAAACCAGCGTGAAACAGCGCTTGCGCTGTGTTTCGCCGAGTGAGTGAGTTTACCGGAAGCCCAATCCCCTACCCTAATTATTCCATCAGGTGACCTGTTTGCTCGTTTGCCCCCTTATTTCATAAAAAAAATTACATTATGTTTTACTTTTTTCTTTTGTTGTAAAAAGATCCGTAGCACGAAATATGATAATACCTATATTCATCTTATATCGCATTTAGTATAATGTCAGCCAGACCCTAAAATTTCGTTTATGATTAAATTGTTACATCTTGCATAACACTGTCCATGGCGACTTTGTAAAAATTTTGTAACTTTATAATATTTTTTGATTATTGCACTTTTAGAATAACATGTAAAAATAAGACAAACACAAGGAGACCAGCTTAATTTTATGCAAATACCCTAGCATCCTGACTTCCTGACTGTTTTGACTTTTACTTAGACTTTGACTAGACTTTAGACCTATATAAACCTATATAAAACGATGCTGAAATTGTATTAAGAAATATTGTTTTCCCGCTATAATATTTAGTAACTCGACACTGGCTATGGTTATATAACCGAAGTGCCATAATAAGAAAAATAAAGAAGAAGAAGAAGCCAAAGTAGAAGAAGAAGGAAAATAAAATTTGTTTCATCTTTCATGGAGTTCTGTGATGGAGTTTTATTTATTTGATTTTGTTTAAAAATTATAATTATAATTGTAAATTATTTGATATGGGGATGACTCACCTAAAAATATGTAGGATATGCCTTCGAACAGAGGCAAAAATGTTCAAAATAAATGTGTACAGCTTGCAGTTGTACTACGAAGAAGTTCTGGGACATAAAGTAAGTGAACTGATTTATGTTGTGTATTCTCGATTCTGTAAGAATTTTCTTCATGGAAAAGATTGGGATTTAGGATTAGGCCATTTAATATTAGAAACTTAAACAAGGGACCCATAACAAAGTTAAAGTAATATCGTAAGTTTTTAAGACTCGGATTAGAAAAATATATTTTCTTAGTCTCTGATTTCACGCCGCATTTAAAGCTCGCACTATTTTATTGTATTTTGGAGACATTATTTAATAATTTAGCTTAATAGATTATGAGGATCTTTTAAATTTTTTTTTGGCACACAACCTACCTATTTTTTTGCATAGATTTTTGCACATACCGAGGGGCTAAGTATCTTTTTATTATTCATCATAATCACTCAAGTCAAGAGTTAGGGTTTGTTCGCATTAGCTCTAAAATATCGAAATCGATTTTAACAAATTATGAAGCTACCAGAAAGGATAACTTAAGATGCGCTTACGCGGGCAATAATTACAGCAATAATTGCTCGGCGACACGAATGGAGCAATCTGGAGCAATTTGTGGAGCAATATGGAGCAATTTATTTCATATCTCTCAATGTCACATCACTCAAATATTTAAATATCAAGTTGAGCAATTTTAGTTGCCTTTGGCTTTGAATCTCAATGTTGTCTTTAGTCCTTTGGTAATTCTGTATTTATTTCAACCAATTACCTTTATTTTCTCCATTGGTCCAAACTGTTTTAGTTATTTATCAATTTCAGATTGGTGATGATGACAGACTTCCACAATATTTTTGCTATGAGTGTGCTTCACTCTTACACAAGTATCACAATTTTAGGCAAAAATGCTTTATAGGTCAGAAAATGCTGACGGATATGAAGGGAGAAGTAAGTTCATGATTTTAATACACAGTAATTTACCAAGTTATTAAAAATCACTTAAAATAATTTTATATTACAGATCACATATGAATCCATTTATAATGTGGACAGAAAGAAATTAAAACTTATATCTTCATTAGATATGATTCACAATATTGAAGCTGATATAATTTTACCGGCCGTTGATAAAAACATACAAAAAAATGTAATAAAAAGAAGTAAAAAATCAAATCACCATAAAGAGGAATTCAGAGAAAAAGTTAAAAAAGAAACACATACTATAGAACATGTTTCAGTTGATTCAGAGAAGGTGTTTTGTAAAGCTGAAGTGCTAATTAAAACTGAAAACAATATTGAATTTCCCCTACCACTAGAAGATGAAAACTCTCTAGGCAGTGTGGACAGTGATCATCTGTTAATTGACAGTATTTCCACAGAAAATATTGAATCAAAAGATCAAATAAACCATGAGGGTGTATTTATTGTAGCCGATAACAACAAAGATGTCACTGTGAAAAAATTCAAAGCTAGACGACTTAAGGGAACAAAATGTAATATTTCAAAATCTAAATCAAATAAAAAGGGTGCTTGGAAACTAAGAGAGCTGTTGAAAGAAGGTAATTGGAAAATGACAACAATGTCCGAAGAAGAATCATTGCAGGTTAGTAGTTTTGCATTTTTGCTACTAAAATAAGTAAAAACTTTTGGTTTTTGACTTGTATGAGAAATGTCTTAATGCCTTGAATTTTAAAAAAAGAAAACGTAAGTCTTTCAGTGCTTCTATTTTCACTGAATTCTGTAATTATTATAATAAAAGGGACACATACACCCCTTAAAGTCATATCACTTAGTTTTAAGACACCTTGTATATTGTATAGTCCGTCAAGAATGTGAAGAAATTAAAAAGTGGCAACATTGTAGTGTCATCCCTTTTTTCTTAGATTGATTTGAAAGTTTTACGATGTTGCCACTTTTTAATTTCTTCACTTTCTTGACAGACTATAGACACTTAAGTACTTAAGTTGTAACTTTGCCCTAATTGTATTTATTTTTATTATCTTTGCAGACTTTTCGTGCAAAATCACAGTGTGATAAGTATATCTCTGCAAAATATAAATGCACAGATTGTTTCATATTTTTTTCTAACAATGAAATGTACATGAGGCACCGCCTAAGATGGCACACTGAGGTAAGTTTTAATACATAGTATACCTTTTTTTTATGAAATAAGGGTGCAAACAAACGGGAATGCAACTTCCGTCGCCCATGGACACTTGCAGCATCAGAAGAGCTGTAGGTGCGTTGCCGGCCTTTTAAGAGGGAGTAGGATAATAGGGGAGGGAAGGGAAGGGAATAGGGTAGGGTAGGGAAGGGATTAGGGTAGGGTAGGGAAGGGAATAGGGTAGGGGATTGGGCCTCCGGTAAACTCACTCACTCGGCGAAACACAGCGCAAGCGCTATTTCACGCCGGTTTTCTGTGAGAACGTGGTATTTCTCCGGTTGAGCCGGCCCATTCGTGCCGAAGCATGACTCTCCCACGTATACCTTTATATTATATAAAATGGCATAGATCTTTATATAATTTTATAATATTATAATTATTACAAAATGATCACAGTTTTTTATGTATGTAACTTACACTTAATGTAAAATAACAAAAAAATGTATTATTATTATTTTAATATACTACAGTTCTTTATTTTAGGCGAATAATCCGTATGAGTGTCGCTTTTGCAAGCAACGTTTTAGGGTTAATTTTGAGATCAGAAACCATTTGAAATTTCATTACAACAAGTTTGAATGTCTCAGATGCAACTTGGTGTGTTCACGAGAGTAAGATCTTTTTATCAGTTCATATATTTTCAGTTTCTCTAATTATTGTCTATTGAATTAGGAATCAATTTCAACTTCTGTCATTTTCTACAGATCCACCTTATTAGCACATGATGCTTATCACAACGGAAAAATAAAAAAGTGTGATCATTGTAATGAGGAATTTCGGTATGTATACCATTAAGTTAATCTAAACATAATAATATATGTATTATGGTGAGTATTGTTTAATATGTTCGCACCTACCTGACACCCCACCATGTACGCGACATGCAGAGTCTGTTTCTATTCAGTAAGGCAATTCGCATGGAAAGCTGCACTCATATCCCATAAACATTATGTTAATACAGTGCTCCTAAAGCGATAATACGCATAGATATTTTCGTAATTTTTCGGCAACGGTCGTATTTCCCGAGCGTCGGAAGACGTCGCTGCAAGCGCTGTTTAAAGCTTAGGCCAAACCTTTAAACTTAACTTAAAAAAAAACAGCGCTTTGCAGCGACGTAGAGGCATCTGACGTTGCTTGGACGTTACCGTGGTAACGCCGCGATTGCTTCCCGGTGAGTTATATCCATAAAGTTAATATACCTAACAGAATAGAGAAACAAAGGCCTGAGCAAGAGAGATGTCACTATCAGTAACACTGCGTGGTAAACAGGGACGTGTGATACATGACAGCAGCACTCTTTTTTTGACGTCCAGTCGGCACGTGCCGCACGTTGACAATTTAATCTCATAGAAATCATGTTCAATCATGCTTGTGTAAGTGTATACGTACACATATTTTTACACACAGATGAAACCAGTTTCGTTTGACAGCTCGAGATTGTTGCTCTATTAAGCTAGGTATATTAACTTTGTGGTTATAACACTTATTGACGGACCGGCGACAGCGGACAGCCACCGGCTGTATAATATTTACTTCTATTTCCTTTGAACAAGGTGCAAAATGCAAGTGCATTGTTTGGGGCTCTTACGTTTCATAGATTCGGGTGTTTTCGTGATTACGACAATTAGCGAAGATTTCCATGCGCATTATTAATTTGGGAGTACTGTACATAAGTATGGTTTTTAAGTATGATTTATTACTGCTTATCTGTCAAAATCTTCATTTACTAAGTCCAGTTATGTAATTAATTTATTCGTCTCTGAGTGCGGCACTTAATTAAAACACCATCCCAAGGATAATCTTAAGCATTATCTAAACAGTTATAGCAATTTCCTGGTAATTTGTTACGAGTTGTTTTAGATTTGAACACCCTAAGGGCGTTCGCTGCGTTGAGCGTGTGCCCTGGCGCGGCCGTGCGCTCGCCATAGTAATCGTGCGACGGCTGATCCGCTCAACGCAGCGCTGCTCTATGGGATGATATGAAACAAGCACGCCTCGCGGGTGGCCGCGCCGGGCGCACGCTTAACGCAGCGAACGCCATAAGGAAAAATATGTTTTAGACACCAGTCGACCTACTACACCCACATACGTACAGCGCATAGGAGTAAATATCTGTGCAATTTGTGCGGGCGTTCCTTTGTGAATGAGTTGGGCATGAGACAGCACAAGTTGAGGAAACACCCCGAAGCGAAGACCATCGGAACCGAGGTATACTCATTTTAAGAAGCTGAAGACTGAATCGATTTTATATAATTTGGCACAGATTAGATAAGACCACCAGGGGAAGGAAATGGTTACTTTTGTGGAGGAAAATGCGGGGACGACGGAGGGCATTTAACGTACCCAACGATAACGTGACGCCCAGAATTATAAAAGCGCACAATTACGGAATTTACAAATCAATGAGAAATGTGTCATTTTTTGTAGCTAATTATCTCTCTGATATTTGGAGTGCAATTAGTGCAAGCTATTGGAATTTAATCCTGGAGATGTTAATCGAGACCGAAATTCATTTCTTCGAAAATGCTTGGTTGGTGGTCCGCACACAATGGGTCGACGGTCCGGATGCGGACCGCGGTCCGCCATTTGGTGAGCTCCTGCTCTAGCACATTGAAAGTCTTATGACAGACAAGGATAGCGAACTTTGAAGCGTTATACTTTGCGTAATTCGTATTTCGTAAATATGTTTTTAAGTAATTATAATAATATTGTTTCAGGATACAACGAACGCAAATAAGGATGTGAATACTTATTGTTCCACCTGCGACATCAAATTTGAGACGGAGGATGCATACCATGAACACAAACTTCACTCATCCAAACATATTGATAGTAATATTATGTGAGTAACCATCTGTCTTATAAGTATATCCTCTTACTAATAAGGAATAAATTAATAATATATTCAGGCCAGCCACATACACACGTTTTCCGTATTCGATTTCCGAATTCGTTGTCAGTATTCGGAAATCCGAAAGCGTGGAATCAGTACTTGTAAAATTGTAAATACATACATTCACTGGCGGCTGGCGCACACGTTCGCTTTTTTTTCGAACGGAACGAATTCCGCACGTACGTTTCAAGTGCAAGCCTGCGCCTTAGCGCGTGAAAAGTAACGAACGCTTGCGCCAGTTTAATGGAATTCCGAATACGGAAAACGCATTGCGGCCGGCATTAGATAGGGTCCTTATTTGAGGTCCGCCGTGTCTGTCTATCATGTGTATTTTTTAAATATGCCGGACAGAGACTAGCAGACCTTGTGTAGTTACTCGCTGTTAAATATTAAAATTATTATTAGTGGGGTATTTGTTTGATGTATACGCAGCTTATTGCATAATAAACTGGGTTATTTTTTTATGTAATTTGCCTTAACGCGTATAAGCTCGAAAAAAATTAAATGAATTGTACTTCATAAATAATTTGTATTTCAGAATACCCGAACGCAAAATTAAGAGAAAAATTCCCACAGATTGTCCAAAGGTAAGGATTCTGATGAGTATAATAGACGATCATAATATTAGGATAATTTTCTTCGGTGGCATAGATTTTTTATATTTTGATATTTTTAGTGTGGAAAACAGTTTGACTCACAAGCGGCTTGCATGAAGCATTACAAGAATGAACATCCGAACGATAAATTTATTCCGTACCCTGAACTAGAGAGGAAGCATGTCTGCGAACTGTGCGGTGCTACTGTATTGGTAAGTATCTACTCGAAAATCTTCATAACAACATCCATACTTCCATACTAACCAGCGACCACATAAGCCTCTAGACGCCTAATGCAGGGCGAATACTTTCAGACAATATGTAAGACTTATAGGTTTTACTTTAGATAATGACAGCGAAATCTGTCTTAGTATCGACCACATCCGTGACCCATGTACATCTAGTACGTTTCATACAAAATATTTTTTTACTGTCAAGAATCAATTTATTCAGAGCTCAAATTACACTGGTCTGAATCCATGACGAAAGCATTTGACATAAGTCATATCCCTTTCTATCAAATACAAATTAGTAAATAGTAATGCTTATCCTTTCTTCCGTTATCGTCACGCGTCACTAGTGATGTGATACCATAGACTTAATATATACTGTCGTATGTGATACCAACTATCTTTCAGAGGTATATTTTTTTAAATCGAAAATCGAAACAAAGCGTGATATGCAAGTCATTTTGAGTTGAACTGTTGTTAAACAACTGATTAATGATTATAATTTATAGCAATAAAAATGGTCGACGATTACTGAGCTCTGCAGTTGCAACACTGTTTTTGCCAATTTTAGTAAGAGAAATATGAATAAACCATCCATCTACTACTACTGTCTACCCATCACAAAGCGTTGTTTTTTGTCGGCGTTGCGAAGTAATCATGAAATCTTATCTTGAAAGCGTATAGAAAGTAACCAAGTAAAGATTTTTAGTCACTAAAACTTCAAGCAGTTTTATTGGCGTACAACTATTTTTAGAAATAAATTTCCATCAATTTCATTGTGACTTAGAAATCATGTGGCGGAATTAGCAAGTCAAATAATCTATACTAATAATAAATATAAAGCTGAAGTGTTTGTTTGTTTGAACGCGCTGATCTCAGAAACTGCTGGACCGATTTGATTTTTTTTTTCAGTATTAATCAAGGAAGGCTTTATTATATATCCTATGTAGCCTATGTTATATTATCACGCTAAGACCAATTAAAGGAGCGGAGCACCAATGAAAAATGTTTCAAAATCGGGTGATTTTTTAATTTTTATTTTTTATTAAGCACAATAGGTGACATCCGTCGCCCATGGACACTCGCAGCATCAGAAGAGCTGCAAGTGCGTTGCCGGCCTTTTAAGAGGGAATAGGATAATAGGGGAGGGTAGGGAAGGGCAGGGAATAGGGGAAGGTAGGGAAGGGAAGGGAATAGGGTAGGGGATTGGGCCTCCGGTAAACTCACTCACTCAGCGAAACACAGCGCAAGTGTTATTTCACGCCGGTTTTCTGTGAGAACGTGGTATTTCTCCGGTCGAGCCGGCCCATTCGTGCCGAAGCATGGCTCTCCCACGTATTATTATTTAATATTAAATTACACATTATTGAGCATTTTGTGAAAATTTCAATAGTCTATAATGTTGCCATTTTGGATTACGAGCCAAAAGACCATAAAAATAATGTTTGTTGTATGGGAGCCCCCCTTAAATATTAACTTTATTAAGTTTTTAGTATTTGTTGTTATAGCGGCACCAGAAATACATAATCTGTGAAAATTTCAGAAGTCTAGCTATAGTGGTTCTTGAGTTACATCCTGGAGACAGACAGACAGACGGACAGACATCGAAGTCTCAGTAATAGGGTCTCGTTTTTACCCTTTGGGTACGGAACCCTAAAAAAGTATATATAATTTGTAAAAAAAGTATATTTTGAAATATAGGTAAGTATAGGTACTTTTTTAATATAATCCGAAGACTTTTTTGTATATCATAAGAAGCTAGCCACAATTAATAACCTTTTTTATGCTAAACAAAGGTTGGCAGCTTTTATTTGCATCTCTGTTTTATTGTTTACGTTGTAAGAAGTGTAACAAGGAGAGAAACAATATAAGCTGGCTTATATTGTTTATTTATATTAGGTCGTATTAAGACGCCGATTTTGGGCGCTTGACAGATGAGAAGTAAGTCTTTTCTTCATTCTACACTTTAAAATAAAATATAAATATGTACTGTTTTTTTTAATTTCTTTTGACAAGCGCTTCTCGTACTTCCCATCACTAGTTCTGATTTATGACATGCCGTGAATTTGAATTGGCCAATCGTAATGCATTTCTTCCCTCTCCCCCCGCGTCGCTTAACTCAGCACATTAACACAATAATTTGTTGAGAGAAATCAAAACATTATTTATTTATTTATTTATAGCAGGCTACATAGGCCCATACAATATATACCTTAATATTATACATACATATAAATTATATACACTTAATAACTACACTTTATCACGAGTTATCGGCGACGTGACGCGCGCTTCATTCCGGAGTCTTCCCCGGAACCTTCGGTAGACCACATCAGTCGGCCAGAATTCCTCCGCTTCAAAGGTCGACAGAAGATGCGTCGGTACTCTCACCACAAAGGAACTGAAGTTGACCTTGTGGCGAGACTGCAGACGTTCGACCCTCAAGTGGAGGGATGTCTTCTTACTGATGTAGTTGACGACGTCCCTGACCTCCATGGACTAGTGCAGGCGAGATATGTACAGGGGCGTCGCGGGGACCTCGCTCCGCAGACGTAGGGCGCGGTGCCCCGATGGTTGCGGGCGGCGGGCTTCTTCTTCCTCCTCTCCACCAGTATGAAGCCCTCCTCATCGCACCCCCTGCTCTCGTCCTTGCCAGGTCGAGAAGACTTGGCCTTGCGGCTCTTCGTAGCCTATCCGTAAACTTAAGGCTCTCCGTGGACTTACGGCTCTCCGAAGCCTTACGGCTCTCATTCTCCCCATTAGGCGTCTATTGGGTTATGTTGTCGCTGATACTAACTAAATATTATTGTACGCGATTCCGCGATTTAGAATAACCATACACGGTTACTCCCTTTTTAACGGGCAAAACACACAAGCAATCCAGCCTACGTCAAGACGTCTTCCGGTCGTGTCATCTAGCAACACGGAAAGGCTTGCCACACCGGACTTCCTTCAACTTGACACTTCCTTTATGAACCCACCCCGGCCGGGTGCAACAGTTTCTTTTATTCATCGTAATAGCCTTTTTTATATATTTTATATTTTAACTAACACAAAAGTGTGTCTGTCTGTTTGTCTGTTACCTCTTCATGCCCACAGCGCTGAACCGATTTTGCTGAAATTTGATATGAAAAAACTTAGAGTCCCGGGAAAGGACATAGGATACTTTTTATCCTGGAAAAATGTACGGATCCCGCGCGGTAAACGAATTTTGGCGCAACTGAGTTGCGGGCGTCATCCAGTTTATATTTTTATAACGTCGAATGAGTATCTAACATGGTAGAATCGAAGAAATCGACGTTGTTCTTAAACTGATAAAACGCGATCAAATTACGTAGGAACGCCATTTGGACTTTTCTGAAAAAGCAATTATTATTAGTCTAAAATAAAGCGATAAAAATAATATCGGTTTTATCATCAGCAACGTTTAGGTACATTTTAACCGGCAGAAAAATAAAAGGTTCTCAACTAGTAAATTTTAATGTAGGTATAGGTAAATCAATGCGAATTAAGTTCTACTATTCTTTGTTCTAGTATAAGAATTTAAAAATCCATTTGATGAACACACACGAGAAGAAAAATGCGTGCTACTGCAACATTTGCGGCAAGAAATTCAGTTCGGGAGGCGCATTGAAGATTCATAGTGTGGTAAGATTTGTTTATTAATACGGGCAAATCTTTAAAAACGCTGCGTAAACGTGTCAGCTGTCAATAAAATTTAGGGCCTGTTTCACCACTTACTGATAAGTGCCGGATAGGCCATTCTCAACTTATCTGACGTATGTGGTATCAGTAAGTGGTGAAACAGGGCCTAAATAATATATTACTAGATGTTGCAGCCCATTACGCAGACGCCCAAGAACGCATATAATAAGTTCGCTCGCATACGCATATTATGTACACTTACACGTACAAGCATGCATACGCACACGCAAACGCACACGCTCATCTACACGTACACGTTATCGCACACGCACACGCATCTCCACGTACATGCACACGCACACGCACATCTACACGTACACGCACAGGTACAAGCACGCATATGCACACGTTCATACGAGCGCACGGAGTATTCATACGATACTAAGATATACTAATTTTGTTCATGTATTTAATGTTTCAGGTGCACACTGGCGAAAAGCCCTACAAGTGTACGCTATGCGACAAACGCTTCACACAAAAATGCAGCATGAAGCTACACTATAGGACGTTTCATCTGAAAGAGCCGTATCCTAAAAGGTAAACTAACACTCAACTATTTGTATTTTAAAGGTACGCGTACATTGTGATGGGACGGGGCGCACAGTGGATCGAAAATCGAGTTTCATAGACATAGGAACTTGAGTTTCCAGGTGTAATTTTTTTGGGCTGAAATATGTTCTCCTAGTTGTTATTACATAACAAAATGTAAAAAGACTCAGCTGTGTGTAATAATAAGGGAGTTATAATTTTTTAAAGAAATTTTTATATTTTTTGTTGTAGCGAAAATAGATATTACATAATCTGCGTCCTGCGAAAATTTCAACTAGGTATCTAGCTATATTACACTCAAAGAGTAGATGATTAAGAAAGCTAAGTACAGTGTTGTTGATCATTTAAAGAGACTGAGACTTCGTTGTCTATCCGTCTGTCTGTCTCCAGGCTGTTACTCAGGAACGTTAATATAGCTAGATAGTTGAACTTTTCGCAGGACGCAGATTATGTAATATCTATTTCCGTTACAACAACAAATACTGAAAAACCGGCCAAGTGTGTGTTGGGCCACGCAATTTTTTATACGGTCAGTGAACGTACAATCATAACATACTAAAAACATGATCTCAGTTACTTTCAAAGGAATTTGATCGAAAAGTTCCTTTATACTTCGCCGAATACATTTTTTTTAGTTGATCGACTATTGCTCAATAACTTATGAAGTCTTCTTAGAACTTCTTTTTTTTCTTAAATAAACCGTTTAGCTGGTAGAAGGGACACAGGACTTTTACTTTTTTTTTCCACTTTAAAACTTAATATTTCACAAACGGATCTCTAAATCGGAAAAAATCTATGAATATTCATAATATTTTTAAAAAACCTATCCATACGATAGAGTGGACGCGAAAAAAATATCATGCCCGCTTGATGTGTAGGGAAGTTAAAGACAATAAAAAAATATTTTTTAAAGATTTCATGTAGGTACCATTTTGTTGGCATCATTAATATGTGCATTCACGCAAAATGGGGGCTACCGCGTGTGAATTTTCCGCTAGAGGCGCGAGTGTCGCGCGAGGTCCAAAAACGTCTATTTTGTGCTAGTTTTAGCGGTTTTCGTGACATAAATTATTATTTATGCAATTTACCTGTTAAAAAGCGATCTCCTTCGTAAAATTATCCCAAAAAGTATTATTTGAGAGTGAAATTAAGAAAATAAATGTATATTTTTGCTATTTGCAATTTTTTTAATAACCTTATGGTTATTAAAAAATAGCAAAAGTAAAGGAGATATTATTTAAATTTAATTAAATCAATAAATAGGATTCTAGATTATTATAAAGTCGACTTTAACAGCTATACTTCGGACCTTAGTCGACAGTTGCGCCATCTAATGAGCAAAAAAACAGTAGCCCCCATTACAGCTTTGTAGGTGCTATAGTCTCTGAGCAAAACCGCGGATAGACAGACAGACAGACGGACAGACAGACAGACCGGACAGACGGACGGACAGACCAAAACTATAACTTGTCCTTGTTGACTACGGAACCCTGAAAACAAAATAAAATTAATATTTAAGGGAGGCTCCCATACAACAAACGAGATTTTTTGGGCTTTTTTGCTCTTAGATATAATGCCAACAGATAGGTTCTTGAATTTTTTACACAATCCTTAGTTATATGTGTACTTTAATATTTAACTATAATATTACACTAAAATACAAAATTAAGTGGGACTCTCATAGAAAAAACACAATTTATGGCCTAATTTTGCTCTATAATGTTACGGAACCTTTCGTGCGCGAGTCCGACTCGCACTTGGCCAATTATGTCCTATGGTATTAAAATATTATGAAAAAGACCTCATTTAACCACAGCATAAACTTTTGCAACAAATACAAATAGAATAAATATTTTTAATTTTGATGAATTTTAGAAAAAAAATCGCAAATGGTGCCGTAATACAAAATATGCCAAAATGTGAGTAATAATTAGTACTATAATAGTGTGTGAGGATATAACGGCCAATCATGCGATTCCAGAGATAGGCTCATTTTTCCTGTCGGCTCCATACAAAAATTTCTTAAAAAAATTATAACTCCTATATTATTACACACAGATGAGACTTTTTACATTTTGTTTTGTAATAACAACTAGGAGAACATATTTCAGCCTAAAGAAATGACATCTGGAAACTCAAGTTCCTATGTCTATGAAACTCGATTTTCGATCCACTGTGGGGCGGGCCGAATTTTTAACCGACTTCCAAAAAGGAGGAGGTTATATGATCGGCTGTGGAGTTTTTTTTTTAATTTTTTTATTTCATGCCATTTTTATGACAATGACAAATGCGCTCCGCCCCGTCACAACGTGAGCGTACCTTAGAGTTCATACTACAGAAAATCTTATTGGCCGACGGAACTTGTTTACAATGTTTAGGGAGATTGTATGTGCCATGCAGATTGTATGTGCGACGCAGACTCGATCACACAAAAAGTGTGCCGTCTACGATCTCCCAGAGGGTCATGACTTATGGATGTGTATTAAATAATGTATATGATATGAGAAAATATGCATTATGCATAGTATATTGTATAAGAGTAATAATATATATATACTTAAATATTTCCGGTACCCATAACACAAGTCCTTTAATTACCTACTTACCGCGGGATCAGACTGACGTGGTGTAAAGCGTCTAGACTCTCTCTAGAGATATTATTATTTAAAAAATCTATAAAAGGGTTTTTAATATCATTATAAGTATTTTATTAATAATGTTTAATTTTGTCAACAGAAACAGAAACAAGATATTGTATGATCTACAAGACGGGATGAAAAGTATAACGACGAAATAGGAGTAGCTTTAATATGATGATCAAATAAACTAATATTTCATTCATTTGATTTTTCATTTCACATTTTTTTTTATCACAATTGAAAACTTAAGTGGATGAAGTGGGTAACTAACATTTTATAACATAAGGGTGGGTAAACTTGTCATTTTCCATATAAACCGCGATTGACAATGAAGTGTCAGATATTGTTTATTGTGGTTTTATATGGAAAATGACAAGTTTTTGACAGGGAGTCAACGACCGCTAGCGACAAGCTAGCCCGAGTGGAGTATAGTAATTACTATTTTTTTATCCATTATATTAAAAAAAACCGTGTAACTTACCAACGGCATCGTCTGGCTAATATGGCTATACATATTATTATAAAATTATTTCCAATCATTTTCCGGTCCTAAAGTCTTTTATGCAAAAAAAAAAACTATCATTAGCAAATTGTTAGTTACCCACTTCATCCACTTACGTCTTCAATTATAATTTTTTATTACTTATTAAAATATAATTACATATTTACCTTCGAATAAGTAAGATTCTAACGCTGATAATGAATATCCTGATGTCGTATCTAAAATCTAAATGCTAGCGAAATGTTCTCTTATCTATATTTTATTGCTTCAATACGTTTCAAGTTTATGCAGTGTCCTTACGAATTCTAAGAACGCCAGTCCCATAATATAAAAATTAGGAGTGTATTCAAATACACCTATTAGCCTTTTCCGCGTAATTTCATTCAATAGCGTCGGAGTGAAAATCCAAATGCCTTCTAATTGCGCATTAATTTTGTGCCCCAATTCACAACGCAAAAATATCGTAACTATATTATTTAGGTACCTACTGGATAATTATTTCATGGACGATTTGAAGTGAATTTAGATTTGTATTAATTTACGAGATATTATGTATTTGTAGGAAAATTATTTAGGCTATATTATTTTCAGGCCATAATAAAAATGTAAGAAAAAGAAACAAATTTAGTTTGTTATTATTTTTAGCAATATTCCGCGAAAACAACTTCCACCTTTAAGTAAATGAGTGAGTGTACGCATAGGCATGCGTACAGCACCTCCCTCCTCCCACACTGCCTATGCGTACACTCGCATGCAAGAACTTCCAAACACCACCACCACACAAGCAGTAATGTTGGCAAATCCGTGCAAGGCCCCTCACCACCATGCAGGTTGAAAACCTCGACGCGCGTTTCGCCCCAACACCGGAGCATCCTCAGGATGTGGAAAACACCGCCTTTTATACACTATCGAGCCCCGCTACTATCCCCACTACCCCCACTACTCTCACTAGTACCCCCGAACATATTAATAAGCGGTGACGTAGTCAAGCAAGTTTGGTCATTCAACAATGCAAATCTGTTATTTTTCTTTTCTTTTATGATCTCTAATTGTTCCAACACGCTCAGCCGATAGCCTTTATCGCATTTATGTAAAACTTTATAGGAATGGCCATCGAGCACAGTATGATTAATTGATTACTTTCTAAAAGATGTTTAGCAAAATGTGACTTATCAGGATGACCATTTCTATAAGCCGCGATATGTTCTTTATACCGAGTCTCGAAGCTGCGTCCAGTTTGACCCACGTATACACTATCGCATTCAGGACAATCGATCTTATAGACACCGGATTGATATTTTTTATCAATCCGGTCTTTATTATGAATTTATGACACAAATGATGTTTTAAAGTATTATTTGTCCTGAATGCGACATGCATATCGTTGCTTTTCATTATTTTGGATAAGCGTGCAGATACCTCTCCCATGTACGTCCCATGGCGATCAGAGCGCTTGGCGAAATTTTATTTAATTTTTAAAAAAAAGTGTCGCTCTGATCTAAGTTAAGCCTGTTTTTGGACTTTCCTAACTTTTTCCGAATTCGTGTTTATTTAAATGTTATTTTGTTATAAGGTATTAATAGCAGTTACCTAATATTTAAACAGTTTTAGATCACCCCACGTGGTATTTGATGGTTGTGTTTTGATCGATTTCTTGGAAATTGGTATATGGGGTGAAATGATCCCTATTTGTGTGTATAAAATGATATAAAGTAGAAATTGGCGAATATTTTTCTTTTGATGAAATTGTTATTTTATTTTAATTTTATTATTAAAGAACAAATATATTATCAAAGATATCGATTTCAGAAGTCACAACTATCGTGTTTTGCCTTGAGACGGACCGATAAACCGACAGACAGCAAGATCTTAATAAATTTGCTCCCCTTTTTATCCTTTGGCTACCGAAGCCTAAA
Organism: Aricia agestis; assembly: GCF_905147365.1. Taxonomy (NCBI): domain Eukaryota; kingdom Metazoa; phylum Arthropoda; class Insecta; order Lepidoptera; family Lycaenidae; genus Aricia; species Aricia agestis. Next base: position 8,718,612 of record NC_056406.1, on the reverse strand, counting down.
AAACTTGCTAATAAACTAAAAGATGCGTGTTTCTTTCTTATATGCTTAAATTGGTTATCAATAATAAATATTATCTCTGGGATTATTTTACCCCAACTCAAGGGATCATTTTATACATAGGGGTGTATAAAATGATCCTTTAGTTAAACTTTTACAAAAACCTCTAGTACAAAAAAAAACGTACATATGATAAAAAATAAGTATGCTATCACGAAGTTTGGTAAATTCACTACATCCAGCCATATAAATATTGCGATTTTTCCTTCAACTATAGCCATACTTAAGATTTTTCCCTTAAGGGTTTTACCTCACTTTCCCCTAATTCCTTATTTTACTTAGTTATTAATTTGACGCATGGTATAATTTTTATTGGTTAAATCTTATCGAATTTATTCATGTCTTACTGATTATTTGTATAACTATTAATTTGTATTATCGCAACACTATGTTGGGATGGATAACTTCACGTTTCAACACAGGAACATCGTGTGTGCATGTATTTGCGTGCGACTAATAGAGTTACCAACTTTTTTCTATCATATATAATACTTATTTATCATATATAGTTATTAACTTAAAAAATATAGTAGATGACAAAAGAAGAAAAAATAAAATAATCACGTGGCACGCACACAATACAATTTTTTTGGAATAAGATTCATTTTAGCTTGACTGCGTTCTGCTTTACGCAAAATATAGTAGTTTCGCCTACTATTTTTTAGAAATATAGTATTTGATCCCTTAAAATAGTAGGATACTATAATATTATATAGTAGGTTTGACAACCCTAGCGACTCAGTCGTTCTGCAGTTCCTATGATTTCCCGTCTTGGCTGATGGCTCATTCATTTGCAACGCGGTGCGCGTAGGTATCATCGTGGTTTCAGCTCAGTACATCAAAAGTGTATGGGAAGATAAAAGAATAGTTAAAAGTAAGTGTAGTCGTTATTGTATTCATTATAGATTTAATTCATTACACAATTATTTGAGTTTTGATTTAAATTGATAATATTTTAGTTTTTGAAAACGATTCATTATTTATTACATGGATACATTTTAAAATTAAATAATTACCAATATATTTATTCGTTTCCCATTAAATATTTAAATCTAATGTAGTACTCTTATTGAATAGTATTTTCCTATTTTAGCTTCATGATTTACAAAGAAAAGTTAATGCAATTAGACCAGGCGTACCATGGTATGGCAGGGATGAGTTATAAATTTAATTGAATAATGTAATATAATATGAATATCTTACCTTATTCATAAAACACTATTATACTTTTATGGGTGTTGTTTGATGGAAAAAAAAATATTTATTTTTTTCATTTTTTCAGATGCTTGAAAATTAGAGAAGTTCATCAAAAATTACAGCGGAACACAGAAAAAGGATTAGACCAGGCATTATTTAATTGTAAGTAAATTTGAATCTAAATGTATCTAGTTTATTGAATGAGGTTTATGTAGTAGATACATATTAGAGGTAATTATTTAATCAGAACCGATAGTTATTTTAATAATAACAAATTTAAATATAAAAATTCATAATATATTTCCTGTAAAACTGTTATTGCATAATATAACATACAAAACAACAAATAATAAGTCAAAGAAACATAATTAATCCATAATTTTTAGATGAAACATTACTCAAACATCCTTAATCGTCGTCGTAGTTTTAAAGTACTCGTGACTCTAAATGGTGATTATATGTAAGTGTGGATGTACATAACATTCGGTTTTCTTTTTTCAGATCGGATGATCAATGTCGAAGAATTCTACATGACACAAACGAAGACATTATTTTGTTTATTTGTATAAATGCATAAAAAACTTATGTTTATTTATTGATAAGATCCTAAATTCCTATCCCCTGAAATGTAAGCTTAAACCTACTAAACATCATAGTGTGTTAGTATATTTAAGCCGAGGTATGATTTTGGTAAAAAAGTAGGTGATCTTACCATGGGCCGTAACCGATCACGAGTTAGGAGTATGATCGGTACGTGATCTTTTTTTTTTTTATTTTTTATTGTCTATACACTTATCTCCTATTTATATTTTGTGTTCTGTTAATACTATTTACTCCTTTTATTATTTTAACACAATATAGCAAAAAATCTTCCCTATTTTTCTTATCTTTTACTATTTCCTTTATGCTATCAACATTAATTTCTAGTCCTATTTTCATCTCCAGATCATATTTTGGCCTCGAGTATATTGGGCATTCTGTTAGAAGATGTGGTACATCTTCTATTTTACTAGGGTCACACCTGCACGATGGGCTCTCTTTGCACCAGAAGCGGTACAGATACCGGTACGTGATCTTACCCACGGTAAGTGGCACTCTGACACACCGAAGTTAGCGAGGGCGCGAGCGAACAGAGGTGCATGTCATGAGCATGTCATTTCATTTACCATCAGTTGATGCATAAACGTAAGTGACACACTGACGCACCAAAGTGAGCGAGGGCGCGAGCGAACAAAGGTGTATGTCATGAGCATGTCATTTCATTTACCATCAGTTGATGCATAAACGAAAGTGGCACACTGACACACCAAAGTGAGCGAGAGTGCGAGCGGACAGAGATGCATGTCGTGAGCATGTCATTTCATTTACCATCAGTTGATGCATAAACGAACAGGAGTTATTGGGCATTCTGTCCCACCTCCACCAAAGTGAGCGAGCGCGCGAGCGAACGGAGGTGGGACAGAATGCCCAATAACTCCCTACTGATATTGTGTTGCGAGGAATGTTTTTGAGAACCAATAGAATCGCTTCATTGACATGAGCTTGCTATTCGCTCGCAACTCTCTCGCTCGTGCTCGCAACACATCTCTGGTAGAAACGCAGCCTTAAGAGGGCGACTAACCCAAAAAATCAAACATCGTCCTCTCTTCACACTCACGTCCGCGACGCCACGCCCGTCTTTCATATGCCAGGTGAAAAAGGACGACGCGGATTCATCGCCAAATTAGTTTTTTTCTCAATAACTCGATAAATATACAACATTTTAAAAATCCGCTAGGTCGATCGATCGATCTCTCAATGATAGAATATTATACAATGTGTTAAAATATTAACTTAGTTCAATGCACGGTTATGGCAATAAATGAAAAATTCGTGAAAATTAGATGCATCTTTGTGATTATTTTCTATCGAGAAAATTTTAAGATATCGTGTTTTTGCTCAGATCGAATCCTCGGAAATATAATGTAGTATCTAATTTTATAAAATGAAACAATTCGGGGCTTATTTTCAAGTATAAAAATGAATTATAAAATTGACACTTTAGGGTTAGTCGCCCCCTTAACGTTGCCCGGCCCTTCGTAGGTATACCTACTTATTTTTTCGTGTCCAAATCTATTGTTTTGAAAGAGCCGATTGTAAACGCCAACTCATTAAAATTGTCATCCAAAGAAAGGTCGCTTCTTTCGGTCGTCTACAAACAGGATCCCAATGCGAATTTATACGGTTGATCATAAGTAGAGGGTAGGTTTCTTGGAAAAATACCACCTGTGTAGTCTATTGATATTTATATAAATAAAGTCATGCTGGTGGCAGTCCGTTCCAGAGTTTTACAGTGCGCGGTATAAAAAAACGCGAAAAACGCACGGTCGAAGACTGCCACTCATAAAATTGACGAGAATGGTATATTTTTCGCGTGCAACGAGTGCAAAAAGTTGCAGGAGGTATGATTCCGAACAATTCCTCAGAGGATTCTCCGTGATACAACCGGTAGAGGATAAAGAGAGAAGCCACGTGTGATTTAGTTTACTCATAAAATATATTATATAAGACATCTCTTTTTAGGATTCCTTAGTCACCAAGGAACTCTTAGGCCGATATAAATAGTCAGTACTTAAGATGCGACCCGGTCTCAAGACGTGATTCGGCTCTATGATTGGTCCAATCACAGAGCCTGAACCGTCTCTTGAGACCGAGATGCATCTTGAGTACTGACTATTTATACCGGCCTTAGTTTCGGTCTGTCCGTCCGTCTGTCTGTCCGCGGTTTTGATCAGAGACTAGGACCTACAAAGCTGTAATTCGGTATGAATGCACATATTAATGATGCCGACAAAATGGTATATATGATCTTAAAAAACAATTTTTTAGGTAAGTTATACCTCTCCTACACATTTAGCGGGGATGAATTATTTTTCGCGTCCACCACACCGTGTGAGGTGTCGTTGGATAGGTTTTTAAAAATATTTCGAGTATTCCCAGATCATTTTCCGATTTAGGGATCCATTTGTGAAATATGAAGTTTTAAAATGGAAAAAATCGTTAGTTCCCCTTTTTACCAGATAAACGGTTGCTTCTGGAAATGTGAAAATATTGACCATTCAAAAATATCAAAAACTAGCGGTACTACGGAACCGTATGCGTGGCTGGTGGCCCGACACGCACTTGGCCGGTTTTGACTTTACATTCTCTAAATTGTAAATTCTTATGTGTCACCATTGCTTTCACGAGAAAAACACAAAAACAAAGGAAGAAACTAGTTGATTCAAAACGCTGTGCATCTCAGATTCATTTTTTCAAATCATCCGTTTCGGTTATGGTTTTGAATAAAATGAGTTACATATTTACAATCAAATACAAAGTAATGGTCTACTTTGCTGTATATAAATTATTTAAATCGGCATTGGGTTTTTTTGGGCATAGTCCTTAGTATTGAAAGAACAAATCAGAATTTTGCATTAATGTGATAAATTACAAAGGACAATAATGTCATAAGTCAATTTTGCATTAACCATTTTTATACGTTTTCTCTTAAAACTGAATGTAAAATTAAAATGTTTTTTCATAATCATAATCTACGCATTTCAACAAAAAAAAAAGATGCCGCACAATATAGATATTTTTTATATTAAAAGAAAATAAAGATTATTCCAAAAAACTTAAAACGCCGATTACTCAAAACTAGTTCGATGTGGGATGGTACACCAATGCTTGACAGCATCCATTCAGTATGAATATTTTTTATAATAATATGTAATTTAAATACTTTACAAAGTTTTATATTTCACTCTACATTACTTTTACACGTTAAATTAAGACAAATTACGTGGTAGGTACGGGCTAACGTGTTCGTGTCGTGTTACGTTACGGGTGAGATAACGTATCTCACTGGGCGTGGTAAACAGGATTTAAACGAGCTCTTCCTCGCTTTAATTCTGCCTTATTCCACAGAAAATATCATAAGCTCGCTAATTTAGCTTGTGAATATTTACGAAAGAACGAAACGAAGCAACAATTTGAATATCCGACACCGATTTACCCAGCACTGCGCGAAATCAAATCCATATAAGGACGCTATCACAAAAATTAGCAGGTTGGTACGAATATCGACGCTAAGCACATTAAAATAACATTCAATATCAGCGCGCCTTGTACAGTGGCGGTGACGACGCTCGTCGCGTTCTTGATAGGGCGAGAATGTATGAAGAAATTTGAGAGGGTTTCTTATTTTTCTTATAAATTGAAATGTTATTTATTTTTATATAAAATATTTAGCTATTCGTACAGGGGACTAAATAAGCAACAATTTTTTTGTATTTGTATTGTTTTGTAATTGTATTGTTTTGTAATTGTATTGTTTTTTTTCCTTAGTTCAGACTTCAGTGTATAAAAGTTTTAAAATATGGGGTTTGATTAGGTACCATTATATCTATATAACGGTACCTAATCAAACCCCATTTTTTTAAACTTTTGCGATTATTGTGATGGTGAAAACGTATTTTTGTGAAAATTTTGTATGCGGCTATAAAAAATTTATGGTGTACGTGGAGATGAATATATTATCTTTCATTTGAAACCAAAATATCCTCGCAGTGTGACTCCAAATTCTTTAAAATGGTACCTGAAAATCGCTGATATTTGTGAAAAAATGTGATAGCGTCCTTAAACATACTTCTCGATTAAATTGGACATACTGTTTATGCTAGCTTACTTTGTTTACAATTAGATCAAAATGAATTAAAACTAAGTGTAAATAAGCTTGAAATCAGGAAATAATTTTTTACCAAAAATAGGAGCAAGTATTAGAAATCATTTAATTAAATGTGAAATAATCTATTTTAATACATTAAAAGGATTCATTCACATTACGAAATGGTTTGTTATTCGTCTTTTGATCTGACAGCTAATTTCGGGTAATAAAACGTTCGATTAGAATTCGCAATCGACCCTTCTGAAACCCGATCAGCTGAAATCGAAATGAAAATAATAGCGTCCTGCATTTAAATAAAGTTTAAATTAAAATGAGTTGTAATCATGTTGAAGTTTTTTTCGGTATTTCTTATTAGAAAAATCTAGCTTTACCGTTCAACGAAAATTAGTTTGAACTTTGACCATAACCCCTAAGACCTAAAGTAACCCTTACCCAGTCTCCATAGTTTCTGGTCGAACTTACGGGTTACCTCTACAGAGGACATGTGCAGGTACAGAAGAACTTTTTGCGTATATAATATAAAATTTGACTCGGTATTCGATAAAACACGAATAAAATGACATTTTCTAAAAATGATTCCATGTCATTTTTGATAGGTTAAATTAATAAATAATACTTACTTACATAATTTAAGTAAGTATACTTATTATAATAAAATTTAAGGCGAGGATAAACCCTAATTTATTATTCCGCGACTTCCGGTTTACCTAGTTCCAATATAATAACCAAGTTTTAAAAAATATTAGGTATAAAGCACAATATTTCAAATACCTTAAACCATAAACATTTTAATAAAACTTAATACTTTGGCTGTAATTAATTTACAAATTCACCTCCGATAAAAATCTATTTCATCGAAATATAAGTATTAACTAGGATAATTATACATTTTATTTGAATAAATTGTTAGTAAATCTATATTAAAAATTCTTTAACCGAACAATTTAGTTTCTTAATGTTTATTTCCAAAGATATTTAAAAAAAATATGAAAAATAGAGAAAATCCGCTCGTTTGACTTCAGCTACGCTTGGTCTTTGGTTGTGTGCAAAGTTATAGTTTTGGATTGAGATTAATCCCCGCCTTAAGAGTAACATTGTCCCACAAATAGAACAATCCATATTTTAGAACCATCAAATCGAAATATTAAAATCCTTTCTATCTCTGTTAGCTTCCACTTTCGAGAATTTTCGCAGTGGAAATTGTTGTTCGTCTTATCAAAATGAAGCTACTAACGAAAAAGTTGCTTAAAAGTAGTAAAAAAATGTTCTGTACCTACCTACTACTTTCTAGTTAAGTATAAAATTTAAATTATATAGGGGAGCCCAGCTCAAAGCGGCCATAGGAGGCAAAGCGGCCACCCTTAATATTTCGGTTATTTATAAAGGCAGAGCAACGTTACTGCTCTGGCGCATAGTGACCATCTCGCCCCGCCCCACGCACTGATGCGGTAGCGGTTGGGGAAGGCGCGAGCTTGTAGCGCCAAAAATATTGGAATTACACGTTTTATTAAAAAATACAAGGTAAATTCTTCCTGTTTTAATTATTTTCTTGTATATTTGAATGCTTCTATTTTCGCGGTGTCGTTGCTTATCTATTTAGCTTTATCTATGTTGTTTTTATTATGGAGTATGATAAAAAATGCGAAAGAAAATTATGTTTAAAACAGAGCGGTTGCCAAAGGGCAAAGCGGACCGGGCAAAGCGGCCATTAAGCCGCTAAGCTAAATGATAGTTTTTATATGATAATTACTTAGAACTATTATTAGATGGTGAACAAACTTATCAAAAGAAAACTATCCAGGGGTCATGGGAAGAGACTACGATGGGGCGAGCTATTAAATATGTTCAACAAAATTGGCGTTCAGTCAAATTAGTAGAAAACAAACATGGTCATACTTTAAGGAGACATTTAAAAACAGGAATATATCGATAAAACAAAGTTTTATTGATATATTTTGACTATTTTTATTTTAGAAGAGTTGATTATTTAAAAAAATATATTGTGATTGTTGGAAGATAAACTCCTGTCAAGAAACCTCACAAACCGGGCAGTAGCGATATAAGTTGCAGTTTACAGAATTGTTTTTGATAAATACCTATTTTTGAATATTTTTAGCATTCATTTTATAAAAAATATATTTATTTATTAGAATTTCGTGTGAACATTTGGGCTGGCCACGTTGCCCTTACCCCTATGGCCGCTTTAGGCGGGCCCTCGGGCAAAGCGGTTTTTTGACAGGTTGTCGTAATATGTGAATCATGAGCTAATTTTGAGATTTGGGTAAATATGAATCACACATAGCAGAAATCACGCAGAAATATAATAAATGCACTATCTAGTAGCACATTTTTTATTTTTAAATATATAATATTTCGTCTTTTTTTCAAATTGAAAGTTAAGGTGGCCACTTTGAGCTGACCTCCCCTATTGTAGAAGTAATTACTTTTGGTAATTCAGGGGAAAAAGTCATTTAAGATGCCATAGTAAATTTGCTATAATATACCTAATATTATTTGTTACGCGTAAAAAACAAAGTGCAACTAGGTCTACTTTTAGCCGGTCCATACCCATTTGCCCCTAAAAAGGACGTCTTTTTAGCCAAAAATCCAGCAAAAGATCCGGTAATTGATAAATGATGACTACGACGCTTAGGTTCAGTAAAAACCTAAGTGATGGGTTTTTTATTGAACCTAAAACTGTCATTACCTAAAAATTAAAATTAAGAGAAGGCTTCACACAGGAAAAGTCATGTGGGGCTTAATAAAATTTAAACATAATATAATATTGTTTTGAATAGCAAATTCTTTTGCGAAAATTTGAAAGGCAGATCGAAGATTGATTCTGAAGGTACCTGTTCAAAGTATTACATATGAGTACCTAAGGCTAAGATTTTCATGCTATAAAAGACATCTTTCCTTTTTAGTCGTATCTTTTATAATGTTGCGTGTTTGCACGAAAAAACTAAAGTATATTTTGTTTGTTGATAAGCAAATCTTTCACAGTTAATAAAGCAAAGTCATTTAAATATTACTCAGTCAATGGAATAAAAAGCCGGTATCATTAGCCTGGCAAGAAATACAGAATTATTTACATAAAAGTAAAGTAAATCTTGATAATAATATTTAGGGGCGTTATATCGTTCAGTTAATGACTGGTTGTTAAGTATTGTCGAGGCTTGCACGCTACTTTTCCCCTGTATATAGAAATAGAAGTGTAATACAATTAAATGGGGAAAATAAATGACCGGTGACATACCGGTCACTTTATATGATCACTTATCACATATATCGCTTATCACATAAAATATATGTATATCGCGCGCACAAATATCTACATAAATCTTTTCTCTCGATCACTTTGGAACATATTTTGTCAACTTTGTTTTTGAGTCTTTAGTCGAAGGACACTCAAGCTGAAGCTCACAAGTTTTAATTTAATGTTTTTGTATCTGTATCATGTCACAATTATTATTGTTAGGTACATGTTATATCAAGAATAATAATAACTAATTCATTTCATACTAAGTGAGACGCCCGAGAACCATACTTTTTTTCGGGATAAATTGTATCAATTATGTCCTTTCCCGAAATTCAAAGTTTCTCCAGCCAAATTTCATCAAAATTGGTTCAGTGATATAAGCGTTCGGAGGTAACAGAGAGACTTTTGCATTTATATCAGCACTAGTTATATAGATACTTTGATCTTTTGTTGATGACTAAAGGCCTAAGTTCAATAATGACGCTGCTTAAATCGACATAAGTTGGGCAGTGGTCTAATTGAGCTGGGCGAGACTGGCCGGCCACAGATTTGCACGACAAAGGCCTCGTAACACCTCGCATAATTATGTGCCCAAGCCTTTTGCAGGGCTAACAAATATTGCGTCAATTTTAGGTCTAGGTTTAGCGTTTTGTAAATGTTGTAGAAAAAGTAACGATTTCAATGGTCTAGTAAGACTTTAACGTCTGCACTTAGAGACATTTAAATATTAGTTTTAATAGATTAAAGGTTTACATAGGTAAGCTCCATACATTTTCTGTCAAACTCTTTATTTAATAAATGTTAAGTAATCTTTAAGTTTCTTTGAGTTGTGTTTGTTAATGATATTACAGATTGTTTAGTTCATACTTTATTGTGATTTGTGACTTTGAAAACTGGACCGTAGGCCTCTTACTCAGAGACATTTTAATTATGATTATGATTCAATTTAATGAAGAGTTTGACAGATGGGGCTTGTGTCAAACTTTTCATTTAATTACTGTTAAAATACAGTTAAATCATTAATTATAATATGTCTCTGAGTGTGGTAGTTGTTTATTACCAGGTAAACTAATCTTTCTGCTTCGTAATAACTAATAAGTGATAACAATGTGATTTTAGTTTATCCATGATTCCCAGTAGTAATATTTATTCCCCCTAGCCTCCGTGGTCTAGTGGTATAGATCGCGGCTCTTGACTCGGAGGTCGTGGGTTCGATTCCCGCGTTGGAAACATGTTATTTCCAAGTTTGGTTAGGACAATGCAGGCTGATTACGTGATTGTTTGACAAGTTAATAATAATATCTATGAACGCTTCACACCACGTCAGTCTGGCCCCGTGCTAAGTACCTAAAGGACTTGTGTTACAGGTACCAGACAACGGAAATATATTTAATACTTTTATACTATACATATATTTAAGATTTTTATTATATCATACACATATTTAATACACATCCAGACCCGGGAACTTTGAAAACTCTTTGTTCCGTCGGCGGCTTGAGCTACCGACGCGCTCACCACTGAGCCACAGAGGTTGTCAAAGTTAGATGATTCATGCGTCGGATGGGCATGTAAAAAGTCGGTCCTGCGCCTGATCTCTCACCGGTCGTGTCGGTCTTCCGTCCCACTGGGTTATGAGAGTAAAGGAATGGAGAGTGCTCTTGTGTACTACGCACACACTTGGGCACTTTTTTTTTTAATGAAAAAAGGGGGCAAACGAGCAAACGGGACACCTGATGGAAAGCAACATCCGTCGCCCATGGACACCTGCAGCATTAGAAGAGCTGCAAGTGCGTTGCCGGCCTTTTAAGAGGGAATAGGGTAATAGGGGAGGGTAGGGAAGGGAAGGGATTAGGGGAAGGTAGGGAAGGAAAGGGAATAGGGGAGGACAGGGAAGGGAATAGGGTAGGGGATTGGGCCTCCGGTAAACTCACTCACCCGGCGGAACACAGCGCAAGCGCTAGCTATTATTATTATTATTTATTTCCCTGCCAATTAAGGTATCTAGATCGGCGTGTCGCCGTCGAATGTGAGACACTGTTCATTAGTTGGCAACTTTGTGCATGTTAACGTGTTGTATTAGTTTCATACGTGACGATACGATATCGTCTTGCAAGAAAATACACCTGCTATAGAGTAACTAAATTACCGTTGCATCTGCTTAGTATATCTATCTATGGCTTGCGTGACCTAAAACTTTTACTTTTCTCATTCGGATATATAGACAAATTACAAACCTGTAAAGAAAATCTGTCATTTTGTTTCTACTATCTGTTAGTATTTTGTTCTTGTGCAGGTGTAACGTATTTTAACGCGTCGTAGACTGTGCATAATTACTTCCGTCTCTGTTAAGTATTCGAACATATCGCGCGATGTAAACGCTTTCGCAAGTTAATATCGAAATGGTTGGGAACGGAAGTCACGTTGTGCAGCGCTGAGTCCACAACTTTTGACAGGGGGCTTAAGTTTAATAGGTCGGTGCGATATTGCCACAATACAGACACTACGGAATGTGATATTACGACAGCCGGTATATCTAGTACCTACATAAACTATCTAACAAACGTGTATGTAGTTTCAGTCAACTGATTTCTGAACGTTTATCTAACCTCAAACAGTTGCTATTACAGTTTTGTTGCATTAGCTACTCATTGAAATCATGTTAATGTACATTGTTTTTATTAAAAAGGCCTCTCAAGTGAAGCTCTACGTCTCTCCAGTAGTGCTAGCACCGCGACCAGCGGAAATGCGAAAGTATGGACAAACTGTGGAAATAAACCTAAGGTGCCGTTCCGATCTTTTTTCGTTCCGAAAAATTCAATTAAAATGCCACTTTATGACAGACTATAGTCACAAACTGTGGAGATAAACTTAAGGTGCCGTTCCGATCTTTTTTAGTTCCGAATAATTCAATTAAAAAGCCACTTTATGACAGACTATAGTTCTAAAAATTCAAATAATATCCTACATTATGACATATACTATAGTGTGTCATAAAGTGGCATTTTAATTGAATTTTTCGGAACGAAAAAAGATCGGAACGGCACCTTAGGTTTATTTCCACAGTTTGTCCATACTTTCGCATTTCCGCTGGTCGCCGTGCTACCGCTACAGGTTGTTACGTCGCGTCGTAGACATCTACGTTGCTACGACGTAGATGCGCTACGTGCTACACGCCGCTACGCGCGGTCTACGCGTCTGCGACAAAAGCAAAAGACTGTTAATTATAAACATTTTTATTTCTTTAAAACGGTCCGAGTAATATACAGGCTGTATGGTTTTCGTACGTTAGTCATATTTTTAGGTTTTATAATAATAAAAGATAGAACTTGTAATAATAATGAAAACTATTTTCTTTGTTCTTCTGATGATGCTCGTTATTTATATATTTTCGATTCCAGTGCTGATTAAAACATCAAGCTTTACAATGTAAATTGTTGTAACGAAGTGTCCCTTCAAATAAACAGAACCTTAATACCGTTTCCGTGACGTCACATTAATACATTTAAATTACTGGATAGGCCAGATATACTCAACCAAGGCCCACCGGACCTTTATCAGTGGCTCGCGTGAAGTCAAACCATTTTGAAATTCACGCCTACATACGAAAATGGTGCAAAATCGTCGTGAAAGTTGTCATAATTTTTCTACTTTTAAATTGCTTATTTTGAAAAACATTATTTTTAACACAACACTTTGATTGCGGCCAGCGACATCGAGACGAATAGCGCACTTTCGGCAAACGAAAGTATGGTGTGGCCGCCGGCCGCATTGCGGCCAGGTGCGCGTAGTCTATAGAGCGGGCGGTTTCATACTAAGGTTACTCGATTGCCGCCGCGGCCTAGCCCTGTTTGTGGCCCGTCTAAAAAGGTTGAGCACCACTGGTCTAGGTAGAGTGCGTGACCCCAGTGTCAATGAACGGGTAAGTGAACACTCACCCTGCTTTTCATACTAAGTATCCGTAATATTTCATAATGTCTAAAAATAAAAATGAATTTTAAATTTTGTTAATCTCGCTAAAACTTGTGAAAGGCTGAACCGATTAGTCAAATTTTAGTACTTACTTGAAATGTTCGTATATGTGCAAGGAAAGTTTATCCGGTGAGAAGAAGTTCAATGATACGAAGCTCAGAGATCATCTAGTTCTTCATATTAATTAATAATATTGACGACATCATATTCATAAAATAATGAAAATATGCTGATTGTCCCGGTTGACTGCAGACCGATCTGACCAAACTCGTTTTGTGTATTAGTATAATTCCGTCCAATTTTCATACACCTTAAATTTTTTCTCTTAATAAATTGCAAATATCATGGTTTGAATCATAGTAATGTATTACAATACAATATAAATTTGTCGATGCCATTAAACGCCTATGTTCCACATGTCTGCAAAAGGCCAAATGATATTATACAATTAGCGGAGGCGGCAGGTGGTCGGTGTTATCTTAATTAACTGACATTTATCAGGCGTTTTAGCGTGAAATAGCTGCCTTATTACCTTTAAGGGGGCGACTAACCCTAAAGTGTCGATTTTATAATTCATTTTTATACTTGAAAATAAGCCCCGAATTGTTTCATTTTCTAAAATTAGATACTACATTATATTTCCAAGAATTCGATCTGAGCAAAAACACGATATCATAAAATTTTCTCGATAGAAAAAAATCACAAAGATTCATCTAGTTTTCACGAATTTTTCATTTACCTGGCATATGAAAGACGGGTGAGTGTGAAGAGAGAAGGACGATGTTTGATTTTTTGGGTTAGTCGCCCTCTTAACTGAGCTTTATTAAAATCTAAGCTTGATTAAAATCTCGTAAGGCGCAAATGGGCTAATCTCTTAATCCTTACTAATATTATAAGCAGGAATGTGTGTCTGTCTCTTACGTCTTCACGCTTAACATCTGAACCGTTTAACATAGGTGAGTAGGTATTTTGCGTCCCAGGAAAGAATAGTTTCTATCCCGACAAAATGTACGATTCCCGCACGACAAACGAATTTCGGCGCAACAGAGTTGTACAGATAGACAATTTTAAAGGAGCTCCAAAACAGTCGTTGAACTATGAAGGTTGCCGCGGAAGAATGATGACGATGCTCAAATAGGGATCTGTCCTTTATTGCATTTAAACTATAAATCACACCCAAACTACTGAAAAGTACCCGGCGACGCCAAAATGGCCGCCATAGAATTTAAATGAGATCTGTTTGCTATAAATTAGAATTTATCTTTTAAATCGATTTTACGAAATCGATTGAAAACAAAACTTTATTGACTGTTTTTAGTAATGAGACAGTGTTTTAAAATGTTCTTAGCTATATCTAACTTTTCAACCTACTTTCAAAACAGTGAAAATTCTATATTAGTGGCTAATTTTGGGATGCATACGGAATTGAGAGAACTTCTTGGAAATATCAGAAATACCTGCCACAAGTCAGAATCAAATGAATGATACAAAATTTACACAAGTGAGTGAGTGATCCATACAAATATTATACATATTATGCGAAAGTGTTTCTGTCTTTTTGACAGTTACCTCTTCAAGACCAAACTGCTGAACCGATTTTGCTTGATTGAGCCCCGAAAATGGATATAGGATACTTTTTATCTCGGAATAGATATGTACAGTGCTCCCAAAGTGAAAATGCGCTTAGAAATTTTCGTAATTTTTCGGCAATGGTCGTATTTCCCGAGCATCGGAAGACGTCGCTGCAAGCGTTTTAGCGACGTAGAGGCGCCTGACGTTGCTTGGACGTTACCATGGTAACGCCGAGATGGCTTCCCGGTGAGTTAGCGATAGCGGACAGCCAGTGACCGGTAATAAGATATTTACTTTAATTTCCTTTGAACAAGGTGCAAACTGCAAAATGCAAGTTTCATAGATTCGGGTGTTTTCGTGATTATGACAATAGGCTACTTGACCTAATTTTTTTCTTCATGCAAATCGCTTCTTAATCATTCATTCTCACAAAAAAAAAAACTAATATTTTAATATTTTACACAGTAGAAACCCATAAAAATGTTGATTGAAAAATATGCCTTACAAATGGCGCCGAAAACACTGTCCGCCATAGTGTGACGTCATACGTTTTGTATTTTAGACTCTCTTTATTGAAAATTTTTGTATGTGCTAAATGTACGCGTCTAAAAGTGCCCAAAAATTATAAAAGAATTAAATAAGAAATTAGAAATAATTTGTAATGTTGAAAACTTTTGGAGAAAAGTTTTGGCCATTTCATTTCCCGTCTACAATAAATGGAGATAATATATAAAACTGATGTTTTATTTGAATTATTCAAGAAAATATATTTTACAAATCTTTCTAGGCTTATTTTTATTATTTATGTACAAATAAACTTACATATTATAACGAGCGCGATAAATAAAAGATATTAAATGACATATTAAATGATGACGTCACATCCAAATCGGAAGTACCGCAAAAGCGTTTTCGTCAGTACAAATCCTATTTTCATAAAATCATATTTTCAAATCGATTTTATTTATCAATCATATAAGCCTTTATTTGATGATAAGGGTGAAATACGATTTCCTAGGCCAAGTTCTACTAGAAATATGTATTTGTTTAATTAAATTGAATATAGGTCAAGTAGCCTATTAGCGAAGATTTCCATGCGCATTATTAATTTGAGAGTACTATACGGTTTCTGCGCAATAAACGAATTTTGGCGCAAAGGAGTTGCGGGCGGTTTACTAGATGACGCCCGCAATTCCGTTGCACCTAAAATATTTGTCGTGCGGGAACCGTACATTTTTCCGGGATAAAAAGTATCCTATGTCCTTTCCCGGGACTCTAAGTATCTCCATACCAAAGATGAAAATCAGGTCAGCGGTTTGGGCGTGAAGAGGTAACAAACAGACATACAGACAGACACACTTTCGCATTTATTATATATTAGTTATTAGTTAATTAGTTATTAAAAGTATAGATTGATAAGTACAATTTATTAGAATACTAGATGACGCCCGCAACTCCGTTGCGCCAAAACTCGTTCATCGCGGAGGAACCGTACATTTTTCCGGAATAAAAAGTATCCTATGTCCTTTCTCGGGACTCAAAGTATCTCCATGCCAAATTTCAGCAAAATCGGTCCTGCGGTTTAGGCGTGAAGAGGTAACAGACAGACAGACAGACACACTTTCGCATTTATAATATTAGTATGGAAGTATGGATTTGAAAAATAGATCTGTGTAATTCGTTTTTCTCCAGATATCTATTTTAAACGGACTTCCAAAAAGGAGGAGGTTATACCTATGTTCGGCTGTGGATATTTTTTTTATTTTTTATTTTTGTATGTTCAACTTCGCCGTTTGTGAACCTATTTTCAAAAATTTTTTTTGTTATATTAGGTTTCACTCCAATTTGGTACCATGTTCACAAAAGTGGTGATCTGATGATGGGATCCATGAGTAGGTAATCGAGGGAATTCCTCAAAATTTATATGGAAACATATGGTGATTTTGGTTTTATGAGAAGCATCCCTAAGCATATGCTACCAAAACGTAAAATTTTGCACCGAGGTATACTATGGTTCCGAAGATACTAAGAGAACTCTGGATTCCTTGTAGATACAATTTTAGGGGTTTAAGCACTGTTTTAATAACTGAAAGCATATGCTACTTTGCAAATTATATTCTTCATCATCATCATCATCATCATCATCATCATCATCATCATCATCATCATTACCACAAATACCACATCAGGGTCACCAATGTCACATGGTTGTTTAATGTTTAGTGTATACGGATACAATATGCCCCCACAACACCACAATTATATCATCACGTTATGTCCTTATTATATTGGTACTTTTCACAGCGATTTTAATAAAAATATAATGTTGTTTCAAAATAAATGTTTCAAGTTCTAAGCGACTTATGTACCCCAAAATTGAATATAACAAATTCAACCTTAACTCCAGAGCGTAAGGCATACATTTGACATTACTTTAAATTGTTAAATTACCTGGCAAGTGTTCACTTCGATTTTCTTTATTTTTTGTAATTATCTACCTACCTGATATTTGTGAGTATGACTCTTAAGTCTTAACAAATTGTAATAAGATACGTAGAATATACGCGATAGTTTACTAGGCATAGTGTATTTTTATTTTTAACTAGGATCAATATATCCAAATTTGGCAGGAAGGTTAAATTGCACCCTGTATACGTATATAACTCGCTTAATACAGCCTATAGCAGCCTATAGTAATGAATTATTATTATAAACATGGTTTTTAATATTAATTACCAGTACATATCCACCACCAATGATATTCTACTATTATACAGATCTGTTACGTTCATACTATTTTCCGGCTTAAATCTCTTCCGAACAACATTGACAAATTTGACAGATTAGTGAAACAAAAGATACGAAAAGCCATTTACATAAAAGAGACAGACTAAATAAAAGACGGCCCAATTGGGTCGTATTTGAAGCTTCACAACGCGCGCGGTAGTAACCTATCTGCTTTGAGTTTTTTATTATTACATCATTGTCCACCACATTATCTAAGACACAATTTAGTTGCTATAGCAATGTATCTAGCAATAAAAGAAGCAGGGTTACCGAAGGATAGATAGACCAATCTTAGATACTAGCTTTACATTTTTTTAAACATATTAAAACTATATTTTTCCACCTAAACACTTCTCCTCATTTCATTCGTATATATCCTGAATACTGTTTTAATTGGTATGGGAAGTATAAACGTGGTAGTTAAAACAAGTCGTTTTGTTTGCTCGTAAACCAGGTGCATTACTATAAACTACTGAAAATGCAACGCTTGATGGATTTTGAGAAGATAACGAACAGTATGAAAGCTCCTCTACTTACCTCCAGCAGTAAACATGACCATTAGACCATGACTGTGTAAGTTCCACGCAGAGGGGCTTTCAGAGATGGTTATTTAAGTAGTACCACAGCAGTGGCGGATTTACCAATAGGCTAACGGCCGTTCCCAATATTTGATCTATCTCTGGTTTTGCCCTACTAGAGATAAAAATAGTTCACATTAGACATTAGAGACATATATTTTATGTCAATTGTGAGCTATTCCTATCTCTAGTAGGGCAAAACCAGAGATAGATCAAATATTGGGAATGGCCGTAAGTAGGCTGGAGCCTAGGGCGGCCGATTTAGAGGGGCGACAAATTTAGCCCCATTTTTTTTATCTTACAGAAATAAAAAAAAACATTTCTTCTAAATCCCACCAAAAATATTTTAACATATTAGGTTTACGGTTTACCCTGTGAAAAAGATATGTGATCTCATGTAGAGCCAAGCTTCTGAATCTACGCGCCGTAAATCTACTGACCCTAACTTAAACAAATTCTACCAGTAAATATGTATGGCATCGCCGTTTCGCTACCGCACAGGGTGAAACCTTGTGTGGTCGTCTCAGCAAAAAATTTCAAAAAATGTCTTTGGTATTGAATTTCAAAGGACAGTTATAGGGGCGGCAAAAATTGAATAGCCTACAGGCGGAAAATTTGTAAATCCGCCACTGTACCACAGAATAGATAATAATAGTACACGGTAGTACCTAAATATTGCGTAGGCGCATAAAAGGATGCAAGTACGGTATATTATCTGATGTTGAGATAAATAGTTGTTGGCATGGAAAGGATGGGGCGACACTTCGTTCCGAAATCGAAATCCGTTCCGTTTCAAGTTACTTTTAATTTGTGACAAAAAAATATTTTATAAAATATTTAACCTTGCAGTGGCCCTTCTTTCATATTTTTTAACGTTTTAATAGCAATTTTTTTATAAATATTATATTTTCATGTTCCCTATTAGTTATAATCACTAATGAGCTTCCAAATCAAATTACTTAAATTGATTTACTGGTACCTGAATACCGTTTCAAAATTATTATCACAGGGAAAATGTGGTAATGTGGTCCCTGCACATAATAATATATTGGCCCCCGTCAATATTTTAATGTTTTAACAATGCTATCCAGTATAATTTTTGTAGAACGGGCTGCTCGCGGCATGCTACTAATTTAGCACCGTACGAGTACAAATCCAACAGAGGCTGTCAAGTTCGATTGTCATTTGATCGAGTTTAAACTTGCGACCGGCGAAACTTTTAAGTGCGTGTGATTTTATTTCGATAGTTGTTAAGAAACAGAAATATTTGGATTTTGTGTTTAAACATCGGATACATGATACATCAAACTGTTCTCCTACGGAATTTAAAAGGTAAATGTAAAATTATACTTACATTTCATAAATATTTTTGGTACAATTGTTTAAATATTAGCAATAATTGTAATTTAGCCCCCTCACATTGGTCGTAATAAGCTGGAGAGCCATGGGTACAGTATCAAATTTTTGACTAATGAGAATAATGGGATATGTAGCCTGTGGAGGCTCCAAAGGTGACTATTACATTTGTGATTTTTGCCGCTTGTGCAATACATATAATGTGACATCCCCGGGGGGTTACACTACCATCACTTGATCTCAAAATACCAAATGTGATTGATTAAGAATAATTAAAACTTTCGATTATCCTACACGGGTTTTATTTATTCCTTAATAAGACAATATTATGTTTAAACAAATGAATAAGAATTGTCCCATAATGTATTTTTTAGGTTTCTGACTCCTATATTTTTCAATAATGCTTGATAAACAAAGTGGGGGGCCACATTACCACCTTCTCCTATAAATCACTTAAACAATAATTTTTGATGATATTAATTGGTATGAAGATCTTAAAAATAGATACGAGTATTCTATGTAGTTTTTATCATGAAAATTAATTTCCTGTTTTGCCCGACAGTTTTTACGCGTACGTAGTAGCAGGGTACTTTGTTATAATAAATGTACGTAATAGCATGTTCAAATAGTAATAGGATGACGCATCTGCTTTTTTCTTAAAAAATCTTCGACAATGCCGCAGGCGGCAGGCTTAACACTTTGTGAGACAAATTTTCTTCCTAAATCATGCGGATTAGGAAATAAATCTTCGGAATGCTTTTGGATGACAAAGCAGCGGCAATCGTAATGTCTTCATCAATCAGGCACACCCAAAGATTTAAAGATAGAGCTTTATCACTCTAGCGCGCAAAAATGTGTTCTACCCTTACAGTAGAATACATTTGCAATGAAATGTCATACTCTGAAGCTTGTAATACCGTGCGAAACTACTGTATAAATAGAGCTCTTGGTGACATGTGGTGATTCGAAGCTTATCTAAATTTGTGCATTTCCATTATTTTGATCGATAATGCTGACTACAGGAACTTTGCTCACTACTTTAGTGTAGCTGGGACCCAATAGGGTTTGCTTTAAAGAAGTCGCCCAGCTGCACCGGACATCATGGTGGATTTCCATTGCTTAGACGTTGGAATATCTAGCAATTTACATCCTTGGCCATATATCCATCATATGGACTATCAACGGACTACTCATTTATTCAAGTCATAGTGCCCTCACAGTTGATTGCATGCAATTTGTTTTTGTGGACTTAACTAACTTCACAAATGCAGAATATGATTATTACTTTGCAAATTTATTTTTATTGAACTTGTGTCATTTTGCATATTATGTTTCATCACGTAAACAAAATGACATATTTTATAGGGGGTAATTTGACGTTGTAGTGCGATGAATCACGAATAAACGTAACAAAACAATAAAGCCCTCGATTAGCAGACGCCCGGTACAACTTTGTCCAGTCATATTCGACGGCGGAATACATTAATTTGGGCGACCTCGGCCGTTACGCCATACTGCGTATACCGCGGTTCATCATGCTCTTAATTTAGGCCATTTTTGGCGTTTGTGTCAAGGGTGGGCGCGCCCATGCGGCAGGCGGTATTTGTTCAGCTGACATCGCGTTTTTGGTCCATACACGCCTAATACGTGTCATAACAATTGAAGTATTGCCCTTACAAGTTCTTTCATACACCACGCCTGTTGCTCATAAAAATCACACTTTACTTTTATAACATCGCATGTTGTGCTGTTCGTGTATAATTTAAATTGAAAATGTACATGATAACAAGCGGTGATTTAAAAAGCTTTTAAAGTTGTTATTTTTGTTTGATTATTTAGTTTCACAATGGTAAATATTGAATATTGAATGACTAATTGGATATCAAATCTTCGAATAATCAATTTCATCAGCTCGATCTGTGTATTACGATGCCGTAATATTATACATACTTAATACAAATATATCTTAACAGTAAGCCGTCTTCAAACTTGGTATGCAAAACGCATACGCTAGCTTAATTTCAGATAGCTATACCAGTAAAACAAGGCAAATATTATAAATATCGAGCTCTTGTAAACTCTCTCGGTTAGATTTAGATAGACAAGAAAAGAGCGTATTCCCTCTTAAAAGGCCGGCAACGCACCTGCAGCTCTTCTGATAAAAAAAATTATTCAAGAACATGGCAGAGTTACTCTGATATATTTAACCCGTTATCCAAAGGGAGGCCAAACGATCTGATCAGACTGATTGCAGGCTGATCTAGCCCGACTCGTTTTGTTCACTCCCGTGTGCACGAGTCCGATCAATTTCTATCGAATCGATAGGTCTCTTTTTTTATAAAATTAAGGAGCAAACGGGTCAACCGATGGAAATTAACTACCGTTGCCCATGGACCCTCGCAACATCAGAACATCAGAAAAGATCCAGGTGCGTTGCCGGCCTTTTAAGAGGGAATATGCTCTTTTCTTGAAGGTTTGCATGTGATATTGGTGCGGAAATACTGCTAGCGACAATTCCTTGTAAAATGGGTTCTTTGTTCTGTGTTTTATAGCAATAGGAACAGCGTCATGTATTGGGACTGACGAAACCCGAACAAAGTTGATTAATGTATTAATATGAAGGCTTTGATAGGTAATCGAATAGACTATCGGGTGCGGCCTCAGGGTATAGGCGGTTGGCGTGATAGGTCAAAACACGCATTTCCAACCGGTTGTTTGCTATCGAAAATTTCACGGCGCGGCGCTACGAATGAATTTTTGAAATTGAAAATTTAATTAGTCTAAGTTTAATGGAGTTTTGAACGAATTATATTAAAGGACAGTTTTTCCTTCCTCGAAAATGGAAATTGCTCAAATCTTTACGTAACAGGTACAAGATTTCTAAGTCTAGTAACATACGGAATGTAAATGGACAGTAATATCAGAGTAGACAGAATTATAGAGTATGCCGACTTAGAACTGATGTTGAAATTTTTAAATTTGACGTATTATGACGAAAATCGTCGCTAGGGTTGTTAACTTGTTACCTACGAATTTAAAACTATGACATATTCGCTGGACGTGTTCCTCTTTGGTCGTATTGTTGTTTG
Source organism: Aricia agestis (assembly GCF_905147365.1). Classification (NCBI taxonomy): domain Eukaryota; kingdom Metazoa; phylum Arthropoda; class Insecta; order Lepidoptera; family Lycaenidae; genus Aricia; species Aricia agestis. The sequence continues at coordinate 8,696,037 of NC_056406.1, read as the reverse complement.
TGTTTTGACTTTTGGCACATGCGGTTAAAATTGTCAGAATCCAATTTTGAAATCTTTATTTTAAATATTTAAAAATAAATTATATCAGCCAGCGCGAGGCACATTTCGTTCATAGTCCTAGTGAAACCCGACGAATTTGACAGATATTGAAACCTGTCCGTTTCTTTGCAGTCGAACTACTGGTAGTTATGTCTATTGTGGTAATATAGTATTAATCCATTCTGAACTTTTTGTATTCCATAAGCTTAAGTGTAAATGTTTTTTGTTGCTTAGGCTTTGAAAATGACATTTAAAGATAATTTTTATCCTGAAAGCTGAAAGTAAAAGCGTGATAGTTTTTGGAGCAACGAATAAACGGTAACAATAGACGTAATAAAACTACATTTCGTTACTTTGGTTTATTCAAAATGGTGCTTACTCTCAAACTTGTGAAACAGGTTACTAAAACTAACAAGTACTAAAAATCTATGTCAAGTTTAAAACGATGTGGTGATTAAACTAGATTGGAATGGACAGTGGACATGAAGTAATGTTCGATACGTCGTTCGATTTTACAGCGAACTATTAAAATCGGATTTATGCGACATGCTTCAAAAGTTTCTAGTTTACTGTTTAAATCGTATGCTATATTTAGCGTATTTAAATATGTTTTTTTAATAAATGTATATTTTCTTTGTTTGGTATGAATGCTTGTCTAAATTTCATATTATTTAATAATATTAATAATTTTAGACAAGCCATTTAGAGGAGGACGATCGTGTCCGGTCGGACTTATTGGAGTCATTCAGACTGACCTAACCGTACTTTGCACACACACAAAAACTTGTTAAACACAAAAACAAATGAAGGCAGGTCAGCCTTTGTCAGTCTGACCTGGTTCGATCGGTCTTCCCTTATAAGGAGGGCTTTAGAAATATTTTTTACTTTTAGCCAGACGTATGTATGTTATATTTTTTTTTTAATGAAATAAGGGGGCAAACGAGCAAACGGGTCACCTGATGGAAAGCAACTTCCGTCGCCCATGGACACTCGCAGCATCAGAAGAGCTGCATGTGCGTTGCCGGCCTTTTAAGAGGGAATAGGGTAATAGGGGAGGGTAGGGAAGGGAAGGGAATAGGGGAGGGTAGGAAAGGGAATAGGGTAGGGGATTGGGCCTCCGGTAAACTCACTTACTCGGCGAAACACAGCGCAAGCGCTGTTTCACGCCGGTTTTCTGTGAGAACGTGGTATTTATCCGGTCGAGCCGGCCCATTCGTGCCGAAGCATGGCTCTCCCACGTATAAAATATACGTAAGTATGTAATAATATGCCAATTTACAAACCTTGACTTGCTTGCAATCGATGCAATCGTAATTCGTACTGCATTGCGTACAAGTGATCTGCTATAAAATTAATAAACCGTCAATAATCACGCCATAAAAATACTAAAAATGGTCGCCATATAGCAAAATATTAGTATTTCCAGTCCTAGTAGACAAGTGACAAGCGATTATCGTAAACGTTAACAAAATGTATGCGATTCATCGCTTCCCTAGCGAATAAAAAAATCCCATACATTTTGTGGCGTTGGCGTTTACGATAATCGCTTGCCGCTTGTCTAGGGCCTAGGCCCTCTGGTTATTATGATATCCAATAGGCACTGACTACCGAAACACGATTCGAGAACTTTATTGTGAGGTTTCATTCTCTAATTACAATTATTTACTTAGGCCCCGTATTGACGAAACTATTACTGAACTGTGAACACTACGGTTGATACGCTTTTAGCGTCTCAAGATGGTCTTTAGTTTGATATCAAGAGTGTAGCACTAAAATCAGGGTACCACATTTGATAAACTTCCTCTCAACTTTGATAGCTGACGACTTTTGTAAAATTATTGTACTCAGTTGATACGCCATACAAGAGTACGTAAGGACCTAAGTATATTCTATTAAATAAAACGGCATCCCATAAAGGATCAGTATAATATTTTTAGCGATAAGAGCGAGTTATTAATAGTTTACGAGCTATTACAAAATATTCTGACAAACTCGTTCGATTTAAGCACGCTCTGTCTCAATAATTAAAACTTAATTTAGCTTTGTATAATAAGAACAAGAAGTCTCGATAACTTAGCGCCGATAAAAAATTAACGACTCATTTTCGCGCAAGCTTGTGGGAGATTCTCGATGGGGGGTAATTATAAGTTGAGGATGGCAATATTTAGTTTTGCCGGGCTCCGTGATATCCATCTTAATTTATTTGTAATCAGTAACCTAACTTCTACGACCGTTACTTTAAACTGGTAATTGCCAATTAATAATTTTCGCTATTCTATCCTCGACGGTTAAAACTATTTTAGAGGTAGTATATCGCAAGCCTATTATTTTTCACCAAGTAACAAAAAGAAGGGGGTTAAATAATTAATTAAAGTACCTATACGTTTAATAAAAATTTACTTTTTATATTATCCACTTATTTAACATAATAAAGTGGAACGCCTGGCGCTTTTAGCGTTCGTAAAAGGTTACAGTGTATGAATTTTCTTTCTAATGCTATATGAAAATTGTACATTTTTAGGGTTCCATACCCACGTAAAAACGGGACCCTATTACTAAGACTTCGTTGCCTGTCCGTCTGTCTGTCTCCAGGCTGTATCTCAAGAACCGCTATAGCTAGACTTTTGAAATTTTCACGGATTGTGTATATTTGTTACAGTTATAACAACAAATACTGAAAACAAAATAAAATTAATATTTAAGGGGGCTCCCATTCAACAAACGTGATTTGTTTGGCCTTTTTTGCTCTAAATCAATATACTTACTGACAATAGCTGGTAGACAGTTGAAATTTTCACATATTCCTCAATTATGTATGTACTTTAACAATTGTTAAAAAAATTAAAATAAAATTTAAAATTAAGGGGGTTCCCATACAAAAAAAAAACACAATTTTTGGCATATTTTTCTCTATAACTGTACGGAATCCTTCGTGTGCGAGTTCGACTCGCACTTGGCCGATTATTATTGGATAGAGACCATAAAATTCGTTTTGTATCTCCTAAAAATAGATTTAAATTTTCAACAAGGGCAACATAATCGGATTAATTTCAAATGAAGCAAACGAACAATAAATATTTTGACTGAACAAAACACTTTGCGGTCTATTTTGATTTGTTTGTTTTTGTGATCGGCTCTCTAATGGGTACTAATGGCTATTTTGAAATATTTTGAATTCATTCTTATCGCGCGCGCGTACGTTTAAATTAGTTCAGGCGCAATCGCAACATGAAATTTTGGGGCTACGAAAATTTGGGTTCACAATAATATAATAGCAACAGGTATATAACTACCGAAATATACTAGAAAGAGACGTAAAATATTTTGTTAATTTAATACGATACGGTAAGTTATATTGGTTCTCATTATCTTTCCAATGGCATCAGATTGTCATTAAAATACAATTATGTTATCAGAATTTCAGAATAATGGAAGCGGGAAGATAAAAAAATCGGTAGAAAGTTTACGTAAACAAAATGAAACAACAGATTAGGGAGTTATGAAAATGATAAAGGTTATTGATAATTTGATGACCTCTGTGGTTCAGTGGTTGGACGCGTGGTCCGGAAATACTGCCTATTATGTCATTAACTTGCAAATGTATTCGGTATAGCACTTCTCGTAACGTGTTTTTTTTTAATGAAATAAGGGGGCAAACGAGCAAACGGGTCACCTCATGGTAAGCAACATCCGTCGCCCAGGACACTCGCAGCATCAGAAGAGCTGCAAGTGCGTTGCCGGCCTTTTAAGAGGGAAATGGGGTAATAGGGGAGGGAAGGGAAGGGAATAGGGGAAGGTAGGGAGGGGAAGGGAATAGGTTAGGGGATTGGGCCTCCAGTAAACTCACTCACTCGGCGAAACACAGCGCAAGCGCTCTTTCACGCCGGTTTTCTGTGAGAACGTGATATTTCTCCGGTCGAGCCGGCCCATTCGTGCCGAAGCATGGCTCTCCCACGTATAAAACTGTTTCTGTTGAAATTGCAGTGCACGAAAAGCTCTTGAAAGCTATTTCTGTGAGAGTTTAGAAAAGAGATTAAAAGTTTCTGACCTATTGATTTCAATACAAGTTGGTGTGAATGAAAAAGTTTCTACTTTTTCCACTCGAAGCTGTGTTTGCGTGGAAACTGTAATGTGGAACTTAAAAACTTACTAAGCTTACGAAAATCTAAACCTTCAGAGTGATTTCACATATTTCGATGCGATATACGTAAAGTATCACTATCACTACATATCTTTATCTATCTATACAGGGTGTAACAAAAATAAGTGATAATACTTTAGGGTGTGTACGTGTTCCTTGTAGAGAGTTCACTGTGAAAGTAGCAGCGTTGAAAGACGAAATTTTTTTTTCACTTTTGTATGGGCAAGGGCCCGAGCGTCACGAGTTTTCCCATACAAAGGTGAAAAAAATTTTTGGTCTTTCAGCGCTACTACTTTCACAGTGAACTCTCTACAAGGAACACGTACACACCCTAAAGTATTATCACTTATTATTGTTACACCTGTATATCGACGGTGGAAAGGCAAAAGTTACCAAGCGACATATAGCTATTTTTACAGGAGAGCCGTTTAAAGATTTATTTTTTCTTTAAAAAATCGTAGAAAATTAGCTATTAGAGATATTTTAAAAATCCAACGGATTTTTAAAGTATTTTAATGTCTTTATTAATTGGTTTATTAAAAAAAAGGTATTTCTGTATATTTAGCGTAGAAGTGGCGTTTGGTTACAATTTACCTAAATTTAGAAGCAGGTAAAAGTTACCAACCGACAAAAACATTTTATCTTTCAATCTAGTAAAGATATCTAATTTTTTTCCAAATGGTTCGAAGCAAAAAGGGTTAAGTAGAGATTTTTTTTATTAATTGAACAAGCTAAGGGGTCTAAAGGGGTTTGGGTAATATTGGCGTCATTTTCAAATTTCGCGGCCACTCACCAAACCGGCATATTATGAAAGAACATATTAAGGGGAGTAAACTTTATTATGGGGGACATATAGCTAAACTATATCGGAGCCGAGATATTAGGCATTTTAAGTTCGTATTTTCAACTAAATGTTAATTCAATCATAACATGAATACTCAGGAAAATAAAAAAAAACGTCATTATTTATTAGCTTAAAGCCTTCCTCGATATATGGGCTATCCAACATAAAAATATTTTTTCAAATCGAACAAGCAGTTCCTGAGATTAGCACTTTCAAACACACAAACACTTCAGTTTCATAATATTAGTATACAGTGTATAACAAAACTAAGTGATAATACTTTAGGGTGTGTACTGTATATGAGTCTCGTGTATAGAGTTTAGTGTAAAAGTAGTAGCGCTGAAAGAGAACATATTTTTTTTCATTTTTGTATGGGGAAACTCTTTACGCCAGGGCGCTTGCCCATGCAAATCACAAAAAAATGTCTTTCAGCGCTGCTTCTTTCACAGTGAACTCTATACAAGAGACACATAACATAATATACTCTAACTAAAGTCACTTAGTTTTGTTACACCCTGTGGAAATACAGGGTGTAACAAAAATAAGTGATAATACTTTAGGGTGTGCACGTGTTCCTTGTAGAGAGTTCACTGTGAAAGTAGCAGCACTGAAAGACCAAATTTTTTTTCACTTTTGTATAGGGAAACTCGTGACGCTCGGGCCCTTGCCCATACAAAAGTGAAAAAAAAGTTCGTCTTTCAGCGCTGCTACTTTCACAAGTTACAAGGAACACGTACACACCCTAAAGTATTATCACTTATTTTTGTTACACACTGTAGATACAAGTACAATAATTCATTTCATCATTTTTTTTTATTTTTAGTTACTCGTACATTTTAAAAGAATGACTTAACCAACATACTATAGTTTGTGCGTTATAAGATGATATGGGTGACAGTTTTCATATTCCTCTATATATAAATAACTCATTTTGACCCTTAGTGTCGCTTGGTAACTTTTGCCTTTCCACCGTCGATATTAATACGTGAGAAAAAAACTTTGTAACCCTTTTTACAAAAAATGGGGAAACGTAGGTGCATGAAATTTCGCACAGTTATAGTTTATATGGCGAAGGAGTGCATCAAGCTAATATTATTTTAAAATTATGCTTTTATCATATATATTTTTAACAAATAAAACGTTACACATACTACGACACTACTAAAAATGTCAGATTTTTGAGTGACAAGCCTATACATACGAATTATACTCTTTTATTTACGGTTGAAATCTGCTGACAACAAGTTGACAAGTTGAAAATGGATTATTGTTTTTTTTTATTTAATTTTAGATACTATTAGACAATGCTTAAACGGCCAGTCTGAGATCAGCTGAATCCCAGAGACAAGAAATGAAAAAAACTATGATGAAGTCAATATTTTTTACAAAATATAGGTAGTAGTCCTACTGTCGTTGCAAGTAAGGTCGAATTTCGACCATTGGGCGATCTCTAGTATCTATAAATATTATAAAATAAAGTCGCTTTTTTCCCTCATGTCTCTTTGTTCCCTTTAATCTTTAAAACTACGAAACGGATTTTGATGATTATTTCAGTGTTAGATAGCCCATTTATCGAGGAAAGTCATAGGGTATATTTTATCACTTTAAGACTAGAGGAAAATGTGGAAAAAAGGGGAAAATTATTTGAAAGGCCTGACTTGAACTACTTGAAGGCGCTGATCTCAGGAACTACTGATCCGATTTGAAAAATTATTTCAGTATTTGATAGCCTATTTATTAAGGAAGGCTATAAGGCTATATTTTATCACGCTAAAACTAATAGGATAATGTGGAAAAAACGGGGGAAATTATTTGAAAGGGCTTATCATGCGAACTACTGGAGCAATTTTTATGTTATTTGGCACAGATAAAAAGTAGACCACGTGAAGGATCATAGGCTATTTTTTTGTGGACTTTTTTGTCTGTGAAATATTTAATTGACGCGGGCGACGCTATGCGGAACGTTATATTTTGCGTGGTCACGACATCACGCATAAACGGCTGGACATATTTTGCTGAAATTTGGTACTTATAAAGATACTTTGAGTCCCGAAAAAGAACATAGGATACATTTTGTCCCGGAAAATGTACGATTACTGCACAATATACGTTTATGATTTTGATAAAATTTGGCATGGAGATTTAAAATACTAATTTGAACATACTATGCCGAAAATACGCGGCCGTAGTTCGGCATGATTACGCCTGCAATATATTTTAAAATTACCGATGATACACCATGCCGAAATTACGTCGCGTTATACATATTATATAATGCATTGCGCATTGCTGACGTAATCATGCCGAACTTCGGCCGCGTATTTTCAGCCTTGTGTGTTTAGTCATTTAGGGTCGCTAGCTGCGGAGGGTATTTCATAGAAATACATACAAACCAGTAGTGTCGCTGCGACACGTCGTCTGCAGTTGCTTCATGTCGCCCGCTGCCAGCCGGCACCTTAAACCTACCCTATGTCATAAAGTGACATTTTATCAGTCGCGGTCACTTGATGTAAGGATCGGAAATTCACCTTTAGCTTTGTCCACACTGTGCCTTTTTTTGTCCATCAAGGGCATGCGTTATAGTGCAGTCAACATCGCACGTGAGGCATGCCCGCGACGCTATGACACTTTTCTTTCCAACGTGGGTGAATTTTGACGCATTCAATTATTGAATATTATGCCAAACGAAAGTTGAATAAAAAGATGATGACGAAAATTGAAGATGAAATTGCATAGTGTGGACATAGCTTTTAAGTGTTGGAATTTCCATGCCCTCTGCGTCAGTCGTTGTACTCGTCAAACATTATGACTCTGTCGATTCCACAGTTAACAGTTTCCAGTCCAATAAACAGTTCATTACAGAAATTCATTTACTCAGCGATTATGCTTAGTCTAATTATAATTGTACAGCGGTTTACGCAGGTAAAGTAATTACACAGACTATTATTATATTTCTATTATTATTCATGAACGTAGCGAATTACATGACTGCTGTGGAATATTAATGAAATGACATTATGGTTATTAACACTGGTATGATTTTTTGGAAATTATCATAATTTGCGTAATGTTCTTCAACAACCTGAGTTACATTAATTTGTACCGTGTTCCTCTCGTCTATTTTTTTATAGGTACATAGAACAAAAATTCAATGAAAAGCTTAGTTTTTTTGAAACAATATATTAATACTCTCTAACTCTACTACGAGTAAAACTCTACAAAACGAGAAAAAAAAATACACGAAAAAATAAGACAACAAACAAACGACGATAAGACAACGAACAAACCAGATAAAATTAGTAAAATTGCAGCTGCCCTTTTACTAATAGACTTTACTAGGCATTGGCAAAATCACATTACAAATAATTCCTCAACAGTAAACAGTCCACCAGTGAGCATTGCAGTCTGCACTCTCTGGCTCTTTTTTGAAAAATGCTAAGCAATTGAACTAAAGTACTTTAATTAATATTTTTAGTAAAAGATGGCCCCGTGCGAGTTTCTTACGCCGGTTCTTCTCGGCGGGGTAGTTCCCGAACCGGTGGTAGGCAACGTAGTTTCTTCGTTCGACTTTCAAAAAGTGTATCATGATACCCATTTTGAATAAAAATATATTTTATTAATTATTTTATATTAATATAATTTATGTGCTTATTCTATCCTGCCTGTAAAACCATATAGAGTCCCTTAATACTTACACATAAATTTAAGCGAAAACAAACTAATGATTCGAAAACATTAATTTGTGCTACCTGAAATATTGCAACTAGCCAATCGCTGTTCCAATAAGTCTGCCTTGTATACATCATTCTCACAGTAACTCAAAACAACGTTGTAAATTAGGTAACGAAATACGGTGTTTTTGTTTACAATTTAGTTGGGAGATTAATCATCCATCGCTAAAATATGGTGCGGTAAAAACTAATCGAGGCGAGGCCGCGAGTCGGGAAAAAGAGCTAAATAAAGTTTTGACTTTATTGTCAAGCTGTTACTTTAGTGTCGTTTATAGCATAGGCACAAGACCAGTAAATATTAAACAGAATACGATTTAAGTTGCTTATAATGTAAATAAGTATATTTTAAGATTTTTCTGATGGTAAAGTTCCCACTTTTTAGGATTCCGTAGCCAAATGGCAAAAAACGGAACCCTTATAGATTCGTCATGTCTGTCTGTCTGTCTGTCCGTCCGTATGTCACAGCCTCTTTTCTCCGAAACTATAAGAGCTATACTATTGAAACTTGGTAAGTAGATATAGTCTGTGAACCGCTTTAAGATTTTGATATAAAAATGGAAAAATTATAAAAAAATATAGGCACAACTGAAACAAAAAAATATTTTTGTCATCTAATCTATACGTGTGGGGTATCTATGGATAGGCCTTCAAAAATCATATTGAGGTTTCTAATAATTTTTTTTTCTAACCTGAATAGTTTGCGAGAGACACTTCCAAAGTGGTAAAATGCCCCCCCCCCCCCCCTAACTCCTAAAGTAGGGGCATGATAAGTCTTAAATAAATATATGATGTACATTACTACAAAAACTACCAACGAAAATTGGTTCGAACCAGATCTAGCCAGTAGTTTTTTTTATACGTCATAAATGGTGAACCTTAATTTAACTTCCATTAAATCAACTGAAATATGAAAATAAATCAAAAACCTTATTGCTGCTGCGGAACCTCTCATGGGCGAGTCCAGCTCGCACTTGGCCGGTTTTTTAAATATTCTTCTAATAACATCATACTAGTATTATATTTTATGGCCGGTTCACACTCATTCACAGTATATAATCCAGTGGTACAATCCAGCGCTGGAATGGTTCACTGGATTAAAATAATGTGTTTGATAGGCAGAAGTGTTTGTGAAGATTTTTGTAATTAACAGAATATATTATAATATTATTATGTATATTGGAATGATCTATTGTGTTTATAAATAAACATAAGCCACTTAGCTTACGGGTTGCCGCGATTACAAAAGATGTTTGAAATTCGGACCCTTATCAATTTGATGAATTAAATTCTATACGAAATCTCTACCTGTTTTCTACCATAATATTAACACCGGTGTCCGGTGTCACGTAGGCAAATGGCGAAATGAAAAAATGGAAAAAAATAATGCTTTGAGTTAAAATTTGTTTTAAAGCTTTGAACAAAAAGTTATAGTACGATACAAAAAGACAAGAAAATAAAATCGGCCAAGTGTGAGTTGGACTTGCGCACGAAGGGTTCCGTACCATTATAGAGCAAAATTAGACCAAATTTGTGTTTTTTTTTATGGGTGCCCCTCTTAATTTTTTATTTTATATTATTATTATTAAATTGAGTTCACATAAAAAATTCGTGTGAAAAATTCAAGTACTTGCCTGTTGCTATTATTGATATAGAGCAAAAAAGTCCAAAAAAATCACATTTGTTATATGGGAGCCCCCCTTAAATATTAATTTTATTTGTTGTTATAGCGGCAACTGTGAAAATTTCAACTCTCTAGCTAATACCGTTCTTGAGTTACAGCCTGGATGCATGCAGACGGACAGACGACAGACAACGAAGTCTTAGTAATAAGGTCCCGTTTTTACCCTTTGGGTACGGAACCCTTAAACTAATTCAATTGAGATTAGATTTGATCAAGAATTTATTATCTATTGTTGAATTCGTTTCCTAGAACATTTTCATGAACATCCGTTTTAGGGTTCTGTAATCAACAAGTCCTCGTAGACTACGGAACCCTAAAACGGAACCCTAACCAGCAGGTTTTTGTATATTGATAAGTTATATAATTATATAATTTACCAGTAACACGTCGAACAAATAGAACAATCCATATTTTAGGTCCATCAAATGGAAATATTAAATCGTTTGTATCTCTGTTAGCTACCACATTCGAGAATTTTCGCAGAGGAAATTGTAGTTTGTCTTATTAAAAGGAAGCCAACATTTTAACATATACTACAGGTTCCCTAGAACATTTTTTTGACTATTTATTACTTAAAAAATATATAGTAATCAAGTCAAAAAATGTCCTAGGGAATTACCTGTACTAGTATACGCCAGTGCTTAAGGTACTAGTTATTCAGGGTTCCGTACCCAAAGGAACCGTAACAACGGGACCCTATTACTGAGACTTCGATGTCTGTCTCCAGGCTGTATCTCAAGAACCACTACAGCTAGACTTCTGAAATTTTCACAGATTGTGTATATCTATTGCTGCTATAACAACAAATAGTAAAAATAAAATAAAAAATTGGCGCTTGAAATTTTTACAACATCCTTAAATTTTGCCAACTTTCGCTCTATAACGGTACAAAATCCTTCGTGCGCGAGTCTGACTCGCACTTGGCCGTTTTTTTTTTAAATAGGTGCTCCAATGTGATGCTTACCTAAGGCGATTTTAACTTTTAATTTGCCCATTTTGCTCTGTTCCCATTCTATTGAAAAAGGTTTATGACATTATAAAACTGCATGAAATACTCATAAAATCTCATATATTCATAACTATTATAGTTAGATATATAATATTATGTGTTCTATCTAGCCTATCCACTTCTTGGAGCTTTTGAGGTCGGGAACAAAAGCTTTGTCGCGTTTGATGCTTTAAGCTCCGCGAACTTTAAGTGGGTGAAATTCATTTACAGTACTGGTGCGATTTAAGTCTTGGAAGTTGGGAAGTGTTTCATTGCTTGTTTTCTTAAACTTCGCTAGCCAAAGTTTTTATGTAAAGTGGATTGAAAATTGCTATTGTGTTTTCGGACTGAGAGTTTTTTTTATTTAGTTTTTTTTACGTTTATGGGGTTATTCAAGAGTTGTAAAATGTACATAGAAATCACTTTTTTTTCCCGCCATCGTATATGGCTTCTGTTTAAGCATTAGTGTTTTATTCCACATAAAATCGGGGTTTGAGTAAATAATGCAGTTTTGTTCTTTATAACATAAGGTTTACGACAGTGAAATCCATTTTTTTGAAAACCGACTGTAGCATATTCTAGAGTACAAAAATGGTTAATGCTTATTCCTCTTAGTGAGGTTTTGTATATAGCATTTATTGTACTATGTTTCTAAAATGATTTGCGCTTAAACCGCTGAACCGATTTTGATAAAATTTTGTATGCAGAGACTTTGAATCAATTAAAATGACATTATATACTTTTTGTCCCGGAAAATGTACGGTTCCCGCGCAGTCAACAAAAATGAATTTATAAGCCAAATTCATTTTTGTTGACTGCGCGGGAACTGTATGTATGTCGCAACCGACTGGTTTAAATAGCCGTTCAATCAAACAGCTAGCCCTTTGACTGAACAACGCCATTCAATCACACGTCTAGCTTTTATATTGAACGTTTTAGTCGCTCAAAACGTTCAACACTACAGCTGATTCAAAAGCCGCCGTCTAATTGAAGTAGTTCAGCGCGCACCGCTGCGGCGCTAGGTGCGTTTTATTTACAATATGGCGTCAAGTAGCAGGTGTTTGTTGGTGTTTGTGGTTGTTTTTCGGAAAGAAAGTAGTTAATAAAAGTTACAAGTGTTATTAAAGAGACAAAAATTGTGGAGGCACATACGAGTGAATTAAAATTTCAACAATTATTCGAGGAGAAATCACGGCATTATGAAATGGATGGACGCAGCCCCCCGTCAAAACAAAAACAAACACAATCAAGAAAGTCCAAAAGTTGGTTAGGTTAGGTTAGGTTAGAACTTAGACCACAACCCAGAGGGAGCCGAGCGAGCGCAGCGAGCGTGCTGCGGCAGCAGCCGGCGAGCGCCGTCAAATAAAAGGGGGGCTCGGGGGGCGCAGCCCTCCGCCAAAACAAAAACAAACCAGTTGGCTAAGCGTCGTCTAGCTGTAGTGTTGAACGTTGTAGTCAACAAGTCGGCTAAACGACGTATAGCCGTGTGATTGAATGGCGTTATTCAGTCAAAGGGCGTTTGATTGAACGGCTATTTAGACCAGTCGGCTGCGACATATACACCGTATATATACGGCAACCGTATATATCGATATTGAGTACATGTAGATATTACGTAAGGTTTTGGAGAAGGACATAGGATAATATTTTTTATCATGGAAATTATTCGGTTTTCACGTTATAAACTTTATTAATTTGCATTTAAGCTGGTGAACCGATTTTGATTAAATTAGTTAATGTAGAAATAATTAGTTAATCACGTGCAGAGTTGGGCAAAAAGTAATTAGTAATTTTAATCAGATTACAAATTAATCAGATTGATGAAGTAATTGTGCATCTGAAATTACCCGTAAGTTGATTAATAATAATATGTATAAAATGTATTCTAATTTTAGTTTGCAATTAGATTAATAATTTAACTTTTTAAGATTAGTAATTTAACTTTTTAATATTTAGACTAACGAGTATTTCAATAATTATGCCCAATGTCCAATGCTGGTTATTAAAATAAATAAAAAAACTCCCACCAGATTTCGGTGGCGGTGGCCGGTTTCAATAAAACCAGGCCTGTTACGCAGGAGTAATATCATAGTGCCCAAGTGTGTGCGCAATACACAAGAGCACTCTGGGTCCAATGAAACCAGGCCAGTTACGCAGGAGTAATTTTATAGTGCCCAAGTGTGTGCGCAATACACAAGAGCACTCTGGTTTCAATGAAACTAGACCAGTTACGCAGGAGTAATTTTTATAGTGCCCAAGTATATGCGCAATACACAAGAGCACTCTGGTTTCAATGAAACCAGGCCAGTTACGCAGGAGTAATTTTTATAGTGCCCAAGTATATCCACAATGCACAAGAGCACTCTGGTTACAATGAAACCAGGCCAGTTACGCAGGAGTAATTTTATAAATCCCAAGTGTGTGCGCAATACACAAGAGCACTCTGGTTTCAATGAAACTAGGCCAGTTACGCAGGAGTAATTTTTATAGTGCCCAAGTGTATGCGCAATACACAAGAGCACTCTGGTTTCAATGAAAGCAGGCCAGTTACGCAGAAGTAATTTTATAGTGCCCAAATGTGTGCGCAATATATAAGAGCACTCTGCGGGAAGCGCGGGAAGGGAAGAAGAAGCGGGAACTCTCTGTCCTTTTCCGATACATAACGTATCTGCATACCAAATATCATCAAAATCCATGTAGCGGTATAAGCAGAAATCATTTTATTTAACGCCTGGGAATCGTACATTTTTCCGAAATAAAAAGGATCCTATGGCCTTTCCCCGGACTCAAAGTATCTCCATACCAGAAGAATCGGTTCAGCGGTTTGGGCGTGACAAGGTAATTTTATAACATTTTGTTAAAATTAAAGCATTTAAATTTGTATTGAAAGAACAACTGATTTGTTCTTTCAATACAAATTTTGCATTTATGTGAAATAGCATAAAGGACATTAATGCTATTTAATAAGCCCTATAGCAATATTGCATGAACCATTTTTATACGTTTTCTCTTAAAACTGAATGTAAAATTTAAAATGTTTTTTCATAATCATAATCTTCGCATTTCAACAAAAAAAAAAGATACCGCACAATAACATTTTTTTGCTTAAAATAAGCAGAAAATAAAGATTATTCCAAAAAAACTTAAAACGCCGATTACTCAAAACTAGTCCGATGTGAGATGACACACGAACGCTTAACAGCATCCAATTATTATAGCTTATATCTTTAAAATTATACAATGGATTATTATGTTGTTTATTATTATATATAATATATTATAGTAATTCGAAAATAAAATTATATGTGGCAAATAAGGGACGTGCTAAATGCGTACACTCACTCATTTACTTGGTTAAGGTTTATTGTTCGTAGGGTATTCTTAAAAATAATCTAATATATAAAATGATTTTTATTTTTTTCTAATAATTTTATATAATATCTATATTCTATACAATATACATATTATAAAACAAAGTCGCTTTTTTCCCTCATGTGACATGTCCCTTTGTTCCCTTTAATCTTTAAAACTACGTAACGGATTTTGATGATTCTCCCATTGTTAGATAGCCCATTTATCGAGGACGGCTATAGGCTATATTTTATCACGTTAAGACTAATAGGAGCGAAGAAATAGAGTAAAATGTGGAAAAAACGGGGAAAATTATTTGAAAGGGCTAACTTGAACACGCTAATCTCAGGAACTACTGGTCCGATTTGAAAAATTCTTTCAGTGTAAGATAGCCCATTTATTGAGGAAGGCTATAGGCTATATTTTATCACGCTAAGACTAATAGGATAATATGGAAAAAACGGGGCAAATTATTTGAAAGGGCTTATCTCGCGAACTACTGGAGCAATTTTTATGTTATTTAACACAGATAAGAAGTAGACCACGTGTACGATCATAGGCTATCGATTTTAATAATTTTTTCATTGGCTATATATTTTATATCCGTGCGACACCGGGGCGGGTCGCTAGTATTTTTATATATTAATTAATTTATAAAGTGTTTGTGCGCAAACTTCTCTACCCTCAGCTCAACCAATTTTGATGAAATTTTGTATGTACATTCGTTAGGCCTGAGAATATGTTTTTAAAAATTGCGGGACCTGGATTTTGCGGCGGTACCGAATATAATACTTAAATCAAAACTACTGAATCGATTTTAAATTTTTATAATTTTTTCAGTGAGTGACATAGGCTATATATTTTGTACCCGAAGCCGGGGCGGGTCGCTAGTTTATTATAAAAACTCCGGCTCCATTAGGCTAATACTGAAAACGAGCAGCGAGAAGATATCGCTTTGTCCCGCGTATCGATGCCACCGGAATCCGGATATGAATCCACAGACTAATCTTTGTGCCGTAGACTTGACAAATCAATAGATTGGACTTTTTCATAAATGTAACTAGCTGACCCAGCAAACGTTGTTTTTCCATATAAGGACCCTGAGCTATGTAAGGCCAATCTAACGGAAAAATGCTTGTTATTCGTTTATTAACTAAATATATTAAGAAAACAAATTATCAAGTAATGCTCTGTTTCATAAGGTATCATATTATAAATCTCTTTTGAACCTAGCTTCAATAGACATTCATTAAACTTAAGTTTTGCTAAGCTCTTCCAAATGGCCTTACAAGGAACACAGCTCCAAACAAGGCCAATGTTATACATCAGTCGCTTAATTTGAAAATAGAGTTACAATTATTTATTTATTTGCTTTTTTTTACTTAAACGACATTATAATTTCATTCAATTAAGCAACACATTAAATGCTCAATATATTTATATCATCTAAAAAAACTATAACGAACATTGCTTGAACATCATTTTATAACTAAGAATATATAAATGGAAATTCTTTAAAAATAGTAGCAATGAGTATCACATTGACACCTTCTAACTAATTGCCAATGCGTTATATAATACAATCATTTTTTTTTAAATCTAAAATGGCCTTCTTATGGGCCCGTTCTTTATAAGGCCATAATATGCATATGTATAAGTTTAATAATTCTAATAAGTAAAGATGTTTTAAAAAACAACATTATTTTAATTGTTACGGTACGCATTTATAACTAAAAATAACTGTTTATATGTTAATGATGTTTAGATGTTCCTTGTAAAGTTTATCCCACCAAAAACATACCTGTTGAAATGGGGCCAAGTTCCTATCGGCAAATTTTTGGTCTAAAAAAGAGTTGAAATCCAATCCAATGCCAAGTTTAGATGCACTTCATCGATCGTTATCATTTTCATCAACAGCCTGATCCATAATACTTCTAAATTTGAACTTGGCAGGTTTTCGTGCTATACGTAACTCTTGATTAATTTATAATTGTATAATTAGTTAGATAATAATATAATTAAATTAACCTGCCACGTTCAAATTAGAAGAATTATGGATCAGGCTGTTGATGAAAATGATAACGATCGATGAAGTGCATCTAAACTTGGCATTGGATTGGATTTCAACTCTTTTTTTAGACCAAAAATTTGCCGATAGGAACTTGGCCCCATTTTAACAGGTATGTTTTTGGTGGGATTTCAATACTTTTTTTCAAGTAATTATACGTATTTTAATTTTTTTATTAATTTACAAATTATAATACACGACCTGAGTTTCAAATTCAAATTTCATTACGTTAGGAAAATTGGAAGTGGTATCTAAAGTTCGTAGATGAACCGACTCACGCTTGACCGATTTCTCAAATTTCTCAATTTTCTCATCAAAAATTATTATTAATTATAATTAATTGGTTTCCATTGCTGGGCAAAGGCAGGCATCTCTTTTCTTTTTTTATTCATACCTACTTTAAAATTGAAGCCAAGTCTATTTCTTCTAAAGCACACATTGGCATTGCAAGCGTTGAATTTGGGTTGCTTTGTAATATTGTGGGATATTGGGATTTTTGTTTGTATTTTTATGTTAATCCGGAAGATATGAACAGAGAGTGACGAGTTTTTACCGCAGAGTAAGCACTATTTAAATATCGCAAGCTTTAGTTACAAATTTGGTCGAGTACTCGCATATGGATGATTCTTATACTGATTTAAGCCCGTAAAGTTTGACTTTAAAATTTATATGACCGGGCAGTTTAAAAAAAGAGCCACGATAGTGCTAGAGGGACGGGCAAAAACATTATTTTTAGACCTCCTTACCTCTGTCACAGACTAAAATACTTAAGCACCCGAGTTGACGTGTTGTCTGGATTACCAGAATACCAGAATACCAAAATACCAGAATAAATAAGGTTGTGGTCACGGCTATAAAGTGAAGTATAGCCCTCATATCCAAATTAAACATATGATACGCGCTTACTTCCATACGGCAGTCCTGTATAACATCAAAGAATACTTTTGACTGCGATTTTACGGAACTCTGTAAAGTATCATTAACTTTTATTATTCTTAAAACGTCTTTTATACGATTTCTGTAGTACACACTACAGTGTAGCTATAGTAGCATATATTCAGTAACGTGCTCATGGTGTCCATAAATATGTAAAAGAACACAAATAAGGTGAAGATGGAACGACCATGAATATAATATTCGCCATCGACAAAAAGACTTCTTATGTGAATATAGATCGTTAGCAAATGTCATAGAAAATGCTGTAATTAAATCAAAATTAAATACTTTATTTATGATTGAGACAGTGGCAGCGGCTTTTTCGAATGGTCGAGTCAAAGTGTGAACTACATTTGTATGTTTGGACATTCTGTGTAAGTTCCGAAAAGTTTCTCTATTTCATAAAAAAAAATAATACAAGAACAGTTGAATCCGACTTAAGTAATAATGTATAATCTAAACATATCCTGGACACAAACGCTACTACTGTTAAAACTACTAGTACAAATGTTAAAACTAAAAAACTTGTTCGCGTCTGGTGTTGAAATACCATTTCAACACCAGACGCGAACTTCAATATTCTATCGATGTGCGACATTTTTTTTTAATATTTCCGCATCGTTTTTACCGTGCACTCTAAACGTGTGTAACATTATTTGAAGAGTCTGAATGAGCTTTTTACAGAAAATAAATATTATGTGTCCGTGTCTAACGTTCGCAGTCGTCGTAGAATAGTGGAGTATCGAGAGAGCCAGGAGGAGTAAAATGACTGCCAGGAACACCACCTCGTAGGCCCTCAACGTGATCGGCAGAGGCCGGAGCCGGCCGTCTCTGGCGTAGTATCTAAACATGCCGGTTGCGTATTCCAAGTACGTTAATGGTCTCAGCAGCCAAACGAGATCTTCCAGTTCATCCCTACCTCTCTTTTTTGGTTTTACTTTGATTTTGAAGGGCTTCGGTTTGTACATGATGTTGGCTCTACCGACTCTCATTCAGGACTCTTCGTGACTGTTGCAATTGCCATTGAAGTTGAAGCAGTAATTTTATTATAGATTAGTCTTATCTAATTGGCGCATTGGTACTACCTAAGTAATTACCTCAATAACTTTGTCCGCGTCAACACCTAATAACCAACGTGGACCATTTTCCTCCTATTAGACTGAGTTTAAATAAAAATTTACAGCCAAATCTATATATTAATACGTGAGCCAAAAACTCTGTGTCCCTTTTGACGAAAAATGGGGAAACGTAGGCGAATGAAATTTTGCACATTTATAGTTTATATGGTGAAGGAGTGCATCGAGCTAATATTATTTTGAAATTATGCTTTTATCATACATTTTTTTTAACAAATAAAAAATTACACACACTACAACACACACACTAGGAGAAATGACAGATTTTTGAGTGACAAGCCTATACATACGAATTATACTCTTTTATTTATGGTTGAAGTCTGTTGACAACAAGGTGACAAATTGAAAATGGATTATAGTTTTTTTTTTATTGTATCTTAGATACTATTAGACATTGCTTACATGGCCAGTCTGAGATGAGCTGAGTCCCAGAGACAAGAGTATAAGGTTAATATTTTTTTACAAAACATAAGTAGTAGTCCTAATGTCGTTGAAACTAAGGTCGAATTTCGACCATTGGGCGATCTCTAGTATTAATTAAACGACTACACAAAAAATGTTAATAAAACCCACTGCCAAACATTCCTGCCATTTACCTCCTGCAACTTTTCGGCATCGTTCCACCAGAAAAATATACCATCCTTATCATCTTAATGAGTGGCAGACCGCAGACCACAGTCTTGCGTTTTTTGCGTAACTTTTTATCGCGCACTGTAAAACTCTAGAATAAACCGATCTGCAAAACAGAGGGCGTATCTTCTTAGAAAGCGCCAAGCGGGCAAGCGGCAACGCACCTGCTGCAGCTCATCTAATGTTGCGAGTGTTCATAGGCGACGGTAGATTTCCATCAGGTGACCCTTATGCTCGCTTGCCCTCTTATTTTATAAAAAAATATTTTTGGGTTTAATATTATACATTAATTTCTCCGATCTACTGGCCGCTTAGGCAGCACACGCAGAATCGGAGTACTGGACTCTAGAAGAAACAGTTTATCATCGGCTATTAGCAAATATTGGGCCGTTTAATAACGATACTCTCAAGTAATTGGAAAAGTTTGGATGTTTGTGCGGTTGTTATAATCTCAATTTGCAACATCATCTTACGTGTTGCCAAAATCTTTTGTCGGATGTTGCTTTATGATGGGATAAGATGGGCGCTATGAAGTTCACTATGATAAATTGTGAAATATTTTTAGATATTGGCTTTGCTAGCGCTTTTGTTATCATACCAATACAAGTTATTTAATAGTAGTATCTGGACTCACCGCCCCAAAAAGATGGTGTTGGATGACCTTACCCACTCGGCGGTACTCCATCAGCACCGACCTTGCTGAAGCTTGGCCGAAGCCACGGTGATAGCGACTCCTGCGACGGGCGCGTATCTCCTGGGTCCGTCAGGAACGACAGCGAGCGGGATCCTACCACAAAACCCTCAATGATCCCGAGGAATAATTTGGAAACCGGAAGATAATATGAGGAATAGGAAAATATTTCAATTCCTTACACATTATCACTACTGTATTCATAGCTTGCCAGTTCCAGTCTGCTTGACACTTACAACACAAACAGTATAGGCAGTTATATTGATTCCGTCATTCGCAAAGTATCTACCTATCAAACTCCCATATAAGTGGAGTGTGTGACAGTAATCTGGTTCAACCAACCACCGCTTAACGACCGCGTTAACCTTTATTTTATGACTAACTGTTTGTTGTACTTTGACGACCTAGGTCTTTATTGCTTCTATTATGACTCGATTTTTTCTGTGACGTCAGGCTAGTTTGAGTCGATACTATTATGTAAGTCAATAATAAGTAGCGTTGCCTAAATTTCATTAAATTTAGGCAACGCTTACTTAACGCTTAGGGAAAAGGCCATTGCCTTTTCCCTAAGAATGAATGGAACTGTGCATAAAACTAAGTAACACAATATATTTTTTCCTACGAGGACCAAAGTTTATTGTGCGTCTTCTATGGCCCGAGTTCTTAATAAGAGGGACTTGTTACTTGTATTTATGTTCTCTGGGACGTGTATATAATATTACTAGCTGTCCCGGAATTTGCAGTATAAAGTATTTCGCCCTATGATATTATATTATAAAAAATATTTATTCAACAAAATATGCACTTATCAATATAAAAAGTAGATGCCCGATTTTCGACCCTAGCCGATAAGCTCGCTAAGATTCACGAACGTCGAGCCGTTTCAGAGGAGTTCAACAACGCACCCTGTGACACGAGAATTTTATATATTAGATTTTTTATCTGGGGGCACGGCAATGCCCCAGCCAAGCTTTTTAGCAAAGGCACGGCCGCGCCGTACCATACTTTTCTCGATTATCATTGTTAGTATGTTTTGTTAAATATAATACTTTTTTAGTTTCATCTCGTTTCAATGAATTTTCTTCATGCTCGTATCATTTCTGAAAATAATGCATGTATCGCTCGGAACCTTTGCGGAGCCCCTGCAGGGCCCGGAGTAACACACAAATATAAACATAAAATATGCACTAGTCGTAAACTCACAAAATATTAAAAAATTGCACAGAAATAAAAGAAAGTATGTTGTATACAATATCGTATATTTCAGAATATTTACAATTCATCATCAGAAGCAGTTTTTCGTACACATAGTAAAAATATATTTCGTATAGAATTATTACGTAATTAATTTTACATTTTAGGAAACACATTTTTACATTTAGAAATTAATGTTGCATCAAATTTTAGCTTGTACGACCACTTTACTAGATATGGAACTTAAATTGAATTTAAACTAAGTAGAAGGTGAAAAGAATTCTTAAGTTTGCTACACGTCATGTTATTGAAGTAAAGTAAGGAACATTATAGATCATAATATTTACAGTTCGTATACCCATAAGAGAGACTCCCTTGAGCTATTTTTTTTTTATGAAATAAGGGGGCAAACGAGCAAACGGGTCACCTGATGGAAAGCAACTTCCGTCGCCCATGGACACTCGCAGCATCATAAGAGCTGCAGGTGCGTTGCCGGCCTGTTAAGAGGGAATAGGGTAATAGGGGAGGGTAGGGATGGGAAGGGAATTGGGGAGGGTAGGGAAGGGAATAGGGTAGGGGATTGGGCCTCCGGTAAACTCACTCACTCGGCGAAACACAGCGCTAGCGCTGTTTCACGCCGGTTTTCTGTGAGAACGTGGTATTTCTCCGGTCGAGCCGACCCATTCGTGCCGAAGCATGGCTCTCCCACGTATGAAATTCCCTATATGGTCCAAAGCATAAAACCTATCACAATAATTCTTTAGTGCTGACATTTAATATGAAAGTGACTCGTGGTTTGAAACACACAGTGCAAACATATTACAAATATTCTTTTAAGACTAGACCAAAGCATAATTATTATTAAAATACCTCTGAAAGTCCCTCATATTTTGTGCTAGTTACATCTCTTACAACTTATAGAACTAAATCTTTGGATTGTACTTAATAGTTTAATTAAGATATAACTTTATTTACATTTGTATGAGCTTCTCAAGTAGAATAGCGTAAGAAAATATTTCAATACCCAGGATATGGCACCACTCAATGAAAGGTAGTTTATGTCAAAGTCCTCATTAATTACAATAATTGCCGATTTTTCAATAAATATGATACTTTGACATTTTTTCCATATAAAATCTGTCTGTAAAATTTATTAGCCCTAACGGCCGTTCCCAATATTTGATCTATCTCTGGTTTTGCCCTACTAGAGATAGGAATAGCTCACAATTGACATAAAATATATGTCTCTAATGTCTAATGTGAGTTATTCCTATCTCTAGTAGGGCCAAACCAGAGATAGATCAAATATTGGGAACCGCCGTAAGTAATTAATATCGCCTCTGACTGCGGCAGTAAACGGGCTTTGGCCCACCACACATTCCCACCACTGTATCTCCTGTGTCGCCAGGATCGACAGCGGTATCCAACCACGAAAACCCTTTGATATGATGTCAGGGAGCCCGAGTGCCTGCGGCAGTAAGTGACATTAGAACACAAAAAAATATATCCACAGCCGAACATATAACCTCCTCGTTTTTTGGAAGTCGGTTAAAAATGAAACAGTGCCGATTTCAGTGTAAACTGACCAACTGGTAACAATTTTTTTGATCATTACAGGGCCCATGATAGAGGCCCAGTGCATTAGAGTGAAAGCATTGATTCTTTTGATCTAGAAGAATAAGTATGTCTAGCCTATAGCTATCTTATGACATTCTAAATATAGGCTTTATGTCACATATACATAGTAGGCCCGCAACACTTTAGGAGTTATAAATACGTTTATTCGTCGGCGCGAGTTCGGTTATAGGCTAATTTTGTAAACACGCTATTTCCTGCCCGAGAAGTGTTTGCAAATATAATAATTATAACGTATTGACTTTTACATTGTATTGGCATGAACAATATTTATATAACCGCGGCAAAATATTTTCAGTAATGACAATTTGAATAATTAGGCATGTAAAGGTGACTCTACACTTGTTTTTTCCCCACAAGGAAAACCTATTTTCCTGGCGTTCAGAATTATATGAAAATAACAAGAGCTTGTTAAATTAATGAAAGCTTGTTAATACTTTAGACAACAATAATTCACCAAAAATACAAGTATATCCTACTAATATTATTTAAATTCGAAAGTCCGTTTGTTTCTTATCTTTTCAGGCCCAAACCGCTGAGCCGATTTTGCTGAAATTTGGCGATACTTTGAGTCCCGGGAAAGGACATAGGATACTTTTTGTCCAAAAAAATGTACGGTGGTGTAAAATAAACGAATTTTGGTGCAACGGAGTCACAGGCGTCATCTAGTTTAAAATATCAAAGGACAAAATTATGCTGTAATATCGACACCGATCGATCATTGTAGCAGCGAGGCAGAGAATGATGTACGAATTAAGAATGTTTCGGTGAAAAATTCTTAGCGTCTTCCCACAAATTTTAATTTTAATAGAAACATCAAAATATACTTAAGTATCTAAAAATAAACAAAATTATAAATAGGTAAATAAGATATACTTAAAATAATAGAGGCAGTTGTTATTAAAGTTACTTATGCAACTTTTTTTTTATTATTAACTGAGTGCGTGTTTTGCAATATTCAATTAAATTTAACTATCATATAGTTAAATTTAATTGTAATTTAAAAAAATGACCTGTAATTGATGAGTTGAAATAAAGATTTATTTATTTATTTATTTGCGTAAAAGTTAGTTTCATAGTAATAAATATAATTATTATTTAATAAATACTGAATCAACCACGAACCTGTGTTCGTCTATATGTTAAATAAAATATAAAAGTTCCGAATAATTTAAAATGAAGACTTAATAATTATAATATAAGAATTGATTCGTAGTAAAGAAACTTTGCTTGAACTGTCAAGAGAAATTTCCTGTATGATTTATGAAAATAACTTTAAAAGAACTCCTCGCACATTATTGACTCAAAAATTACTTACTAATCTAAATACACATAATATTAAGTCAAAATCTTAGTATTTTACAACATTGACTCAAACAGGATCCATGCATTGACAATTTTGATATGGTACACAATTAGCAACAGTGCTCTACATACATCCATGAATTATTTTACAGTGACTTTGAACGATAGCGATTTCTATTGAATTGAACATCGATATTAAAACATCGTATTAACTTTCCTTTTGTTCTTCAACTGACAGCTGTTGAGGCTGCGATTGAATTTGAATTTAATTCCGTTTTTCGTCTCGTCGTCGATCATGAACAACTCACTGAGTTCGTTATCGCACTCGCGGTAGTCGGTGTACGTGTCGCTGTGCCTCTCCGCCTCGATCCTATCGACGCAGGCGTGGGGCTCCCCGCGATTAGGGACCTTAAAGCAGTCGTAATAGGGCTTACAATCGATGCTGTTCGTGCTTCTCGCGACGTAGTCGATGTCCGCGCGGTGCCGGAGATCAGAGCACACTAGCAGATCCTTACCCAACCGTCAATCCCGGCCGTCCGTGGTGAGCGTGAACCGGGCGGAGTCGCTGATGGAGTCGTCCCTCATCTTCCGCCGGCCGTTGACGTGCTCGATGAAGGAGGTGTTGATGTTTCTGCTGGCGTCGCGGTGTATGCTGTTGTGGTTGGAGGGCGAGAGGTGCGCGAGCCGGTAGCTGATGCAGGAGTCGTTGCGCCGCACCACGGTCCGGGTGGTGCCGGCCCGGGAGCTGCCTATGGGCGCAAAAGAGGTTCCGTTCTGCTCCGGTGGCGCGCAGCAATGGCAGCAGCATAAGCATTTGAAGTAGGACCGATGAAACTCCCGCCGAAATTTACCTGCAACAAACAGAGACGTTTGTAATCTTCAAAGTAAGAATTTCCTCCTCCGCCCTAAAAATCCTCCAAAAATGTTGGTTATATTTTGTCTAAAATTAAATTGAGATTTGGGTTATACGTATTTAGATCTTATCGAGATAAAATTGTCGGCCTCGAGCCGCAATTTAAAGCGTTTCTCGTGTTATTTGATCCTCCGTTCAATTGAACCTTGAATAATTCAATATTAAAGCCGGTTCTACTGGACTAGCTTCCAGTAAAGTAAATAAGTTTCATTTGTGACTTCGTAGACTTGGAAGTTCGGCGTCTTTTCTAGTTAGAAGTAAGTAACGACTTGTAACTTTAATATAATATTTTTGTTAAAATGTTTCAGTTTGCTTAAGATATTCAATATTGCTATAGTTTACCGAATAATGTTAAAATAACTAAATTCATTACTTCTTAAATTATTTGCTAATAACATTTCAATCCTACTCTACCTACGTGGTCAATAATCATATTTTAAAAACATATCTATTCACTTTTTAGTTTTTGCTGAAACCATATTATAATATAATATTATGTGTAATTCGTTACCGCTGTCGATGTTGTACAGATGCAGACTACAGTGCTTGACCAATTGCGCGCAAAAATTTGATTTGTATTAATTATTATTATATTACAATATATTACATTACAGTAAGTACATCAAAATAAATGTGTAATTTGTATTAATTATTATATTACAATATATAGGGGATTATTAAATAAACGTGTAGTCTAAAAAATAAACATGCACGTGTAAAACTTTGTGTGGAGAGGGCGACGTGGGGACAAAAATAAATGCATGCGGTTTCCGAGAAGCGACTGGTGAACATTTCCAAATCAATTTCATAAAAACAGCGAAATCAATTTTGAAATCACTAACCTGAAAACCCTGGGAAACCTGCAAGCAAAATATTTTTGTAACGCATTAATATATTTAACAAATGAGAATAGGGATGTTGACCAGGTCAAATAGCAGATTAAAAAAAAAAAAAAGATATAACGATAAAAAATAAGCACTTTATAACTTATGTATTTTTTTTGTTATGCACCTTCAACGTTGGATAGTGGAGTCAATTTTTTTAAATAAATTTCTTAATATTTGTGTTTTGCCGAGTGAGTGAGTTTACTGGAGGCCCAATCCCCTACCCTATTCCCTTCCCTACCCTTCCCTTTTCCCTTCCTTATCCTCCCCTATCCTATTACCCTATTCCCTCTTAAAAGGCCGGCAACGCATCTGCAGCTCTTCTGATGTTGCGAGTGTCCATGGGCGACGGAAATTGCTTTCCATCAGGTGATCCGTTTGCGCCCTTATTTCATTGAAAAAAAGTTTGTATGGAGCATTTAAAAGTGTATTTAAAAGTATAGAGTGTTCTAGAGATGATTATTATAATATAGCGAGAAATATAATATTGTGACTTGGTTGGAAAGTTATAAAAGGATACAAAATGAAACGAATAGAAAATTGAGATTTTATTGTTCGTGACCACGCTATCTTGTAATTAAATGTGAACGTATATTTAATTGAAAGAGCATGTTTTAAATATCGAGACTTTGCATTGTGAAACCGACTTTCTGAAGCAAAATAAAAAACGTAGCTTTCAGAATTATTCAGAAATCTCTTGTACAGCGTAATACTACGTGAATAAACTTACAGAATCAATTTAAATGGCAGCTGGTTTTAAAAAGTATTGCTTTCAATTATTATTTACTCGCAACTTTCTTGCGTCAAAGTTAGTTTACTCGTATCGCGTGCGAACCGTACATTTTCAGAGACAAAACTCTGCTATGTCCCGGAACTCACGAAAAATGTTCTATATCCTTTTCCCGTAAGTACTCCAAGTATCTCCGTACCAAATTTAATCAAAATCGGTGAGGTAGTTTTACGAGTAGCAAGAAGAAGTAACGGACAGTGCTGCTTTTGACAGTGAACTACATAATATAAATAATAAATATATTTTAAAGGAATAGGTACATACCTAGTACCCTCCCTAAAGTACTATCAGTTATCACTTATCACTTAGTTTTGTTAGACCCTGTCTAGGCATACATTGTAAACATACTTTTGCATGTACTATAATATTATAAGAACTTTAAAGATAATTTTACGGGTATTTTACCACATCTGCGGCAGTACACTTGCCGTCAATCGATCAAAATAATGATCATTCTGTGCTCACGCTAACCGAATGCTTTCGTTTTATGGCCTATGTAAACTGAACTAATGTTTGATTGCATGCAAACATTTTTTATGGCAGCTTGCTGATTTTCTCTGATAACGTTTATTCAAAGCTAATGCTCATCGTGATAGTCACGCGATTTTGCAAAAACAATGACATACGTCGTTACATTCTTTTTTAAGGAGTTCCTTACCCAAAGGGTTAAATTGGTACTTGGCCGATATTTTAATTTAAGGGAGAAATCAATAGCAATAATAATTAACCTTCAGTATTTTTGGACCAAAATCTAAACTGCTTTAACTCTCCTTGTGTAGTTTAAAATCTATACTTCCATACTAACCCCCTTACTAATAAACGCTGCATAAGCTTTGAATAGTTAAATATACAATGTTTTGTCTTCTTCAATCCAATTAAAAATGTCACTTGTGTGACAGGAACAAAACACTGTATAACTATTCAAAGCTTATAAAACGTTTATTAGTAAGGGGACAATATTATAAATGCGACAGTGTGTCTGTCTATCTGTCTGTTACCTCTTTACGCCTAAACCGCAGGACCGATTTTGCTGAAATTTGGCATGGAGATACTTTGAGTCCTAGGAAAGGACATAGGATACTTTTTATCCCGAAAAAATGTACGGTTCCCGCGCGAGAAACGAGTTTTGGCGCAACGGAATTGCGGGCGTCATCTAGTGATACATATTATGTTTGTTGGTATTGTCTGTACTAAGATTGCGTTTGGTATCAGAACTGGGTAACTAAAATCAATCTATCGTTAAACCAAACCCACTTCGTAATTTCTTTTTATGTTAAGTAGGTTAAATTTTTTCAAAGTTATGTGGGCCTGGTATGTTCTAAATCTAAATAAATATTGTAAATGCGAAAGTGAGTCTGTCTGTCTGTCTGTTAGGCTGCGTCCCCATCAGACACGGCACGGCGCCGCCACCGTGTTACGGCACGACGCCGCCACCGTGATACGGTACGGCGCGCGGCGCCGCACCGTGACACGGTGCCGTGTACGGTGCACCGCGCGCCCCTATTCTGGTGAAACTTCCGAACAAAATTTGTGTCCAAACTTAAACGAGGCATAATATGAAAATACATATCAAAGTCGCGTAATGCAAATATTGTCATGCATACCGAGGAAATTTTATCTATAATAAATAATAGATAAAATTTCCTCGGTTTCTTTTTAACCGACTTCAAAAAATATTTAATGATTCTTATTCAATCTTCGTCTTAGTAACAACAAGAGAATAATTTTTTCGCGCTCCATATCCATTATCCAGACAAGCACTCTCGTTCGAGCGCAAATATCGACTGAATAGGGACGCACCGTACGCGGCACCGTGACACGGTGCGGCGCCGTACCGTATCACGGTGGCGGCGTCGTGCCGTAACATGGTGCTGGCGCCGCGCCGTGTTTGATGGGGACAGAGCCTTACTCTTCACTGAACCGAGATTGCTCAACTCGGTCTGTTGTATCAAATTTCGTACGGGGATACTTGAGTACCGGGAAATGATACTTTTTACGTAATGTACGTTTCCCGCGCGGTAAACGAATTTTGTGAGTCGTGAATCGCAGAATTTCGGCCGCGTAAATATCTTTTCATACAAGTCATGACTCACAAAATTACGCTCGTGTGAATCAAACAGGACTTTTGTTTGAATTTATACGTGGGAGAGCCATGCTTCGGCACGAATGGGCCGGAGAAATACCACGTTCTCACAGAAAACCGGCGTGAAACAGCGCTTGCGCTGTGTTTCGCCGAGTGAGTGAGTTTACCGGAGGCCCAATCCCCTACCCTATTCCATTCCCTACCCTACCTTTCCCTATTGCCCTATTTCCTCTTAATCGTGTGTAATGTGTCTAATGTGTCGAGCCAGCGGACGGTCGCGCTCCACGTTATGCACACGCAGCAAATATTATTAATTATTAATTAATATTATTTTCGCGAATCGCGCGGCTGATTGCCGCTGCACGTCACCATGGCGCTCGTGGCGAATGAGTTGCTGGCGCTTATCCAGCACGCCATAGCACAATGGTTTAACACGAAGTTAGCATAATGCAGATCTGCAAGTCCTCCTTCACCAGCGAGGAGATTTGCCAGGGGAAGCATTTGCTCTACGAGACGCTCGGCCAGATAGCGAATATGCCATCGCGACGGAGGGATGGAACTGAAAGAAGCGTGCAGGATATTATATCCTTGCTGAAGCAGACGGATCCGTATGAGGTGCCGGCTTTTGTTGCGAAAAAACTGCACAAGCTACCGCCCGTGACGCTGGACCACGTCAACGTCGTCACCCTCTTAAAGGACATCAGATTCCTGAAAGAAGAGTTGGCCGAAGTTCGAGGTAGACTGCAGGCATCGGAGTCTACGATCAGCGACCTACGTAATGAATTATCACAATTAAAGAGTGGTAATTCAATATGTAGGTCACCTGATGCCGCGTTCGTCACTCGCCGACGTGGTGCGCAAGCGATCACGTTCAGCCCGACAGCACTTTCAGATAGGTCAACGCACGAGCACGTCATTGCCGCCGCCGCCGCTGCCCCCGCCACCCGCGCAGGAGGTTCCGAGGACGACTTCCGAACACGTCGCGCCCCACGTCGCAGACAATACGTGTTTAGTGTTTTAGTGCTAGTGTTAGTTTTTAGTATAATTGTATGTATGTTAGTCTTTAAGGTTTTATAATATGGGCCAAGATGCCTGAATTAAATAAATAAATAAAATAAAAGGCCGGCAACGCACCTGCAGCTCTTCTGATGCTGCGAGTCCATGGGCGATGGAAGTTGCTTTCCATCAGGTGACCTGTTTGCTCGTTTGTCCCCTTATTTCATAAAAAAAAAATTAAACTGAATGCAGCAGAATTTCTGCCAGCCGAAATTCTGCGACTCACAAATTACGCTCGTTTGGCTTCACCCTTATATTTCGTAGGGTTGACCCAGTGACTAGTGAGTTTGTTTTGGTTGTTATCAACGTTTTAAGGACGCAGCTGTCGGTAAAGTCACGTTCACAAAGGTTACGGCGGAAATGGGGTTACACGAAAAAAACCCTGATAACATCGCCACATACTTTCACTGTTTATTTTGTAAGCTTATGGGGTTTTTGAGGAGAATTCCGTTTAGACTTTGAATTGTTAAAAAGGTTTGAGTGTGTATGAAATCCCACCGGCGACCTCTACGGAGCTGGTTGTTTGATGAAAATATATAATATTGTATAATGTATGTTAAATTGAACATGCTAATATAAAACATAGAATATAGCAGTCAAATAAGTTGTCTCAAAACAATCAGTTCAGAATATAATTTTTTAATGAGTATTATTTATTTAACGTACATACTTAAAAATACTTTTGGAGTCTTTTTATAAAAGATATCAACTTAGATGTTGTCACTTGTCTGCAACTTTGTTAAGACTTACGACGAAATAAGCTTGACGCGCGGGAACCGTATAATATATCTTTCCGAGAAAAAGGCTATCTCTGTATCCTGGAACTTAAATTATCTTCATTCTTCATACTAAATCTATTACTTTACCAATTTCGTAATTCTAATATTGGTATAGATTATATTAATGTTTATAATACACTCCAAAATACTTGAAGGTGTACCTATGTAAAACAAGTTAAGATAAAGGTATGGATGACAGGGCAAAACATGGTAAAAGGGCGACGAACTTTCGTCGAACGAAAACTCAATACTCTTTCGCGATGATTTGCGCCTTATAGTACCTACCTAATCCTTTAAAATCTTTGTAAAACCTCTATTAACAAATTATATTACAAATGCGGATTAGCGTTTGTAGCGACACATACGTTCAATTATTATTGCAGTTGTTGCTACATTCGGTGATAACTGATAGTGCAGCAAAGTTCTTCCAATTTCTTTGAATTTTTTTACAAGAATTGACCTTTGGATAATTTTTTAAGACCAAAACCATTAGTTATATTATAATTATTGTTCCCACTCCAATGATATTCTACTTATACAGATAATATGTCACGTCCATACTATTTTCCGGCTTAAATCTCTTCCGAACAATTTTCAAATTCAAAATTGCAAACATTGACAAATTTGACAGATAAGTGAAACAAAAGATACGAAAAACCATTTACATAAAAGAGACAGTTCTATTTTTAAACGTCGAATCGTATCGCTGTCGCTGTCTCTTTCTTCGCCTGAGCTATGACTAAAATTCGATTTTTTCCAGATTGTTCAAAAAAATAATTGAAAATGTAAATAATCTTTTTTTTTCTTTCGAGTCATAATTGGTACATTTGCGTAACACGCACGACGTCATTTTCAATTTATTTAGGCAAGACAAGACGCAGCACGTTCGTGACTGCGCTCGATGCAGACTAAATAACAGACGGCCCAATTGGGCCGTATTTGAATCTTCACAACGCGCGCGGTAGTAACATATCTGCTTTGAGTTTTTCATCATTATCCCACTCGAACAACCGCATGCAACTTCATGTAATCCAAATCGGTTCAGCGACTTAGGTAGGTATGAATAGGGAAAAGACGGTCTTTCAAATTATGAATAGGGAAAAGACGGTCTTTCAAATTTATACTAAGTATTTTTATTAAAAAACTTCATACTATTTAGTACGGCCATTAAAAACGACTTTGTTTTTCGCGGTTTTCGTTCTCTTTCTAATATACTTTAATCCTTAATGGTTAATATATTAGGCTTTTAACACATTTTTCGTGAAGGAAAAAACTTCAGGAAGACCGTTATCTTAATGGATTCGTAGAGGCCATAACATGATGAAACTGCGGATAATACTCAGTAATGGATAATATATATTAACCTACCTAAAGTAATAGGTGCGTAAAACTAAGGATTAAAATATTTTCATTTGAAACTAAGGCCGGTGTAAATAGTCAGTACTCAAGATGCATCTCGGTCTCAAGTTGGCTGTCAAAATTTGGACCAATCATAGAGCCGAATCGCGTCTTGAGACCGGGGCGCATCTTAAGTACTGACTATTTATACCGGCCTTACTGTTCAGTATTTTAAATGTAATTCATGCGACGAATGAACGATAAATTGAAATCTATACTTGTTAAACATTCTCCCCCTTACTAATAAACGTTGTATAAGCTTTGAATAGTTATACACTATACAGTGTTTTGTTCCTGTCACACTAGTGACATTTTTAATTGGATTGAAGAAGACAAAATTTTGTATTTTTAAACGTCGAATCGTATCGCTGTCTCTTTCTTCGCCTGAGCTATGACGAAAATTCGATTTTTTCCAGATTGTTCGAAAAAATTATTGAAAATGTAAATAATCGAGGTATTTATTGCAATCAAGACATGTGGTAATAGATTCCATGCGTTTTGTTTTTTTTTTTGAGTCATAATTTGGCCCAATTGGGCCGTATTTGAAACTTCACAACGCGCGCGGTAGTAACATATCTGCTTTGAGTATTTCATCATTGCTCTTCAAAAATTGCATCGCATTAACGCGTCACGTTGCAATGAACTCATCTTTAGGGTGTGTTCTGTGTAGCTAATAATAAATATTATAATTTTAGTTTATGAAGCTATTATATTTTGATTTATTGTAATAGTAACGATTAGTCGGTACTAACATATATGCCGCCATGATAGCCATAAACATTTTATGGGGTAATTTATTTACATGACGTCATTTCACCTTAATTCGTAACTTTCAGTAGAATTTGAGCATTAATATCAGAAACCTAGGTACTCAGCCAAGATGTATTCAATAACTGAAGATGTAAGTGGATGAAGTAGGCAACTAACAATTTTAAAATGTTCAACTTTTTGCATAAATGGAGGCTTAATGACCGGGAAATCATATTCTGCAATAAAAAATATGGATTTTGCTGAATTGTACAATAAAATCCATATTTTTTTATATTTCCGGTCATAAGCCTCCATTTATGTAAAAAACGAATATTTTTTAAACATATTTGTAAAAAACAAAATGTTAGTGAGCCACTTCATCCACTTATATGTGTTCAATGACGACACGTCATAATGTAGGGTGTAACAAAACTAAGTGATAATACTGTGGAGTGTGGGGTGTGTATGTGTTCCTTGTTATAGAGAGCTAACTGTAAAAGTAGCAGCGCTGAAAGACCCAATTTTTTTTACTTTTGTATAGGGAAACTCGTGACGCTGGGACGCTCGCCCATACAAAAGTGAAAAAAAAGGTCTTTCAGCGCTGCTACTTTCACAATGAACTCTCTACAAGGAACACGTACACACCCTAAAGTATTATCACCTAGTTTTGTTACACCCTGTATACGCTCTTTATATTAGATAGATAGATAGCTAGATCGATATTTTATTGCTCACATTACATTTAAATACAATCATGTTACTTAAACTTCATACAAGCTTAACAAAACATAATTAATGTGGCAAGGGCGGCCTTATCGCTATGAGCGATCTCTTCCAGGCAACCCTGCAGGAGAGGAAAATTTTATCTAAAAATAGTGTGCGGGGTAAAGGATAACAGCTTATAATGACTAAAATAAAGTATCTAGTATCATTTTGGTTTTTGTCACCCTGTGTAACATAAATAGTTCAAGCAAATTAGCTGAAAATTTGCCAAAATTAAAGTACGACTTTTATTTATCAGGATATGCAGGTTATAGAGTAAAGTTAATTTTTTTTCTACTCTCCCCCCTCCTCCAGGGTGTGCGTCACCCTTATTTACTGTTGCTATGCTATTTTTTAAATGTCTTTCGTGCGGCCATTCAGCGAAATAATATGAGCATTCGTACTCGTTAAACGGTGTTACTTTAAACACCATAGACTTTTTATATGTTTTCCAGTACTATTCTCTGTTTTTTTTTCAAATTTTTTGATGAAAAAAAAATTAATAAATTATTTAAAACAGTCGTTTTTGGTGACTACTTGAGCTGAAACTATAAGTGATATCGCTTTTGTTTATATGAGAGCCTTGTACTACGGGCTTGTAGTAATTATTTTTCAAGGTTTATTTATATCGGGTACGGTTTCTTATTTAAGTGGGAATATACCACGTTTCGGGACATATTCGCGGGCGCGGGAGGGGGGGGGGGGGGGGGGGTTAAGGGAGATTACTGTATAACCTACATATCCTGATCGATAAAAGTTGTACTTTAATTTTGCCAAATTTTCCATACATTTCAATTTAATTGTCTTGAACTAATAATGTTGATGTCATATTTATCTTCATACTAAAATGTTATTTAAAAGAGAAAAGTTCGCTTGTACTCAGCGTCTACCTGTACATTAAATATTTATCTTAATCGTCAATCACACTTTGCTAAAATGTCTTCGATGAAGCGGTCATAAAGTATGAATATATGACGCACTATCTTATAGTGTGTTCATAATATCCCCACGGGATCTCTATCTATGTAGATAATGTACCTATTATGTATGTTCTACCACAATGTCTATATCCTTTCAAATATTTACCTAAACATTTGAAATATAATAATGCTATGCAACCAATTTAAATATCGCGTATTAACGATGAAAAAAGTATGGCACATTAAAATTGGTCGAGTTTTAATGTATTGTTTATAGTACTGTACAACAGTAAAACGTAGAATTTATGTTTATCAGAAATTTCCATAGCGCGATTCATTCGTTCATGACTATTCCAAGTTGACATTACATGGCATTTTATGCAGTTAGGATATTACATCAACTAGTATCTTGATGCTCATCCTGATTCGATCACTTAGTGCCAGTCGCTTTAGTATCAGATCGGAAATGAATGGAGGCTATAGCATTCAATAGCTATTGTCCAGGGACTGCACAGTGCGGACCTCCGGGAGGTTTCGGGAACAAATCTATAGTTAGTACTTTGTACCAATGAGGCAATCACCTTCTGACATCGAAACATACCTACCTATCTAAGACAGCTTTTGTCGTAAAAATATAAAATAACAAACAATTAAAGGTCATTGCATGTATTTAAATGAGCCATTGAATGACTTGAAAAACTCGCGATGTTGCTACTTATTCCGAATTTAAATGGTGCATTCAAATTTCAAATGCATCGCATCGCTTCGATAGGTACGTTACAAATTGGGATGTGAACTAACCCTATATTGAGGTCAGCCTGGTATGGATTGATTTCACTTGAAGCTGGTCTTTTATATGAGTGCGTAAGTGCACTTAGGTTGGGTTGCAGCAATTAACATTAATTATAACTGTAACTTTAACTTTAACTACAATGCAAAATGTCAAATCTTTGGTTAATGTTAAAAATGGACGTCATCAAGACGACATATTTAACCATAACCATAGAGCTCGACAAGGTTTTAAATGCACGTGGCGAAAAAAGGAACTAACGCTGTCATCATACAAAAAACGCCATTTTTGATAGTTATCCTTTACCAGCGCCCCCACCCACGTTCATTTATAATATAACCTTGTTGGACCAGCTGTCATCTGTCAATTTCTCCGGTCAAAGTGAAAGTTAAATTTAGCCTTAACTATAACCATAACTTTAACTTTAAGCACGCCTCTGGTGCAACGCAACCTTAACGGGCAAAAAATTGCACCTGTGTATGAAAAGAAGATATTTGTGACTGTGCCAGGGAAAAGGGACCACTTAAGCGGTATGGAGTTATTGATATCTTCTAAAACTAGA
The DNA here is from genome assembly GCF_905147365.1 of Aricia agestis. Lineage (NCBI taxonomy): Eukaryota > Metazoa > Arthropoda > Insecta > Lepidoptera > Lycaenidae > Aricia > Aricia agestis. The sequence goes on along the minus strand of NC_056406.1, from coordinate 8,659,980 downwards.
TAAAATTACCTATCGAGTAAAAAAAGAATCATTTTCTTAGATGCAACCATTATTTTTTAATATTTTTTTAAACTTGTAGTAGGCAAAATGTACAAGTTGAGAAAAATGACTTTGAAGTTTAAGCTCGTGAAAAATACACTTCTACTAGGAAGTTATGGAATGATTGGTACCAAGTTAATCTACTATCATCAAAGATTGAAAAAAGATATCAATGGTCTCAATAACTGTAATGGTTTGAAAGGTTTACAAAGAAGAAACATGCAAGAGTGGAAAAAATGAAGTATCTTAATTACTGAATAATTTTAAGAAAATACGCTATACTCAATGGATTATTAATTATGGTTATATATTTGAAGTAGTAAAGGAACGGAAAAAATAAAAATACTATGTATCTTTTATGTTTTTTTAATCAAAAGTATTAAAATTATCATAAATTAGTTTTACACATTGTCATAACATAAAACAACTAAATTTTATGATTTTTTAAAGTAACATCACAAAATCAGCTAAAATATACATAAGCACAGAGATCCAAAGATAGTAATGATGCTATGTACTATGTTTTGTAGTAATTATCGTGTTTTAAAGTTTAGTGGTTTGATAGTGTTTTTCCTACGGAAATATAATTAGGGTACCACTTTGAGGACCTAGTAAAGTTTAGTGTCACAAGTAAAATAACTACTATTTAACATGATTAATATTACAGAAATCGTGTTATCACTATGTTAAATAGTAAAGTAAATGTATTTCGATAGTAAAATAAATGTTTTTCTGCGAATATTCGTTTGTAAGGAAATTATTCATTAATATTCTAAGTCAGGTACCACTTCACTAAACTTTACACTGGCTTACTTACAAAAAACTTTAAGTATATTTTGCTTACAAAAAAAACAGCTTGACAAACTAAAATAATTTAAGCAAAAAGAAATCATTTTTTTTTATTTCTTAAACTATTAACCAGATTCAGAGCGCTCATCAAGTTCCCTTTGTTTGCAAAAATAAACGTTATTTCTTTTTTGATTTCTGTGGCCCAGTTGGCCACAGTAGCCGCATTTGGGTGTTTTACGTCTTTGGCTTTCTATCGTGAGTACCGACGTCGATGGGGTTGCTGAGTCAGTACTTATGAGCGGCATTACCACGTCATGTAATGGATTTTCCGTAGCACTTGTTGTAATGGTTTTTATAGGTTCTGGACACAACACATCTTGAGCGTCAGGGGAAACATACTGACGAATTTTTTGGAACAAATATTGTTGTCGCTCATACGATAACCTTACAGGCGGTATTGTAGTCAGACTAGCATTTCGAGTGAAATCACAAGTTGGATTAAAAACTGCGATGTTTTTGATATCTTGGTCATCAAACCTTTTGGTACATTGCAGGACTCCAGGATCATTAATGGATGCCCGTTTGTAGGTTATTCCCCGCGCGTCAATATCGAGCCAAATGAAAAATACTTCACTTGTCAAATATTACCTCAAAGTGGTACCCTTGGTACTAAACTTCGTGACCTATTATGATACTGAAATATTATGATTATATTTGTATTATTATATACATAATGTTATTTAAGGTATTAATAACCGATTAGTAAAAAAAACTCAATCTGCATAGTTTTCGACAAATTTTAGAAAATCGCTTATAACTCGATAACTAAAATCCTCAAAGTGGTCCCTTTTACTAGACACAGTCACATTTAGTAGCGCCTGCTTTGTGCTCTTTTATCTGCGTTTTCTGTGCACAAAGCTTTGTTCTAGCTACTATGTTCGACAGAAATAATGCTCTATAGATGACACTGATTTAAAATATGTGTTCATCCCAGGTAGCACAAAATAGCTATATAAACGCTGTGAGCACGCTTATTACATAGCCATTACAAACTTTTTACAAATTCAGAATAACAGAAATTTCGACGGTTGTTTCTAAGAAAATAAACTTTCAACGAGTCTTTGGTTTTGGCCTTGATTTCGGGCTTAATACTTAGCTGAAAAAAAGGGTTTAGCCGAAAATTTCGGTCACAGGTTGCTAAAGCTTCGGCCATTCACTTCTAATACCCTATCATTAGGTACATGTTCCTATTAATTAAATACGGTTAGTTTCATTTACGTTTCGCTAACAATATACGTACCGCTCATGAAGTTGTAGATGAGGGGGTTGACGGCGGAGTTGGCGTAGCACATCACGTGGGAAATGAGCGAGATGCACGTCATCACCTCGCTCTGTCGCAGCGCATACACTACCCTGAGATTGAAAAATAGATAAATAAATAAAATCTTTATTACAATTTGAAGGTTTAACAAAAAAAAGGTAACAAAGAAAAGCGAACAATACAAAATAACATTAAATTAATCCTTAAATTAAAACAAAATTGCATGATAAACATAATATAGACGGCATCCCGCATCAGAAAATATAATATGATTCCGAAAGTTTTACTCTTGGCATTATATCAACATAAGATGCTAGCATTATCTTCATGTTGTCTATAGTCTATAGATAGGATAAGGTTATTGGGAAAAACATGGAAGGACGTCTTATAAATTTTTAAAATTTGGACATAGAGAGAATAGTCCCTTGACTGAAAGTCTATGTGGAAAGGTTTCCACATAGACAGTCAAGGGACTATTCTATAGGATAGGTATCCTAACCTTTTGTTACGTAATACATGCTATGGTTCGAAGGATTTGGAGAGAAAAACCTGCTGCCTCTTACGAAGACTTTAATCACTAGCACTAGGTCCAACACAAAGTACTAGGTCCAAAACACTAAGCACTATCACTGTCCTAGGTCGTAGCCAAGTCGTAAGTATCACTCTTAATCACTTGTTTTCACTCCGAAGTCGCCTTGAAGATCGCTCGTACTGATTGCCGACTGGTCTTCCTAGTTCCTGCGGCTATTTATATGGGCTGAGGCGAATTCTAGACTGTACGAGAACATTCCTTTCTAGAATGTACCTTATTCGCGTAAACAAGTGTGGAATATTTTTCAAGGTACATAATAATACACAATTAATAAATTAATAATATAACACAGATTTTAGGTTTCAGAGATTTAGGCTACACTTGTAACGTAATAGCGTGGGCTCGGTGAAATATAGAAGGGTAGGGTGCTTATCTAACCCGGAATATTAAAACCGCCGGATCAATTACTCGCAATCATACCGCGTACCTAATCTATATTAATTTGACAGATAAACTTAATCTGAGGGAATAAGTTTTATCACAGCTATCTCGCCTAATATACCGAGTAGTACATTTCATTTATTACAATTACTTTCATTAGCTTGTGACGATAAAAACAAATAGGTAATAATATAAGGCTAGTAAACCGGACAAATCTACGCTTGCAATGATTACACACAAACAAAGACTTAAGTAGATTAGCCAAGTCATCGTTTATCTTGTTGATGTTCGCAAACAAAAACGTATTGGATTTGTGCCTACTTGTATCTTAATATGACGTGTTTCAAGCATAAAACATACAAAAATTGTTAATTGAATCTCTAGGTAACAAAGAAATAGCAATTAATTACTTATCTTTTGTTTAGGCTATATGACTTCCTACGCGCTAATGTCGAAAAAGCTTTGAAGTCAATTAATTAAGATTTAAAACAGCTTCTTATTTCCATTAATTAGTAATTAGGCATACTGACAGAAGAACGAACTTTTACGAAATCTACTACTACCTAGCTTGTTATTTTCAGATCTTTGTGCATTGCTTGGTGTTCTTCTGACGTTTATCCTACTAATATTATAAAGGCGAAAGTTTGCTTGGATGTATGGATGTGTGGATGTATGGATGTTTGTTACTCTTTCACGCAGAAACTACTGAACGAATTTTAATGAAACTTTACAATAATATAGCTTATACATCAGAATAACACATAGGCTACAATTTTAACCAACTTTCAAAATGGGGGAGGTGTTATGTTCGTTTTCTTATGTTCAATGATTACTCCGCCATTTGTTAACCGATTTTCAAATTTTTTCTTTTGGTATTATAGGGTAACAACACAATTTGGTATTATATTAACAAAAGTGGTGATCTGATGAAGGATCCATAAGTAATCGAGGGAACTCCTCAAAGTTTATTGGGAAACATGTGGTGACTTCGGTTTCGTAAGAAGTATTCTAAGCATATGCTACCAACAAGTAAGATTTTGCACCGAGGTATACCTGGTATACCGTGGTTCGGAAGGTGCTGGGAGAAATCCTGATTCTTTATAGATAAGTTTGGGAGTTTCGGCGTTGTTTTAAGAACGGAAAGCAGCTACAATGCAAATTACATTCATCATCATCGTCATCATCATCATCATCACTACCATATTATACCATACATCGTTCCATGGTTATGACTTATGAGTCTATAATGACCCTGTTATTGGTACTTTTCATAGTCTTTTAGATCGAGACTCGAGTTTGTCAAGCGATAATTAAAAAAATCTATACCTACCTAATTTTATAAACCTGAAGAATATGTTTGCTTGAACGCGTTAATCTCAGGAACTACAGGTCCGATTTAAAACTTATTTCAGTGTTAGATAGCTCATTTATTGAGTAAGACTATAGGCTAAGACTAATACGAATAATACAAAACGAAGAAACTCAGGAAAATGTGGGAAAAACGGGGGAAATAATATTAGAAATAACGAACTACTGGAGCAATTTTTATGGCAATATTTGGCTCAGATATAGAGGAGACCAAGTGACGGGTGTAGGGACATAAGAGCTATTTTTTATCGGTAAATGTACGGTTTCCGTAAAATTCCTAATTCATCTAGTCCGTACATATAACTACTAGCTGACCTGCCAAACGTTGTTTTGCCATTAATTATATTATTATTTCTAGTATCAATATCCAAAGTAGATAAAAACCTAACGAATGTACTATCGACGAAATTGATTCCTAGGCAGTTGGCAGACCAACGTTATTTGGTCGGCTCATGTCAATTCAATGTAAATTGTGATCTGCCAGCTGGGTTTGACGTAACGCGACCAAAACTACATTGGTCCCCCATCTGCCTCGGAATCAACTTCTCTGATAGTATATACAAAATTTTATTAAAATCGGTTGAGCCGTTTTTGAGGAGTTCGCGCACAAACACTGTGACACGAAAATTTTATATATTAAAGAGATGTAGTACAACAATACTACCAGCAGACTAAGCGTAACAACAATAGAAACGGAAAAAGACTCGATATACTTTTATTCTTCCGTAAAAAGAAACAGCTTCTTTAATGGTGACCATCTGTAGGCTTAGCATGATCACCATAGAAGCCGTTTCTTATTATGAAAGAATAGACAAAGTGACAGTTAGACAAAGGAAATCCGCCATTTTGTCACTAAAATCTGTCAGTATGTCGATTCTTTCCTGTTTCTAATGTTGTTATGCCGCGACCGTACATGCGTCTATCGTAACAAAGCTTCGTGCTATGAGACGATACCATTGGACGATACACGCAGATAGTCCAATGGTATCGTTTTAAGCACGAAGCACTACGCATGTGCGGCCGCGGCATTATGCTAAGCCTGCTGGTAACTGATGTTTGGCCTATACAAATGAATAAACAAAATTACCTGAGTACAGACAGCAGGTGGACAGGGAAGTAGCAGACGGCGAACATGACGACGACGGCGACCAGCATCTTGGCCGCCTTGCGCCGCGACCGCAGCTGCCCCTCCGTCGACGCATTCGCGTGGATCGACGGAGTGGTGCGCCGGTTTGCCGCTAGCCCTGGGTTATGGGTACATTATGAGAGAGATTAAGTTGAAGGAGGGATTTTTGATAGTTGAAAGAAGAGGTAAGGTGCACAGCAGTTATGTAACGATATAAACCGACGGCTATAACAGATTATAAACCTGTATATTAACAAGAGAAGAGACACAGTAGTGGCACGCTGACTCCGTACTAACCCTAAGAAAATTATTACTCTACTTATTCTTCTTAAGAAAATATACAATATCGTATCATGCTCTATCTCACATTCCATGAGGGGAGAAATGACGAAAAAACACCCTAACTAGATTATTCTACGAGGGATTTTGTTGAAGGTAGAGTTTGAGTAACCAATAACCATGGTATTTAGACAAGAAAACTGTCAATTCGTAAGGCTTCCCTGCTAGCATTGGGCAGATTATACTACATAGTGAGATTTACTAAATATCATGCGTTATTTTAACTTTAAACCATGATTGGTTGAAAGTTAAAATAACGTGTTAAAATAAATAATATGGTTAAAGAACAAAAGTTAACGAGAAAGACGTAGCGCTGACTACTCGCTGCGAATACATAAGTCCTTATGTCCTGACACTCCATAAGTCCTGGATTTTTATATTATTTTTAAATTTCCTTAAGTGGACCAGGAAATTATTATAAGAAGCATCGTCTAAATTATTTTGAGGTACCAGTGAACACCAGATAATAATATTATTAGAGACCACAGGTAAACAAGTAACCTTCCTTGGGCCACGTGTAACTAAAATCCGAAGCAATTTTTTGACGAGCAATATATTTCATTCAAGAGATTTCATTATTATATTTTAATCCTTCCATTTCCTAATTAAATAAAGTTACTTCGCTTGTCGCTCCATTAATGTACTTAATTTTTAAACATTTCAAAAATGTTCTCAATGTTTTTAGTTAATTACTAACTAGCTGTTTGACCGAGCTTTGCTCGGTATTCGATAAAACACGAATTTAATGACATTTTCTAAAAATGATTCCTAGCTAGATCGATTTATCGCCCCCGAAACCCCCTATATACTAAATTTCATGAAAATCGTTGGAGCCGATTCCGATTCCAATTATATATATATATATATATATATATATATATATATATATATATATATACAAGAATTGCTCGTTTAAAGATATAAGATTAACTTAGCTAAAAGTCAAAGCTGGCGCATTTTATAACTCTATTATAATATACGACTTTGGTAACTTTAAACCTAAAATTAGTTAGTAAAATAATACGTCTTCTAGTTTTCAAATAGTTGGCACAACTTATCTGACAGATACTCCATACTCTATCTGTAAGATAAGTTGCGGATAGCCTATCCGGCAATTATCAGGAAGTGGTGAAACAGGCCCTAAGAGGTGTAGTATGGACTAAGTCACGATTTTCGAGAATCGTCGTTTTGTGTAAAATCGTATTGAAGTTCTCATAAAATCAATACCCTTATTTCTATTATCACAATCGGGTATAATAGAAGACTATAAAATAACTTTTTGCGTTTCTTTACGTTTCGTACTAATTATACAAGATGTTACTGTAAACACCGTTATTCTTGAAACCATCCAATGAGCCCGTCAAAGTGATCAACTTTTTCTATGAGAACAATGCTGGGAACTCAAAAAATCCATCTTCATACCCATACAAATTGCCGATCCGGGCATCCGTATGGGTATGAAGACGGCATTTTTTTTGAGTTCCCAGCATTGTTCTTATAGAAAAAGTTGTTCATTTTGACGGGCTCATTTGATGGTTTCAAGGATAACGGTGTTTACACTAATACACTGTGTATTCTTTACCAAAAATCCATCTTCATACCCATACAAATTGCCGATCCGGGCATCCGTATGGGTATGAAGACGGCATTTTTTTTGAGTTCCCAGCATTGTTCTTATAGAAAAAGTTGTTCATTTTGACGGGCTCATTTGATGGTTTCAAGGATAACGGTGTTTACACTAATACACTGTGTATTCTTTACCAAAAATCCATCTTCATACCCATACAAATTGCCGATCCGGGCATCCGTATGGGTATGAAGACGGCATTTTTTTTGAGTTTCCAGCATTGTTCTTATAGAAAAAGTTGTTCATTTTGACGGGCTCATTTGATGGTTTTAAGGATAACGGTGTTTACAATAACACACTGTGTATTCTTTAGAGTCTCACAAAATAACATTGTTTTCAAACAAATTCATTTTAAAAAAGTTTTTCAAAAAATAAAAGTTACAAAATATAGTTTACAAATGAATAGGAAAAGGTGTTGAAGCGACAGGAGATTTAGCTCTATACCCAGCTTAAGTTTATTAGAAAAAGGAATATTTGTAGTTTGTAAATAGCTCGGCTTTAGTGAAAAGGATGAAAAGAGAAAAAGAAAATGTTTCAGAACTTTCCGGTCGCCACATTACAACCGAAATTCTGTATTTAATACTTTAAGCACATGCTACTTTTGTTTATTCCTGTAAAAACAATGTTAGATTTAAGTACTTAAGGGAAAAATAATATTTTTATTTTTGTAGCTAAATATTGTTGGAATCCATAAGTCCCTGAATGTGCCTTAGCCCTAATTTGTTGAAAGTCTTATTTTTATTGATACAAGAAAAATGAAAAAATAAAACCTTATGTGACTAATAAGTCCAACCTCATAATAATTATTATAATATGTTATATTTCTATTTACTCTGAATTTTATATAAACAGTGAACGGATGAATGAGTGAACTTAAATAAAATTAAACTTGAATCTTGAAATGGAGTAAATATATATTTTTTACCTTTTAATATCTTGTTTTATGAGCGAGTGTTTTTGTTTATAATGAAACCAACGACTCGTCGGTTATGGCTTATAAAACCCTCTTTAACTTCAGCCTAAGGTCACTATTATCTACATCAGCAAGACATTAGCATAATATACAAGCTCATAGATTAAGGCAGATCACCGCTCCAGACTAAATGCTCCTGAAATTTTCATATTTGAATAAATTGAATGTGCGTTGCCCGTTGTGAGTTTCTTTTTAAATGTCAAATAAAACCTATAAAACATTAAAACTTTGGCGTTTTAAGATTTTTGTTTCATTATAAATTAACAGGAATATCCCAAAGGCCCTTAATTTTCGAAATTAACTTAAACTATAGTTGACTTAGTTGCTTTCTTGTAAATTGTAATTGACATTTTTTAGTTTTTAACAGAAAAAGTTTTTAAAATATCTGCAGAAAATATAACACAATATGATTGATTACCATGGCGAGCTTATAAACTCAAAATATTCATTGAAAAACTTGAGTTTGTATTTTTAACATTTTAATTTCTAACCATTTTTAAATTCAAATTTCAAAGCATAAAATATTATAAGTATACAGGCTTTATTCTAAGGATCCCTCTTGATTTCATTTGATCTGTGAAACGAACTTACAAAAAATAAAAACTTTGATATTCTTATAAAAGTAAGAGATATTGTTAAGGGTGTCAAAAGACAGTCGTAATTTTCGCGCATAATTATTTTTCACAGACGGCTGAATTTGCGGAGGTTGCAACTTTTAAGATTTTTTGATATTACCACAGACGCGCTTATTTTTGCAATATGGCGACCACAGTTAAAGTGTTTGATAGTAAGGGTTCCCTAGAACGATTTTTTTTATCACTATCAAGCTAATTTTTCGTAAGTAGCTTTATTTTGATAAGACGAAAAACAACTCTGCGAAAATTCTCGAAAGTTTTAGCTAACAGAGATAGAAAGGATTTAATTTTTCGATTTGATGGTCCTAAAATACCATCTGGTATTTATCTATATTTTTACGTTCATACTGTGGATCATTATTTTCCGTTGATACGTATAGACTATAGGATGATATTGTAATCGATGATTATGCTCTACGACGTCTAAAAAAATAATAATAAATCTTCTTAAGAGATCCTTCTCTTAAGAAGATTTTTTTTTTCACGGATACAAATACACATTCCTATGTGTATTTGTATCCGTCTTACAGGCTCGGAAAGTACGGCCGATTTTGATGAGTACAAAATATATACTTAGTCCGAGACCATCATTGTGAAAGATTTGTATTACACAGAATAGGCAAATCCCAGAAGTTTGTGTAGTAAAACACACGAGACAATACGAGCTGTTTATTCTCACCTGTGTTCCGTTTTAATCAAAACTTGGAAGCCTTTATGGGCAGTTGTAGCCTCTACTGCGGTGTAGAATTAATCTTGCAAATGCTGCGCTAAGTTTTTTTTAGGGTTCCGTACCCAAAGGGTTAAAACGGGACCCTATTACTAAGACTTCAATGTCTGTCCGTCTGTCTCTCAAGAACCGCTATCCGCAGATTAAACAGAAGTCTTTGACCGCTATAGCTAGGCTTATGAAATTTTCACAGATTGTGTATTTAGGTATACAGATAGTTGCCGGTATAATAACAAATACCCCAATGCGATAGACACATTTGACGAGTTCACCATCTAAACAGTATTTAAAATATTATTGTGCCATAAACTAGACAGTAATTTATTTTATGGATAGGAATACTTGTGTCTTAGAAAAGCAGGAAACGTTGGTTTCCGACGCAACAACATTAATTTTTTTAACAAACAGGCAACTCCGCGCGCTATCTTACTTGGCAATATTATGTTATCGTGTGACGCGCGCTCCGTGCGAAACCGCCCTAAGGCAGCCAACTAAGTTGTATGATTACGGCACGTAGCGTGCTGACACTTTGACTGCCGCCCACGCTAGTACTTTACGATTTTAGGCCAGGCCACAACACTACGTTACGGCGTCCTATTGCAAACAACATCGCACATACATCCGATGCGATGTCGCAACGCAATTTCATCGGATACGAGATTGTACGAGACTCTAACAAATTACTTAAAACATCGGAAATTTCCACGATGCGTTCTTTGGCGCTGCGATTTTTACGATGCGATGCCGCAACACAGTTCTCTGGCCTGGCCCTTCCACTGATACAACTTTGGCGCTACTTTTGTTAACGTCACAACAAATTTATTTTCGAATAATGTGTAAAATCGTGTCTTTATTCTGGAGCACTCAGGCTTGTCGGTCGTGATTAAATCTTTTTTGTATGTCAACGTCGTGTAACGTGTTTAATCAATCTGGGATATGTACTGTATGTCATTCTGGAGATAAAGAAATACCTTAATTGAGTAAAGCCCCGTTTCGCCAGTCTGGGTTAAAGTTAATCGTATTTTTTTTATGTTTTACTTTTGATTCCTTATATATAATAATATATTATAAAGAGGAAAAAACAATTGACAACCTGATTTTGACAGCACCATAGCCATATTATGGCCTAGAAGGGGCCGGTCTCCAACGATAAAGCTAAAGAGGCCAAATGTCCAGAGGCCAGTCTTCTTTCGATAAGTGTTGTATACTTGTATCTCATTCAGTCGAATTAACGTTTTGAATATAACGGTAGGTGCCTATTTTATATATTTGTTTTCCCCATTAATATTAGTTTCCTAGTTAAACGTTCTGCTATTAACATGATTGATGTTTTGCCTACAACGCGGTTATGCAAATTCATCATTTCGCCGTAAATATTGAATTAGTACGTCGACGTTGCGGTGCCTTTGAAGCTAAGTGCTTATTTGTGTTGGTGTCGATCAAGACGTTTCGATGCAATTAGCTACAGAATACACATACATGAACAACGTTCGCTGTAAAAAATAATAAAAATATACAGGCTGTTTTAAATAAGGTATGGTAAGCCGAAAGGGGGTGACTCAGGGGGTCATTTTCACAGGGATTCAAGGGAAACAACTTTTGTTCGAAACTTTTATGTCACGTGACTTAAAAAAAAGCGGATTTGACAAACATTAAAACACACATTCATGCATATTGCATAGTACATTACATACATAATATACATATTCATTTTATATTTTTTTAGATTCAAGATTGTGATTTATATGGGCAAACGCCCCAGCGTCATGGATTTGTCTTTAGAAAATTAAAAAAGTTACTCTTTTAACGCTGCTACTTTTAAAGTGAAGTCTATACAAGGGACTTATACACACCCTAAAGTATTATCACTTACTTTTGTTACATCTTGCATAGTGCTGTATCGTAACGTTTTGTGTAATTGTGTACGCTGTCCGTTTAGTCCAAGAAAATTAGTTTCAAAATCATCGATTAGACCAAATCTGTACCAACTTTCAAAAGTTTTGAAAGTTGGTACAGTTATTCCTAAAGGTGTCCAGATGAATATTATACTAAAAGTCTCCGAGGGACAAAGTTCAAGGTTTTTGCTTGTGACTCGAAAACTATTTATAAAGTCTCTTTAGTGACTTCTAAATATTTTTATCGATCATAACTTAAGGAAATACAGAGTATTAAAAGGGTACGCTCGCACTGTGTTCTCAATTCCTTAATTTTCCCATGCTAGTTGTACTGTATTTATTTAAAGTATTACGCCTCCGTGGTCTAGTGGTATAGAGCGCGGCTCTTGACTCGAGGGCGTGGGTTCGATTCCCGCGTTGGAAACATGTCGTTAGGACAATGCAGGCTGATCACCTGATTGTCTGACAAGTAAGATGATCCATGCGTCGGATGGGCATGTAAAAAGTCGGTCCTGCGCCTGATCTCTCGCCAGTCGTGTGGGTCGTCCGTCCCACTGGGTTATGAGAGTAAAGGAATAGAGAGTGCTCTTGTGTACTGCGCACACACTTGGACACTATACATTACTCCTGCGTAGCTGGCCTGGTTTCAATGAAACCGGCCACCGTCAGTTTAAAGCTATAGTTTTTATCGATACTCGATAAAAACTATAGCTTTAAACTCCAAAATTTGCCAAACGAAAATTTTTAGTATGGCAAATTTTACAGCGCCTCTAGCGGTCACTTGCAGCACTAAAATCGCCATACTAACAATTTACGTAGTCGGTATCGAGTATCGTTAAATACTATAGCCTTAAACTCATGGTAGAGCTACAGAGCACTGCATGTTTACAGTGACACAGTGTTGCTCTAAAATGGCGACCTTAAGTGAATCGTGCAATGTTCCGGACAATGTCCCGGAAGGAGTTGCTCTTCTGTAACTTCCAACAATCCATCTTATCACACTTCATCTGTACTTAAGTTTAGAGCAACTTCACTGCAGCAAAGCGACACAACGTGCGCAACAAACGCGCTTGACTATTTACTTGACATGTTAGCCACCTAAAGTTACATAATCCGTTGCGCCAAAAATCGTTTATCGCGCGGGTACCGTACATTTTTCCGGGATAAAAACTACCCTATGTCCTTTCTCCGGACTCAAAGCTGTATCGGTTCAGCGGTTTGAGCGTGAAGAGATAACAGACAGACAGACAGAAAGACAGACAGACAAATAGACACACTTTCGCATTCATAATATTAGTATGGAAGTATAGATATAAGTATGTAAGTATGGATTACATAATCTGTGACAACTCTCTAGCTAGTACTGTTCTTGAGTTACAGCCTGAAGACAGACGGACACACATCGAAGTCTTAGTAATAGGGTCCCTTTGGGTACGGAACTCAAAAATATTACACATGACACAAAACACTGAAATTAGCAGATCTATTTCAGATCTGATATTGCCGAAATCCAATAACACTGGCGCTGTTGTACCAATGTAAACGACTAACAACCCCTATTACCTTTCAAAGGCTATATCAATTTCCAATCATTCACAGAGGTATTGATTAGTATAAATTATAATGCTATTGAATCATATTCTCTACACTTAATGTAAGGAGCGTCAAAATTCGATATAAAAGGTCTTTATGTGATCGTTAATAGAAGGCCGATTCTAATTACACGATAAAACATCTCTGTGAGTTTACAGCCTTAATTAAAAACGCGTAGTACGCCGGTGGCCTATTTGCTCAATTCACCGTCACCTTAGTTCGAAGCCTTTAAATTGAATTTCTCAATCTGAAACTAATTTACGTTCTTTAACTTCGCAGTTGTTTACTTATGAGGTGTTTAATATGTGTTAAATATATAAAATGACTGTATATATTATACTGAAATTTTATATGTAAAATATTAGCCTAAAGTACTATATTGGTACTGATAAATAATAATCTCGCTAATTTCATAAAGAAAAAAAAAACGATTTTTGCAGTATTTGAACTTTATGTGCAAAAAAACCTCGTTTTTGCGTGAAATTCTAAATAATTCTAAATACAGATGCTACCTCTATTATAATACTGTCGGCTTAGTAGTATGTGTCGTAAGTCACTCTTGAAAGTCTAAATAAAATGAAACGTGTCATATTCTCGTATCTATTATAATATTTTCTCAAACAGTTTTACCCGTGTTTGTGCTAATTCATCAACTTTAGAACAATAATCTCGAGGTATAATAATTGGAGGTTTACTCACAGTTTGTCTGTCCGGTCTGGCACAGCTTGTGCGACTCCGTGTGCCCGGGGATGTTGTCCGACCGCCACAGCACTCGCACGATCTGGCAGTACGCGATCATCATCAGGAACAGTGGCAACCTGATGACAATTATGCCATATATAATGTCTTTATTTATACAGGGTGTAACAAAACTAAGATGATAATACTTAATGGTGTGTATGTCTCTTACATAGATGATAGAGTTCACTATGAAAGTAGGGGCGCTGAAAGAGTAATTTTTTTCATCTTTGCATGGAAAAAATTACTGTGTCTGAAAATCTATTGTGTCTGTGATACCCACGATGGAGGTGCTGCTTCACAGTTTCTCCACAAAATATAATGTATTCAGAGTAGAAACTATGAATTAAGATGAATTAAGTGCAGACGTGTAGCCAAGTTCAACAAGACTAGACTATCTGTGTCTGGTTTACTCTGTCAAAATATTTGGATGCTACGATGCCACGGACAGACACATACACAGACAGACAGACACGTCAAACTTAAAACAGCCCTCTTTTTGGTCGGATGTTAAGTATTTACTTTTGCTTACTTGGCTGACTGACAGTTTGTAAACACGGCCTAAACTTAAAAAAGTTTACGCGAAATGTTTCTAATTATAGCTCCTCCTTATTTCCTAATCTTACAAGATTACTCCTTTCCCGGCTGTCGTTGTTGTTTCCCCTTCACCTCGTGTAGCGTAATTTCGGCGTAATATTTTTTGCGTCCCACAACATTTGCCGCCACATTTATCAGGGTGTCTCATCTCGGGACATAATGTACTGTGCGATACGTTTTATATGACCGGCAGCTCGTGTTTGCGGATAACGTTATGATCAATAAGAACGGTCGTTTTGTTACTGCCGGTATATGGTCAAGATTTTCCGGTTTGAGTATTTAAACTATGAAGGTCGATTTTCGGATGAAACTAATACTGATTTAGCTACAGCTTCGGCTGGACGATAATGTCCTACAGCTTTGTAGGACGTTGTAAAAACTAAAGCGTGATAGAGAAGTCTAAAAAGTCATACAATTTAGTAGGATTTATAATTGAATAACACTTTAAATTTCTCTATGTAATTAAAGAAATATGACATTGCCTGCAGTTACTTGTTACGTACATTTGTGTATCAGTTATTTTAAATTTAGCTTAAACTTTAAACTGAATACGTACGAAGGCCTTTGTTCTAGAAAATACTTACAAAGCGATACTATCAGTTTAGCCCTTGAAAAAAACGTCACATACCTACTTGTAATACAATACAAGCATTTAATTATTAAAACCTGTAGTTCACGAATCACTTCCATTTCACAATTCCTCCCATATTAATTACCTCGTTATTTGCTTGATTGGAAACTTCTAGTGTGCACTTTATTGTACTTACGTGTATAGGAAAAGCGCCTTTATGATGTGCCATTTGAGATCACTTTCGTACGACCAGGTCGGGGTGCACTGCATTAAATACGGAGCGTTGAAGCGGAGGTCGTCTCTTGTTTTCACTTCGAGCACCACCAACTCCGGTATGTCTAGAAGAATGAAACAAATGATTGTTGTAAATAGATATAAATATTAAAATTGGCGTAAGCCTGGATTTATGTGCGTCTGCTCGAACGAGCGTTTTGGATGCTACACCGCGAAATTACATCAGGCGGCGCGGTCATGCTTGTAATTGCTTAAGAGGGCGACTAGCGCAAAAAATCGAACATCGTCCAGGTTCTCTCTTCACACTCACGCCCGTCTTTCATATGCCAATCATCACCAAGTTAGTTTTTTCTTAATAACTCGATAAATATACAACACTTTAAAAATCCGATAGGTCAGTGTCTCAATGATAGAATTTTATACAATGTGTTAAAATATTAACTTAGTTTAATGCACGGTTATGGCAATATATGAAAAATTCGTGAAAATTAGATGTATCTTTGTGATTTTTTCTATCGAAAAAATTTTAAGACGTGTTTTCGCTCAGATCAAATTCTTGGAAATACAAAATAATATAATGTTGTATCTACGTTTAGAAATGAAACAATTCGAGGCTAATTGTCAAGTATCAAAATGAATTATAAAATCGACAATAGGGTTAGTCGCCCCCTTAATATTAATATAATATTATGTATAATCTCGCGGCGCGGGCGTGACCCCAAGCCACGATCAAACCACAATCGAGCCTATTATAATATATAGTGACTATAGTGTATATGTTGATCACAAATTCGTTACCCTGAAATTCATTTTTCGCGCACTCTATTATAAAAATATCCTAGCATATTATATACTTTCCACGAACATAATATTATAATAATATAATAATATCATAAAATATACAGGGTGATCGGTAATTATAGGTCTGTTTCCTTTTAACATGTAAAAACACATCACTTTTGCAGCCTAAAAAGCTGTATCATACCCTGTCCAAAAGCTAACGGTTACCGAGATATTCAAGATTTTGTATTTATGATTTGATTTTGTATTGGCTAAAATATAAAGAAATATCTCCCTTATTTTTTTCTAATCAGATGAGGTTTCAGAAATTCAGAGCAAAGACGTAACAGACAGAACGACACGCGTTCATATTAGAATATGGAATGCGCTTTTTAGGGTTCCGTAGCCAAATGGCAAAAAAACGGAACCCTGTCGTTGTGTCGGAATGTTGGAAGATTCGTCATGTCTGTCTGTCTGTCCGTCCGTATGTCACAGCCACTTTTCTCCGAAACTACTTATAGTTTCGGGGCTGTGACATAGAGAGTAGAGACACAAGAGCTATACTTCTGAAACTTGGTAATTAGATGTAGTCTGTGAACCGCTTTAAGATTTTGATACAAAAATGGAAAACATATTAAAAATTTTAGGGGTCCCCATAGAAACAACTGATACAAAAAAAAAAGTTTTTCATCTGACCAATGCGTATGAGGTATCTATGGATAGGTCTTCAAAAATAATATTGAGGTTTCTGATATAATTTTTTTCTAACCTGAATAGTTTGCGAGAGAGACTCTTCCAAAGTGGTAAAATGTGTGACCCCCCTCTAACTTCTGACTTGATAAATCTAAAAAAAATAAAACTACCAACGAAAATTGGTTCGAACGAGATCTAGCCAGTAGTTTTTCTTATACGTTATATAAATAGTAAACCTTAATTTGACTTTCATTAAATCAACTGAAATATGAAAATAAATCAAAAACCTCTTCATTTCATAAAAATAAACCTTATTGCTGCTGCGGAACGCAAAAAAGAGTCTGGCGGGTAACAAACTGGAACGAAATTTTTATATTTAGGTATGGCAACATTACTATAATTATTATCAATACCAGTACCTTCTATGTCAAAAGTGCGTTCTGCGTAACCATTATAATAAAATCGGCCAAGTGCGAGTTGGACACGCGCACGAAGGGTTCCGTACCACTATAGAGCAAATTAATACCGACCAAAAAATGTTTAAAAAATTGCATTTTTTGTATGTCCCTTTAAAATATTTCATTTATTTTGTTTTAAGTATAAATTGTTTTTATAGCGGCAACAGAAATACATAACCTGTATAAATTTCAACGCTCTAGCTATTGTCGATCTTGAGTTACAGCCTGGAGACAGACAGACGGACAGACATCGAAGTCTTAGCAAAAGGGTACCGTTCTTACCCTTTGGGTACGGAACCCTAAAAAGAAAAGCCTATAATAAAAGATAAGCGCCCTCATTTAAAACGCACTGTTTTTGCCTAGAATATTTGAAGCACTTTAAGTACTTACTGAACAACAGAGAGATTATCCAGATGATGAATATAGCTGTCTTGGCCCTGCTTGTCGTGGACTTGAACTTGAGCGGGAAGCAGATGGCGTACCAGCGGTCGATGGAGATGAAGGTCAGTGTTAGCACCGATACTGTCACGGACACCGACTGAAAACAAAGTGATATCGGTAAAAATGTGTGGCACTCAGGGACTGCCGCGGTAAAGATATTGCGTAGCATTTAATATCAACTTATGCAATAATACATATAATTCGCATACGTCTGGACGTATGTCTATGTACGACTAGTTGCACTGTGCACACAAATACTGTGCCGAAATCTGGCCACGTGTGTTGCTGTGGGGTGTGTGAGTGGGGTGGTGTTAGGTTTTCTCGTTACGGAATTTCTTGATTGGGTCGCCGTGCTCAAAGCCCGCTATAAAAGCTATGAAATGGCTTAAAACCCTTTTTTCTTTGAAGTCTAGGAGTGAAGTTTCAAGGAGTCTCTTAAAAATATTTAAAGAAACACGTGCAAAATAACACAGATTGTAGATTATGTGGTTTAAGTCCGTATATTATAAACGTACGTGTGTACTTGAACAGCATAACACGTACTTGTACGTGTAACAAAGTTCTTGTTATTATTTAACAAAATTTTTATCAGTATGGCCTCTTGAGTAGGCTTATGGATGTTTCTCTAGTTTTGAAATCTTAAACTGGAGTTACTAAACCACAGAAAGTTGAAAGTAAATTAGACGGCTAATAAATTCCAAGAATTTTGGTGTTGTGAGAGAAAATTTGATGCAAGTATCCAAGTTCTTACGCTAGGTGTGTTTATCAAGTTACAACTATTAAACTAAAACTTTAAGTTTAAGGTTTTAGTTCTCAGAGCGATTTCATTGAAGTATTTAAGCTTTTAAATTTATATTTTTGACCAAAGTTTAAATAAAGGGTAGCGCCAACTACAAAGTTGGCAATAATCGGTTTGACAGACCGCGCAGTGGAAAACAAGGAACAAATATTGCAGAAAACGAAAGACAAAAGTTTGTATTGGCTACGGTGTCAGTATTTCCTGAACCAAAAAGATACCGACAGAAATTTTTATTTGATAAAATAACTTCCCTAGATCCTCACCTTGTTATTGTAGGACAATGTTTTATAGGTGTCTGCCAAAAGTTTTCTAAAGATCGGGAAAGGCTAAAACATTGTGTTAATTAAACATCTGCATGGGCAGGTCTTATTTAGCACTAAGGGCCTGTTTCACCACTTTCTGATAAAGTGCCGAATAGGCTATTCACAACTTTTATGACAGATTCTCCATACTTACTTCATCTGTCAAGTTAAGCGGTGGATAGCCTATTCGGCACTTATCAGGAAGTGGTGAAAGAGGCCCTAAACAAATAATCATCGTATTGTCCAAAGAAACACACTCCTTTTTAACCGACTTCCAAAAAACGAGGAGGTTATATATTCGGCTGTGGATATATTTTTTTTGCAATTACTGTATAATAAGTATCACCGCACAGTGACTTTTACATAAACTGTATAGTTCGTAGAAGTCTAAGGAAGGTTTTAAAGTGACACGAAGTTCACCGGGACTGCTAGTAGATTATATAGATTCATGGGCGTACCCAGCTTCTGGGCCAGGGGGGGGCAAATTACCCAGGTTCTGGTGCCAGGGGGGGGGGGGGCAAATTACCCAGGTTCTGGGCCAGGGGGGGGGTAAATCAGATTGTTCATAAGCTAGGTGTTTATAAAGAATAAAAAAAAAAAAATTAAAAATTCGTTTTCATTATTTTTAATTTTTATAGATAAAAGTACTAGATAATATACTTAGTAGGGGTGTCAACATGATCCAGTGGGGGGCAACTGCCCCCCCCCTGTCCCCACCTCGGTACGCCCATGTATAGATTCCCTACAGGTCGCAGGGAAAGGTGCGAAATGACTACGTTATTATTCACGTGTTTTGGTTGAAATTTACTTGCTAAATAAAAGTGCGACATTGAATGAGGGTAGTACATCCCGAGAACAATAGCTGATTCAATTTATTTTAATACGTACACAAAATTACACGTGTTGGAGGCCCTAAAACGTTAGAAGTTTTTCGCAGGAATAATAATGATTTATTGTTTGATGCGATGTAATATCATCTGGTTTTATTGTAGGAGTCCAATATCATTACTGTTAGGTGAGTTTTGCATTTTGATTGATGAGTTTTGGACACTTTTAAGGCTGTTTGTGGTAATCCATGTCCAGGTAATAAAAAAAAAAGTTTTATATCTGAGTAAATTTGAATCAATTTTTTTCAGAATATCTACCTGATGCCTACCACCGGTTCGGGAACTAGGTACCCCGGCGAGATGAGCCGGCGTAAGAAACTCGCACGTTTGTACGTAATGTTCAATAATATAATTAATGTAGAGAATTTACGCTGCTGGGTGGTCTTTTTGATAAAGTTTTTTGTTACTTTTTAATTATTACATTATTGTCATATTTACCTGTATATATTATTGTTATATATTATTATAGTGTTTAATATCCCATCTACCTGATATAATATCAAATAAAAGCTTATGATTGATAAATAAAGTCGATTTGAAAATATGATTTTATGAAAATAGGATTTGTACTGACGAAAACGCTTTTGCGGTACTTCCGATTTGGATGTGACGTCATCAGACTCCTAATTTAATATCTCTTATTTATCGCGCTCGTTATAATATGTAAGTTTAAAATTAATATATAATAAGAATAAGCCTAGAAAGATTTTTAAAATATATTTTCTTGAATAATTCAAATAAAACATCAGTTTTATATATTATCTCCATTTATTGTAGACAGGATTTGAAATTTCCAAAACTTTTCTCCAAAAGTTTTCAACATTACAAATGATTTCTAATTTCTTATTTAATTATTTTATAATTTTTTGGCACTTTTAGACTCGTACATTTAGCACATAAAAATTTTGCAATAAAGAGAGTCTAAAATGCAAAACGTAAGACGTCACACTATGGCGGACAGTGTTTTCGGCGCCATTTATAAAGCATATTTTTCAATCAACATTTTTATGGGTTTCTACTTTGTAAAATATTAAAATATTAGTTTTTTTTTGTGAAAATGAATGATTGAGAAGCGATTTGCATGAAGAAAAAAATTAGGGTCTAATAAGAAGAAGAATGGCAACATAATATTATGTAGATGATAACACTTTGGCCGGCCTTTTGAAATTAGCACTAAAGTTATAACAACGGCGTCGTTCGATTCCATAAAACTATCAAATGTCGCGTTGCCATCCATCAGGCCAAATTAATCAATCTGAAAATTTACGAGACAGCAAACAAGTGGTGTGATTGCATTGTAATTAATCTATCAAGGGAACGAGTAACCATGACGAGTATAATTTTATTGACAAACTCGGCGCTATAAATAACCCGTCAAATGGAATTAGCTAATAAAAGCCATCCGAGTGCGATGATATCGTGTCAGTCAAATATTGACGCAGCCACCTCATTGATGGGCTGTAAAAATTTATCACGTTTTAACACGTGGCCCTTCGAAGTTCACGTTCGATTTTTCGATTCGATAAAGTGAAATATTTGATAAAACGTTATATTCATTTTTGTATAGCATCAAATTGTTTCCTGCTTAAATAACTCCATCCATACTTAATATTATAAATGCGAAAGTGCGTCTGTCTGTCTGTAACCTCTTTACGTCGAAATTGTTGAACCGATTTTGCTAAAAATTGGTATACTTTGAGTCCCGGGAAAGGACATAATATTTATCTCAAATTAACGTACGGTTCCCGCGCGATAAGTGAATTTTGCGGGATTCATCTAATACAGATTCTAGTTCATCTCACTCATACTCAAATGGTAGACAAAGTGCTTCAAAGGTATTTAAGGAAAAAAAAAATATTTTATTTTTGTTTACTGTCCGTATCGTAGCAATACATTTTCCTGCATTAAACTGGTAACCACAAATGTCCAGACGCAGCTGTTGTGTTATAACAGTAGTCTAGATAAAACGTGTGCCTGCGGGGCTAAAATGGTAACATTTAGCAATTCCTCTCAATCAAATCAGCAAATGAATTGTCAAAACTGTCAAACTGACAAATGTCAAATTAGTACAAATTACTAGACATGAATTGCAAGCACAGTTGCATTTTGCGATTAAAAAAATGAATCATTTTATGATTCATAATGTGATTCTCTAAAGCGACTATTTTAGCCACGCTGGTCTCTTCCTAGGTTCTATAAATTAGTAGTATCTACCCGTACCGAATAATACCAAGCATCATCATCGGTTATGTAATTAATACAGCATTTATGCAGATTTATTCCTTGATCGATTCAGTCTAGATCTAGTTTATTACTATTTAGATGCAAAATATATTGACAACCAAATGAGTTCTGATTTTTTCAACTCCAACTTTTTCAACTGCATGTGTGAGTTTACCGTATATCTAAGAGAATATTTTTGTGGGTACTTACTAGAACAGTAAATATAGTACTTGTCTACTTTAGTTTATAACTGACATAATACGAAACGTATACGTAATTTAAAACACAAAGGAAAAGTTTCTAAACGAAATTTCACAAAACTTACAAGTTACAAGTCTTGCCTCATCCAGCTGAGAGATTTTGTCCAAATTAAGTTGCAAAATAGTTGCCTTCTGTTTTTCCGAAACTTTGTGATTGTAAAGGTGAAAACCTTTTTATATAATATCGGCGTCCCTTTATACAATTCAAATTTCGGGCCCGTGGAACGTATGTAGACTTATTACACTTGTTAGTAACTTTTATGAAAGTGAATATATTATCCGTTATTCTCGTTAAAATTTTAGAAAGTTTAATGAGGGTAATTCCGATTTTTCGGGTTCGGACAAAATATGCTGAGGTGAAGTTCATGATTATAATTATTTTCTTTTTGATCGTATTATACCTTTGTAATTATTATATTTTAATAAATTTTTATTTCAGATTTTATGGTTTACTTTCTTGAGTGGGAGCTACTTTGTTTTGAAATATTTTTAAGATTTATCTCCTACTTTTTCCAACAGTTGCATACTGAATTATTATCATAAATCTTGATCAATTTTGTATCTATGGGTTTGTAGTAGAGGGATATCTATTGTGTTTATCTCGACTAACACTTGACCGGCCAACGGACAGATAAGTTTTAAGTTATATTATGATCACAAACTTTTACCGTAACACGGGACACGTCACGTACAATCAATAACATACAATTGCGAGATCGGCTCTATGTTCGAACTCGTTCACAATCATTTTGCCTCTACCCGAACCTTTGTTTCAAAGACATAAGAATTAGTCTCAAAGAAAATAAAAGGTAGAATAACTCTGAACGGAGTATCGTAGTTCTTACTGATTGAACTTCGTGGAATGGACGAAGAAGATTGGATTCCATATCTTGCCATCTCAATTTTAATCCACAAGTCACATAGCTCTCCAGTAATTTCGAAGAATTAGAAATTTCATCACAATCATTCACATTTGTTGTGCGAAAGTATAATACACACTAAAGTATCTTTAAGCGGATAAAATTAGTACCTACATAATAGGTGTTCTGCTTTGCGCGAAGTTCAAGTTCGGAAAATATGAAAAACCGAAAGATTTTCCCAGAGATAAAGGGTCACCACTCCCCACACATCAAGAGGCCGGGTACCATCGAAATTCTCATACATACGTAATACCAAAATCATTTTCTCTTACGAAAATATCATTTAACATGTTTGAGTCATTTTTCAGCTTAAAATAGTAATTACCTGTAGTAGGGTTCCTGCGTAAAAAATTTTTAGTGTTTAAATATTTTGCAGTAAATTTTTACGCAGAGGTAATTACTATTTTATAAGCTGAAGAATAACTCAAACATGACAAATATTTTCGTATGAGAAAATGACTTTGGTAGACCCCTTTACAGTCCGCCTGCAGGGTCTGGTCGGCAGGTTGCCTGACAGTCATTGACCGTCGATACAAAATCTACAAAATCGTCAGGAGAATTACTGTGAGTCTGTGGTCTTTTCCGATTAGCTGCCAGGCGACGGCCTGCCGGCGAATTGTTAATGTGTGGGGCCCTTTAGACCGGGCGCTTTTCGTCCAAGCTCTGGAATATACAGAATTTCTAAGGGAGATCGCAGACGACAGACTATGGCGCGGCCATGCCGACTGTATGGGCGCCGCAGACTCGATCGCAAAAAAGTCTGTCGTCTGCGATCTCCCATAGGAATATGCCGTTGCGCGCTGAAAAGAAACTACATGTAATGTCCATTATAAAGTTACAAATTTGAAATTTCAATCAAAACTGAAATTCTGTGCCTTGTTATTTGTTTGCATTATACTAATTGAAAATGATTACCACAAAGAAATATACAAGCTTGTCTCGTACAGCAAGACATTATCACTAAAATCTACTATCATGTGAAGGTTCTAAGCCAGTCTGAGCAATGGGAGGCTTATCTCCATCTTATTATTCCTCGCGCGTATTTTCTGTATGGCCGAAATTAGTTATCTCTGACACGTATTAAGGAAATTGAGGAAATTATAAGCAAATATTTTGGGTGACATTGGATTAATAGTCAGGGAGCCCCAAAGAATTCTATTTAAACTGAAATAGAAGTCTTTGGGGAGCCCTAGAACAAACTTTTTTTATTACTATCAAGCAAATTTTTTGTGAGTAGCTTCATTTTGATAAGACAAACATTTTTATCAACAGGATTGTCAATTTTCAGCATTCTCAACTTTCTATGTTTAATAAATTAACAGTACGTGGCCAGTAAAAAGACGTGTGGCACTCAGGGACTGGAGCGGTAAAACTATTGCATAGCATTTTTTTATCTATTTATGCAATTATAATCGGCACGATTAGACGATTAGACGATAAATTATAAAAAAAACGAAACGTTGTATTTGTATCTGTTACCTGCCCCAATTTCACCAACGACTGTTAAAGTTAACGCCGGAATTAGTATGACGTTACCTCTTTCGATTTTCATATGAATGAAAGAGAAGACATTACATTTTTAACAAGCTGTTAACACTAACAGACGTTGGTGAAACATCTTATAGTATATTTAAACCGCGATTACGTATACCCAGTCTGGTACAAGTGAGCGTTAACCCTTAAATATTCGAGGGTATAGTTAAATAATGTGATTTGTCTCCGAGCGACTTGACCGTGGGCTAATCTATTTTATGTTCGCCGCGGCACGGGGCCAGTTTAACGCCTCTTTCGTCACCCTCTCACTGCTAATGAGTTCACGGCCCGAGCTTACTGAACTTGCTCATTTTGGAGACTTGAATATACTAACATAATATGTTACTATTTATTGTTTTTAAGCAATGGGCATTGTCCAAAAAAAATCACATGTACTTTTTATATTTTTTTTCGTTAAAATAGGGTATTTTAAGAATATAAATTAAATAATTTTGAAATTCATTGGTTAGTTTTTTCTCAATAAATTTTTAAAGTTTCGCTCTGACGTCATCATCTGCGGACAATAATTGACCTCTGAGTATGTATTAAATTTCCTTTCAATCTTATTTATAATCATTATAAATAAGATTGAAAGGAAATTTAATACATACTCAATTGTTATGGCTGGTTCGTCAAATGCAAGTTCTCATTATGTGAAAGCTGATACGAGAAGCTTACCAAAAGTTCGAAACGTAATGTTGGTCGAATTTATTGCTAATTTAACGCCATTGAAGGTCAAACAAAGGTTAAACATATTTGTTCAAAAATATAAGTAACTAATGGGTATTTTTTTTCGTTTATACATATACATACAAACGATCACTGACCTTATTCCTCGAAATGTTTTCGTAAAGAGCAAAATTAAAAAAAAAATGGACAATCCCCATTGCCTTGCTTTTATCACGGGCTTTCGGAGAAATACCGTAACAAAAAAAACTTAACACTTCAATGTGTGCGTGTAACTATAAGTACGTATGCGGTTTGCATAAGTTAATAAAAAATGCTATGCAATAGCTTTAATGCGGCAGTCCGCGAGTATAAGTGTGCCACACGTAGTAGCCAGTAGGGGTCGTAAACGAGCGAACGGGCCACCTAATGCAAAGCAACTAGCGTTTCCAGTGGACACTCGCAATATCAGAAGAGTTGCAGTTGCGTTGCCAGACTGTGCGAGAGTGTGTCCAAGTGCTTTTTGTCTTTAACTGGTGCTTAAGAGGAGTCCACACCGCCGTTTTTCCATACAAACGCTGTCCCCAGTTTCCTCCCTGGATAATGCCCTATGTTTTCTTTTTTTTCATAATTTTATTATTAAAAAAGATAAGAACGTCCAAAAACCCAAAAAAAATGGCAAGATTTTCCTCTGTGTTCAAATACCCAGAAAACAAAACTGGCTAAAATATACAAAAAAAAATAAAACATAGGAACACAGCTCAAGCCTTGCTTTAATTCTTAATGAAAAAAGTACTTAAAGCGGTTAAGTTTTGGAGAGGGAATCAGCGGACAACGAATCGAGGATTTTCTGTTCTTTTATTAGAACTTTTGTCGTGTTATCTCTATCGCGCTCTGCGGTGGGAGACTTGAGATTGGTGAGACAGCAATACATTTTCAAATACCTATTTTCAATTTCTCTCGCCCCTGGTGTATCCTCTTAAGCTGGACCGATATTGATGAAATTTTCGCTATAAACGAATTTCAGACTATCGAAATTGCAGACATCTTGTTTGGTAATAAAAAAGTTGCTGCTGAGTGCTAAAGAAGAAGCGTATAAAAATAAGCGTACCTTAAGGGTAAATTCAGACCGCAACGCGACAAGGCGACGCGAGGCGCGACGCGGCATAAATTTGTATGGATTTGACAGATTTCAAGTGCGTGAGACGTCTTGCGAATCTGTCAAATCCATATAAATTTAGAAATGCATCTACGCGTCGCGTTGCGGTCTGAATCAACCCTTATTTGTTTTCTGAAATTATAACAAACTAGATGACGCCCGCAACTCCGTTGCGCAAAAACTCGTTTATCGCGCGGGAACCGTACATTTTTTCGAGACAAAAAGTATCCTATGTCCTTTCCCAGGATTCAAAGTATCCGCAAACCAAATTTCAGCAAAATCAGTTAAGCGGTTTGAACGTGAAGAGGTAACAGACAGACAGACAGACAGACGGACGGACAGATGGACAGACAGACAGACACACTTTCGCATTTATAATATTAGTATGGACTAGTATGGATACTCAGTATTATACTTATCAAATTGGAGCTCCTCAATGCTTTTTGGATACAAATTTAGAGAGTAGAGCAGAGTCGAAGTTATTTTAATTAAGTCATTGTACAGTAGAAACCAAACAAGTCGTGATTAGAATAATTTTCAATAAACTTTCAGACCTAGATAATAAACAAAAAGTCAACGTGCCGACTCAATTTTTTATTAACTTTTTATTAATTTTTCTTTAACGCAAAATTGAGTCGTCTGTGGCATTTTCATCCATAATCATATGTTATCTATTATTTATTATCAAGATATTATTTCTACCAAAATAGTTTTACAAATAGTCCATTACGCCTCAGGTCTTATTTTCTCAATTTCTATACTATTTAGCCTCGATGTTATCCAATACGTTTAGATCTAGTCGTCTTCAATTCCCAGGCCGGTGATTGCATTGGTAAGTTGGACAAATTGGATACTCTTGATACCGTTTCATAACATATCAGGTCAAAGCGACAGAACCATAGTATGTCGAACACGTACGGTCTAACGAGCCGCAAAACGACTTTAGAAAATACGTTGCAGACGTCACCTTACTGAAAATATTTTAATCATAAAGATGTGGATATAGATCATTAGTTTCGTAGCTAATGATCTATATCCACATCTTTATGAACTTTTTGATCTGCTTACATCATAATATATTATTTACAATCCATTCTAATAAATGCAAAAGTTTGAGTGTTTGTCTGTTACCTCTTCAAGCCCAAACCACTGAACTGATTTAGTGGAAATTTGATACGGAGATAGAGAGTCCCGGGAAAAGACGTCGGATACTTTCTATACTCGAAAAATGTACGGTTCCCGCGCGATAAATGAGTAGCGGGTGTCATTTAGTAATATTTTTAAAACTAATAGGCTTAACGGGACAGTCAGCCAGTGTTTCATTTGAGGTAAGTATCTTAATGAAACAAATTAATATGTTTGCTAAATATCGACATAGTTTGCATTTGAACGCCTGAAAATGTTTAGGTACGGCAAAAAAAGTTGCCGCATATGCAGACGTGGTTGAATTATGTATGATGTTAATGAAATTTTCAACTCATGCCTGACCGCTGACCAACTTTTTTTATTATAAAAAGACTACCTAAGTTTTAGTTAAAAAACTTACCTGAAAGTACAAGACTATTCTGCACATCGCTTCACCAAAAAACCACGTTTCCGTCACATCCCACAACACTGTCGGTGGTAAGCATATAAGGATCACCATAAAGTCCGCCACCGCTAGATTCACTATGAAGTAGTTCGTAACCGTCCTCATGGAATGATTCCTGTACACCGCTATACAAACTAGAGCGTTCCCTATCAGGCCGATCACGAATACTATAGCGTGAGTCCCTATTAGGACCCACTCAAACTTTTGTGGGTAAATATAGTCATCTAACATTTCAAAATACTCCTCTCTGGTCATGTTGCAATACTCTCTATCACCGACACAGTCATCTTCCGTCGAATTATAGCCGTAGTATTCGGTCGTGGCTTCCACCTCCTCCGATCTGTTCGCCACCATCTTGTCTTTGTCGAACAAATACTTGTCCACGTTATTTCTCGCCCCATGATTCACGTCATGCAGCAAGTCGTTCGTTACGTTCACGTTTCTTTTATATCTGTCGTATATAAATTTATCTTTTACCTGAAAATTGTTTTCTATATCTCTATCTAAGTTTAAGTTCTGATTACTAGTGAGCGTCTCGTGACTGCCGAAGCAGAGGTTGCATATTAATACTGTCGCGAGCGTGGATATGGAATTTCTGAGCGCCATTTTATCGATGTGCTGTTTCGTCGTAATCTGCGGATGCTGCGATTTTCATTTTATATCCACTCCGATAACTCGAGGTACGGCCGCGCCTTCGCCATCTGCAGAAGAAGAATTATATTAAAAAGTCATCGAAGCGAAACACGTTGTCTCCTCGAAATCAAATTTCGTGTGTATGATATAATCAGTACGTTATTCGATTTGCTTTCAGCTGATGGAATTCCAAATAGAAGCTCTTGGCATTTTGATAGAAATCCAATAAAATGTTTTCCGTAACAATATCGGTGCCGTTTTTGATCAATGTTAATTAGCATTCATTTGATAAAATAAACAAATTATTCAGTTTATAGGAAGCTATAAATAATACTTAATTTTCAACGGATACTTACACAATAATCTTGATAAGCATAAAATTAATGGCCAGATTAAGAAATCTTAATTAGAGTTATCTCTTATAAAAGTTAAATAAAAGGTGCGAAAAATATTGGGATAAAATTTTAATTACCTTTACTTGGTCTTATATTATTTTAATATTGTATTTTAATGTTTATTTTAATATTCTAGGTAAAAAATATAAATAACTTTTTACCTACAATATTTTCATATACCTAAGCTACAACATTATTTTCATATAACCTACAACATTATAAGGCTGCGTTTCCACTGAAGCGGAGCGGAGAGGAGCGGCGAAAAGTGCTCAGTGTTTCCACTGAAGCGGAGCGGAGCGGAGTCGAGCGGAGCGGAGTCGAGCGGAGCGGAGTCATGTCTATTGTGACGTAACGATGTCGCGGTCGCCAGTGACCGCCTGAGCGCAAGTACGCACCGCACCACTCCTCACCGCCCAGCTTCGCACCGCCTCGCTCCGCTGTCCTCCGCTCTGCACCCCGTAGTCCTCCGCACCGCTTCGCCTCGCTCGGCTATGTTTCTATGAATATCCGCTCAGCTCCGCTCTACCCCGCTCTTGCTGTTTCCATTGAAGCGGAGCGGATATTTCGAGCATGGTGATTGGTCAATTCGGGCACCGGTAAGCTCCACTCCGCTTCAGTGGAAACGCAGCCTAATTCATCATAATTTTCTAATCACATATATTATGTATCTATTAACATTTGATGAGAAATTCTCATTGAGAATATTATCACAAGCCTGCCTATTGAGGTTTTCAAACCTGTAAAATTCAAAACAGAAACTCTACTTATTAACATGTGAAAGGTAAAGAACAAAATCAACAGATCCTTTGTGGACTTTGAAATTAAAGGGCTAACGTAGGGCCTAATGCTCGAACAATGAACAGCCTCTAAATCAAGTATTTTTACATTATTAACTTCTGACGTATAAACAGTATGTTACAAATTAAACGCATACTAATATTACAAATGCGAAAGTGGGTCCGTCTGCCTGTCCGTCTGTTGAAAGGTATCAGCAGAATCGGTTCAGTGGTTGAGCGTGAACAGGTAACAGACAAATAGATATACACAGTTTCCCATTTATAATTAGTAAGTATGGACAGACGGACACACTTACGCATTTATAATATTAGTATGGATGGGTTTCACTCGGGGATCTGATTCGGTATTTCATTTGTTCTGTACTTACTACGTTATACCCTCCGAGGAGTTCTATCAAGGTCGTTTTATTGGTCACGTACGACGTACGTCTTCCCTTAATTTTCTTGGTGACCTTACCTATCTTAGGCCTTACGAGTTAAAAAAACCTGTTTGGGTTATAAAAGGAGAGATTTTAAAAGCCTTGGGAGGTTTGACCCGCTATTTACAAAACTTTTTGTAAGTCCTAAAAAACCTCATGTTCAAGGGGCGTTGGACCGCGAGGCAGTGGGCGGCGACCGGCCCACATAGCCCACGCTTTACGTCGCCTCTGGATCTAAATGTCAGTATTGCCTTTACTTTCGAAGTTTGAATCCGTGGAAAGGCCAAAGTGCCCAGCTTTGTACGTGATCACGCCTACCTTTAATGGAGTCATAAGTCGGCAATAAAATATTTTTTTCCAAAACCTGATAACAATTGAAAACTTCAGTTGGTGGAGTACTATGTAGGAGTATTAGTAACTAACAAATTGAAATTAGACTTTTTTTTTGCAAAAAATCATGCTTAAGGGCAGAGAAAATGATTTGAAATAAAAAAGTGCATTTTATACTCGTAATAACAAGTAGTTACATGAGATGTTTTTTTAAATTTTCTGAGAGATTTCGTAACATTTTATTCACCCCCCTCCCCCACCCCCCAATCTCACGTGATAATTTTCAAAATGTGGATGTCTTACGTAAACGCGTTGATTTGATTGACAGTCAGTAGATGTATTATGTATAGAATATGAATAAAATTATTTTCTTTCGAACGAATTGGTGAAGCACCCCCTTAAGCACCTCACGTAATTTGTGGACGTCCCCTTATATATAGATTGAATAATTAACACCAGAACAATAGCCTCCCAAACTTTTACCCTTCGGATGAATATAGTGAGTGATGAGGTAGTTCTGAGCCCGCAACCTTTCATGGACGAGAAAGATTATGGCAGCTCGTATGAATACATATTGTCCCCATTCAAAGTCTTAACACGGATCGGAAATTGGACGTCAGTAATCATTTTCCCACGTGTTTTCCCATTTTCGAAGTTTTACCGAGCAGCACAAAGGTATGAAAAGGGATCTTTAACTTTTGGCTGAATAAGTGTATTAATAATATTATGATGTTAGTAGGAAATAGAAATAAGTATTGACAAATATTACTCTTTTTTTCTCAGGCTTTTTGTTGCCGTTACGTTTTATAATATTATAGTAGCTCGAATATTTTAAAAAGTACGGACATACATTTTAAGTAGAGATAAGAGCAGAAGGGTTTTAAAAGTTCTGTTAAATTGACTTCAAAAATATTTTTCTAAAAATTGGATGGATAAATTTTCTCGTCTAAAATCAATAAAATATAACTTAATTCTAACGAAGTAAGACTCAATTAAGTGATCTGTGCCCTGACATAATACTTAACGGTACTCGTAACGGTGGCAATTATAATAATTCTAATACCTATATTACCTAGAACAATTAAAATAAAATTGACTTAAGCAATTAGTTATTACTGATTATAATAATATAATGTTGACTGGGCAACTGATCGAGATTTTACTCACGTAAACCCTTTTTTCGCCAAGAAAATGCTCTAAGCATCCCAAGAGATGGGCATTCCTATCGAGGGTATCTGGGATATGAGGGACTGCGTCAGTGGATAAGTCAGCCTTCTTTTTTAGGATTCCGTAGTCAACAACTTATAGTTTCTTATAGTTTCGGTCTGTCCGTCTGTCCGAAAAAAAAAACCTTACGTAATTTGTGGACTGTCTGTCAGAAAAAAAAACCTTACGTAATTTGTGGACGCCGACGTTAGTAAAAATTCGGTGGTACTATGTATGTCCTTAAAAGAAATCTAAAATACTGCGACGCGTGGAGTGGCTTGATTCACATGCGCTTTGAAATGGTTTCGCGTGAGTTGAAATTCTGTTTGTATAGCGGGAACATTAGTTTTTTTTTTTACATTAAACAACTATATCCTAGTATGTCTTTAATCACTCAATGTATTTTCATACCACATCTAAGTATACCTAAACGCACTCTGACATTGGCGATTCACTAAGGAGCCATAAATAAAAAAGAAGAAGAAGTAAGTATACCTAACTGTTCAGAGGTTTGAGCACGAAAAGGTAACAAACAGACGCTCCCACATTTATATGAATAAGGATGTGGTTATTGTGATTTTTTGACCATTGTCTGAGCCGACCCTAAATCATTCAAAACAATAAGAAATGGATCCTCGTAATTTTTATTATTCGGTCCCCGAACGAACCGCCAATATTTTTGCAAACATCTTAACTCATCCTTTTCGGACGTGACGGACATATAGACCAGGGTAGAAGCCTTTAAAAATAATGAAAAGTGAAAAAAAAAATATATAATAGAATGAAACCCATTAGAAAAGGAGGGAAATATGATAAAAATGAAAGGAAAAATAATTTACGGGCGATCTGAAGTTGGGAAGGGGATGGGGGTGAGTTTTTAAGGGTAAAAAACGGTTTTTCTCGATTTCCGGCAAAACTAAAAGTCCTATCGAAAAAAGTCAAATGGAAAAGTTGTAGATAATAAAAAGATCTAAAACTTTTGTATTTACACTTTTATCACATAACCTCAAAATTTATGTGAAAAATTAAAAAAACCAAGTTTTTGGTTTTTTATTTTTATCTTTTACAAAAAAATTTTTTTTTTAACCAAATTTTGTGAAAACTTACCTTTTTATGTCCCAAATACGCTGTAATTTATTTAATTAAAAATATTTATTTTTTCACCTTATTTTGAATTAATATCGAAAAAACACCCTAATTTTCAATCGAAAATTCACCCGTCAAAATATCAGCTTTTTTCAAAAAGTTGGTGTGGTTTCTGTTCGTTGAAATCTCTACTTTCCGATGGTGAAAAAAAAAATATGTTACTATGGTAAATCTTCTCAGAAAACGATAAAATTAAAAAAAAACTTGAATTTGAAAAAAAATTTTTAATTATTATAAATAATTTTGAGCTATTTATTAAAATTTAGACTTTAATTACTCGAAAAACGTTAGATCACATGTGACGTTGATAACAAAAAAATTGCAAATAAAAATATACTACTATAATTAACAAACAAATAAGTTAATTAAATTAATATTTAATAAGACATCTACAATATTTGGAGAAAGTTGTCTAATTTTCTTTAAATTATATGCGTAGATGCTTATTTATAACTATTTTGAGATAAATTATATATATACCTGTGTAGATATACCTGAGTGACCTACGAAAAATTGTAGCCCATCAAAAGGTATTTCGTGGAGAAGTGGGAGGTTTTGGCAAACCTCCCACCTACAGAAGGAGCTTCAAACTTGGTTGGGTAACGAACTAACAGCAACAGATTGGGGCTGGAAGCAATTTCAACGTGGAATTATGCCCAAATTTACACAAAAAGAATTAATTCCGGAAATATTGCTCAAAACAATTTGCTGCAGCTGTGAAACTGGATGTAACAGTTTAAAATGTGGTTGCCGAAAACATGGTTTAAAATGCACAAATTTGTGTTCAAACTGTCATGGTTCTGAGAATTGCTCCAATATTGAAAAAGAAACCTATGAGGAAGTTAATGACTCAGAAGATATTCTGGATGAAGAACCAACGCAGTCTGGAAGTAATGTTGGAGAGGAAGAAGGTGATAATCATGAAGATTTCGAAGATCTACTAGAATCGGAGATGTTTGACGAATCTAACGATGAAGAAATGCCATCAAAAAGACAAAAACTTATGAATAAGTGATTAGAATTGAAGATAAGGTATTTATGAATGATGAGATTAATGTGTTTAAAAATATTGTAATAACGTAACGTAATGAGAATAAAGCATCTACATTTAATAGTACGATTTACATTTATATTTATCTATAATGAGATTTTCTATGACATAAATGTAATTAGAATTAAATAAATCAACTTTTTAATTGAAACAAATTGCAGCAATCACATTTTTTAGATGAAATTATTTATAATAATTAAAAAAAAATTTTCGAATTCAAGTTTTTTTTGAATTTTTGCATTTTCTGAGAAGATTTACCATAGTAACATATTTTTTTTTTTACCATCGGTAGAGATTCCAACGAATAGAAACCACACCAACTTTTTGAAAAAAGCTGATATTTTGACGGGTGAATTTTCGATTGAAAATTAGGGTGTTTCTTCGATATTAATTCAAAATAAGGTGAAAAAATAAATATTTTTAATTAAATAAATTACAGCGTATTTGGGACATAAAAAGGTAAGTTTTCACAAAATTTCGTTAAAAAAAAAATTTTTGTAAAAGATAAAAATAAAAAACCAAAAACTTGGTTTTTTGAATTTCTTACATAAATTTTGAGGTTATGTGAAAAAAGTGTAAATACAAAAGTTTTAGATCTTTTTATTATCTACAACTTTTCCATTTGACTTTTTTCGATAGGACTTTTAGTTTTGCCGGAAATAGAGAAAAACCGTTTTTTACCCTTAAAAACTAACCCCCATCCCCTTCCCAACCTCAGATCGCCCGTAAATTATTTTTCCTTTCATTTTTATCATATTTCCCTCCTTTTCTAATGGGTTTCATCCTATTATGTTTTTTTTTGGTTTTAAAAATTATCGACCCTGGACTAATACGGAAGGGGCATACGCTAACCACACTTCTTCCACCGTGACCTAAGGGGCGTACCACGAAACCGTTTTGAGACTCAAACAATCGTACGAGAATGCCGCATCCTACTCTATGTCAATTCGATGTTAGTCGTGATCTTTCGGCAATGTTTGACATAACCCGATTAAGTTACGTATGTCCGCCATCTGCCTATGAATCAATTTCTGTGAGAATTCACGAGAATCTATGTTTCTCGTGGCATTACGTTTAACGATGACGGACGCGTAGGAAATATCTCAAGTAGTTAATAAAAGCCAAACAAAAAAGCTTATTAGCAAGTTTGGATCGAGTTCAAGAATCGGGCTTACTGGAAAAAATAACAAAGACTGATTTTAATTACAAATTTCTAAGAATAGTCTCGATAATCTTTTACGAAATTTATAATTTGGTAATAAGAACAAGCGGTTTCTACGTTTTATCTATGGTGTTGTATACTACAAAAATATTGAAATATAATTTGAGATACTTATATAAATACAGTGTGAGATACTTTTACAGTGGCAAAACTGTAACAAATGCCATGACACGGGATTCGGGATATATTATGCCTAAGGGTCAGTTCACATTCCACTAAATTTGCCAAAATATTATTGCATAACTTGCGCGTGCAGAAAAAAAAAACATAATTAATTTTCGTGCGCCTTAAAGAGACAACAGGTAAACTTGAATGATCGAATTTATTTCTATCCAGCGTCTGGAGTCTGGACTATATTATGATACAATAATTTAATGTAAATCTGTAGTCACTTTCAGCTTATCATTAGACCACCGCGTTCAATTATTTGGCATTCCCGATGCTTTTAGGTTACCCAAACATCCGGTCGATGATTTTTGTCTAAATGCCAAATGTATCATGTCGCTTTTTAATTATTTCGTTTTAGGCCGCCATTAATGGAGCTGAAAATAGTTTAGAAGTGACTTTCCGATCTTTGCTGCGGCTAGATTCTAGACAGAGTAGACAGAATGATAGAGTATACCGACTAACTGAGGTTGAAATTTTTAAGTTTGACGTATTATGACAAAAGTCGTCGCTAGGGTCGTTACCTACCAAGAAGTTTACACCCTTACCTACAAATTTAATTGTTGTTTATATTTGGCACATGCAAAGAAAACTGTCAGAATTCAATTTAAAATCTTCATTTTAAAAATAAATTATATCAGCCAGCGCGCCAGCCTTTAACTTATCCTGGCGAAACCCGAAAGAAATGACAGGTATTAAGAGGATTCCACACCGCCCTTTTTTCTATACAAACGTTGTCCCCTGTTTGCTCCCTGGATAATGCTAGTAGAGTTATAATTTTTTTCCTGAATATCTACGGCCACTAATACAATGTCCCTATGTTTTCTTTTTTTTTTTTCATAATTTAATTATTAAATAAGATATGAACGTTCAAAAACCCAAAAAAATGGCCAGATTTTCCACTGTGTTCAAACGTCCAGAAAACAGATTTGGCTAGATTATACAAAAAAAGCAAAACATAGGAACACAGCTCAAGCCTTTTTTTAATCTTTAATGAAAAAAGTACTTAAATCGGTTAAGTTTTGGAGAAGGAATCAGGGGACAACGAATCGTTGATTTTCTGGATTTTCTGCAGTTGTCTCTATCGCGTTCTGCGGTATAGGCTTGAGGTAAAGGAGACAGCTATAGATATTACACGTACTTTTTTTCATTTCTCTAGCCCCTGTTGTATCCTCTTAATACTCGTCCGTCTCTTAGCAGTCGAAGTACTGGTAGTTATGTCTATTGTGGTCTAGACGCGACCGATAAAATATATTCACTTTATGACATAGCATAGGCTATATTATAATACTAAAAAGGTTTCATTTTCTACTGACAGATTCGCATTCGTTCGGCTTGTTGCGAATTTGACGCTTCAATGCGCTTCGACTCTGCTTTGACCCTTAGGCTGGATTAATTATATTATGCGGTGGCGCGAACCCGCGGCTTGACCGCTATACCGCGAGATCACGAGCAAATATATAATATTATATTATAACGATTTATTTAAATAGCGGCGCGACCGCGATGTCATTTACATACATTTGCCTGTAATCTCGCGGTGTAGCCGCCAAACCGCGTATATAAAATTATTCACTTGGAAAGAGTAGCGTCGCAACAAATCCATACTAATATTATAAATGCGTAAGTGTCTGTCTGTCCGTCAGTTACCTCTTCACGTCCAAACCGCTGACGGCTGTATGTAGATACTTTGAGTCACGGGAAAGAACATTGGATACTTTTTATCCCGGAAAAATATACGGTTCCCGCGCGATAAACGGAGTTGTAGCCGTCGTGTAGTAAATAGACCGGTGACTTCATTATCGAGTGTATTAGGGATCTATTAGGGATCAAACGAAGTTATACCGGAACTGTGAGGTCAAGGACCAATAATTTGCGGTCTGTCGAGGAGAGATAATTAGCTTAAGCAAACAGCGACCGAATGTGGGTAGATAATTAATTACACATAACGCCATCATGGCTAGATGTCACTTGAATTATGATAGGGCAAAAGGGCTTTGACATAAAAATGTATTGTAAATTCATACTTAAATACATATAAATAGGAAAGTTTGTCTGTTACACAGTGTGTAATGTTAGGGAACTTTTCACGTTCACGGTCTCTTAATTTTTCAAGTTTAATCCGCTGAAGTTAAAAAAAACTTGAGAGGTACCAAGACACACCCGAATGGAACGAAGTTATTTCCTATCTTCAAAAAAACCTGTATACAGATACACTCAAAAAATAATTATTAAAAAATACGCCATAATATATTATTTACGCCCAGAAATATTAACATCGCGTCGCTGTTTATTCTCAAAAAACGCCATGTAGTTGGCGCACAGGAATACTATCAACACCCTCTCATGCAAGTACAAATAAAAAATTGTCGAGGTCAAAATATATCGTTCTGTCTAGCCTCCTTTACGCCGAACCCGCGATAAGGAACCTCGTTCCAAAAGTGTTAATGAGATTAATAATAATTGGTCTCTAGATAATTTGAGTCCTGGCAAACGACATGAGAAAATGTGCGGTATCCGCGTCATAAACGAATTGCTGCACGACAGGCAACATACTCTAGTGTTGCCATGGTTTTGAAACTGTGTCGCTATGACGTAATCGTACAGCTCAGATGCAGTCGGCAGTCCCCACTTTGGGACTATGTTGTGGTTTAAAATTCACATTAATTTAGTACCTTCAGTTTATAAAATCTTCTGTGTCACATGAGTAAACATGACCCCAGTAAACATGAGGACAGTAGGTATACAACTGCAAACAGCGTGCGTGTCTCTAGACTAAATTAAAAGTTGCACACGCCAATGTCCATAATAAACGTTAAATAACACGAAGGGGCATCGCAGGCGAAGGGTAATAAAATATAATACATACACCATAAATATTCTGTAAAAAAACTAGCCAAGTCTTGACTCTCGATGGAGCTGCTTGTTTATCTTTAAAAATAAATGAAATCTAGACACAGTCGTGCCAAGTCTAAGGTTTCTTACTATGATTTCTTTATCACTATAGTTAATGTTGTGTATGGCCGTTGAAGTGTATAACAAGGGTACAAAACCAGTTGGCGCTCCATGACACTCTTTCTGTCGCCAGAACCCCTACCCATACAAAATCCGTAGTTTTTTTGGCCTTTTTTGCTCTTTTGCTTTCTTGCTTTTTTGATTTTTATATATACATATATACAAGAATTGCTCGTTTAAAGATATAATATAAGATAATAAAATTAAAATGAAATTGAAATATCCCCATATAGTATATACGTGGGAGAGCCATGCTTCGGCACGAATGGGCCGGCTCGACCGGATAAATACCACGTTCTCACAGAAAACCGGCGTGAAACAGCGCTTGCGCTGTGTTTCGCCGAGTGAGTGAGTTTACCGGAGGCCCAATCCCCTACCCTATTCCCTTCCCTTCCCTACTCTCCCCTATTACCCTATTCCCTCTTAAAAGGCCGGCAACGCACATGCAGCTCTTCTGATGCTGCGAGTGTCCATGGGCGACGGAAGTTGCTTTCCATCAGGTGACCCGTTTGCTCGTTTGCCCCCTTGTTTCATAAAAAAAATAATATCGAATTCGGGTTTTTATATCCCTGCCATACAAAAACCCAAATTCGAGTCCGACTTGCACTTGGCCAATTTTTATAGTTTTCCCTATATGTGGCCATTAAGCCCTAACTCTGTACGAAGTTTCAGCTCTCTGAGTTTATGGGAAGTACTACTTCTATTTTGATGGTCATGAGTGAGTGTCATAAATGCGTAATTTTGCTTTACTTAACTTCGGAACTAAATTACCTTTTTTTTCGTTGGGGGAATGCTTTTACGCATCCTCGGGACCTGGGGAGGACCACCGAGGTATGTGGGACTCCCCGGGGCGGACGGAAGACGCACCCAGGACTACCCACTAAAATCCCAACGGTGTTCCTGCTCCTGAAGGTGGGACTACGGGAAACGCGGGATAGACGACCGCACAGACTTGAAATTTTGTATTTTAAGTATGTGATTATAGCTTACTAGATGATCACAATTTATACATTCTGGTCTTATCCACAGGTTCTCAAATAGAGGCCTGAAAATGCGGCGAAATGGTTCCTGTAAAGGATGGTACGCACTACGCCGTACGGCAGACGTGTTTGCTTGGCGCTCGACTTGGCGGGGGCACTGCCGTGACCCCAGATTGCTTAAAGTTTGTATGAACTGTCACAGTCGGCTAGGATAATTTATAATTAGGGGTCAGTTTGGATATAAACAAAATTTCGCTGATTTTAAATTCAATTATTTATTCTTATAAAGGGGTTTGATAACTTAGTCACCCAGACTGATTAGTAGCTTGAATTGTTATGAGCTGTAGGTACTTGCTGGATTGGAATTGGAACTGTATATATTTTATTGGTAGCGGTAACTGGATGCCTCATCACGATGAACGATCTCCTGGTAAAAACCCTCGAATTATAATGTGAACCATCCATGATCCAGGTATCTATTTTAGTATCTTTCCTGACTGTGACGCCTATAACATACAACGGTTTTATGTTATTAAATGTAGAGTACAGAGTGTAATTTAAATGTATATTTTTCTCACGGGTATGTTTTGTTCAAAACAATTTACCAATACTTGTATCTTTTATTATTATTGCAAATACTAGTAATTTGTACAAAGTGCATTGAAATTTGAAATTATAGTGCGTAATTTGTGTACAGCGCAATTCCCAATTTCGATTTAGGAATTATTCGCGCGGGTTACTAAAATGTAGTGACTACGTTATAGATATTATGCATTCACTGCCACAATACGTAGTCGTTGTTGCCATAAAAGATTAGAAATATTTAAAAATCGGCCATCATACATTTACGAGCGTACAATATTTTCCGTTCGTCGGAAAATCATAAAATGCTAATTGCCTTCACGTTGCTTTGCTAATTTCTTTGTCGTACATTTGGATTAAATGTTCTTTTCTATGCAGGTACCTGCTGATAATTTAATAGTGGCCGTGTTCGTCGGCGTATTTTTGGACAAACCTTTTATTGCGCATGTCCAAAAGATGTCATGGCAACGCCATAACAAGTTGCTGGTCAAGTCGTAAACAACGTTTTAATTGTTTATACATGATTAAAATAATAAAAGTTAAACATAAACACATAAGCCTAAATTGTCTAACAGCCGCACAAATAATTTATTTAACACTATGATAGTGTTTGATTATTTTATTTTGGAAAATATGGATATGGATCACTTGGAAAAATTTAAAAATTTAATTGTTTTTTTTTTTATGAAATAAGAGGGCAAACGAGCAAACGGGTCACCTGATGGAAAGCAACTTCCGTCACCCATGGACACTCGTAGCATCAGAAGAGATGCAGGTGCGTTGCCGGCCTTTTAAGAGGGAATAGGGTAACAGGGGAGGGTAGAGATGGGAAGGGAAGGGAATAGGGTTGGGGATTGGGCCTCCGGTAAACTCACTCGCTCGGTGAAACACAGCGCAAGCGCTGTTTCACGCCGGTTTTCTGTGAGAGCGTGGTATTTCTCCGGTCGAGCCGGCCCATTCGTGCCGAAGCATGGCTCTCCCACTGGTTTGTTCATTGCAACACCACCAAAAAATTGCAATTGGGTTAAATGTCAAGTCGTAAACAGTTGTCGTTGCCATGGCATGACATGATTTGGACATACGCAATAACTAGGTTTTGCAGCGAATGCGCTAAAAATTACGCCGACGTACACGGCAAGTGTTTGTTCGGATTGTAATAATTATACTGAAATAAAAGCAAGTAAGACTTCTCACAACCACAATATATTTTCAAGTGACACAACAACAACAACATTTTCAACATTTACGGGTAAGGAATCTCCCAAATTATTTGTAAAGTAATATAAAAGTACATTGGTATTTGGAAAGTGTCTGCAAAAAGTCATGATAAAATATGGTTAAGTATCTGAAACTTTG
This sequence comes from Aricia agestis, assembly GCF_905147365.1. NCBI lineage: Eukaryota > Metazoa > Arthropoda > Insecta > Lepidoptera > Lycaenidae > Aricia > Aricia agestis. Next base: position 8,618,426 of record NC_056406.1, on the reverse strand, counting down.
GTCAACATCTGTTTTGTCCAAAACTTGCAAAAGAATTAACCGCGTACACCATAATAAAGAGTAAATCAGACTTGCATAAGATATACATAAAACAATTTATACATACTATAATATTTTATGAGAATATAATATTTTATTCTGCACTTAATTCACAGCTTGAAACGTGCCTTAGATAAACACTGACAATATTTTCATATTCATAGTCGACAAGCGCTTTCACATAAAGGTTTTTATAATGAGTTTCTGCTTTTAAAACAATGTTACTGACGAATTTTATTACAATTTAACATTACTACGTAGATCTACCTACAAAAGACGCGTTATTAGAGGGCGACTAACGCAAAAATCAATCATCATCATCAATCGTCCTTCTCTCTTCACACTCACGCCCGTCTTTTATATGCCAGGTGAAAAAGAACGACGCGGATTCATCGCCAAATTAGTTTTTTCTCAATATCTCGATAAATATACAGCATTTTAAAAATCCGCTAGGTCAGATTCTCAATGATAGAATTTGTTAAAATATTAAATTAGTTTTAGCACGGTTATGGCAATATATGAAAAATTCTTGAAAATTAGATGCATCTTGGTGATTTTTTTCTATCGACAAAATTTTAAGATATCGTGTTTTCGCTAGGTCGAAACCTCGGAAACATTATAATGTACCTATGTTTAGAAAATGAAATAATTCGGGGCTTTTTTTCAAGTAAGTATAAAAATGAATTATAAAATCGACAATTTAGGCCTGTTGCCGCTATAACAACAAATACTAAAAATGAAATCAAATAAATACTTGAGGGGGTTCCCATACGATAAGCGTGACTTTTTCGGCCTTTTTTGGTCTATATCAGTTATAGAAACAGGAAGGCACTTGAATTTTTCACCATGTCCTTTATTATATGTGTACTTTAATATTTGATTATAATATTAAATAAAAATAAAAATTTAACACAACTTTAGACCAATGTTTGCTCTATAAGGAACCCTTCGTGCGCGAATCCGACTCGCACTTTTCCGATTTTTTTCCTTATAATTTGACTAAACAATGTAACTTACCTACATCATTGTCTGGCTGATATTTCAGTTTATACATAAAATCCACATTTTTCATGTAAAATCATTTTTCTAGTCCGAAAGATTCCCTTTGCACAAAAAACTCATATTGTTAGTTACCCACTCCAACCACTCATGTCTTCAAATCAAGCCAGTTCTTTTTCTTTTGTCCTACACGAGTTACCTGTCAAAGAGCAGGTGAATAAGGTCAGTTAAGCGAGGATAGAGAAAGGACGAAATAAATGAAGTTAGTTGAACAACATGTTAAAAATTTACATTACAAACAGGGTTACAGAGATCTACAACTCCAAGCGGTTTTGCACTAGCTTACTACAAAATAGTTGTATCCATTCTAATATTGAAAGTGTCTGTCTGTTTGTTACCTACCTCTTCGCGCTTTTACGGCTGAACTAATTGTGCTGTTGGTATGGATATATAATATTTATGTTGTATATATATGTACTTTGAGTCCCTGTAAAGGATATATGTACTTTGAGTCCCGGAAAAGGATATAGAAAACTATTTATCCCGGCAAAACGTACAGTTCTTGCGTAATAAACTAATTTTGGCCCACCGGACTGCGGGCGTATCTAGTAATATTATAAGTTTCCCATTACAGTAAAAATACTGATGCTAAAGAGTCGGACGAACATTGGAACAAAGTTCGAGATTACTGACTCTCGAGAAACGTGAATGAAATTAAACGTTTTGTCTGAATTCGTGAACAAAAGGTGTTCAGGTGCTTAATAATTCATTTAACCTGCAAGTTGCGGGTAACGGTGGGCTATGGGCGTTAAATTTAGTTCGGCCAAACAAAGTTGTTTGCTTGTGGCTTAGCGACTTTACATGGGGTGCGGCCCAAGTAACAGCGAATTACAAGTAGGGTGGGGCCCGAGTGACAGCGAGTTACAACTACAGTGGGGCCCAAGTGACATGACAGCGAGTTATATGTTACAAGCATTACGGCCACAGTTAGAGACATTTAATGATGATTATAATTTAATGAAGAGTTTGGCAGACAAAATATGGGGCTTAAGTCAAAATCTTCATTTAATTACAGTTAAGTAATTAATATTCGTCTCTGAATGCGGCAGTTAGATAAGTAACAAAACTTTCGTTCTACAAAGAGTTAATTAAGGAGTACCTGTACTGACACCGGTGTGTATTTCACTTTACCAGTAACCTCTTAATATTTAAACCACTGAACAGTTTTTTGACCGTGTCACGAGTTACCACAAGTTTTCGGAATCGTTTTCATGAGAAAACGATTCCGGAAACTTGTGGTAGCTTGTTGGTTATAAAACCAGATCAAATTACGTAGGTCTATCATCTTATGAATTAATTACTCTGAAGATATTAAACTGTAAAGAAAAATATATGTAATACACCAATCGTGTCGCCGAAAGTGAGGCCGCCCGTTTGCTAAAGTTCCACACACGTTTATTCTAATTCGTCATTAGGATGAACGCCTTTTCTGTGTTCACCCTAAAGTTGAAAAGTCAACGTATAGTCGGCCAAAATTTAAAGGTATACTTAAGGAAGGGTGACTGGAATACTATTAATTATTTAAATACTTAGATCATAGATGCCGAACTCAACTCTGTTGAGCCAAAATTCGAATATTGCGTGGAAATGTGCATTTTCTGCAACACAAACATTTCTATCCCGGGACTCAAAGTATCTGTTTTCCAAAATTTCATCCAAATCGGTATAGTTTGAGCGTAAAGATGTAAGACGCAAGGGGGATACACGGGACAATTATCGTAACGATTTATCTCCTCAATGTTAAAATCGAACGGCAAATTGTACGTGTGTAGCAATATCGCAAACGATTTTACGTTCGAAAGATCGATTGGACGATTTTCTTGACGATCGATCGAAACGACAAATTGTCCCGTCTATGGGCACCTTAACAGTCAACAGACAAGTCACACTTTCGCATTTATAATATTACTTGATGACGCCGGCAACTCCGTTGCGCCTAAAAATCTTTCATACCATACATTTTTCCGAGATGAAAAGTAGCCTTTCCCGGGAGTAAGTAGTTCTTTCCCGGGACTCAAAGTATCTCCATGCCAAATTTCAGCAAAATCGATTCAGCGGTTTGGGCGTGAAGAGGCAATAAGGCGTGAGACAGACAGACAAACAGACGGACAGACAGACACACTTTCGCATTTATAATATTAGAATGGGTTATGGATACATTCTAAACACATATTTTACACTTACACTACTTTTCAAAAAATATCATTGCATGATAACAATTTAGGACTCTTAACACAAAATCAAGTAAAAATATCTGAGTTCTCACTTCCTCAAAAACTAGTCTTGTGGTAAAATATGTGTATTGTGTATATTCATTTTGTTTTATTTTTTTTGATATAATACCACAAATCCTAGTTAACAAATCTTGCGTAAGTTTTGTTAAGCTGTAACAAATACAATATAATATTATATATTATATTTGTTAATTCACCTTCAGCTCTTCTAATGTTGCGAGTGTCTATGGGCGATGGTAGTAGCTTTCCATCAGGTGACCCGTTTGCTCGTTTGTCCATTTTTATATAAACGGCAGTGAAGTTTAACAACGGTGAAATGGACTTTTTAATGATATTGTGTCTTCGTTTAATATTGTGTCGTCGTCGAAGCGACCCAGTGTACATAAAAAGGCCGCAAACTCATTTCATATCCATTTGCTTTGTTAATTAACTGCCACTATTACTTTTAACTTACAAGCAAGGTATTTCAGAACGCGCCGCACTAATAAAGTAATTACAGTAAAAATCCAAAAAATATGCTACCAAGTCGCAGGCGTTTTAAAATATAATATTTAAGGTATATTAATCACGTTTTATACTATGTAAAAAATGTCCTTTAAGTTGACGGACTAAAACCAAAGATTATCTTGGCTTATAAAATTATTTCTTAAAAATAAAAGCAGTTATAAACTATATTATATACTTGCTCATCGTTACTTGGAAACGATACTTTAGAAGCTGTAAACATATTTTGCAGAAGCAGATCGAAAACAAATTAATTGAGTTAAGAATTTACGACTTGGAATACTGCATCTGACTTGACGACCTCTGTGGCTCAGTGGTGAGCGCGTTGGTAGCTCAAGCTGGGGGTTGCGGGTTCGAATCCCGCCGACGGAACAAAAAGGTTTCGATGTTCCCGGGTCTGGATGTGTATTAAATATGTGTATGATATAATAAAAATCTTAAATATTTGTATAGTATAAAAGTATTAAATATATTTCCGTTGTCTGGTACCTGTAACACAAGTCCTTTAGGTACTTAGCACGGGGCCAGACTGACGTGGTGTGAAGCGTCCATAGATATTATTATTATTATTATCTTCCATTTAATGTGTTTAAATGCGACTCGACTCGACTTGTGAGTTCAACATTTGTTAACTGTGTACTATGCAGTCTACTTATTGTTGAACTCAATAAATGTAGAAACAGTGTGTAAAGACTATGCAGCGTTTACTGTTTCACTATGTCGGAGTAACCTCCGTGGTCTAGGGATTTAGACATATTGGAGTATGGTGCTCAACTTTAGAGTTTTAATTTTTTTTGGGCTCTCCTACGAATAATAAAAACTATATTATACGTAGGGGCTCTCATATTAATCGGACCAATACTTCATAGACAAATCGTTATAACTTCTTAACTATCTGGCTGAGAGTATAGAAGTTTAGGAATTTATTTTAGATAAAAACCTCTCCTATCTTTTTGAAATAAAAAGGACCATTTAATGCACTAGATTTTCCCAAAAAGCCATCAATTAAAAATTTAAGAAAAAATGCACGTGACAACATAATCATATAATCGGAATTACATCTGCAGTAAAAATCTCTTCCTGAACATGCACGTGCCGAGCTCAACGACGTACGAGTTAAATCATCGATAGCTGATTCGCTATACTGGAAGAGTGATAAGAGAAACGCAGACAAATACCAACTCTACTATCATAACAATAGAGTTTTAAATCCCTTGTACGCAGATAATAATCAGCAAAACGGCAAACCAAGTTCTAGGTGAAGCGGAATTATTGAAGGTTTTAACGAACAAAGAGGTTTTACCTAAATATAAAGTGCGCGAGATGGAACCGTCACGCGTCACAGTTTCATGAGAACATTCGAGGGCGCACACTGAATACTCAATACTGAACGTATACCGTTAAAGGGAATGCGCTTCAATCTGTAAATGAGACAATCTTGTATCCATATTTGTACATAATCAAAAAATAAAGCAGCAGCTTGGCAGCAAGTATTTCAATCAGATAAATCTTCAATAAACACACAAGTGACAAAACACAGCTGGTATAACACAATGACGTGTTTACCATGGAAACCGTGTATTTTTGGGTTAAGTTTTCGTTTTAAATTTCCAAAACTGGGTATCTCAGATATTTTATAACTAGATGTCGCCCGCAACTCCGTTGCGCCAAAATTCGTTTATCGCGTGGGAACCGTACATTTTACCGGGATAAAAAGTATCCTATGTCCTTTCCCAGGACTCAAAATATCTCCATGCCAAATTTCAGCAAAATCGGTTCAGCGGTTAGGGCGTCAAGAGGTAACAGACAGACAGACAGACAGACGGACAGACGGACACACTTACGCATTTATAAATTATAATAAATAATAATATAATAAAATAATAATATATAATAATAATAATAAATATAATAATAATAATAATAAGCCCGCAGGGCAGCTTGTGGCGAGCTGTTGGGGAGTAGCGACCCCACTAACCCGAGTGCTCCCAGGGAAGCCCCTGTTCTCCATCTCCGGCTTGCCTTCACCGGCCGGCTGGAGTGAACACTGACGGAGAATTAGGCCCTACCTCTGCCTTGCCTTAACCGGCCGGTCAGAGTGGAGTCGCAAGAGCTTCGGCTCGGAGGAAGGATGTGAAGCGTAAGTGGCGAGTGGGCGACGTGATGGGACCCTCTGAGGGTGCAAATGATCGGCGTTTAAAGTCCAGCAACACCCCTCCTGCCTCAAGCCGCTCTGTCAATGTTGCCGCCTCGGTGCACCGTGCGTACGACCATTTTGAGGGGCCCATTCAAAGAGTTGGCGAGTCACCGTCTGCCAACTTTATGATACATGTTTCCACGTTGTATCGGCAGACGCCATAGTCCTTCCATAGTCCCAGTTACCCAGTCCACTAGCACCTCACTCCATAGCCCGGTATCATTTCTAATATCCATTCCCTGTAATAGTCCTACACTAGCCGCTGGCTCTCCTTGGTTGTACTCCCATAGTGCGGACAGGGAGAGTCGCCGGCCAGTGTCACATAACATTTAGATTAAAACTGTGTAACGGGCCTCTACGTGTTGGCTTCGGCCCCACGCATGCCTTCCAAAGGTCCGGGATTTAATTGCCCGTGAGCAAGGAATACCTTACACAAACATAATAATAATAATAATATAATATAATATTAGTATGGATATTAAGGGCCTGTTTCACCACCTCCTGATAAGTGACGAATAGGCTATTCACCAATTAACTTGACAGATCAAGTTTAGTATAGAAAATTTGTCAAAAAAGTTGTTAATAGCCTATTCGGCACTTTATCACAAAGTATTGAAACAGGCCCTAATAATGTATTTCTGCTAATAAGTGCTTAGTGCTTGACTGGATTGAAACATACTTAGATACTGTTATGTTGCTAGATGCTAAACATATTGTGTACATTCATACAGTACAGATTTAGCGCTGGAATCAAGTACTAGCACTATATTCATCTAAATTATACATTTCTCATGATATCGACATGATAGTTTCCATTGACTCATTAAGTCGGCAGTAAAAATCCTTAATTATTTAGTTATTTTATGACTTCTAATAGGCTTTAATTGTTTCTAGCTATAATTGAATGGCTTCTGTTCATTAGCTCTATGATGAAACGATAGTTGTTTTTGCTGACTGCTGAGTAAAGCTGTCATGCGCAGTTTTTTACGTGAAGGAAAAACTCGGCTATATTATTATTAAATGATCAGCTGTAAAGCATAATTAGCTATTCTATTAATAATAGATTAACTCTAATTGCTTATAATAAAGAAATGAAAATAATATAACTGCTGCTGCACTTTTTCATATTAAGAGGGCGACTAAATAAATATAAAATATTTTAAAAATCCGCTAGGTCGGTTTCTCAATGATAGAATTTTATACAATGTGTTAAAATATTATTTTAGTTCAATGCACGGTTATGACTTATGGCAATAAATGAAAAATTCGTGAAAATTTGATGCATCTTTGTGATTTTTTTCTATCGAAAAAAATTTAAGATATCGTGTATTTGCTCAGATCGAATTCTTGGAAATATAACGTAGTATCTAATTTTAGAAAATGATGATGGGGCCTTTTTTCAAGTACAAAAATGAATTATCAAATCGTAAATTTTGGGTTAGTCACCCTTTTAAGTAAGTACTTATAGTTTTATTTTTTAACGATTCAGATAATAATATCATGGAAACTAATTTTAACGCCTTTTTAGGCCATTTAAAGAAAGTCTCAACTCAAACTCAGCGTTTCTTTGGCCTTAAAATTTTATGAGTACTTACTGTGACAGCTTACAAATTCACCAAGATATGACAATTCAAACATCTCATAAAATAGTCCTGCCCGAAACGCTCCATACAACGCGCTACGAAAGTATGACGTCACTCTTTTGTAGTTTGTACGCATCGGAAGAGAACTTTGTGCGATAGGTATATTAAATATTGCGTTTATGAAAGTGGTTTCATAACAAAAGTTGTTTTGTTAAGTATATCGAATCGTATACAACTTTGAAGGCGCATAACAAAAAAAATACAAATGCTATCTAGCTGAAATTTTGAGAACACTTATTTTTTACCGCGATTTCTTTCTTTTATTAACAAAATTTGCTAATCTTTGACCCTGTCATCATCCCTATTAATCATAATCATAATAATAATCATAATCATCATTTATTTGCAAAGAATGTTGTTTACAAAGATCTTATAGTTATATACAGTATCAAACACTCTGCTTTTGAAGCATGCAAAAATTATTATACATATTTAGTTAATACAGGGATTTAACATTATCATTTTTCTATATTAGCCTTATTAGAAGATAGCTACATATTCATTAATAACAATAGAAAAAAGTTTCCTAGACTATCCAGAGAGAAAAAAAAAAACTACATTTAATCGTCTGTCAGTGTCAAACAATAAAAAAAAAAAAAATTGTCAAATATCGTAATTTGTTCGCCATGACTTGAGGTTTTCATCAAATCTGCAATGTCATCTACTTTCCACGTGGCGTGAAACATGGAATTACAGACAACAGTCTATAATTATGATGTTGTGGTTATGCTGTGTTACAATTATTAGTTATAATACCCAAATCCAGCAAAACTACGCTATCCTGAGGTGCACACACATACGGTAAGTAACTACATTTTATAAGAGCCTTCTTTCTGATGGAGGATCTTACTGCTTACACCTTACTAGTCTTATTATAATTTTTACTTCTTGTTTTAGCACCCATCTTAGGAAGCTGAAAGATTTGGATGAAGTTGCACATGAGTTATGACTTGAGGTTATTCATGAATACTACTTACATATTTTATTATCCTGACCACTACAACAAAGACATTGATGGGTAAATATGAGTTATCCACTAATTTTTTCATAAATTGTACACCTATTAGTAAACTTAATGCTAAATATTTCAATTGGTCCATGATAAGTAAAGTTTAAAAACTATAGAAAAATATACAATTTGAGAACATGTCAATTACAGTTAGAATAAAGTCATTGGATTAAGTTATAAAGGATTAATTATTTATAAGTCAACACTAATACACAATTTTGATGTCGAGTAAGATATTAAAATAAGAAAAGTAAATACTCCCTTAGTTGAAACTTTATGTTCATACATTTATACTAACAGTATTAAATTGTAAGGTGTATAGGACTAACCCTAGATTTTTCAACAGTCACCGTACGCGTCTCATCATACCGTAACCTTGTTTCTTCATAAAGCCATCTCATAAAGTAAAGTCTTTGCCAAAACACCCTGATACTGGCAACTCACAAAGGAGCCATTAATAAAAAAGAAGAAGAAGAAGATAAGAAAATGTCAATAGAATATTAATTAAAATTATAAATAATATTGCCTGTCCCGACCGGGACGAATTAACAAAAAAAAAAAAATATAAATAATATGTCAGTCAAAAATTATATAATGAATTCATTTAGGGAATAAAAACATTTCTCTGCCAGCCAATTAAATATTTTTTTCTTAAAAATAGATAATGGATATTGTTTTATGTCATTGGGTAATTTATTATAAATTTTGATTGACATATTATAACATCCTTTACTGGCTAATGTTGTTTTTGAGTTTGGTAGAACTAACTGGTTTGGATACCTAGTATTTCTATTTAGAAACTGGGACTTTTTTGTATAATATTCTGAGATATGTTTTTTGACAAATATGCTTATCTCATATATGTATAAACATGGCAGTGTGAGGATATTTAACTTTTTAAAAAGAGGGCGACATGATTCCATAGGGTGAACTCCACATAAGGCTCGGATACACTTTTTCTGTCCAATAAATAGTCGAGATATGTCTACAGAGTTGCTCCATATTATCATGCAATATCTAAGAGCTGACATGACAAACGCATGATAAGCCATTAACGCAGTTTCTGCAGTTGCAGTTTTGTGAAGGGATCGAAGAAGATATACGTACTTGTTTATTTTTTTGCAGGTTTTGTCAATATGTGCCTGCCATGATAAATTATTGTCAATGGTTATACCCAAGAAGTTCACAGTCTTAGCCTCTTTTAATACTGAGTTGTCATATTTTACACACAGGTCTTTTGCTTTGCCTTTCTTACTATAAAATTGCATGTATGTAGTTTTTTTTATATTTACCTTTAAATTATTGTAGTTCAACCATTCGATTACGTCATTTAATACTCGGTTTATTTCTAAATTATATGTCAGCTCATTCAAGAATTTTATAATAATAGATATATCATCAGCAAAGAGTGTGAGGTTGTGAGTTATAAATTTCGGCAAGTCATTTATATAAATAATAAATAATAGGGGGCCCAGAATACTCCTTTGAGGAACTCCTTTTATGTTCTTTCTGCTTTCTGAAGTAATATCTAATATTTAATTTTTATTATTTAATTTAGTAACCTTTACATGTTGGCTACGTTCTGAAAGGTAACTTTTTAGCCATTCAAGAGCTGGACCTCTAATACCATAATGCTCACATTTTAATAAAAGTTTCTCGTGGGTAACATGGTCAAACGCTTTAGACATATCAAAAAATAAGGCAGTGACTGGTTTTGTTTTGTCCACACTTTCTATAACTTCCTTTACCAGGGAAAAGCTTGCTAGAGTGGTGGATTTTCCTTTTTGGAAGCCATTCTGCTCTTTGACTATAATTTCATGTTTTCCGAGAAAAGAGGTGAGTCGTTTGTGCATAACTTTTTCGAACAGCTTTGAAATGACAGGGATAAGTGTAATGGGTCTGTAATTATTAACTTCTTTTTTAGATCCACTTTTAAGAATAGGGATAACAATAGATTTTTTTAATTTAGTTGGAAATATTCCCTGTTCAAATGATAAATTTATTAAATAATATGCTAATACGGATGCTAATTCGGTCGCGCATGATTTTAGCAGCCTTGCAGGTATTTCATCATATCCCGTTGAGTTTGAGTTCTTTAAGGAGTTTATTATGGCTATTACCTCTTTTTCATCAGTTGGAGTAAGAAAAATACTTTGTTTATTTTTGTTCATATTTTGAGATATTTTAAATTTGTTATCACTATTATTACTTTTTTGATTATTATCGATTAAGTCAGGATTTAAAAAATTATCATTAAAAATATTTGCAATCTGAACTGGATCTGTAATATATGTATTTTTAAAGTTTATTTCTTTTATGATTTTGGATTCAGCAATTTGTCTGGTTCCTTTGATTATCTCCCAAGAAGCCTTACATTTGTTATTTGAGTTTTTTATGTACCTATTGTTGTTATTTTTCTGAGCCATTATAATACATTTTCTTAATATCTTTGAGTAGTCTTTAAACTTTTTTTTATTTTCCATACTTTTATTTTTATAATATTTGAGTCGTAGTTTTCTTTTAGTATTGCAAGATGTTTTGAGTCCCTTGGTAAGCCATTTTATTTAGAATCCTTTTTATTAATTTTATATTTAATTGTAGGAAAACATAGTTTAAATAACATGATGATAGTATCATGGAATTCATTAAAAGCCTCATCTAGGTTTGAAAGAGCATAAACGGACGACCATGATAATTTTTTTAGAGTGTCCTTAAATTTATTTATATTCTCAGTACTAAGGTTTCTTTTGAATGTAAAATAGGTTGTTGTCGTCTTAATTTTAGTTCTTATGGGTATATTCAGAAACTGCGCAGTTTCATGATCTGATAGACCTAGAGGCTGTACCTCACCTTTAGCGTCCTTAATAATGCTCAAGCATAAATCTATACATGATTTTAGTATTGTAGGCTCATTAATATGATTGGTAAAGTTATAAGTTCTCTAGAAGATTAGTAAAATCCTTTTTGTCCTTTGTGTCTTTTAGGATGTCAATGTTGAGATCCCCTACTATGACTATGCTAAACGAGTCCCATGTTCGCAGTTTATATAAAAGTCTATCAAAAGTATTAAAGAACTGTTTGATATTAGAGTTAGGTGTTCGATACAGGCAAATTACGATAATTTTATATTCTGGTATCTTTAGACCACAGCATTCAAAAGTTTTTTCTGTCCTTAAGTCATATTGTACCTATTGTACCGCCACAACTTAAAAAAAACTGTGCAGTTCTCTTCAAAACCGTGCAGTTATTTCCAAAAAACTGTACAGTTCTACTCTAACTGTGTGGTTCTCTACGAAAGCTGTACAGTTTCCTTAAAAAAACTGTACAGTTCTATCCAAAAAACTGTGCAGTTCTCTACGAAAACTAGTTCTTAAAAAAAGTACAGTTCTCTACTAAAACTGTATAGTTCTCTACTAAAACTGTGCAGTTCTTTACAAAAAACTGCACAGTTTTTTATTAAAACTGTGCGTTTCTTTACAAAAAACTGTACAGTTCTCTACAAAAATATGTGTGGTTCTCTACGAAAGCTGTACAGTTCTATCCAAAAAACTGTGTAAAAAACGAAAACTAGTTCTTTTAATTTTTTTTACAGTTTTCTGTACAGTACTCTACTATAACTGTGTAGTTCTCTACTAAAACTGTACAGTTCTCTACTGAAACTGTGCAGTTCTTTATAAAAAACGGTACAGTTTTCTACTAAAACTGTACAGATCTCTACTAAAACTGTGCAGTTCTTTAAAAAACTGTACAATTCTCTACGAAAGCTGTGCAGTAGTAAAACTGTGCGTTTCTCTACTAAAACTGTACAGTTCTCTACTAAAACTGTGCAGTTCAACTTATTTTGTAATTTAAATCAACATTCAGTAAATATATCAATAGATTTCTTTATTTTATCATTATTATAATAGCTTGGCAATAAGCACAAGAGAAACAAATTATTATAAAACTGCATATTTGGGGGATTTCAAGTATGAAATCGTGTAAGTATACACAGACGGCAAGCGTAAAGTGTTTTAGTATATTGTAACGACGCTTCACCAAACTTCAAAATGCCTGACAAGTGACGAAATTGCCTGTTTTTTAATGGCTGTTGGCTATGGCATATAAATAACCATAATCGTATGACGTTTCTCTCGTCCCCCCCTAAATGGGTCACGTAGTATGGGTATGTTCCCTAATGATTATTTGATACCCCAAATTTGATACCCCAAATTGACTTTTTATTACTTTCTTTTTTTACTTTTCTTTACCTACCGTCGCCCAATGACACTCGCAACATTAGAAGAATTTCAGAGAAGCCGCACTTTAAGGGGGGATTATTACGCTCTCTTCCTGAAGGTTTGCAGGTCGTATTGGTTCGGAAATACTGCTGGTAATAGAGATCCAGAGTTTTATGACTGTGGCAGAAAGTTGTGCGAAAAACGCGCTGTGAAAAACTGCCACTCTTCAAGGTGATTTATTTATTTATTTGATGATGGTATATTTTTCGCATAGAACTTAATAATTTATACTCGTAAAATTATTAGTAGGTACCTACAATTAAACAAAGTTTTGGAATTTGTACCGAATTATTGCTCTGGAGTCTAGACTCTAGCTACAGTCTAGTCTAGTACATAAATGCCTTAACGCCAAATATTTTTGTTACAAGTTTGATAGAGGCTGTTTAGTGTTTACCCTTAAAAACTTTTGTATGTTTATAAATAGTTTAATATTAACAATATAATAATATTATAGGTACCACTTACAGATATTCTGGGAATATATTTTACAGGGGCCTATGTTCTAATTTTTAAGTTCATTGAGTTGCTTCTAATATAATAGATACTAGGTATTTGACCGAGCTTTGCTCGGTATTCGATAAAACACGAATAAAATACATTTTCTAAAAATGATTCGTAGCTAGATCGATTTATCGCCCCCGAAATTCCCGTATATACTAAATTTCATGAAAATCGTTGGAGCCGATTCCGAGATTCCAATTATATACATATATACAAGAATTGCTCGTTTAAAGATATTAGATTTAGATAAATCAGTTTTATCGACATTGTTAGGATTAAAATATTTTTATGATTAACATATTGTTAACTACTGACACATGCCCACCTTGGGTAATTTAACATTTTTAATTGAGTATGGTAATGTTGATGGAAAATGTCGTTGAATAGTTTTTTTTTTTTAAGTTGTTCTACTATTAAAATCCCACCAGCTGTTTTTGCGTAATGGGGAAATAAAATACATACATCTAATCTTTATAGTATTTAAAGACTATAGAGTATTTATTGTAGTATTATTAGGGTGTACAGAAAATAGGAGCGTGCAACTTTTTAATATCTATAGATGTCGAGAAGTCGGACGCTCCTTTTTTAAACAACCACCTAAATTGTAGAGTTACTTTGAAGACAGTCCCCGCTGCGTTATTTCTCTGATAAATAACGGGTGCAGTCTGACAAATGATGCAGCAACACAAACTCAGTGTATCCTAATATTAAATGAAATTCCAGGGATATTAATTTAATTTCCTTGCAGCATTTGTGAAGGATATTATAAATACCAGGTTATAAAAGGCCAAATAATATTATACTATGCGTCTGGTGTATTTTAATATCTGTGAGTCTGCGCTTTACCACAGACTACATAATATATTAGCGGCTTTACTAGTAAAATTAAACTGAAATATTGTTGATGTCTCAGCAAGACCTAGTTAGATATTTTTCTCCCCTAAACCTACATTGAGTTACACGAAATTGCTAAATTTACATCTAACTTACAAGTAGGTATAGTATGTAGGCGGTTTTGGTTTAAAAATTGTGTCGCCATTCTTTAAAGATGAACTAACAAGTTTGAAAAATTTTTTTTCAAACTTGTTAGTTCATCTTTAAAGAATGGCGACACAATTTTTAAACCAAAACCGCCTACATACAGCATGAGATACTCGTAGATACCTTTAACGCTATTTTGAAAATCGTGTATGTACGGGTTCGTCAACTAATCCAACCTGCATATTCCAAGGAAGTTTGCCTAACTTCGGGCCGGCTTATCTTAAGCTTACCTCCGACTTATCTCAAGTTGGATCTAATACAATTCTCACAGCTGTCTATCGTCTGCAGTATGCAGATGTACTTTAAATAATTGAAGCACTCACGCTTCTGGTTTCACGGCTTTAATGTAAAATGTACGTTGTTTCGTTACAATAGAGTTTATTACAGAACGATGTGTATTTTGTATTGAAAATTGCCATCTTCCGTCCACTGTTGTCAGACTGATATTGGCGTCGTCGCTAGCAATTGAATTACTATCTGCCAAAGATAGCCCAATAGCCAGCGACAGCAAGACTTTCACTATATATAAGTAAGCTGAAAGTATACCTGTAGACTATGTGTTACATGACCTCTGTAAAGGTATGAAAGACCAGCAACTATGGAGTTTCGGTCGTAGTTACTTTAGGAGGTATCCAGTTCTGAAGATCTACCTGATCTTCGATAAAGTATAAAGCTCAATTCTTTTATCTTATTTTCTTGAAGAAAACTGTAGGAATTTCGGCTTAGAAGCCGAGTGTGCCGGTTATTTTTCACAGTTCTTGCCAACAGGCTACAGGCACTCTTAAACTGCCTTAAAGTATTAGACTTTGAGGTGGTTTGGCATTGGTTGTCGCTGGCTCTTGGGCCACAAAGATTCACCTTCGATCAGCTATATATTTGCCATTGACCCGGACGATTCATATAAAAGTCATAAAATTTTCCATTTCCCGTGTGTTTCCCGTAGGTAAACGATGTTGGCACTACGGCAGTGTTTGATAAAGAGATGGAATAAAGTTAATCATTCGATATTATGAGGACGGATACTTGTAAGATTATAAAATGATGGACGCGAAATTCGCGTCGTGGCTCTGATGAAAACGGCCACGACGCGTTCTGGCAATCACATAAAGACCATAACGCGAAATTCGTGTTGTGGCTGATATGCTATTCGTTTTTCTTGATTGGTTCTCGATTGATTAATCGTCTATAGGTATGGAAGATTATATTTGAATTACCACGCGTACTACAAAATATTTTTTCTTCTACTAAATCACTGCATAACGTGTTTTTCATTATTATTTGAAAATATCCATAGTTCCATAATATCCGTGCTAATATTATTACTATCTGTCTGTCTGGCGCAACGTGTTATTGTTTGTTGTTGTTTTTTTAAATATTAGGTAATCTGATCTTAATAAATTATAAAAAATTGGTTTTATTTTTATTTATATAATGTAAATATTATAATACTACTAGTTGATGCCCGCAACTACGTTGCGCCAGACATACAGTAATAATATTAGTACGGATAGTATGGAATTATGAATATTTTATAAATAATAATGATAAATAAGTTATGCAGTGATTTAGTAAAAGAAAAAATATTTTGAAGTACGCGTGGTAATTCAAATATAATCTTCCATACCTATGGACTATTAATCAATCAAGAACAAATCAAGAAAAACGAATAGCAAGCATATAATATCAGCCACGGCCCACGACACGAATTTCGCGTTATGGTCTTTTTGTGATTGCCAAAACGCGTCGTGGCTGTTTCAATGTGACCACAACGCGTTGTGAGCCATTTTTTCGCTCATTGAGCGATTTCGGTCTTTGAGCGCAACATATCCAATAAAATGAAAGAAGATGTGATCGAGTAATATTCCGGAAACGAAAAACAATTGGAAGCTAACGGCACAGAAGCTCGGTAGTTGAGGAATTCCGATAACTCCCTATTAGAGACGAACGATTTTGTTCAAGACGAGACTTAAGACAGGGTTTTGCGATTGGGATTAAGATTTGGGGGGAACAGATCAATGAGGTTTACTTAAATCTATACTTCTGTATAGATGAAATTATACATGGTGTAACGAAACTATGTGATAATACTTTATGTGAATGGGTCCCCTGTATAGATTTCGCTGTGAAAGTAACCCTAAAAAAAGCGCTCAAAGAGTAACTTTTTTACTCATACGTGGGAGAGCCATGCTTCGGCACGAATGGGCCGGCTCGACCGGAGAAATACCACGTTCTCACAGAAATCCGGCGTGAAACAGCGCTTGCGCTGTGTTTCGCCGAGTGAGTGAGTTTATCGGAGGCCCAATACCCTACCCTTTTCCCTTCCCTACCCTCCCCTATTCCCTTCCCGTCCCATCCCTACCCCCTCCTATTACCCTATTCCCCCTTAAAAGGCCGGCAACGCACCTGCAGCTCTTCTGATGCTGCGAGTGTCCATGGGCGACGGAAGTTGCTTTCCATCAGGTGACCCGTTTGCTCGTTTGCCCCCCTTATTTCATAAAAAAAAAACTTTCGCGTGGCAAAAATTCATGATGCTGCGGCGCTTGCCCATAAAAATCACAAAAAAACTTGATCTTTCAGCGCTGCTACTTTCACAGTGAACTTACACCTTGTATTCAGGAAAGATTTGATGTTTACACCTTAGTTAACGATTTTGTTGATAAAAAAGGCGAACACTTTATCCGGGAAAATATCGGCTTATACTACGGTAAGGTCTTCTTGACTATGACTGTATATGTATAATCGAAAAAAAAAAACAAAATTAAACAGCGTGTAATATACATGATAAGTTGAATAGTTGATATATTTGGCGTTAGAGAGTATAAAATAAATATACTTAAACAATGTTAGGTGTTATGCTAATATGGAGTAATACTAGAGGGTTAAGTTATTCTGCGAAGAATTATATTACGATGATCTTTATATAGGCTATTTTCGGGCTCATGGGAGTGTGGCTCGGAGGTTATAAGATAGCGTCAATATTACCATAACGTTGCCGACCGTAAAATATATTTCTGTCGCCGCGTCCCCCGGGATTGTTCCAAGACGATTTCTTATTGAACAGCAATATTTTTCATTCAAACTTCTCTGTTTTATCACGTTTTATGTAAGTCTGGCGTCGTATACTATTGTTTAATACAACATTTTTTGCCAATAGCTAATAGACCGTTCTACAAAAATTTTTTTAGTCGATTGGTCTTGCAGATGGATAAGTCACGGGATAGGAGGCTCGGAAATTGTGAAATCTGTGCACATATTCTATAACAGTACTAATATGGCAATGAGATGTGAAGTATGTGTATTGTGTATACTTCACATGTAGTCATTGCCGTAGTAACATTTTTGAAGACTATTATCGTAATGCCGAAACCAGGCGATAGCGGTCATTGCTCCCCTGTTAAAATGCTTGTCATAATATTTCATCGTTTTCTAAACAAACTGCGATTGGCAATGAAGTAACCAATGCTTCTATTCTAAGGGCGATATCGTATTTTTCATACTCTGTTAGAACTGAGTATGCAGTAAAACGTTTTGCATCTATAAAAAGTTGGAATTATTTATCATTTTATAAGCTACCAAGACTTTCCGATGAATCTATCGTATCTGTGTCTTTATAAATTGTAAGTTTTTGTTTTTAAGATAACAAAATAAGTATAGTGCGAGCATTTTTCAAAAATCTAGACTAGAAAAATCAGTGACCGCTGGTACCATCTTATTTCGTTTTGACTATAGCAAACACTTTGAAAGCTAGCTTTTGTACGTTTTGATAAGAATATGAATTTTCGTATGTTTTGATTACAATCGAGAAGGTTCGAGTAAGCAGTAAATATTTGGAACATCCGTACACGTTTTTCAACACCGGTACGCAGTACACACACTATACAGTACACCACGCGCGACCTCAGATCGGGCAAACACGCTGATTGCTTTGATGTCCGCTCAACTGTTTTGTTTAGAATATCGAACTGGGCAACAAATTGTGATCGTAATTTCTTAAAAAATATCAAAATTGGACCCCAATTAGACCCAACGTTGATAAAATTCAGCGGTATTAAGTTTAATTATAATTAAAATCAGACGATTATTAATCTTTTATTTTTTATTTAGGGACCAATTAACGGCTAATATCGTGTTTTAGCCGAAAACTAGATTATTATAACAAAAATCAAACTTTTAATTTCGATTTTTATTCTTTTTTAACAGTGATTTCGCGTACTGATAGTTTATTAGGATTTATCTGATTCCCTTCGTTATTGTACCTTTTTGTATCCCTGTAATAATTCAGTCCAATTCGAAATTATTTGACAACCTTGTCCTCTGTAACGTAGGTAGATTCATAAATAAACACAGAAACCCTTTTCTTTTGGGCGTCGTTGAAGACTTTATTTCCCTTTCCATATGTGAATACGAGTAAAAAAATATAGGACTAAGAAATGGAGGAGAATCATAAATTCGCATATTGACATCTCGGAGATTTTAATGCTGGGAACATATTATTTTCTGTTCTGAAGCTCGATATAAACACAATATAAATGTATTAAGTAGACCCTCTTCACACTGCTTCGAATGTTTTAACAGATGCTGCTTTAACGCGATAACTTTAGCATTTAGCAAAAAATGAAGTAAGTACATCGCATGTACGTAAAAGTTGTTTCTGTATTGACCGAGTTTAATAGGGAATATTATGTAAAGGTCGGAGCAGAGTGCGCTACTAGCACATACAGCACAACAAATATTCCGACCAAAATCCGACATGTTGCATACGTCATTAGAATATCAATATTGACAGAAACGTTTTTTTTATTAGAAAAATTAAGGTCGTCTATGGACCAGTCACCAATATATCCTTTGTTTGTCTCATTTACATAATATTTTTGTCGCGTACCAAGATTACATTTTCTCCTAATCTACTGTAAGTCCATTCATGACAGAAACGTCGTCAACGTCGAACAAAACATTTCTATTTATAGTTTATTATCTATGCTGGTGCTGCCTCTAGCGTGAAATCAGCGCAGTAATATTATGTATATCCTAAAAGGGCTTGAGTTACTAAACTGTATAATATTTATATTGTGATAAAATTGGGAACATTTATTTAGTGGGAGAAATACGCGGCGGTGGTAAGCCGCTTGCGGTAGCCCTGATCCTAAGCTTTTCGCGTAATTTGATACATTTAAATTAATGACTACATTATTTCCTGCCATGCCATATTTTCCTCAAATTTAAACACCACAATAAAGACTATTAAAAGTGATTTAGAAGAAAGTTTCAAGCCAATCTTGACCGATTTGGATAATTCTGATATTATACTAACTTAGATACCTACGATACTAAAACGCGGCTACGAGTCTAAAGTAACTAGTACCTACGTTAAGACAGCTAGTTAATTAGTTATATTTTAAAGTGTCAACATAATTTTAATTTTATAAACGCTATAGCTCTTAATATGCTATTGTTAACTTTCTAAATTAATTTTGGTCGATTACTCTATTGTTTGAGTATAATATTACTGTAGTAGCGATACGAAAATACATTTTGCAATGTTTTGTTATAATTCGAAGTTGCGAGCCAGCGATGGGCCGGAAATTAAATAGCTCCTCATCTTTGTCTTAGGCCGGTATTAATAGTCAGTACTCAAGATGCATCTCGGTCTCAAGACGCGGTTCGGCTCTATGATTGGTCCAAATTTTGACAGCCTGGGGTCTGAACCGTGTCTTGAGACTAGGTTGCATCTTAAGTACTGACTATTTATACCAGCCTTACTCTCGCGCTCTTATACGTTACATATTAATTGCTCTCATCTAAGCACCGGTATGAGGCTAGAATTTTAATACTACGTTAAGTCGGATAAGGGTATCTGATAGAGGCAGAAGGCGTGTGATTAGCAACCTTGTACGCGGTGGGAGTCTAAAATTTTGAACAGCTATAATTACTTAACCCGCAACTCCGTTGCGCTTAAATTAGTTTATCGCGTCGGAATTGTACATTTTTCCGGGATCAAAAGTATCTTATGTCCTTTCCCGGGACACAAAGTATCTCCGTACCAAATTTCAGCAATATCAGTTCAGCGGTTGGGGCGTGAAGAGGTAACAGACAGACAGACACACTTTCGCATTTATAATATCTTCGTTACAACCCTAACAGTTTATGTTAGGGTTGTAACCACAGATATAAATCAAGATAGAACGGCGACGCGCGTGCATTGCTAAGCAATCGATCGTGTCAATTTTTGCTTTGCATTTAGTTAGAACAAATAACTTATCCGTGGAAAGAAATACCTCCTTTTGACCGATTCACTTTCGTACTTCTGTTTTCACAATTAGACACTACACAATGAGGCATTTTTGCATAACCGCTCCGGTGTAATCAAGTCGAGACGTGCGCGCTGACTAAATGAACGTTCAACAAATCTTGCTCACTTGTGCAAGATTGAAACACGCGTACTCCACCCGCTTAGTCGTTCTATCTGGATTTATTTCTGTGGTTGTAACCATAAAGTTAATATACCTAGCGAAATATAAGTATTAACTTTATGGTTGTAACAAAGCTACAACCCTAACTTATGCTGATGAACAAAGAAACGAATTATTTCCACATTCGAAGGAATATTTGATTACAACCCAATGTGTTGACCCCGGGCGACCGGTCGCGGCGTGGTCGCGTAATCAACATTTCAAGTGGAAATTGTTTTCCGACGAAAAACGACAAATTCACTTCAAACAAAATACGCCTCGTCAATTTTATATTAAATTGCAGTTTCGCTGACCATTGTTATTTAAATTAAATTTTTATCGCCGAAAATCATTTATCGAAAATTCTGTCTGTTAAGGACATTTAAATAACATTCAATATCAGCGCGCCTTGTACAGTGGCGGTTACGATGCTCGTCGCGTTCTTGATAGGGCGAAAATGTATGAGAAGTTTGAGAGCGTTTCTTAATAAATGGAAATGTTATTTATTTTTATATAAAATATTTAGCTATTCGTACAGGGGACTAAATAAGCAACAATTTTTTTATATATTTATTTTCTTTAGTTCAGTGTATTTAGCTATAATAGTACCTAATCAAACCCCATCTTTTGCGATTATTGCGATGGTGAAAACGTATTTATGTGAAAATTTTGTGCGGCTATAAAATTTTTATGGTGTACGTGGAGATGAATATATTATCTTTCATTTGAAACCAAAATATCCTCGCAGTGTGACTCCTAATTCTGTAGGAGTCACACTGCGAGGATATTTTGGTTAAATTGTAACTGAAAATCGCTGATATTTGTGATAAAATTTGATAGTGTCCTTAAAAGTATTAGATACTACACTTATATAAATTTATTATATAGTTCTTCATTCTGCAATTTAAATATTTTTTATTCTAATTTAAGGGTATATTCAAAACACGGCTGAAAATCTAATTCACCGAAATCCGCCTTACCAACCCGCGTGAAATCATGTGCACACAAAGATCGAATAACATAATATTATTTTTCTTTATTCTTGAAACTTTATATATAAATATATAAATATATATATATATATATATATATATATATATATATATATATATATATATATATATATATATATATATATATATATATATATATATATATATATATATATATATATATATATATATATATATATATATATATATATAATATATATAACGTTTTTGCATTAGATTGAGCCTCATCCCACATCTTTTTGGGGGCTCGTCCGGGATGGAGTAAAATCTGATGTGAAACGGAAGACGCAAGCTTTTGGGAATTACAATTAAAGATTTATACTTGAAGACGAAAGACTAAGTGACCACAGATAAGCCATCATTTTGCACGACTGCCAGAAGAAGATGCAATTTAAAGAGATATTCTAGTTTGAAGAGTTCTAGCTTTACTGTAACAATGCCGCCGAAAAAAGACGATAAACACGAAAGCGAAGATGAAAAAGAAATAGAATGTGAGGTAACGATTTCGTTCAAGGATTTCGAAAAGTCTATGACTATTTTTACCGGAGATGAAACCTATCCTATTGAGACTTTTATTGATGAGTTTGAAGATACTGCGCAGATTATGAAATGGACAAAAGTCGAAAAACTGATCTATGCGAAGCGACTGTCAGATGGAACAGCAAAGTTATTTTTACGTTCTTTGGGAAGAGTTAAAGATTATTCCAGTCTTAAGAAGGCACTTAAAGAAGAGTTTGGACTAAAGATTAACAGTGCAGTAGCATAAAAAGCTTGCTTCTCGTAAGATGAAAAATGACGAGACATATCAGCAGTACTTCTTGTCTATGAAAGAGTTGGCGCTTCACGGCAAGGTCGAAGATGCTGCTTTAATTGAGTATGTGATAGACGGTATTCGTGACCTGGATACAAAAAAAGTTATTTTATATGGCGCCTCGGATATCAAAGAATTTCGCAAAAAGTTGGAAATCTACAGCGAGTTCCGAAAGAGGACTTATAAACTTGCGAACTCTGCTAGTGCTGTCCAACCATCTAGAAACACGTCATTTGGAAAGAAGAATCGCGTCCATAGATGCTACAACTGTGGAGACGTAGATCATGTCTCATCCAACTGCTCAAAAGGAGTCAAGTGTTTTAAATGCAATGACTTTGGCCATAAAGCTAATGTATGCCCCAAACCGACGAAGACACTAAACATTCAAAATAAAGACGACGAAGAGAAAGTTCTTTACAAGAAGATAAAGATTAACGGCCAAGATGCTTTCGCCCTGATTGACACCGGAAGTGACATTAACCTTATTACGAAATCACAATTCGAGAAAATTAAAGAAAATGTAAAAAACTACAAAAATAAATCAACGTGCATAACTGGAATAGCAAAGAACGAAGTTTATACAGAAGGAATGTTTGTAGCTAATGTTCAGATTGATCAATGTTACGCAGATATAAAGTTTCACGTAGTCCAAGACAATGAGATACCAGTTTATATCATAATAGGTAATCCCATTTTACACGACTTTAAAGTTTGTTTCACTCCAGAAGGAATTTTTATGGAAAAGTCACCTTACGCTTTTAGTAGAAAAAAATGACGAAGACGATGCTGATAAGCAAATGGGTGAAACAGACAACGCTGCTGAGGAACTAGACCAGCAAATATGGGGTTCCGAAGATGAAGAGGACCCTGAAGAGCAGAATAAAAAAGATAAGGAAGAACGAGGTACAGTTGAGAGCATTGGAGGAAAAGAGATGGGTGCAAAAGAACAAGAGAAAGGGACAGACGATGGATCCGATGGTAAAGATAAAAAGAAACAGAAGGATTTCAATTAAATGGAGGAACACGAAATTGATGATGATCAGATTGATCCATACCACGGCAATCAACAACTATATCCGGAGCCAGAAGATTTTAATTTACCAGAAGATATGAATGCGGATGGTGAAGAAGGGGAGGATGATATGGACGGTGAAACAGAAACGGAAAATCCATTCGGCATTGACGTCATGTAAGACAACATTCCTGAAGAGCAAGACGATAAAAATGAAGAAGACAAAGAAAAAGACAATAAGACCGGTCTAGAAGTTTCTAGTGATGAAGAAGATGGTGGTGATAATACAGAACAACAGGATAAAGAAAATCAAGAAGCAGAAGACGGCCCAGAGAAAGAATCTAAAGACGAAGCAGAAAATGAAGATGAAGAAGGTGACAATGAGAATATTGCACTTTATACGATAACTATGGAAAGCCAAGAGGCAATGGGCAAGTAGAGCGCATACACCAAATCATTATAGCTGTATTAAGCAAACTAAGTGCTGACGACATTAATATATTGTGGTATCGCCATGTCTCTAACGTTCAAAGATGTCTAAATGGAACATACCAAAGAGCCATTAAAACGACGCCGTTTGAGTTACTTTTTGGTACCAAAATGAAAGATAAAGATATAGAACTCCAAAAGTTGATAGATGAAGAAGAGATAGAAATTTTCAACGAAAAAAGACAAGTACTTAGACAGAAAGCCAAAGAATCTATAAGAAAAATGCAGGAAGAGAATGTGAAATCATTTAATAAGAAGCGAAAAGAAGCCAATGTTTATAAACCAGGCGACTTAGTTGCGATAAAGAGCACTCAATTTGCACAAGGAAGTAAACTATTACCCAAATACTTAGGACCTTACGAGATTATTAAAGGTAAAAAAACAGATCGCTATTCTGTAAGAAAGATTGGCAATGGTGAAGGTCCGATTAATACAACTTCTTCAGCTGATTTCATGAAGCCCTGGGTCGCACAGGAAGATGATTCATCTGAGGCAAATGAATAGCAGGATGACCGTGTGGGATAATTATTAATTTAGTATTAACTTTTTAATTTGTATTCTGTTGTCTATGCATAGCAAGCCGGATGAGTGATGACTTGGCAGGTGACACTTGTCAGAGGTGAGTAGAGTTGTCAATAGTAAAAGCAAGATGAATAGTGAGAATTTTAAAACGTTTTTGCATTAGATTGAGCCTCATCCCACATATACATATATATATATACATATATATATATATATATATATATATATATATATATATATATATATATATATATATATATATATATATATATATATATATATATATATATATATATATATATATATATATCTCGGAATCGGCTCCAACGATTTTCATAAAATTTAGTACATAGGGGGCGATAAATCAATGTAGCTAGGAATCATTTTTAGAAAATGTCATTTTATTCGTGTTTTATCGAATACCGAGCGAAGCTCGGTCAAATAGCTAGTGAATTTATTAATTAAACTATTATTAATAGTATCCCATGGGCGACGGAAGTTGCTTTCCATCAGGTGACCATAAAAAAAAGTGTTTGGATATATCTTTTAATGGACATACATTAAAAAAATAAATAGACACATACAGCCGAACCTATTACCTCCTCCTTTCTGGAAGTCGGTCAAAAAATTATAGCTGGACCTCGCGGACCAACCGTATGAGGTATAAGAAGTTCGGGTCAATGACCTGTAGCAGAAAAAAGCGTATAAAATAAATAAAACGTTTTTATTTCGGTCTGTGACCATATAGTGTTAGTAAACATTTTAATTAAATACACAACATCACGCATAATATAACTAGTACCTGGATGATCGAGCTTTGCTCGGTATAGCAGACACTCATTGACTTCGTGTTACTTAATAACGCCATCTGCTGATCGTTAAAACAATTAGTTGCTAACAAAATAGTATTATTATTCGCCAATAGATGTCGAGAAGAGTCATATTTTTCAGTAAAATAAAAAAACACGAATAAAAAGACATTTTCTGAAAAAAAAAATATATATATTTTTTTTAATTTAATTATATATATATATATATATATATATATATATATATATATATATATATATATATATATATATATATATATATATATATATATATATATATATAATATACAAGAATTGCTCTTTTTAAGATATAAGATTATACGTGATATTAGTGTCCTTAACTAGGTGGACGGTAGGTATAAAAATCAAGAAACAGTTTGCGGCTCATTTGTGTTACGAGTTACGACCTTAAAATATATTGCGTCAAAAAATTTTACTACGCGTAGTATTAAGTATAAAGCAAGTTAATGGTATTTCAGCAGTTAAATTGCGTGATGGAAATTCTGACCTAAATTATTACAGCCGATTTATGGGGTTTTCATTCATTCCACGCGAAAAGTCACTAAATTCATAAATCAGTTCATTATAAACAAGCGAAGTCGGCCGGCCATGGGTCACCAGCTACTTGAACTTTGGCTTTTGAAAACAGAGCAGTAATACGAGTATGTATAGATAATATTACTAGATTTTCCCAGCAAATATGTAGTTAATCATACAAAATTTTAATTTTATTCATTCTAAAATCAGTAAGTATTCATAACAGAAGGAATAACAAACAGACGAAGAAAAGGACAATTTTTTTCTTTGATAATAATTACATCCAGTTAAAAATGTTCATTAATTATTTCAAAATTAATGATTTTTGTACAAACATTACTCTATCAATATTTTTATTAGCACTCCGCAGTTCAATCACGGAATATAAAACACAGGTGTGATTTTTATGTTAAACTGTGTTTTACATTCCGTGGGTTTAATAGACAGCTATAGACATGTATAATATAGCTTGGACTTTGGATCTTTGAGGTAGCTTTGGTCTGAGATACCTAATGTTTATATAAGTTTGATTAAGCGCCTGTTTCACCACTTCCTGATAAAGTGCTGGATGGGCTATCCACAACTTTTTTGACAGATTCTCCATACTCTATATTCTGTCAAGTTAAGTTATAAGTATCCGGCACTTATCAGGAAGTGGTGAAACAGGCCCTAGAGTTATTAAAGTAAAGGACAGCTCTAAATTCCTTCGCAGCTGCAGCTGGTAGACAAGGCGCGCCGCAAGCGGTCTCCATCACTAAAGTAATTATATAATAATCTGTACTAAAATAAAAATAATAATAATAATATCTATATGGACGCCTCACACCACGTCAGTCTGGCCCCGTGCTAAGTACCTAAAGGACTAGACCTAGAAGGCTCAGACAACGGAAATATATTTAATACTTTTATACTATACATTTAGGGAGATCGCAGATGGCACACTTTTTGTGTGATCGAGTCTGCGGTGCAATACAGTCGGCATGGCGTGGCATTAAGATTATATCTAAGATTTTTATGTGATACATAATTTTTAATACACATCCATGACCCAGGAACATTGAATACTTTTTGTTCCGTCGACTGGATTCGAACCCGCGACCCCCGGCTTGAGTGCAACCACTGAGCCACAGAGGTCGTCAGTCAGTGTAGGAGCTGTTACAATTGAACTGTTACACAGCTTTATACCTGCTTAAATAGAAGCTGCAGATTTGTTTACTCTAATTTAGTAGGTACTAACTTAAAAGAGAAAAAAAACATACAAGAACTAAACCTTTAACTCCATATGTTATCCCTGTTGTACCTATACTATAAAATCTTTGCTTTTTTAAATAAAATATCCTATCTATCAATCTATCAAGTATCAACAGTTTTCTGATACTATAAATGAAATATTTTATATTCTTTATTAAAAAAATACGAAACGTTTTAGAATTTTATTATTTTGATAAAAATTAAGTTTTATACTATAAAGTAGTTTTTTTTTAATAATTCAAAAATTTTCAACCCGTTTCATTCCGACTATGAAAACTCGAACTAATAGCACTAAAACTTGTTCAATGTGTTCGACCTGCACATAAAATATACTTTTCAAATAATATTTTTAAAAGTTTGTGCGATAATAAATAGTGGATATGGCAATAAAAGTACGTATGTTAATGCATATATTTTGTGTCCTCTTAGCTGGTGTCTAGAGAAACTTTGCTCGTTATATTTTTAAACATACGATTATGTGAGTGTAATATACAGTACGCTACGAATAATAAATGCTATAAAAAACTTGGTCACATAACACATCTGACGTCTCAATTTTGGTTCCTTTTACGCACAAATAATAATATAGCAACTACTACAAAACACAACTTACTCAGTTGTCGTTCGTGACGATAGAGCTCTCAAAATTATTATTATCAGCGTACAACAGTTATTAAACACGGTTTTTCATTTTTCGTGGAACTTTGTTTTTGAAACAGCGTTTGTTTAGTATTTTTTTTCGTAGTATGGACGTACAAAGTAATGCTTTAAAATAACTTGGTCACATAGCACATCTGTCTCATTTTTGGTTCCTTTTATTCCTACAGATAATATAGCAACGACTACAAAACACTTGCACTCCCTCAGTCGTCGTTCGTGACGATAGAGCTCTCAAAATGATTAACAGCGTACAACAGTTGTCAAACACGGTTCTTTCGTGGAACTTTGTTTTTGAAATAGTTACTTATACGTTTCTTCAGTATTTTTTTCGTAGTAGGGACGTTCAAAGTATAACGTAAGTTATGTATTTACATGAGAATTTATTTATGGTAGAGTCATTTTATTTCATGATGATAATTTATTAGGTTTTATATTTGTACATTTCCAATGTTTTCATTATTTATTTCAATTTTGCAGATCTCAGTTTACTTTGAATCGTGATACGCTTACTGGGAATAAGATTTAATATCGCGACACCTTTACAGAATTTTCCTCAATTTTACAAGCATTAGAATTAGATTTTATTAGAAAAAAAAAAAACAAATATTTGAAAAACGTTAGGTAATAAGATTTCTGTGAGAAATCCGATATTCCTGTAAAAAAGCAATAATAGTAGTAACAGAGGCCAGACCCTCCTGTATTATAACAATAATGTTACCTACTTCAAGTTGGGATTATTAAAATTATTAGATTATTATATTGAAATCAGCTGGGATCATTACACACACATCGCAATCAGTACTGTCAATAGGTAATATATTATAATTATTGTTATCTTATTATTACAAGATACCAATTAACTAATTGTTTAGTTGAAAGGCTTTTGTCGGACCTTTGGCGTATTTTTAACCGACTTTCGCTTTCGTTTTGGCTATTTATACGTTTCATAAAAAAAAGACAGCATCAGCAGAGTAGACAGGAGTACCTCGACTTCAGCAAACGGGCGAATATACGCGAGTTGGGCGCGACTGTCACTTTCAACATCTTTCACAATGCCAACTAATATATATTCTGTGACAATGCGTAGTAAAGCTCTGGTTTCCTCCAAGAGCGGTGCCGTCGTGTGGCGGCCATGATGCAGCGGTGAATGTCGTCACTAGAACGTTGTCTATGTGGGCGGTATGGCGCGGTTTCCTACAGAACGGTGTCAATTAACCGTTCTCTAGGAAACCGCGGTTTACGGTTGCTTACATGGACAACGTTCTGGTGACGACATTCACCGCTGTATTGCGGCCGCTGCATGACGGCGCGCGCCGGTCTATATGGCATACTACGTCAAACTTATTCGAGATCTCTTCTGAGTCGGCCAGCGGCCTACACGTTAGTTCTGTTTACTTTGGCATTAGTATGTTTTTGCCCAAAATAAGGCGTCTGGTTCACGGCCCCCTCCTTTTACTATGTCACCGCTGTATTGCGTCATATTGTCACGTCGTTGGACGATCAGTTGATGAAATACCTCACTGGCAAAAATCAATCGATAAACCAGGTTAATTACGCGGCCAACTGAAGAATTTATGAATTACTTGATGACTAATATTTTGTTCAAAACATACTTACTAAAACTTTGAATGGCTAAACCGATTTGGAAAATTTTAGCCATGAAAATATATTTGTCCAGATAAGATGTTTTGGAGGGAACGAAGTTCACCGGGTTATCTATTATTATATAATTTGTTGAATTGAAGTTTAAAAACTATAAAGCTTTTTGTTTTTATTCTACGCGTCACAATGGTAATCGATATTTATTTATCTACCATCGTAATTAATTCGTAATACAGATTTTTGATAGGAAACTTATGTAAGATGTATCTACTTACGATTTACGACTTTAACCGTTAAAGTTCCTTTGAATTTACTATTATATGGAAAAATCTAAATCTTTCCTCGACATAGCACCTGGAATATTCCGTGAGGCCGGCTAGTTTAAAAGTTTGTAGAAATCGCAATAAAATCGAAAGGAAGTTTATACGTTCCCTGTTTGTTTATTGAGATCAAACTAGTTGTTAGATTCTGATTTCTGATGGAATCCAGTGATGTATTGACTAAGCAGTTTATTATTTTTGAGGTTAGTACCGTTGATGTAAAATAAATTGATTCATAGGACCTCCGTAATTTGGTCGCATTATGACGGGGACATGACTTAATAAAATACCGCCTAAAATGTCTATATGAAATAGGACGGACGGACTGAAAACGGTAACTTTTGGTAGGAAAAATTTCTTGCGTACCATTATTCTTTGACTTATCTTTATTCTTTATCTTATTTTTTCCCTAGAAAATAAAATATAGGCGACACTCAACAAAAGTCTTCTTTTCACAAGGGAAACCTCAAAATATTGAGCTGACATAAGCTTATTCAATACTTCTATCAAGATTAAGTACTTGCTCCGAATACTGCGCATTATTATTATATTTTGAGTATTTCTGATAAACATTATTAGAAGTCAAATGCACAATAGACATAACTAATGTTCCGACTTCCGACGATAACGAAGCGCTCTGGGAGACCGAATTTTTAGCTCTTAATAATTTACGGTAAATTATTATACCATATTAGGTATATTACAACATAACAAACACAATCGTAGCTAAGTATAGTACTTATACTTCAATATTGAAACCAGGCTAGCTGTTTTCCAAGAGTTATTCATAACTAGCTGTTGCCCGCGACTTCGTCCGCGTGGACTTTAGTTTATAGTTGTTCCCGTACATCGATTGAGTCGTTTACGCGCAAATAAAATAGATTGAATAGTTTACGCGCAAATCATAAAAGTATAGTGTGCAGTAACCGTACATTTTTCCGGGACAAAATGTAACCTATGTTCTTTTTCGGGACTAAAAGTATCTTTATATACCAAATTTAAGCAAAATGGGTCCAGCCGTTTACGCGTGATGTCGTGACCACGCGAAATACGTTCCGCGCAGCTTCGCCCGCGTAAATTAGTCCACAAAAAATAGCCCACGAATCACGATCCTTAACGTGGTCTACTTCTTATCTGTGCCAAATAACAGAAAAATTGCTCCAGTAGTTCGTGAGATAAGCCCTTTCTAATTATTTCTCTAGTTTTTTCCACACTTTCCTCTATTTCTTCGCTCTTATTACTTTTAGCGCGATAAAATATAGCCTTCCTCGATAAATAGGCTATCTAACACTGAAAGAATTTTTCAAATCGGATCAGTAGTTCCTGAGATTAGCGCGTTCACTTTAGATATACACGTAAAAAATGGGGGGAAATTATTTGAAAGGGCTTATAGCCCTTTCAAATAATTTCCCCCCATTTTTTCCACACTTTCCTCTATTTCTTCGCTCCTATTAGTATTAGCATGATAAAATATAGCCTATAGCCTTCCTCGATAAATGGGCTATCTAACACTAAAAGAATTTTTCAAATCGGGCCAGTAGTTGCTGAGATTAGCGCGTTCAAACAAACAAACAAACAAACAAACTCTTCCCAATTATAATATTAGTATGGATATATATACTAGTACACTAATCGTCTTATCCACAGATATCAGAAACAAGTCTTATCCTATAATATATCTTACATATTTTATGGCCATATTAGAAGCCTCCGAGTCGAGAGCCAATCTCCATGGATGAAAACGTTATATTTTATATCAATGCTGTACAAGTACCACTCTTCATTGGTATGTTTCAAATTTTTTGTTTTGGCGATATTTATAAACAGGAAATACCAATACATCGACTGAGGCTGCCGGCCGGGCAGCATGACGTGAGCGCAGAATAAGTAAAGACAGAAGATAACCTATATTTCCCCGCTTGAAAGTCTTTAAGACGAAACTCATTTCACTAATGATTTCAAGCTATGTGCAATAAATGCACTGAATTGCATTCCCGTGCATTCCCGTGCATTCCAGTGTCCGTTTACATCCAGCGCTGAATTGGATCATGGATTGGAATAACCCTGTCATAATGGACTTCTGAAGTCTGTTTGCATTCCATTATTTTGACACCAACGTTAGATCATAGAATTAGAACGTAGTATTTTGAAATCGTTGCGTTAGATATCTAAAGTGTACGTAATATTAATTTCACATTCAGTTGTGTCACATCCTTATTATTTTCTATTTGCTTTTCAAATTATCGCACGCAACTTGCCTAGGGCTCAGAACGTTTTGAAGTTAGTGTCAGCGCTTGCGATACCGCATACAAAAATTCCAAAATCGAACTTGCTTTCTGTCTGTATGTATTCTGTGGTGTGGTAAACAGTTTGTACTAGTTTATTGATTCTAGACTTCTGTCTAGAATCACTAAACTAGGCTAGGCTATGGCATCCAACTGTTCGTTAATCACTGCGCGTCGTCAGTGTCGATAAACTTACGTAGGTTTAGGTAATAGTTTTAATATTATATTAATAATAATATCTATAGACGCTTGACACCACGTCAGTCTGGCCCTGTGCTAAGTACCTGAAGGACTTGTGTTACGGGTACCAGACAACGGAAATATATTTAATACTTTCATACTATACTTAATATACTTATTTAAGATTTTTTTTATGCGATATACATATTTAATACACATCCATGACCCAGGAACCTTGAAAATTTTTTGTTCCCTCGGCGGGATTCGAACCCGCGACCCCCGGCTTGAGCTACCAACAGCCCACCAACTGAGCTACAGAGTTCGTCAGATTATATTATCTTATACTAGATTATATCTCATACTAGATGACGCCGTAACCGTAATATTTTCCGAGATAAAAAGTATCTTATGCCCTTTCTCGGCACTCAAACTATCGTCATACCAAAGTTCAGCAAAATCGGTTCAGCCGTCAGCGATTTGGGCGTGAACCGTGAAGCGGGTAACAGACAGACAGACACACTTTCGCATTTCTAAATAAAAACGAATATTAAATTTTATTAGTCTCGCTAAAACTCGAGAACGGCTAAACCGATTTGGCTAATTTTAGTTTTTAAATATTCGCAGATTTTATAAGAGAAAATTGATACGAAGTTCACCGAGTTATCTAGTTCTTTATACCTCTACGAGCTTTTGCCCGCGGCTTCGCTCGCGTTAAGAAGTATTATTATATACAAAGTTTCATCCCCTATTTTAACCCCTTGGGGTTGAAATTTATCAAAATCCTTTCTTAGCGGATGCCTACGTCAAAACATCTACCTGCATGCCAAATTTCAGCCCGATCCGTCCAGTGGTTTAGGCTGTGCGTTGATAGATCACTATGCCAATCAGTCAGTCACCTTTGAGTTTTATATATATAGATAGAAGATAAACGAGAAGGTGCGAACTTTCAGGAGTCTCAATCTAAAAAAATGGTTTCATCATTCATGTGATTATAATATCATTATTCATATTATCATTTAATAACACATAACGGAATGTAATAAAAAAAATTAGGCCATTTTTTAGCATTTTTCAAGTGAGAATTTTAATATTACCATTTACCGTATAAAAATATTAAATTTTCCTTAAAGTCTGTAACATTGCCGCGCATATTTCGCGCCAAATTATTTTACACCCGCGTAAAATACTTTTTGTGTTTTATGTCGAAATAAACTCATTTTAAATAACAATAAAATTTTTACGTATATTTTAAAAGTGTGTGTTGCATAATTTAATAATTACTAGGTAACAGAATAGCCACATTTATACGGAATTGCCATTGCTTATAATAGTTAATAATAATTGGCTAACTAATTGTTTTACTACAACTACCATAAAATATAATATTATCTTGCGTTTGTTGATCTGTTTCAGTTTTAGTGAACAAGCGACAAAATTTATTACAGTTATCTTTATGCAATAAGTAATAATAATAATAATGATAAAACATAACTATTAATGCAACTGGCGAAGCATAGGTAATCGATTCTGCTTAATAATCCTATAATAATACAGTTTTGATATGGTTTAGATATTGTAGTCTCGATATAATAAATAACTAGCTATTTGACCGAGCTTTGCTCGGTATTCGATAAAACACGAATAAAATGACATTTTCTAAAAATGATTCTTAGCTAGATCGATTTATCGCCCCCGAAACCCCCTATATACTAAATTTCATGAAAATCGTTGGAGCCGATTCCGAGATTCCAATTATATAGAATTTCTCGTTTAAAGATATAAGATAATACTGCAGAATTAAGTCTATAATATAATTTGATTATTAATACCATTCAAACTTCATACTTATCTTCTATCTACTTATCACCTATCAACCCGATATACATTACCTATATCGGGTTGATAGGTGATAAGGTGAGCCCGTTCTTGAGTTATAAAATCACAACAAAAAGTGGCATTGACTTTAATATAATATAGAGATAATCTGATAAAAAGTCTACTGCTTTCTGACTGGAAAAATACAATGAAAAGGTATACAGTTTATATATCAAGACGATTAGTGTAAAATTAGTCATTATGATGTTTTATACTTCATTGGATAGATTTTGTCGGCGTGAATCGAATGATGTTAATTTTTAGGGTTCTGTACCCAAAGGTTAAAAACGGGACCCTATTACTATGACTTTGTTGCCTGTCCGTCTGTCTGTCTCCAGGCTGTAACTCAAGAACGGTAATAGCTAGAGAGTTCAAATTTTCAGAGATTCTACTATCAAGTAACTTTGAACAAGTAACTACACCAGCTATATCTAGCATTACATGACATTCCTTTTCATTAACATTTTATGACGTACACTCATCTTCGTGGCGCCAACATTTGTTTATCGCGCGGTAACTCTACATTTTTCGGGATAAAAAGTATGCTCCGTCCTTTCAAGGGACTCAAAGACCCCATACCTACCCAGCAAAATCGGTTTACTGGTTTGGGTGTGAAGAGGTAACAGACAGACGGGCAGACAGACAGACACACTTTCGCATTATCAATAGTATGGAAGTATGGGTAGCACGCCTTACATCGTACTTGTCGCCACAAATGTTATCACACAGCTATCGCGTAGGTAGCTTTAAAGTTTAAACTATGTACTATCAGAGAAGCCTCCGTGGTCTAGTGGTATAGAGCGCGGCTCTTGACTCGGAGGTCGTGGGTTCGAATCCCGCGTTGGAAACATGTTATTTCCAAGTTTGGTTAGGATAATGCAGGCTGATCACCTGATTGTCTGACAAGTAAGATGATCCATGCGTCGGATGGGCACGTAAAAAGTCGGTCCTGCGCCTGACCTCTCGCCAGTCGTGTCGGTCTTCCGTCCCACTGGGTTATGAGAGTAAAGGAATAGAGAGTGAATAGAGAGAGAATAGAGGCACTATAAACACTATTACTCCTGCGTAGCTGGCCTGGTTTCAATGAAACCGGCCACCGTCTCCGAAACCGGTGAGGGAGCTATTATTATTATCAGGGAAGTTGATTCCTAGGCAGATGCGGGACCTACCTAGTTTGGTCGCGTTACATGAAACCCAGCCGACGGATCACAATTAACATTGAATTGAAATGATCTGACCAATTAATGACGTTAGTCTGTCCATTGCCCAGGAATCAATTTCCTTGATGGTACATAAACATGATACAAGGAAAACGTAAAAACATAATCACTCACATAAAAACATAATAAATAACATTCTGCGGCAGTCCGATAAATAGACCCGTTTAGTTTTTGTGACAAAACCGCGTGCAGGGTACGCATCAAACATACGACCACAAACTACTAGAATATATTTTAACCGACTTCCAACAAGGAGAAGGTTCTATATTCGGCTGTTTATTTTTTTTCAACTTTATACAAACCTGTCATGTAAGAATATATTTTCTATGTCGACGCCCCCACCGAATAATTAGACAATGTGCTATTGTGGGGTTTATGCTGTTATGCGATTTTTGGCATCTAGAAGTCAAAATACATCATGTGAATTTTTGTCAGATTTTTTCTGTGGATATTTACAAAGATATAAAAAATTATGTGTTTATTCCATAACAATACTTAAAATTGTATTTTACACCAAAAACTGGA
This sequence comes from Aricia agestis, assembly GCF_905147365.1. Lineage (NCBI taxonomy): Eukaryota > Metazoa > Arthropoda > Insecta > Lepidoptera > Lycaenidae > Aricia > Aricia agestis. The sequence goes on along the minus strand of NC_056406.1, from coordinate 8,582,338 downwards.
CAATAGGCTATTGCGAAAAAATATGTCAAAACGATTTGACGATAAACGACTATTGCATGATTATTTGGGTAAATACATTGCTGCCAACTGCACACTTCCAGTCCTGCACATCTCACTTTCACACTCCTTCCACTCAGGTAGCCGCTGATCACCCGCCTCAGGTTCCCCAGACGCCTATCTTCAGCTAACCGAACTTTTACAGCTGGCCACCAAGCATTGTCGAAGGCCCCCTCTGTCTCCAGTGATACCATTTTCTCCTTCTTTCTCTCTTCTTTCTGATGTGGTTCACTAACCTATAGAGGGTGTCTTCGGTGCACCTTTGGGGCATAAAGGCATATTGGTTGGGTTTTATTTGGACAATTTATAGAATCTGAGTCGGACGACCATCATATCGCGGTGATCATCGCAGTCGACTCACCTTCAGCCTTCAGTCTCAGACCAGCATCATATCAGTCATCGCAGAGGTTTACACAGGACCCAAGAGTCAGGAATAGTCAGACTTTCGTCATTAAAAAAAATAAGAATGTCTGACTGTCCCTGGCTAGCTTTTTTGGATGTCTTAAGTCATCATAGACGTAAGAACGACCAGCGGTCGTTTTGGAAGACATCAAGTGGTAAAGTCCTTCCTAACATTCGTTAAATTATGTACTTTGCTCATATTTTTATTTTATACTTTACGATTATTGTAGGAATCTGTCTTCTTCAGTTTTCAGGATATATAATCATATTATGTTTCAATTTTTGTAATACACACGCGGGTTTTCTCACAAACAAGGATGTATGGGCATTGGGCAATACTTGCTACAAAGTAAACTAATCGTGACCGATAAGCAGCAAGATCTGTTACAAATTAACGAGAACGTATTTAGATACTTTCTTCTTTTGCAAAGACTCCTAAGAAGTGCTTAAAACTCTCACGACAGCACTTGTTACAGTTTCACGCCTGCAAGCAGCTGTCAGACAGTCAAACATTGAAGTGGAAGTTATCCTGCAGGTCCTAATAGGACCCAATTCAGTATTTAATTAGGAATGCGATTGCTAGCTACTATAAGATGTGCTGTTATAGTGTGTTGTGTGAATATTGTATTGTGAAGTTTTAAACATAGTTTTGATCCTGATTACATTGAATTGTATAACGATGTAGATAGAAGTCGAAGATTAAAGCACCGTCATATAAGAAAGGCCTACGATGATGCTATATATATATATATATATGAATGATAATGGCAGGAAATTGCTTTAGACAGTCTTCCGAGACTCTGGTGGCGATGAGGGCTATGATTAACATTTTAGTTAACTGCAATGATTATAAGTTTTATTAAAATGATAGAGCCAGTCTCCAGAGTGTATTTTTTTTTAACCTAGAGCTGTTTCGATTGCAAGAATGTCATTTATGTCATCAAATAATGAATGTATTAAAATAAAAAAATTTACGATTGTCCGATTATTCGGTGGGGGCGTCGATGTTATGTCGGCACTACATATTATAGGCGAATGCGTTGGCCGACGCGTTGGCCGGCGCGCTGGCCCAATGTGTATAACGGGCGTTGACCGTAGGTATTTCGCCCGTTCTACACATTGGGCTAGCGCGCTGCCTAGTCCTAGTCGGTTCGTCTTTTATGTTTTGTAATGCTGACATTAGAGCGCTTACAGACGAACGACACTTGTCGACGGCACGCATCGACGCGCAAGCTTTTCCGAATGAAAAAGAGAAAAACAATTATAATATGAATGTGAATGTTTTAAGCTATTGCATAGAAATACCTTTTATCGTAGGCTTTGAACGCGGCGACCGTATCGAGAAATTCTGTAACGAAAAATCCTAACAAATCCAAAAACGGAACAGTGGTGTAGTTGCCAGACTTCGGCATGGTGTTATTGTGCATACGACTAGACGAATACGATATATAATTGCATGAGTAGATAAAAAATTCTATAAAATAGCTTTACCGCGGCAGTCTCCGAGTGCCACACGTATTTTTTTAATCATCTACGAATTCAAACTTTCATTTGGATTTTAACACCTCCATCGTGGTTATCGCTGCAGACAAAATAGATTTTTAATTGTTATGCAGCAGCCGGCTGCCGCTTGGGGATCTTGTACACATTTTCGGCGTAATCGTTGACTTATAGTCCGTCGTCCGACTTGTCGAATATAGTTCAAAGTCAACATTGTTCGTCACAAAAAGTCGTTTTTACGACATTGTATAGAATAACTACTACTCAAAAGTTCGTTCCAGCCTTAATTTGTTTGTACCTAATGAACCCGGCCATTCGCAACCTCGACACAATTATGAAATGACACTCATTACAGTATTCCCTTCGTTTCTGGAGCACTTGCTCTGAAAGATTTTACCGACTGCCAAATAATAGGGTTATGTTTTTCACGTTTTTTATTTCTTGTAAGAAGTTGGTACATAATTAAACTTTTCAACTTACAGGCGTATTTTCATTTCAAATAAAATATTTCCAATTTATAAATTGACAGATTTTCCATTAAAGATATCTGTACTTATTTGTTAAGGGATTCGACAGATATATATCCATCAAATCCCGTTATCACCTAGAGTAGAGCCAGACTGCAGACTTTTAATCGGCCGGTATTTTTATATATATTTATATTTATTTGGCTCTTGATCAGTAAAAAGCTGTATGGAAGTGCGCATATTACAACGATTCTCAGTCGACCAATAATAAAGTTTGATGGGCAATCGTATTGCCTTCAAACCGTCGGCCGATGTTAAATCACTACGACGTTATTCTACGCGCGCACACGACGCCGATTGTTTGGTCGGCCGAATCGTGTATTTTCCATTCAAAAATCTATTGCTGTGAATGGAACCGTGCGAGAGCAATCGGCCGACTGTTGTCTAGTCTGCGCATTCACCACCAAGTACCAACCCAGTGTTTAGTTGGCGTAGTGGGCGCGCTAACAGCTCAACCCGACCAAACTATCGGTCGATAGAAAGTAGACTGCAATCTGCACTCTGTGGGGGCTCTAACCCTAAAACCCAATTCATACATGAGATATTATATTAAAAAGTTGTTGAGTTATTTCACATATTTTCAATTTTGCATTGTTCGCGCTTTTTATCATCTTCATATAAACTGACCAAACATTACAACAATTATTCTCAACCGTGTATACTTTATAATTTTATTGGCATGAATACTTTTTATTGTGCTGCTGTTGCAAACATTCTAAAAGTAATCTAGAGTTTCTCCACTAGACAGATAGTAGAGTAAAAGAACAAAAATTCCAAGGGCGATCGTGCACAATATCTTAAAATCAAATCGGGAACATTAATTCGGGTAAATTGTGACCAAGTCGACCCTTGTCCGGGGCTCCACTTACAGCGAAACCGATACCCGTGAATAATGCAAATAAAGGAACAGTAGTGCGAAGATGTTTATCGCGTTACCTACTTCACAAATAAATGGAAGGGCTACAACGAACACATTCCTTTAAGGGGGCGACTAGCCCTAAAGTGTCGATTTTATAATTCATTTTAATGCTTGAAAATAAGCCCATTGTTTCATTTTCTAAAATTAGATACTACATTATATGTCCGACAATTCGATCTGAGCTTTTAACACGATATCTTAATTTTTTTTCGATAGAAAAAAATCACAAAGATGCATCTAATTTTTACGAATTTTTCATATATTGCCATAACCGTGCAATGAACTAAGTTAATATTTTAACACATTGTATAAAATTCTATCATTGAGAGATCGACCAAGCGGATTTTTTAAATGTTGTATATTTATCGAGTTATTAAGAAAAAACTTTGGCGATAAATCCGCGTCGTTCTTTTTCACCTGGCATATGAAAGACGGGCGTGAGTGTGAAGACAGAATGACGATGTTTGATTTTTGGGGTTAGTCGCCCTCTTAACGTATTTACGAAATAAGATCATGATACTACGAATAATAAAAGTCATTATATTAATAAAACTAGAGATCGCCCAATGGTCGAAATTCGACCTTAGTTTGAACGACATTAGGACTACTACCTATATTTTGTAAAAAATATTGACTTTATCATATATTTTTTTCATATCTTGTCTCTGGGACTTAGCTGATCTCAGACTGGCCATGTAAGCATTGTCTAATAGTATCTAAGATTCAATAAAGAAAACTATAATCCATGTCAACTTGTTGTCAACAGACTTCATTTGTATAGGCTTGTCACTCAAAAATCTGTCATTTCTCATGTGTGTGTGTTGTAGTGTATGTAATGTTTTATTTGTTAAAAAAATGTATAATAAAAACATCTGTCAGCTTATTGTAACAAGTGCGACGAGAACATTTTACTGGGTGGAATATGTGCGCCTTATTTGGTCATAAGAAATTCCAGAAAAAAAAATAACAAAGCGAAGGTTTTGGATACGGTCAGAGGGCATGCGTCGTGGGCAATGGGCATGCCTCACATGCGCTGTTGACCGCGCTATGATGCATGCCCTTAAAGAACAAAAATATCGCTCAAGTGTGAGTCGGACTCGCGCACGAAGGGTTCCGTACAAAGAGCAAAATTAGGCCAAAATTGTGTTTTTTGTATGGGAGCCCCCTTATTTTTTTATTTTATTTTTAATATTATTAATAAATATTAAAGAACACATGTAACTAAGGACTTTGACAAAAATTCAAGTACCTACATGTTGCCATTATTGATAAAGAGCAAAAAGGGCCAAAAAGTCACGTTTGTTGTACGGGAGCCCCTCTTAAATATTAATTTTATTTTGTTTTTAGCATTTGCTGTTATAGCGGCAACAGATAATCTGTGAAATTTTCAGAAGTCTAGCTAAAGTGGTTCTTGAGTTACAGCCTGGAGACAGACGTACAGACATCGAAGTCAGTAATAGGGTCCCGTTTTTAGCCTTTGGGTACGGAACCCTAAAAAATGCACAGTGTGGACATAGCTATTCGCTATTCGTCAATGGTTTGACGTATACGGGACTTGTTGCTGTTGGATGGGACTGGATCAAAAAAGGAACGAAATTGCAAAAGCGTTGTCTTTCAAATATAGTAGAAGCTACTGAGCTTCGACTCAGTTTTGAAGCTACAGTGCAGCTGAACCAACGCTACAATACAGTGACAGCTTCTATCATAATATTAATACGCGAACGAAAAACTTTGTAACCCTTTTTACGAAAAATGGGGAATCGTAAGTGCATGAAATTTTGCACAGTTATAGTTTTTATCGTGAAGGAGTGCATCGAACTAATATTATTTTGAAATTATGTTTTTATTACACATTTTTTTTAACAAATAAAACATTACATACACTACAACACACACACATAAGAAATGACAGATTTTTGAGTGACAAGCCTATACATACGAATTATACTCTTTTATTTATGGTTGAAGTCAGTTGACAACAAGTTGACAAATTTAAAATGGATTATAGTTTTTTTCTATTGAATCTAAGATACTATTAATAGACAATGCTTACACGTAGGGTTGCCATCACCCAAATTCCCTTCGCCGGTCAGCCACGACAAAATTCCCGGACATTTGGCCGAAATGTGGTTATTTCCCCGGACACCTCACCCCGGACAAACAGTATTCACGATAACGTCTTGCCAATTTTTGCTTTTCCAACAAGAATTTGTAAAAATCTGACTAACTCAAGTCCGTGCTAGAAACCGTGTGTATGCTTAGCGAGTTTTTGTCTTTCGTTTATTGCCGCATGACTTAAAAGTTAAATTTCTCTCATCGAAAGATTTCAACCGGACACTTTTCGAAAACCCGGCCGGACGCACCCCGGACGCCCTTCAAACTAGGACAAATCCGGGGAAATCCGGACGGATGGCAACCCTACTTACACGCCCAGTCTGAGATCAGCTGAGTCCCAGAGACAAGAGTTGAAAATAAAATGATAAAGTCAATATTTTTTACAATATATAGGTAGTAGTCCTAATGTCATTGAAGCTAAGGTCGAATTTCGACCATAGGGCGATCTCTGGTACATATTATAAAACAAAGTCGCTTTTTTTGTCCCTTTGTTCCCTTTAATCTTTAAAACTACGCAACGGATTTTGATGATGTTAGATAGCCCATTTATCGAGGAAGGCTTTGTTTTATCACGCCAAGAGTAATAGGAGCGAAGAAATAGACGAAAATGTGGAAAAAACGGTTAAAATTATTTCAAAGGGCTAACTTGAACGCGCTAATCTCAGGAACTACTGGTCCGATTTGAAAAATTCTTTCAGTGTTAGATAGCACATTTATTGAGGAAGGCTATAGGATATATTTTATCACGCTAAAACTAATGAAGAATGTGGGAAAAAATGTGGGAAATTATTTGAAAGGGCTTATCTTGCGAACTACTAGAGCAATTTTTATGTTATTTGGCACAGATAAGAAGACCACGAGAAGGATCATAGGCTATCGATTTAAATCATTTTTTCAGTGACTGTACAGTGTGTAGGTAACAAAAATAAGTGATAATACTTTAGGGTGTGTACTTTCTGCTGCTACTTTCACAGTGAACTCTATACAAGGAACACGTACACACCCCAAAGTATTATCACTTATTTTTGTTACAACCTGTATATTTTATACCCGTGCGACTCCGGGGCCGGTCGCTAGTTCTATTATAAAAATACGTTCATATTGACTATTGTAGTTCTATTTGTTTTTAACGTGCACACCAAAATTATTCTCTTGGATTTGCTATGGTCGGGTAGAAATAGAATATTATGAAATATATATACGAATACCATTTTTCAACAAAATATACATTTATAAAAAAGTTTACAAATAATTAAGATTAAAATAATAGGAGGATGCAAAATATAAGCGGATGAAACAGAATTACCGAACATCTAGGTACAGAAACAATATTAGATTGTGCAAATAAATAAGGTCTATCTGTTACCAATTTACTTAATGATCTGCTTTTATTCGTTACATCATTATCTGCTTCGTAAATAAATACTTGTGTTTAATGATCACGATACAATATTTAAACACTTTGTACATAGTACGATGAATAGAGTAAAAAAAAAAAAATAACTCACAATATAATTCGAAATATTTACACAGTGGACAGTGTTTTACAAAGGAACTATATTTTAATAACTTATTTAGTACCTACTACCTACTAGATAATTGAAAATTCAATCATTGCGCGGAAACCGAACATTTTTCCGGCATAAAAAGTATCCTAGTAGGAGGAGTAATAGTTCAAACTGCTGAAATGATTATGCTAAAATAAGTTTCAACAAAAATAGTTCAGCAGTTTGAACTTGAAGAGGTAACAGATAGACATACTATCGCATTTATATTATTATTAGTATAATAATAACAATAAATAATATTCCGGGATAAGAACTATCCTTTGTTTGCCGAACTATCGTTTGTTGGAAGATCTTTTTCAACGTGTAATTCAAATACAAGCGGTATTTGACGTTGCTTTTAGGGTTCCGTACCCAAAGGGTAAAAACGGGACCCTATTAGTAAGACTTCGTTGTTTGTCCGTCTGTATGTCTCCAGGCTGTAACTCAAGAACGGTAACAGTTAGAGAGTTGAAATTTCACAGATTGTGTATATCTGATGCCGCTATAACAACAAATACTAAAAACAAAATAAAATTAATATTTAAGGGGGGCTCCCATACAACAAACGTGATTTTTTTGGCCTTTTCTGCTCTATATCAATAATAGCAACAGGTAGGTAGGTACTTGAATTTTTCACACAATCCTTAGTGTTATATTGTGTACTTTAATATATAATAATAAGTAATATTAATATTAAAAAATATTAAGAGGGGCTGCCATACAAAAAACACAAATTTTGGCTCTAAAATGGTACGGAACCCTTCGTGCGCGAGTCTGACTCGCACTTGGCCGATTTTTAAAAGGGTTGAACAAACTGTCAGTAAGAAATAATGTTTTATGTTTCACGCTATAATTCATACATATTATATTTAGGACCAGAAAATGATTTTAAAATTTAAAATGTGAATTTTGTGTATAGATATTTTCGCAAGATCATCATCTTGTTACCTAAAGTTACAATGTTCTTTCAAATTATGAGGGGAAATATGAGTTTAGTCCTTATTGTTACGACTTACGTATTGGCACAAAATATTTTAGTTTTTAAGATTTATTTAATAATGTCAATTGCCAAAAATTAGAAAATCGAACGACAAGAAAAGTGTGAGAAACGACGTGTCTGAATGTAATATTGGTTTTGAACCTGAAATAAATAAGAATATTTTTTTTTATCTATGGACGATTCACACCACGTCAGTCTGGCCCCGTGCTAAGTACCTAAAGGACTTGTGTTACATGTACCAGACAACGGAAATATATGTAATACTTTTATACTATACATATATTTAATATTTTTATTATATCATACACATATTTAATACACATCCAGACCCGGGAACATTGAAAACTTTTTGTTCCGTCGGCGGGATGCGAACCCGCGACCCCCGGCTTGAGCTACCAACGCACTCACCACTGAACCACAGAGGTCGTCAAAATTATATGTTGTGTTTATTCTCAACACTTATGTTATAAAATGTTAGCTATTCGGTCCATCCGCTTTCATCTTAATTTCTTTATAGCAAGATAACTTTATCTATTGTTAAAAACTGCTTTACCTGGAAAAATTACTTAATTTTTCCAGGTAAAGCAGTTTTTAACAAATTGTGAACATCAAACGGTTTAACAAATTGTGAACATCAAACGGTTTAACAAATTGTGAACATCAAACGGTTTAACAAATTGTGAACATCAAACGGTTTAACAAATTGTGAACATCAAACGGTTTAACAAATTGTGAACTTCAAACGAAGTAGAGGTGAAAGAATATTAATGTAATAATCTGTGTAATAAAAAGTGCTAGTCGGACTCGATCACTAAGGGTTCCATACCAATATAGAGCAAAATTAGGTCAAAAATTGTGTTTTTGTATGGGAGCCCCACTTAATTTTTTTATTTCATTAATATTATTATTAAAAATTAAAGAACATATAATATAACCAAAGACTTTGGAAAAAATACATAATCTGTGAAAATTTCAACTCTCTAGCTATTACTGTTATTAGTTACAGCCTGGAGACAGACATTCAGACAGACGGACAGACAACGAAGTCTTATTAATAGGGTCCCGTCTTTACCCTTTGGGTACGGAACCCTAATAAGAATTTAACCGCACCAAACTACACACCAGATGTTTCGCGAACATTTCTCATTCTGTAAAATGTTTATCCTGCGAGGCGACTAATGGACCATTACCGGAAATATCTTTATTTTGTTTATAACAGCCGTTTTCTATACGCCACACTAGGGGTAATGGGGATTGTCCATTTTTTTTTAATTTTGCTCATTACAAAAACATTTCGAGGAATAAGGTCAGTGATTGTTTTTCTGTATATAAACGAAAAAAATACCCATTAGTTACTTATATTTTTGAACAAATATTTGCCTACAATAAATAATAAATAATACCTTTGTTTGACCTTCAATGGCGTTAAATTAGCAATAAAGTCGACCGATATTACGTTTCGAACTTTTGGTAAGCTTCTCGTATCAGCTTTCACATAATGAAAACTTGCATTTGACGAACCAGCCATTATAAATAAGATTGAAACGAAATTTAAAACATACTGCAAGGTCAATTGGCCGCAGATGCTGACGTCAGAGCGAAACTTTAAAAATTTATTGAGAAAAAACTAGCCAATGAATTTCAAAATTATTTAATTTATATTTTTAAAATACCCTATTTTAACGAAAAAAAATATAAAAAGTACATGTGATTTTTTGGACAATGCCCATTGCGGTTTTGACGTAATACGATCATATACGAAAAATATGGACCCATAATGTAATCCGGGAAGAGATAATAAGTTTAGCTGCCGAAATTGGTTGTTTATTGTAAAGTATTTATATCGAAAAACGCGTTTAGTAAAGAGTTAATAACTAAGTTTTAAGATACGTAGTTTTTACTCCAAATGTAAAATTGCCCCTACAAAGAACTAAAATGGTGAATTCTCCGATTGAATATATGAAATACTAGACGATGCCCGCAACTCCGTTTTTCCGGGATAAAAAGAATCCTAATTCCATTTCCGGGAATTGTAGTCTCTTCACACATCCTTTATTGTAAAGGAATAATCGATCGAAACTTTTATTGGGAGTTATTTTTTAATCAACTGCACAATTACGTTCCTGATCCTCTAGAGCAGGGGTCACCAAATGGCGGACCGCGGTCCGCCGCGCCGACCCATTGTGTGCGGACCAAGCATGTTCGAAGATTCATTTCAGGACTTCAACATCTCTAGGATTTAATGTCAATATCTATAGCTTGCGCCAATATTTCATTCCAAACTTCATAGAGATTCATTCTTATCTCATCTCATTGATATCCAAATAAATACCTTTGTAATTTCCGTAATGAACTTTATATTTTAATAAATTTTTTTCAATTATGTGTGGACTGCGAAGGTCGTTTCATGTCTTAAAACGGACCTCGAACGAAACTAATTGGTGACCCCTGCTCTAGAGTCTAGTACGTAGGTGTTTTCAAACTTTTTAGTAGGGTCCAGTGGAACGCTTTTATTAAGAAGTGACATTTATAACGGACCTGCTCGTCTCGATGCTGGTGTCTGATATTAATTAATATTTCTAAAAACAATTTATGTATCGCTCGTGGAACACACAATGGCTGCTCTAGTACTTTATTAAACTAAGTACTGGTAGGCTCTATGCGGGGCACGAAACAGTTCGTACAAAATTGTACAAAATATAATGTTGTATGAAGATTAAAGAATTATAAAATTTAATCAAGAAATTTAAAAAAAACCCCCGCCAAACAACTTTAAAAAGTAATAAAATAATATTTACTGCCTTAAGTTCAAATAATTCCTAACTTGTATAAAGTAATATTTTAGTCCATAATAATTATCGCTGTCACGGTGTGTCAGGGTGTGTGTTTACCAGTGCCGTAAATAGGGCGGTGCCATGGGTGCCCAGGCACAGGGGGCGACAAGACAGACTAGACTCTGGGGGGCGCAAGAATGGCCAGACCAGACAGGTCCTTATTTTTTGAATTGCTCCCGATAAGTTCCCGCTGCGCCCCAGCGATGTTTCCCAATGTAGTAAAAAAATATCCACAGCCGAACATATATAACCTCCTCCTTTTTGGAAGTCGGTTAAAAAACAAAGGTGCAGTTATGTAGAAGCTCGCACAGGGCGCAAAAAAGGCTATTTACGGCACTGGTGTTTACCGCCAAGTAAACTACAAACTACAACCGCCAAGACGCTGAATAGCTCGATTCGGTTCACTGTGAATTGATCCTTAAACTATAATGTTATATTGTGAAATCAAACATCAACATTAGCGGTCCCCCGACACACCTTGACAACAATTATGGACTAAAATATTACTTTACACAAGTTAGGAATTATTTGAACTTAACCTGGCGAGAATGTGGCAGGGTATTTTACACCCTGCCCATCACATAAATGCGCATAGTTTTTATTTTATTTTCAGTAGCTGCAGACAAGAGAGTGCGGAGGGTATTAGTGGCGATATCCTAGTGTTGCGCGTACCTGCTCGAGTGTTATAGGCTTCCTAATCTACTTCGGGTAAATTTTACCCTGCCACATAGCTGGTGTATGTATATTTAATTTTATTTTGTGTAATTTATATGCCTTTAAAGTATTAATTTCACTTTGTTTTTTCAAAATAAGTGACGAACGTATTGAATTTATGATAAAATAAGTTTTAAACTATTTTTTCGACGAGTCTGACTCTAAAGTTGGGTCTGAACCCTCAACTTCAGTATCAAGAAATATTCCTGGAAGAACTGTCAGATGTTCTGACTGTCCCTATAAAAATATTAGAAGACTAAAATATGGTTGTAAGCACTGTAAAGAAGCCATATTGTATGAAACACTTAATATTTTTGACTATATAGAAGCACAATGTTCAAGACTAAAAAAATGTAATTATGACTAATTAATATATAGTTGATTCAAATTTTTTATAAGAATATCTCATTACTTATACGGGAAAAGTGATATTATCTAAAAAATAAGAAGTTTTCTTTTAGTTTTCGAAGTCAATGTTTTTTGTTGATTGTTAAATCTATATTTTTTGTTTTCGGTAAAATTAATAGGTATACAAATAAATATACAATATTTTTTATTTAATATAATAAAGGCTATACAAAAAGTGAATAAAATAGTAAGTATTATATAATATAGTCATAATTTACATCACAGTATGAATTTTTACATAAGGGTATAATTTACCCTGCCACATTCTTCGCGTAACTTTTTTCACCACATTCTCGCCAGGCAGTAAATATTTTTTCATTACTTAGGTACTTTTTAAAGTTAATTGACGGTTTTTTTTTAATTTTTAATTTAATTTTATTTCAAACTTTTTAAACTTGGTTGGTTATAGTGCAGAATAATTCCTATCAACAAAATCATATTTTCATGATTATCATCTATCAATGTTTTTTTCGATGAGGCCGTTAATATGAGCCCAAACATGAAACCTCCACTTTGGGTTCATACGAAGCTCGATTCCTATAGAATCCAGGTGATGCTGCAGCAGCAGCATTTAAATATTTACGGTCTATCTAAAATGAGCCCAAACACGAAACCTCTGCTCTAAGTTGGCGAAGAGTTGAATATCCTATTGATTACCAGGTGATGCTGCAGCACCAGGTCAACTTTCCATTAATATGTGTATATGTATATTGTATATTCACAAATGTCACGAACTAGAATGAAATATAAAACCCATCAAACAAGTACAAGTTGCTAACGGCCTTTCAGACCAGATAAACCCTGATTGTCCAGCACTGAGTAGGCTGATGATGATGAATAATAGATAAGAACACTCTCGATCATGTCAGCTTTCAAACAAAAAAAAAAATAGATCAAAATCGGTCCACCTGTTTGGATGCTACGATGCCACGGACAGAAACACACACAGACAAACAGACAGACAGACAGACACGTCAAACTTATAACACTCCTCTTTTTAGCCTGGGGTTAAAAATACAGGCAGGTACAGGGCACGGACGATCAGTAAGTCAGACAATTCTTTGTAATTCCTGATTTTCCCCTATTATAGATACAGAACTCAAAATGGTCCAGTTTTCTTTAACATTGACTTTAGCAGTGATCATTACGCCAGATGCAGCTGAGCTAATCTTATTTAGACTAAATTATCTCTTTATCCCAATTCTTACTAAAATATGAGATATTTTGCTGACCTATTTAAAGTTTTTTGTAACTTTCAGATCTTATTTATTTTATGAAATGGATATAATATTATGTACCGATGTACTTATTACATTTATTTTAAGTTGTTATCGTCTTTTTAGGGTTTCGTAGTCAACAAGGAACCGGTTTGTCCGTCCGTCTGTGTGTCTGCCTGTTTGTCCGTCTGTCTGTCCGCAGTTTTGCTCAGAGACTATTGGGCCTACAAAGCCGTAATTCGGCATGAATGCACATATTAATGATGCAGACAAAATGGTACTTACATAAAATCTTTAAAAAATATGGTACCTACCATATTTTTTAAAGATTTTATGTAACTTACCCTACACATCAAGCGGGGATGATTTTTTTTTCGCGTCCACCCCACTGTGTTTCTGATTTAGGGATCCATTTGTACACAACATGGCTTCGTCAAAGTTCAAATTTAAATTGTAGGTGTGGCGTTTGACTTTTTTAACTCCCGACAAAAAAGAGGGGTGTTATAAGTTTGACGTGACTGTCTGTCGGTCTGTCTGTCTGTCTGTCTGGCTGTCTGTCTGTCTGGCTGTCTGTCTGTCTGTCTGTGGCATCCTAGCATCCAAACGGGTGGACCGATTTTGATCTAGTTTTTTTGTTTGAAAGCTGACTTAATTGAGAGTGTTCCTCGCCATAGTTCATCATCATCAGCCTGCTACGTGCTGAAAACTCGCGGTTCATCTGGTTCGTGAAGGGCCGATTAGCAACTTGCAGTCGTTTGGTGGGCTTTATTGCATTCTAGTTCGTGACATTTATGGAAAGTTGACCTGGTGCTGCAGCATCACCTTGTAATCAATAGGATACCCAACTCCTCACCAACTTAGAGCAATGGTTTCGTGTTTGGGTTCATTTTTATTGCGACAACTAGTGAGATGTAGATAACCAATAAATTTGTGCATGCTGTTGCTGCAGCATCACCTGGATTCCATAGGAGCCGAGCTCCATATGAACCCAAAGTGGAGGTTTCATGTTTGGACTCATATTGACGGCTTCATCCAAAAGGACATTCCTAGATGGTATTCATTGGGATATAATATGATATCCTGTTTATAGGAATTATTCTGCACGTTTAAAAAGCATGAAATAAAATAAAATTAAGAAATTAAAAAAAAAACCCGCCAAACAACTTTAAAATGTAATGAAATAATATATTTTACTGACTTTATGTTTAAATAATTCCTAAGTGTAAAGTGATATTTTAGTCCATAATTGTTGTCAAGGTGTGTCGGAGGACCGCTAATGTAGATGTTTGATTTCCTATAAAATTATAGTTTAAGAGTCAGTTTTCAGCGAACCAAAAAAAACTCTTTGCTAAAAATAGATAACTAGGAAAGTATGTCACAAAGGCCTATACTTCACAGACATTGTTCTATGGGGCAGCTTAATTTGCTATTACACCAATGATGAGTGTTCTGGTGTATTGCGCATACACTTGGGCATGATAAAATTACGTTTGCGTAGCCGGCTGGCTCCAATGAAGTAGGCCACCGCCACCGAATCCGGTGTGGGAGTTATGAAAATATTATTTATGGTGCTCCCACACTGCCGTTAGAAAATGTTTAGTAAACGTAAATTAACAAAATAAAACATGTTACCTTTTGTTTGTTAACCTTTTATAAACAGCGTGACGGCGCGGCGGGGCCTCGGGGATAGCGGTGAGTCGGGGAGGACCTCCAACGTTATATTTTATCGTAAGTCCTTTAGCAATAGTCTACGCGGAGTAATACGGGAGCAGATACCCGAATCCTATTCTATATTTTCCTCTAGCTTTTGGCGTTTTGCGCATCCAATAAAAATTCATTTCAAGTTCAAAATTGTCGAAATTCCCTGTTTTTATATTATTTTTACTTGACACTGGCAGAATGCTGTATCCCTGCATCTATGGGCACCATTAAATAAGAAGAATAAGAAGAAGACAACAATTTTGTTAGTCTAGTAAATGTTTTTATGTTAGAAAATGTTTACAAACATTTTCTAACGGCAGTGTGGGAGCACCATTAGATTGTAGTGTCATTAGGGTTAAATCCTGCTGTCGAAATTTTTGGCGAATAATAAAATATATGAAATAGTTATATTACTAAATATTAATAAGTACTTACCTATACCTCGGTTTAAAATAAAAACATACAACATCTATCTATTTGCGACTTTATGGTAGAAAACAATTACTGAATTCTTTAATACCAATATGTAACTCACGTAGAGGCGTTTTGTATAAAACTAGCGGATAAAACTCGAAACTATTTTATTTTTACTGCAATCGACAATCTGCAGTCGGATATCCACCGATATAGTTCCCATCAGTCATCGTGAAGAAATAATATATTTCCTATATTGGATAGAATTCAGAAAGAATTCAATATACTTATTTCAAATTAGCTAAATCTATATATATATATAAAACCTACTATAAAACTCAAAGGTGACTGACTGACTGATTGACATAGTGATCTATCAACGCACAGCGCAAACCACAGGACGGATCGGGCTGAAATTTGGCATGCAGGTAGATGTTATGACGTAGGCATCCGCTAAGAAAGGATTTTCATAAATTCCAACCCCAAGGGGTTCAAATAGGGGATGAAAGTTTGTATATAATATACTTCTTAACGCGAGCGAAGCCGCGGGCAATAGCTCGTATTAGTATGTATTTTGTAAAACAAGCCGGATAACGCTCACAACTCCGTTCATTCATCCGTCATGTAGTTATTGCGCGGGAACCGTACATTTTTCCGGGATAAAAAGTATCCTATATGTCCCTTCCTGGGACTCAAATATCTCCATACCAAATTTCAGCAAAAGCCTTCAGCCGTTTGGGCGTGAAGAGGTAACAGACAGACAGACACACTTTCACATTTATAATATTAGTATGGATGTTTTACTTACCCTTTTAATAAAGCGATAATTAATATCTTCCACTGCATCGGTCATACAATGCATATTAATTACAATAAATTAATACTCAGCTAAAGAAAATTAAAGGTTATTATTGAAAGCAGTTACTGAGAATATTGATAGCATACTGACGAATGAATCTGGGTTGAAGTCGGAGCCAGCTTATCGAAATATCTCCATTGGAAATATTACAAACGTTATTTAATATTTTATGTTCGCAACTATTATTAATTTCAAAAGTTAAATTCTGGATGTAGAGTGCTTGGAGTTCATAATATTATATTTGTTTTTGTTAACTAGAAGCAGTAAACATGATAAATCATAAAATACATTTTATGGGGCTATTTAAATTAAAACGAATAGTTAGTTTTGTACGAATAAAATGACATTTTCTAAAAATGATTCCTAGCTAGATCGATTTATCGCCCCCAAAACCCCCATATTCTAAATTTCATGAAAATCGTTGGAGCCGATTTCGAGATTCCAAATATATACAATATATGTATAATATATTATTAATCTTTCTCAAGCGTTATCAAAATATACACGTAAGTAAAATTTGCAATACAAATCACAATTCCAGTAGGTAACTCCTTTTGTACCAAAAAACGTAAAGTGAATTTTAGGTACGTGCGCCGCCACGCTCAAAAATTAGTTTATCTTGCGACCATATTTTGCTTTTACAAAAATAGGTCGCTGTAATAACAGAGTGGGACTGAATATTAAGTTCGTTAGCGAATAGTGACGTGACTGTTTCAATTAATTACTACGTATGCTATTATGTAGTTATAGTAAGCTATGAATGATAGCGGTTCAGATTGCTCTGCCCTGTGATTTTGTCAATTTATTCTGTTGTGATCGTCTCTTGTTCTTCGTGTAAGTGCTAAAGTCATTGACTTTCATCGTAAAGACTATTTCATTTTCCAAAATAGTCCAACGTGTCTCAATTTCATTCGGTTTAAAAATTCGGTCGTAGGAACGTGTTTAAAAATTTATCGCTTTGCCTTGTCATTTTTATATACAGTATGTTATTATGTGTTTGATAGAAACAACGTTATTGACTTTCATAAATTATCGTCGTATGCTTAGCTATGACAACTCAAATTTGTTTTGTTTTAAGTCAGCGGCAGGACGTGTTGTAACAGATATAGTTCTACCTTGAAGCTCCTCTACATCATCGAACATCAAAAGAGCATTGAACAAGATTGAGAACTTTAACTTGGTATTTTTATATTCTAGTTTATAAGCCTTCCGATACAATTTCAATGTTAGTTTTAAAGATGAATTTCACAATCCGTTTAAGTAGGTAACCATATTATTATAAATCTGATGCTTTACTTGGTCTTCCAGAGATAAAATTGCGTAAAAATGTCTTCATGTGGAAACATAAATTCTGCCCTAAGTGCCTTCTCTCTCGTTAATGAACATGATAATATGAGCCCCTAATCACCCACTTAGCTGCGACTCTGTCGTTGGGGCTCGGGGGACATTTCTTGCCGGAGAGTGCATTAACCAGAAAAACTTATTGCCAGGCCTGAAAATCGGCTCCCATTGTTCCCAATCTCGATATGGAAACCAAACATCTAGTACGTATGTATACGTGACTTGATTGCAAGCAGACAAATTGGCTTAATATGTTACTACCGTCCATGGAAAACCAAATTAGTGGAGTTATTTCTTCGAGAATAATATGGGGTTTTCTACCCTCTCCTTCGTTCGAGAAAAAAAATTTACCTCTTTTAATGTTGTCATTTATTTGGTTGCGCCAGATTAAAAACAAGGTGGTATTTGCTCCTGAAAAAGTCTGTAATGAGAACTTATTGTGTGTGAAGTTCCTCTTAAGCCGGGTCAAGTTCTGCTCCCACTGAAAACTTTTGTTAGAATAGCTCGTAAGCCGTTCTAATACTGGTATCAAAAATTAGCAATAAGCTCGGACAAGCGGCTTATTTACTTTAAATAAGCTGCTTGTCCGAGCTTATTGCTAATTTTTGATTTACCATCAGATACTACTCGTTTTTGGTCCATTCCTAAAAAAAACAATAAAATGAGAATTTATTTCCACAATGTAATCGAGGGTAGCTAAGATAAATGTTTTGTCGAATGCGTAACAAAGACTAGAGATCACAAAAGATCACTTTCCTGACCTGAGGCACCTTTATAAATTAAACTGAAAACCAATTACATTCCTCCACCTAATTTCTGGGCCTATTTACTTATTGGGATATTGTTAACGTATAATTTATATCACTAAATGTAATTCAATCAACGGCTAGAGAATATTTATTTGTATTTCACGGACAAATTTTGTACCATTTTGTACAACGCATACAAACAAGACGTAATATTATAAACTTAACTTAAAATTTTTTGTTAAGTAATGGATCGTGCCTTAGTAAAGTTTATTCGTTTATTTTTGTAGTTAATGATGAAGTACCAAAAATAGTGAAGAAATTGAAAAACCTATTCCAGGTGGACGTATTCATCGAACAATATTTTATAGACATGTTAATTATACTCGATGTGCACGACCCAGCCAATAAATATGGTAATCAGTCTCTAGTCTACAGTCGACACCCTACACTTTACACACTATACAAAGAACAGCAGACTTCCATTAATAATACTGTAGTAAAACCCACACTGTAGTAAAACCTTAACTAAAGTTTAAATTCTTATATAACAGTAGTTTTATAATATTATATTGGTTAAAAAATAAGTTTCGGTTAAGAGTTAGTGTTCTGTAGACTGTAGGTATTTATGGCCCCAGGCCAATCGAATTGCCGATAGATATTTAAGATATCGGGTTTTCGCTTGTGCCTGTTGTTTTGTTGTTGTACGGACCCGGAATTTAATAAAGTGTCTATGTTTAAAAATTAAACAATTCCTAGCTTATTATCAAGTGTAAAAATGAATTATAAGATCAATTATTTCGCTTTAGTCGCCCCTTAACAGCGTCCATATTATTGTCATTCGGGCATATTGTCTCAGATGATAATTACTTATTATTAGTGTCAGGCCACGCGCAATATAGGGTTCCGTAATACCGCTAGTTTTTCATAATTTTTGTATGGTCAATGAACGTACATTTATAACGTGTATACACTACTATAACAACATCACCTCAGTTACGTTTAAAGCAATTTGAACGGTAAGTTCTTTTATACTTCGCCGAATACATTTTTTTAGTTGATCGACTATTACTCAATAACTTATGAAGTCTTCTTAGCAGTGATAGTTATCCTTTTAAATTCAATATTTCCTACTCCCGTGAATTTTTTCACAGTTCTAGAAGCAACCGTTTAGCTGGTAAAAGGGGGGACACTGGATTCCGACGATTATTTCCACTTTAAAACTTCATATTTCACAAATGGATACCTAAATCGGAAAACAATCTATCAATACTCTTTTAAATATATTCAATGACACCGCACACGATGGGGTGGGCGCGAAAAAAAAACGACTTGGAGGGGGCACTGCCGTGCCCCCAGATTTATCCCGCTTGATGTGTAGGGCAGGTACTTCATTCATGCCAAATTACAGATTTGCAGGTCCTATAGTCTCTGAGCAAAACCGCGGACAGACAGACGGACAGGCCGAAACTATAAGGGTTCCTTGTTGAATGTTGACTACGGAACCCTAAAAAGGTTTTTTCTTTACCATCTGTGAAGGGAATACACTCAATGTTTTGTACATTTATGTGCTCAGTGTTATTTTTACACTTCACTTATTCGAGGAGTATCGTTTTCTCAAGGACGTGAAGAAAGAAAAGTCGAATTTTGGCATCAATAGGATGCCAAAATTCGAATTTCGTTCAGTATTATTTATTAAACACTAGATGTCCCGCGCGGCTTCGCCCGCGTAAATTAGGAATTTTACAGAAACCGTACATTTTCCCATAAAAAATATTTACCCCGTTTTTACCACATTTTCCTGAGTTTCTTCGGTCGTATTAGTCTTAGCGTGATAATATAATATAGCCTATAGTCTTACTCGATAAATGATCTATCTAACACTGAGATAAGTTTTTAAATCGGACCTGTAGTTCCTGAGATTGACGCGTTCAAGCAAAAATACTCTTCAGGTTTATAATATTAGGTAGGTATAGATTTTTTTTAATTATCGCTTGACAAACTCGAGTCTCGATCTAAAAGACTATGAAATGGTATAATATGGTAGTGATGATGATGATGATGAATGTAATTTGCATAGTAGCATATGCTTTCTGTTCTTAAAACAACGCCGAAACTCCCAAACTTGTATCTATAAAGAATCAGGAGTTCTCTCAGCACCTTCCAAACCACGGTATACCAGGTATATCTCGGTGCAAAATATTACTTGTTGGTAGCATATGCTTAGAATACTTCTCACGAAACCGAAGTCACCACATGTTTCCCTATAAGTTTTGAGGAGTTCCCTCGATTACTTATGGATCCTTTATCAGATCACCACTTTTGTGAATATAATACCAAATTGGGTTGTTACCCTATATACCAAAAGAAAAATTTTGAAAATCGGTCTACAAACGGCGGAGTAATCGTTGAATATAAGAAAACGAACATAACACCTCCCCCATTTTGAAAGCCGGTTAAAATTGTAGCCTATGTGTTATTCTGATGTATAAGCTATATTACTGTAAAGTTTCATCAAAATCCGTTCAGTAGTTTTTGCGTGAAAGAGTAACAAACATCCATACATCCACACATCCATACATCCACACATCCATACATCCAAACAAACTTTCGCCTTTATAGTATTAGTAGGATTTTTAAGACAAAACAATTTAAAGGAAATAAAATGGTTAAAAAATATACGGAAAGAATAAATATAGCTATGTATTAATATTAATAATTATTGTGATAATTCTAATGATATTAAAAAATATTTATTTTGTTTCAACTTTGAAATCAAAAGCAAAATAAACAAATAATTTATTATTCTGCAATTTGAATATTGAACAGTGCAACATAAGTAACAAAATAAACAAAACGTATGATTCTGAAATAAGTAATAACTTAAAAGAAAAAAAGGGGTCACATTTATATTGCCCTAAGGGAACGTTTAGCTCGCGCTTATCTCGGAAAAATACCCTTTTTGGTCTTGAGTGAAATATAATCCCGTAAGTTATGCCCCCATTATATGCATGGACGTATTTACAGGTTACACGAGTAGATAAAAATCATTTAATAAATTAACATAAATTATGAAGATTCGACCGATGAAGGTGTTTCGAGAATATGGAATTTACATGATTTAATCCCTCGATCGCGGATTCTTGGAAATCTATTGTTATTCTATTGTTCTTGGGGCCTTGACAGGTTAAATGCTGGCTGTCTCTATTCTATATTTTCCTAATAGTTTGAACCTGACAAGAACTGTTTGATGATGAAGAAAGGCTTAAAAACCAACCAAATATCAACCTAGTACCAGTAAAGTTGTTCACTGGTATTTGGTTGGTTTTTAAGTATTTAGTCAACAATAATAATAATAATTAAATGAGCGGCGGACTGCAGGTGTCGCGAATATTCAAGTTTCTAGGAGTAAAAGTTGGGAGCCCATGAACTTATTTAATTATGCCGATCAATCAGTTTGAGTGAAAATAAAATTACAACGATATTTAAAGAGATTTAATGCTTAAAATACCTACTTAATGTTATATTTTATTTATAATAGGTATAAGTAATACATACTTCGTAGATAAATTTCTAATGTGAAGCATGCTCCAATGGCTTGTACTAATATTATGTATTCTGTGGCAATGGTCAGAACTCAGAACTCAGAAACACGAGCTCAGTTGCAAAACTTTACATTAAAATATGCCAAAATTTTGTAATTCGTGTGGTTTGACTGCACCAAAAAATTTGGCAGGGATTGGTGTAAAGTAAGCTCCATAAGAAAGTGGTGATGAATTTCAGTTGAAGGTATCTAAAGTGGCAACTGGAATGCCGAATGCCAGGTATAAAATGTCGACAATTTGCCAGGCCAAAGTTCGATAAGCAGCTGCCCCGGCATGATTCAATTACCAGCTAGCGCAAACCGCCAGCTCTACATGACAATTATTACCAATTCCTATAAATCGAGGTCGCTAAATAATTTCGACTTCAATTCCATTTCAATAAAATATCGTATTGGAACAAGAAAATTAGCTTTCGCATGTAAACTTCGATTGTTTCTGCACAATTTAATTTTACGAAAATTCTACGTTCGTAAGACTTTTATTTCTTTGGTAAGGAAATTTTCAAATAGTTACTTTAATATTATAAGCCATTATTATATATAAAATATTTAATGTTTCTTAGAAATATTGTACCTAAACATTACGTTTACCAGTAAATATTATAAGTTTTTCTATCAGTTATAATCGTTAGTGTGTAAGAGTATGCGACGATATTTTAGTACTTACTAAAAGCTAAAACTATATTAATTGAATTTTAGTATTGAAATAAAATAATTATATCAATCGCAAATATTAATTATTTTCATTCTTTATTATTATGATTGATTCATAAATCATACTTAATATTATTATGTTATTACTTATTATTCGTTATTTCTTACACTATAATAATATAACGATACCTATTTGTTATGGTCTAAGTCTTTTTCAATTTTAAGTTTAAAAAAATTAGAGTCAGCACGAGTCACAAAGCTGTATAATCTCGCCAACACATGGCGGTATTAACAATATAGATGGTTCAGTTCACAACAGATGCCTTGCTTTAGAACCTAAGCTGACTAATTGGGTTCGTAACAAGCAATTCTAGTTTGCTACGAACTTTATTTAAAGCTACAAATATCAGTTTCTTTAGATAGAGCCTATAATAACAATTATATACTTACAATACATACTTCTTATAAATGCGAAAGTGTCTGTCTATTTTGTACCTCTTGATACTCAAAATGCTGAAGCGATTAAGATGGGCATACTTTCTTACATAGGAGATAACTACTTACATAACATAACTTGGGTAACTTAAGCCTGATTGCCATGAGATTGTATACTTCCCAGAAAATGGTAGATTTTTCCATGCGATCAACGCATGAACGCAGTTTCGAGTAAAATTGAGAGATATTGCAAGGCGTAAACTCGAAGGCTTGATTTCTACATTACATAGTTACCACGTGACGTGTAATCCAGTAATATATTCAGTCAAACACATAATCGGTACGAAGATCCAAGATGAACTTGGTGGTGCGGAAGGTCAGGTTCATTGAACAATGAACATACCGGTGACATAATTATTGTTCAATGAAGAACACGAAGACAAACATATAAATTGTGTAATACATAACTGCGAAAGTGTAGCTTTCTGTTTGTCTATCTGTTATCTCTTCGCGCCCAAACTACTGAACCGATTTTGCTGAAATTTATTATGAAGACACTTTGAATTCCGGGCAAGGACAGGACATCTCGGATAATGTACGGTTCGAGCGCCATAAACGAATTTTATCGTAACGGAGTTGCAGGCGTCATCGGATACTTTTTGTCCCAGGACTTAAAGTATCCTATGTCCTTTCCCGGGACTCAAAGTATCTAAATTATCTAAAGTTTTTGTATTCTGTTTTTATTTATTCTGTGCATTTGTTGAGGGAGAAATAAACTTTAAAAAATCGGTTCAGCAGTTTGGGCGTGAAGAGGTAACAGACAGACAGACAGACACACTTGCGCATTTATAATATTAGTGAGTAACTATAAGTATAGTAAGCATAAGTAAGTATGGATTCGGAATAAAAGTGTGCTTGTGACTGTAATTTTTGCCGTTATATTATTTAAGATCGATCTGCGAAAGTTACACTCACAAGCTTTTTCGGCTGTTAGAGGCCGGCCTGGGCAATTACAGGAATTTAGATTATGAACTCAGAGAGCCATTCGGCCATCATTCGGCATTCCGGATGTATGAGGCCGGTTCTAGTTACGTACCATTGCAGCATTGAAGAAATGTATCATAGGCAGTTGACCACTGACGAATCTACAGTTTTGTCCGTCGTTTTGTCGGATTGTGTCAATCCATATTCATACTAATAATATTATAAATGCGAAAGTCTATCTGTCTGTCTGTTGTCTTCACGCCCAAACTGCTGAACGGAAAAAAGTACGGTTCCGCGCGATAAACGAATTTTGGCGCAGCAAAGTTGCGGGAGTTATCTGTCGTGATCTGTCAGCTGGGTTTGACGTTGGGTTTGTGTTCACTGGGTTCGTCCAAAAGTAAGTAATTCCGTAAGTTCGCAATTTGCCTATGAATTTTCTAAAAATTCTCTGATGGAACAAACCTAAATCGGAAGCAAGTTGAAGGCAAATACATCGTAATATGAACAAAGTAAATAAACAGAAAAATTGTGTGCCCACTAAGGCAATAAAGCAAATAACTTGGGTCATTTTTGTGTTTACACCTAACTTGTTTTTGCTCCGTCTGATCATTATTTGCCTCATTTTCTCGACTCACCAGTTTCAATTCAATTTTTATGGCGGACCGCGGAGTACAACATTTTAATAATTTTCGTAAAATCGTGAACACAAGCTAAATTATATCAGTATGATTAGTATACTAATAATATAGAGGCGAAAGTTTGTTACTTTGTGAGTGTGTGATAAACGGCTAGAGCGATTTCGATTAAATTTGGCAAAGAGTTTGCTAATCCTGGATTAACACATATGCTTCATGTTACTTTGAAAAATGTATTGTTCTTATATTTTTATCGGGCTTTGGCCCACCACACATTCCCACCACTGTATCTCCTGTGTCCCTCCTCCTACCAGGATCGACAGCGGACTCCTATCACAAAAACTTATCGTGTCTTATTCTTATGGGGAAATAATTGAAAATGACTTCGCGAAAAATCATCTAATGATAACTCTTCTAACATTATTCCTCTTGACTTAAAATTCGTTTCTTATCGACACAAAAAT
The DNA here is from genome assembly GCF_905147365.1 of Aricia agestis. Classification (NCBI taxonomy): domain Eukaryota; kingdom Metazoa; phylum Arthropoda; class Insecta; order Lepidoptera; family Lycaenidae; genus Aricia; species Aricia agestis. The sequence goes on along the minus strand of NC_056406.1, from coordinate 8,557,261 downwards.
ATTGAAAGAGTTTCAGCTCTTTGAACAATTTCACTCAGAGTTTTGTTCCAGTCCCGATCAAAGAGTTAAAGTAGATTAACGTATTTTAAAGGTTGTACTTATACTTTGGACGGGTTTATTTTGCTTACTGGTAAATAAAAAAAAAGATATCTTGTACCTTTTTTCTTCCGGATATAATATATAACTTGTATATTATATCCGGAAGAAAAAAGGTACAAGATATTTTTACGAGTGCTTACTAATTTATTTCTCCATATTTACATCAAAATAAGTATACAATTTTGTTTCCGACGCATTTTAAAGAAAATTAAAAATTAAGATTTGCTTTGACCGTAAGAGAAAATATAAGGTTTATAACAGTTAGGCTACTAATAGTACTCTTACGGCCGTTCCCAATATTTGATCTATCTCTGGTTTTGTCCTACTAGAGATAGGAATAGCTCACAATTGACATAAAATATATGTCTCTAATGTCTAATGTGAGTTATTCCTATCTCTAGTAGGGCCAAACCAGAGATAGATCAAATATTGGGAACCGCCGTTAGTAATGCCTACGTTTAGCCTTCGATAGCCCTCTCCTAGTATAGGTTAGTTTAACACCTCAGTTGAATTCAATGTGCAATACAAACACGTTCGGCCGTTGTAACATGATTAGTTATCTCAATCGTAGAATCTAGTGCCCTGATAAAAATTAAATATATTTAGACACTGTATACCTTTAAGGGGAGGTTATTCCTAAATTAGCAGGCCGATGTCTGTCAGTGCGAATATCGACGTAAAAGACATTAAAATAACATTCATATCTGCGCGCCTTGTACAGTGGCGGTTACGACGATCGCCGCGTCCATGATAGGGCGAAATAGGAGAAAAAACCTTTTTACTTAGATAAAAAATAGTATAACTAAACATGTATCCGTACATTTCCCTGTAAAATTTTAATAGTAATCGAACTATCATTTTTTGATTGAGTCCCTGTAAGTCCTATAAAACTGAAAATGTTTTTAAAATCGAGGTTGTTTCGGATTTTTTTTTTATCGAGTAAAATTATCTGTATTGTGTTTCTAACCGTAAAAGTCACTAGTTAAAAGATGTATCTATACATGTATATATTTTTCAGTTTTTTTTAATGACGCTTTCTTTAAAAATTACTCATTCTAGAAACGTGAATTTGGAATAACCTAGCCTTAAAAGGTCTGCTTGTCTTTGTTTGATACATTGAAAAAGTTACACGAAGAAAAAGACAGTGGACCTACCGTACTCGTAAATATGTTTATGGACTTAAAGTATCTCCACACCAAATTTCATGAAAATCAGTGAAGAGGTTTATGCTTGAAGAGGTAATAGACAGACAGGCAGACACATTTTCGCATTGATAACATTAGTATGGACATGGACCAATTTTATTTATTTCCATATGGTGCTAATTGATACAGTTGTTATCAATAAAAGCGTAAGTCTCGTCTAAAACTCGAGTCTTTAAGTGGATTGAATCTACAAAATGTATTCTTCGTTCCCAGAATCACCTCTACAATACCCACAAAGTGCACTTTAGCTGTAAACTCATAGTATTTCTGGAAACCAGAACATTTGCCACAGAAAATGTGGATGATAAAATATGATGTACAATTTACTTTCATAAGTAAAGGCACAATTGGATTTAAAAATTCGATTTCCATTGCGCGGAAATGTAATGAAACACACGAGAGCTTTTGCGTCTGTTTCACGAACTATTTTATAAAACCGGCCAAGTGCGAGTTGGACTCGCCCATGAAGGGTTACGTAGTAGCAATAAGATTTATTTTTATGATATTAAGAGGTTTTTGATTTATTTTCATATTTCATTTGATTTAATGAAAGTTAAATTAAGGTTTACCATTTATGACGCATAAAAAAACTACTGGCTAGATCTCGTTCGAACTAATTTTCGTTCGTAGTTTTTGTAGTAATGTACATCATATATTTTTTTAGACTTATCATGCCCCTACTTTAGAAGTTATAGGGGGGGGACACATTTTACCACTTTGGAAGAGTGTCTCTCGCAAACTATTCAGGTTAGAAAAAAATCATACTGGCAACCTCAATATGATTTGTTGAAGACATATCCATAAATACCCCACACGCATAGTTTAGATCAAAAAATTGTTTCAGTTGTATCTATGGGGACCCCTAAAATTTTTAATATATTTTCGATTTTTGTACCAAAATCTTAAAGCGGTTTACAGACTTCATCTACTTACCAAGTTTCAATAGTGTAATATCTCTTGTAGCTTCGGAGAAAAGTGGCTGTGACATACGGACGGACAGACAGACAGACAGACATGACGAATCTATGAGCCATTTTTGCCATTTGGCTACGGAACCCTAAATAGGATTTTGTTATATTGTACTTTATTATAATATGCCAGATGACGCCCTCAACTCTGTAAATTGTTTTATCGCCCGGATAAATTGGTTTACCGCGGGGAACATTACATTTTTCCGGGATATACATCAAATGGAACGCGGGGGAGAGTAACTAACCTAAGTGATAATACTTTAGGGTGTGTAGGAGTCTTCTGTATAGAGTTCACTGTGAAAGTCGCAGTACTGAAAGAGTAACTTTTTTAAAATTTTTGTGTATATAAAAACTCGTAACGCTGGGAAGCTTGTCCATACAAAAGACAAAAATAAATGCTCTTTCAGCGCTGCTATTTACACAGTGGACCATGGGCGTACCCAGGTTCTGGGCCAGGGGGGGAAAATTACCCAGGTTCTGGTGCCAGGGGGGGGGGGGCAAATCACCCAGGTTCTGGGCCAGGGGGGGGGCAAATCAGATTTTTCATAAGCTAGGTGTTTATAAAGAATAAAAAATGTATAATTTTTAGTTGTAAAAATATTGTATTGCAAACAAATGGCAACATTTTTTTATTTTTATAGATAAAAGTACTAGTTAATATACTTAGTAGGGACGTCAACATGATCCAGGGGGGGGCAGCTGCTCGGTATGCCCATGCAGTGGACTCTATGTAAGGGACACACACACACCATGAAGTATTCATTTCCATAAAGTACAGTATAATTATCACATAGTTTTGTAACACTCTGTATGTCCTGTCCTCAAAATATTCTACTGTTGATTACCATGCACCATGGAATAAAAATGCACCGTACATTTTTCGCAGATTGGTCAGTGAAATTTTCTATTGTTCGTACTAAGTTGAGGAGTACAGATACTTCTATAGTTAGTAAATGTGAAAAAGTGACTATCTGTGACTGCACCGATTTGAATGAAGTTAAAAAAGTACTTTGATTCCGGCGAAGCAATCTATGATATTAGTTTTATCGTGAAAATATATGGTTACGGGTTACCGAGCGATAAACCAATTCGGCAATATGTAGTTTTTTACTTAAAGAAGCTTTATCATAAAACTAAAAGACTTTGGACACAACACAAAACGGAAAACTTTTCATAAAAATCAACACTGTAGTAAAATGGCCATCCCCAGACGGCCATAAATAGAGATTTCAAGTTTTTCGAACTTTTCAGTACATTTTTGTTGGTCGGGACGTGCAAAATATAGTCATAAAAATTTTACTGAGCTGTATTTCTCTTAAATTAATAAACAAAATAAAGTTAGGGTCAGTGGAGAAAAATAAAGTTAGGCTCAGTTTACATTGCAACGTGACGCATGCAATGCGATGCATTTTAATTAATGATCTATTCAAAACTAAAATATTATATTAGTACTACAGAAAAAGACAGACATAGAATCAACACACTTGCCGCCCGCAGTGCTGCCTGTTCCGAATGGCTCATTTGAAAACGCATCTCAATGACGTTGGAATTTGAATTGACCCTTAGACTCACCGCAATATAACAAACGACACCTCTACCTAACTTAAGAGGGCGACTAACCCCTAAAATCAAACATCGTCCTTCTCTCTCCACACTCACACCCGTCTTTCATATGCCAGGTGAAAAAGAACGACGCAGATTCATCGCCAAATTAGTTTTTTCTCAATAACTCGATAAATATACAACATTTTAAAAATCCGCTAGGTCGATCTCTCAATGATAGAATTTTATACAAAGTGTTAAAATATTAACTTAGTAAAATGTACGGTTATGGCAATAAATGAAAAATTCGTGAAAATTAGATGCATCTTTGTGATTTTTTTCTATCGAGAAAATTTTAAGATTATCGTGTTTTTGCTCAGATCGAATTCTCGGAAATATAATGTAGTATCTAATTTTAGAAAATTAAACAATTCAGGGCTTATTTTCAAGTATAAAATGAATTATAAAATCGACATTTTAGGGTTATTCGCCCCCTTAAGCGAAAAAGTAAAAATTCTTCGATTAATAAAATTTTAACCCAGCTATTACACCTTTCTAAATAGCTTCCTACGTAGGATGCCAGATTTAGTCAGTCAGAAGTCACACTTTTTCCGATTTAGTACACTAATTAGGATCCTAACTTTCTCAATGCTATTTTACTTGGCTAAATTTAGTTACTGAATCATTTAGACGTCTAAATTTAGTAAGGTGGAATAAGCTCTTTAAGATACACTTCCTATGTAACGGTAAGGAATAAGTATATATTATACTCGATTTACACTTGCGCGCGAGCCACGAGACGAGCCGCGAGACGCGCCGCGAGCCCTGAGTGTAAACTCGAGCTCGCGGCTCGTCTCGCGGCGCGGCTCGCGGCTCGCAGGGCTCGCGTCGGGAGCGGTTTCCAAAGGAGCTCGAGGAGGAGGCGAGCTTTGTGTTTACACTCGCACTTCGACGCGAGCCACGAAACGCGCCGCGAGCCGAGCCACGAGACGCGAGTATAAATCTAGTATAATACGAACCTCACATGTAGAGGAGCCAATTTTATTCCTAATCATAAAAATTCCCATGCCCTTGGACCCTCGTTATTTAAAATTGTTAAATCTGGATTCATTGTTATTGAAAATTTTATTTTTCTACATGTGCCATACTTTTACAAAATACCAAAACGAGGCAAGACAATGCCCGACTTGGTGATGCATAAAAGCAATACAAATATTGAAATATGAAATATTGTGATGCCGTCTGACATTTCAATTTATATATCGCTATTTTGCATTATCGTATCGCGGATGGTCTTGAGTCTTTTGGTGTAAATTTTCCCCTATGATTTTTCTTTAACTTTTTATTGAAGCTTGTCTTTCTAAAATTATAATAATAATAATATCTATGGACGCTTGACACCACTATATTATGTATATAGGTAGTATTTAATCGAGTGACTGTAAATTACAGTTTTAAGTGTCAAAATTACTAAATTTGGGTTATATAATTACTATTTGAGCGACTGACTGTGAGTGACGAGAAATTAACAGAACAGCCACTTACAAATTCTTAATTTGAGTTACTTAAAATTCAAAATGAGCAGCTCCATAATATTTGAGCGACCTAATATCTGTTTGAGTGTGAACATTATGTCCTGCATTTTTTTCAATATTTGGCAAATATATTTTTTATACTGAGCGGCATTTTATCTTACATAAAGTGTTCCGAATACAAAAACCACTTTGAAAAATACTTTAATGCGCTGAGTATAATGAGCTCACATTAAAACAAAAAAATGAATGTGAAATAACTATTTGGTGAACCACTTTAATCAGGAATCCCTAGAACATTATTATTTTTTAACGGGCAAAAGGCTCACCACACAATCCCACTGCAACTCCTGTGTCGCCAGGATCAACAGTGGTAACCGACCACGAAAACCCTTTGATATGATCTCAGAGATGCCCGAGGGACAAGCTAAATCTGTCTTGGGACCCGCAACGAAATTAATCAGAAGAAAGGTAGGAGGAGTAGGAGATATCCAAAAACACAAAGACCATTACGAAATTTTTTTATTCGGTCACCGCGCTCAAAGCCCGCGATAAAAATAGCTTAAAAAACAATAGGCACATACATTTCGGGAGTACCGGCAGAAGCGAAACCGAAACGGCACTAGGCATCAATTACGATTTACGACACAAGAGTTGGTGTTATTTACTTCTTCCGCCGCGCCGTCTTATTTTGCGATCGGCCTCACGCCAAGTGTTCTACATTTTTTTTCCCATACCAAAAAAGGGAACAACGCCGAATACAATATAGCAATCTGTCTCCAAATCCAAACAGCATCTTTGTAATAATATCTGGAGTTAGTATTACAGTGGCGCTAGAATTAGTCAAAAGCTTTGATGTATTGAATTATGTTGAAAGCGCGACGTGAAATTTCATACGTTACGTACCTAATAAGGCTATATGCAATGTGTACAAAATAGAGATTCGATGGAGGCATATTGTTGAACATGTCTTAGATTGTAGGTACACATATTATCTTGATGAGTGTGACAGTAGTATTATCTAAGTTAGCCAGGCAGTATCATCAAATGCCAATTAATGCATACTTATTTATACACTCACGGAAAGATCATTTGAAACATGCCCATTACCGCGGCTATTACTTGCAAAAAGGGCACGACGTTTCACAAGGTGTAGAGTCTAGTATTATATAATATTATATAACTAGCGACCCGCCCCGGCTTCGCATCGGGTATAAAATATAAATAGCCACTGAAAAAATTATTAAGATCGATTCAGCAGTTTTGACTTGTATTCATTATTACTACCCGTGGCCCGCATTGGTCGGTACCGCCGCAAAAGCTACTTCCCGCAATTTTTAAATCTGTAATATCTTCGAAAATATTCATTTAAATCATATGCTGTACAGGGCCATATAGATCTACATTAAATCTACAATGTATTTAAGTTATTTAATTGGATGAGGATTAATGCTGTATTTGTTAAAATTGCTTCGAAAATTAGCCATTATTTGTCGTAAAAAGAAAATGACCAAAAATGTTGATGTAGGATATCCATAAGAGATAGACATATACAGAAATCATAGGTGATTCTACAGAAAACTCCGCGATGATATAATATTTTTTTAAGTATTATTAAATATAATTATTTAAGTACGACACCACATTAGAAACTCCAACAATAACAGTATTTCTCCACTATTTAATGTTATTATGCTTATAACCTTCCGCTTGAATCACTCTATCTATTAAAGATTATTTTTAACAAAAAATTAAAACCGACTTCCAAGGTAAAAACGATAATAACATCCTTATAATATGAACTAAAAAGTATTAAATAATTTTTCCTATCTAATAGTGCCTTTTTCCGAATTCGGCTAAACCTCAACTATTTCTGTACTCAATCTTCATCATTTTGAAATCGGTGCCAGTTCCAAAAGTTTTTTAGTTACCTACTAATCATCGCGTAAGAAAATACTTCAACCCCTTAATATTATCTTAATCTTGGTAAATGTTTACAAACCTACCCCAATCTATTTGACAAACTACTACAAAAGAAAGTCGACGGAGCCCCGCTACGCGGGGCTCCTATATCTGGGTGTTGTGGTCTAAGTTCCAATCTAACCTAACCTACTTTTGGACTTTCTAGATTGTGTTTGTTTTTGTTTTGGCGGGGGGCTGCGCCCCCCGAGCCCCCCCTTCGGTATCCGTGGCTGAGTAGTTATAATATAATAATATAATAATAATAGTTTATTTATTTCAAATCATATACATTGAAAAGCTTATAAATAAGGCATATTTAATTTCAATACGAGATCAGTGATTTTAGCGTTGGGAGCTGTACTAGTGAAAACTGTGACACAGCTCCCTCGATTACTCATGGATCCCATCATCAGATCACCACTTTTGTGAAAATGAGACCAAATTAGAGTAAAACCTAATATAACAAAACAAAAATTTTGAAAATCGGTTCACAAACGGCGGAGTACTGGTCGAACATACAAAAAAAAATAAAAATAAAATATCCACAGCCGAATATATAACCTCCTCGTTTTTTGGAAGTCGGTTAAAAACCGTATCAAAATCCGTTACGTAGTTTTAAAGATTAAAGGGAACAAAGGGAAATGAGAGAAAAAAATGCGACATTGTTTTTTAATAATATGTATAGATATAGATGTATAGAAGATATCCTACTGTTTATTGCTCATGTTATGCTATTAGACTAACTCGGGCGCTCATATTCCGATTTATATCTCGAATAGGCGATCAGAATCTATATCTGGACCTTTTGTGGTTATCCCTTGTTCTATATCTGAATAATATTGAGTTAGGAAACTCAGTTTTCTAGATAAAATCTGGCCTATCTTAATAAGCATTGGAGAAGGTAAGGAACTTATCCATACTAATGTCTAATACTAATATTATAAATGCGAAGGTGCGTCTGTCTGTCCGTCTGTCTGTCTGTCCGTCTGTCCGTCAGTCAGTCTGTTTCTTTGTTACGACTTAACCCTAAAACCACTGCACCGATTTTGCTGAAATTTGGTATGGAGACACTTTGAGTTCCGAGAAAGGACATAGGATACTTTTTATCCTGGAATAATATACGGTTCCCGCGCGATAAACGGATTTTGGCGCAACGGAGTTGTGGATGTTATCTAGTACTTGGTATTAAATAAATGAATATTAATTATACTAATTATATGGCTCATAAAATCTAGTCAATGTAAGCCCGGCCGCACATTGTCCGAAATTTCTGATCAGAAACAGTTGAACGTCCGCGCTGTCTCTTACATTTTGTACTTAGCCGAGTGAGCTCGAACTCGTCGGAGGGATATTTCGGATAGTGTGCGGGGTGGCGGTCCGGCGAAATTCAACTGTTTCTGATCAGAATTCGGACAATGTGCGGCCGGGCTAAACAATATCATATTATCTATAAGCTAAAAAAGAGCAGACTAGTCTGTAAAACAATATAACATTGTTTCTGTAACTATGGTTATAATATGATTCGGTATTCGGAGAACAAAGGAAAGGAAAATACGCCAGAAAAATCTGAACACTTAAGAGCCCATATGACTCTAACTTGACTACATACTTTAACCTAGATCTCAAAATCTGTAAGGTCCAGAAAACTGATTTTTTGACACAAGTTACTTCAGTTCATAAAGATTAAATGCTCAAGACGAAAACACGATTACTCAAAAAATGCTCGATAGTTTCTTTTTTACAAAAAACCTTGTTTTAGACACATTTTTGCTTGGATCTTCGAAGTTTGCTGTCTTTTCTTTAATATTTTTAATATCTAAAAAGGTATTGATAAAACCTAAATTTGCTCAAAACACTTTTTTCATAATCATTATAGTTCATCTTTTATTCAAGTAAAACTAACTCGGCAATGATTCCGCGCCGTCCTTTTTCACCTGGCATATGAAAGACGGGCGTGAGTGTGAAGAGAGAAGAACGATGTTTGATTTTTAGAGTCAGGTGAGCTCTTAAATCAGGAAGTTTTGAATGTCGATTAAACGTAACTAAAAATCATAACACTCAAAGTGTTATGATTTTCAGCCATATTGTATTACTTACAACAGACAATTAAATCACGTATCTTGCAAGAGCAATGCGATAGCAATTATTGCGCGATAATTGCTTCAAAATTGCAATTTCGTATCACGTATCAGCAAAAACAATACGATTGCAATCGATCACTATACATGACACCATTGTGACATTCATGACATCCAGCAATCGCTCGCGCGATTATTGCTAGTGGATTGTTGATTGCTATTTTTACGTGATAAGGTAGCCGTATTCTTTTTTAAATCCTCTATATTTTCCTATCTTTTCTTCTTTATTTTTTTTTGTTTCATTTATTTAAATTTACATCTTAATTTAATGTGTTGTTTTGGAAAGTTGATCTTAAAGTTAAAATATTATGTTGATTGAAGAAATAGCACTACTTTCTATTCTGTGCTAAAAGTATTAAATTAGTGTTGTGAAGGCGAAAGTTCAAACTTCAATATACATGTTTTAACTAGTTACTTCACTCAAAAACTACTGAACTGATTAAGTTTACACACTGGGATTATTTTGAACTTCTATTTATTTCTAAATCCATCAACCATCCCAAGAGAACATTTATTATGTTCTCTTGGGATGGTAAAAGTTAGTGTACTTATTTAAAACTTCTTAACAACGCATTTGCTCCGCCGGTTTTCTTAAAGCCCACGAAATCTAATACTCGGCCGATTCATAATTATTAATGGTTTCCATCCCACAAACCAGCAAAACAATCATAATAATTTATCTACTTATTAATATGAAAGTAAGCTGATAGAGTCATTACTTATATAATAAGTAATAAAATATTAGGATAATAATAATATGTCTGTAAACACTCTCTGCGGGGTAGATATTATAGTATTATATTAGGTATTGTGAATTGTCATATTGTGCCCAAGACCATTAGCTAATTGCAATATAGGACAATAAGCGGTTGTCAGTTACAACTAAAACTATTTGATGCTCAACAGTTAGCACCATATTATTAAATAAGACATACTTTTTTGCGCTGTTGGTTTTTGGTATAAGTAATATTAATAAGTAGGTAATACCAACTGTCTTCCTTAGTAAATCGCGCGGGAACCGTTCATTTTTAACTGTATTAAAAATGAACTTATGTCGAAATCTTCATTTTATTACATTCGTTACCGAGTGCGGCAGCAGGAGACCTACTTTAAGTATATTATATACACTACTATACAGTGTGTAACAATAATAAGTGATAATACTTTAGGGTGTGTACGTGTTCCTTGTAGAGAGTTCACTGTGAAAGTAGCAGCTCTGAAAGACGAAATTTTTTTTTCACTTTTGTATGGGCAAGGGCCCGAGCATCACGAGTTTCCCCATACAAAAGTGAAAAAAAATTTTGGTCTTTCAGCGCTGCTACTTTCACAGTGAACTCTCTACGAGGAACACGTACACACCATAAAGTATTTATCACTTATTTTTGTTACACCCTGTATAAGATTTCAACCATTAAAATCCTTACAATATTAACAAAAGCGCTGAATGGAATGTAGTGTTACATCGAATTGTCAATTATATTATATCCACGGCTCGTACATATCAAAAGTGGCAATAAATATACTGTACATACATTTCTCTTTCCGAATAAAGAGCAAAACGGGCTATAATTTTACAGAAGTGTGACAGGTGCGAGTAAATTATGTGAAATATTAAATGAAGGCTGATATTTTGTTGTTTCTTTTACGTTTAATCAATCGTTTAATATTATTCGCTTTAGTGACTTTTTGCCAGTAAAAAAAAATAATAATCAAAAAAGTTCAAAAAGTAATTAAAGTCACTTGCAAAAAGTTGTGAATGTGTTGTACTAGCTATTTATGTTAATAAAACAAATGTTTTGGTATTTATACAAGGTGTAACAAAAACAAGTGATAATACTTTAGGGTGTGTATGTGTTCCTTATAGAGAGTTCACTGTGAAAGTAGCAGCGCTGAAAGACCAAATTTTTTTTCACTTTTGTATGAGGAAACTCGTGACGTTCGGGCGCTTGCCCATACAAAAGTGAAAAAAATTTTTGGTCTTTCAGCGCTGCTACTTTAAGGGACACATATACACCCTAAAGTATTATCACTTGTTTTTGTTACACCCTGTAGAGGTAAAAACTTAATTATTTATTATAATATTTTGTAGTTTATATGGTTAGTTTAATAGTAATAATAGTTTTTTATCATTCATATATTTTATCATCGTTGTTCAACATACATTCGTGTTATTTAAATCTTATCACATTCTTAGACCTTAAAGAAACTCCGAGATAGTCACGTTTTGTTAAAAACTATACCAATTGCACACTATTGTTGTTTGATAAACTATATCAATGGTACAAAATAATATTATTTTATTAATAATTTTTGAATTAAGTAATAATAATATAATGTAGAGCTAAAATATTAATTGGTTATTAGGTATTAAGTATAAAGCATTAAAAAACCTTACAGCGAGGCTAAAATGGTCACATTTGGCAATTCCTCTCAATCAATTCAGCAAATGAATTGTCAAAATTGTCAAACTGTCAAATCAGTACAAAAATACAGAAATGAATTGCAAGCAGAGTTGCATTTTGCGATTTTAGAAAAATGAATCATATTATGATTCATATCATGATTCTTCAAAGCGACCATTTTAGCCCCGCGGTACTTGCAGGCAAAGTTATCGAATAAAAGTTACCAAGATATTTTTTTTCTAATTTAGATAATCAATAAACTAAAACTAAGAAGTGTTTTTATTTTAGGAAAATATTTTTTTTATGTTTTCTTAATGAATTAACAAGTTATAAACTTGGTAGAGTTAGTAAAAAATTAGAAAACTTACACTTAAGTGATTCCAGCTCGTGCACAATAATTCACAAATATTTGGAAAACTGTTTAAATAATAAATCGTCGTCACTAAACTTCACTTCAATAAAAAAAACACTTATTCGAAATTCGAACGACGACCGGAGCGCGTCACGTCAGCCATGCAGCGCGATACGTAAGTGGAATAGAACTGATTTTCCCGCGCTCGGCCAACTCTGAAATATGCCGCCATAGATTAAACACGACTTCTATACAATAGGTACGTAGCGCTGTCTAAAGCCTTTGATTGCTCATAACCTGCAGGCTGGATTCATTATGTGATCCATTACCAAGTGAAACCTACCTCTACGAGCTATTTGACATTTTCCTTTATAATATGTTTATTATATTATACTTAGCAACATTTTTTTTTCTACAAAATAATAATCAAAATATTTTTAAAACAAAACATGTAAAAATATTCGCAATAATAATTATTTGTAATAAACAGATCTAGGTGATACTCTTACCCCACAGTCTTGAGGTTCCGGTGACTTACAGCGGGGCATTCGACGTAGCAATTAGAATCTGGTTTAAATTATTATCTTGCTACGTACAAAATATAGGGTGTTCCACGGGTTCTCCTTGGGTCTTGTGTTACTATGTTTCTTTTTTTTCTTTTTTTTTTATGAAATAAGGGGGCAAACGAGCAAACGGGTCACCTGATGGAAAGCAACTTCCGTCGCCCATGGACACTCGCAGCATCAGAAGAGCTGCAAGTGCGTTGCCGGCCTTTTAAGAGGGAAATAGGGTAATAGGGAAGGGTAGGGAAGGGAAGGGAATAGTTGAGGGTAGGGAAGGGAATAGGGTAGGGGTTAGGGGATTGGGCCTCCGGTAAACTCACTCACTCGGCGAAACACAGCGCAAGCGCTGTTTCACGCCGGTTTTCTGTGAGAACGTGGTATTTATCCGGTCGAGCCGGCCCATTCGTGCCGAAGCATGGCTCTCCCACGTATAGACGCCCACAACTCTATTGCGTCCAAGTACGTCTATCGTGCGGGAACCGCACATTTTTCCGGAATAAAAAGTATCATATTATGTCCTTTCCCGGGACTCATCAGTATCTGAATATCTCTATACCGTTTTCAGCAGAATCGGTTCAGCAGTTGGGGTGTGAAGAGGTAACAGACAGACAGACAGGCAGACACATTGTCGCATTTAGTTATATTTTTATACTAGATAACGCCCGCCTTTTTCCAGGACAAAAAGTATCCTATCACCTATGTCCAGTCCCGGGATTCAAAGTATCTCCATGCCAAACAGCAAAATCGGAGCGGCTTGGGCCAGAAGAGGCAACGGACAGACAGACACACTTTCGCATTTATAATATTAGTATGGATATATGAATATTGAATGTGTATGTGAGCTTGCGAGTGAGGCGGACAAATTGAAACGACATTCGAGATGTAAGAATCGGATCCCTGGATGACATCCGACCTGAAAAAGGACACAGGGACGGGTCAGTCATAATAAATCTATGGGGAGATCTAGATGCTGAAGCGAACGTGGTGACTTCGTCGTCATCGTTACAGCCTGATGTGGTTTTTTTTTAATATGACAAAAGATAGTTCCTTAAAGACAAACACGATAGTTCTTTAGTGACAAACGTGATAGTTCTTTAAAGACATACGTCTTAATATTTATTTAATGACAAACGTGATAGTTCTTACAAGACAAACGTGATAGTTCTTTAGTGACAAACGTGTTAGTTATTTAATGACAAACGCGATAGTTCTTTAAAGACAAACATGTTAGTTTTATTATTTAATGACAAACAAGGGCAAGATAATAAAAATCCCACCAAAAACATAAAATATAAAAAGGAAGCCAAGCAAAAAATTGCATAGCTATGCAATATAATATTATCTATCGTAGAAAAATTTCAGATCACATTCAAGCCAAGCCTTCAACTTATTTTGTAATTTAAATCAACATCAGTGAAAGTATCAATAGCTTTCTTTATTTTATAATTATTATAGCGACTCGGCAATGAGCACAAGAGAAACAAATATAAAACTGGATATTTGGAGGAGTTCATACTTACACAGACGGCAAATGTAAAGTGTTTTTACTTTTTTTGTATGTAACGACGCTTATGGTCGATGATATCCAATAAATCCAATTAGTCACTGATTATTTATTTAGTGCTCATTGCCAAGCCTCTATAATAATTAATAATTATAAAACAAAGAAAGCTATTGATACTTTCACTGAATGTTGATTTAAATTACAAAATAAGTTGAAGGCCTTTCTTGAATGTGATCTGAAAACTTTGTACGATAGATAATATATTGCATAGCTATGCAATATTTTGCCTCGTAGCTTAGCAACCATTCTCTGTCTCTTTTGTTTTATTTTCTTTGAGGCTTCGTTCGTTCTACGGTGGACAAGTAGCAACGGTAAATACTTCTGAATCGATTGTTATATTCAGCTTTAATAGGCTCTTAAGCTTTAATACTTGAAGGTGGTCATTTGCAGCATTGCTGTTGAATACATGGCAGCACGGATGTAAAAATTTCGTCTGTGCTGCTGTCACCACTCACCAGGCTAGATCTCGAGAACCGTAATAGCTAGATAATTGAAATTTTCACAAATTATGTATATCTATTGTCGCCATAAAAGCTAATAGCCCAATTAAAATAAAATAAGTTATTAATAGGGGGTCTTATACAACAAACACGATTTTTTTTCCGTTTTTTGCTCTATATCCATAGCGGTAACAGTAAGGTTTTCGAACATTTCAGAAAATTCTCAATTGTATTTCAACTTCAATATTAAATAATAAAAAGTAAATAAACTTACTTTTTAAGGAAGGCTCCCATACAAATTTACGGTACGGAACCCTATGTACGCCAGTCCGACTCGCACTTGGCCGGTTTCATAATTTTCCCTTCCATTGTGGATAATAACCTACCTTATTGCCAAATTTCAAGGTTCCAAGTCTGCTAGAAGTACCTTAGAATTTTGATGATCTGTCAGTCAGTCAGTGAGTGATAAAATGTCATCCGTAACTATTAAGCTATTTATCAAAGTATCATGTAATTTGAAGGGTAAGCTTTTTTTAATACTTGCTCCTAGTCACTGAAATTCTAAATCTCTAGCTTTGTTAACACGTAAGATAGAGGGGGTCTAAAATAGCCGCGAACCGCTTCGAGAAAAGTATGGTACGGCCGTGCCTTTGCTAAAAAGCTTGGCTGGGGCACTGACGTGCCCCCAGATATATTATTATTCTCCTATAGCTCTTTCCCACTTTACGTAGGGTCGGCTCTCCTAGTACATTTGTACCAATGAATTCTATCTCAGGTTTTTTTTTAAATAAGGGTTCAAACGAGTAAACGAATTATCTGATGGAAAGCAACTACCGTCGCCTATGGACACTCGCAACATTAGAAGAGCTGTAGGTGCGTTGCCGGCCCTTTATGAGGGAATTGCGCCCTCTTCTTGAAGGTTTGCAAATTGCAGGTGAGGTCCTATTGGTCCGGAAATACTGCTGGTGGCAATTCGTTCCAGTTTGACAATGCGCGGTTGTCGATTCAGGCGATCTACTTACAGTTAATGCTTTGGTCATACTGATCCACAATGTAGCTTCGTTTCTGCCTCTAGAAAATAAAAATAAAAAAGTTTAATTTGCAGGAACACATTAATTTCATGGCGGTCAAACATTTAATCGTTTATTTCCCTCCAGATACATAGGAATTTATTGTACAAACGGTAAAAAGTTACAGCATGGAAGCTCACCTGACGCGATTCTAAAACCAATTTTATGTTGCATGTGTTACTTTATTAGCATTTTTATGGAGCTAAGCCTCCGCTTTATATCTTTATTCGCGATGTTGTATTTGCTACTTTATACTCTTGTAAACTTAATATACTCTTGAACAGAGTTAAAAATGTAAAGAATGTGAAGCGAAGAGTAAGTCAGATTTTTCTTGAAAGTGCATAAATGGGTCTTTACCCAATTATTTCGAATCATGAATTATTAAAAGGTATTGTTTATTTTAGTGAAGCAAATATATTTTAATAGCTCGCTGTCCAAACACGCCAATAACTCAGAAGTATACCACAATTTAAATAACACACAGTAGATAACCTTCAAACTACACCGTCCGAATTTGGTGCACTCGCACTATCAAATAATAGTAATCGATCAGATAAAATATGGTGATTTCAGATAACTTTAAATAGCAACGTCGTCCACGCGTGATCCTTAGAGTTGATTCAGACCGCCACGCGACGCGTAGATGCATTTCTAAAATATGGATTTCACAGATTCGCAGGACGTCTCACGCAATTGAAATCTGTCAAATCCATATTTTATGCCGCGCCTCGCCTCGCCTCGTCGCGTTGCGGTCTGAATTGACCCTTAGGGTCAATTTAGACCGCAACGCGACGCTTGCATTTCTAAATTTGTATTGAATTGACAGATTTGCATGACGCCTCACGCAATTGAAGTCTGTCAAATCCATACTTTAGAAATGCATCTACGCATCGCGTTGCGGTCTTAATTGAGCCTTAATGTCTTTGGCTCGAGCGTCTTTGACTTCAAGAGCATGCTACGGTTACTCTACTGTATCATTATATACTGTAACCATACTGTTAATATGAAATAATATAGCAAATGATTCGCCGCATTTATTGCATATTATTTATTGACAACATATTGAAATAACAGGGATCGAGTTATTTCATAGTGGTTATTTCAGTTTGCTAACGCCTGGTCTAGTGATTTAGACTTCTTGGCTCCCGACTGTGGAAATCATGGGTTCTAGTACTGCTTTGTGACAAAAATATTCCTATCATTTTTTTAGAATAATACAAGCCGATCACCAGTTGCGTATTTCTTCGTAACACGCATGGTAAAAAGTAGGTCCCACACAATATTTCTAGCACAAGTCGTTTAGATCCCGAGGACAAATAGATGGGCAGATAACCTTAGTTGGGTTGATTGGTCTGAGACATCACACGCAACATTAAAATATAAAAAATATTAATTTTATAGTCCCAATTTGGATAATTAAACATCACACGAAAAATGAACGTGACGATTACCGTTTTGATTGACGCGTGTTTTGTAATCCAATTATTGTTATACTCTTTTGTTTAGGTATCTAAGTGGGTATTTAGTAAGAATTAATCTTATTATTATTATTCAGTATACTCATTGTTATTGATTAATTCTAATTTAGTATAAAACGCGTCATATCTCTACGTATTTCGTGTCTAATATATTAATTTTGTGTGACTAAATAAATATTCACAATAATATCTACTAATTAGGTAATATCAAGTGAATATGTTACTCAGTACATAGTATTGTGAAATGTGTTCAAATAGTAAATAATTTACGTAGAGGCGAATCCAATACTAATATCATAAATGCCAAAGTTTGTCTGTCACACCCAAACCGCTGAACCAATTTTACTGAAATTTGGTATTTCTTTGAGTCCCGGCAAAGGACATAATAAAATTATACTTTTAATCCTGAAAAAATGTACGGCGATAAACGAATTTTAGCGCAACGGAACTGCGGCCGTCATCCACTTCAGGCGCTCCCCCTACGGAGATGCCGTAATTTACCGTTTTTAGAGTATTTTGAAAAGCTACAAAGTTATAATAAAAATACAGCAATAATCTTCAGCATATGAACATTCCTTTCTCTGTTATTAATTTCCTATTTTTGTTTATAATACTTACTCATGATATTGAGTATACTCATACTCATAGTATTGACAGCTTCCAAAGTAATACCAATTTATTTAAATTCAAGCATTCATTCAGTATCTCCCTAGTCTAAGAAAACTAGTTTCAAAATCGACGATCATACCGAATAATTCGTGTAGTTTTGAAAGTTGGTACAGTTGTTCCTAAAGGTGTCCAGATGAATATAATAAAAGTCTCCGAGGGTGGGACAAGAGCCGGCGGTGGGGGAGGGGGGAAAAGGTCTCTTTTTCAAGGTTTTTGCTTGTGACTCGAAAATTATTTATAATATCTCTTTAGTGACTTCAAAACTACACGAATTATTCGGTCTGAATTCCTAAATTTTCCCAGGCTACCTAGTATTTGACAAATTACATTTATTTGAAACACACGTCAATAGATTGACAATTTCACGAATTGCATATTTTCTGTTTGAATTTTTTTAGGTCAATTTTGAAGTAAGACAAGTAAAAAATAGGATTTTGGTGCGATCTCGGCAACGCGGCAAATGTATGGTCAAGGTCGTTTGCTCAGGGCATCAGGGCCCGATCTACGGGGGGCCAACCCACTTTCATTTTAATAATTTTCTTTAAATTATTGGAGGAAATAATATGAGGGTTTTTTGTATAGAACAAATCACACCGTTCTTCATCCAGTGGGAGTCTTGATTTTGGGACCTAATGGGACTTTAAATGTTTGTCACCGATATCTAAACGTCAAACAAAAGCGTTGGCGCAGCGCCAGCTGCCGAACCACAATACACTCATTAATTCATTATCCTCTATTTCATCCAGCTATTTAAGACTCTATTACACTCATAATTATTATAATATTATATAATTTATCTTATAGCACAATTCATAACATAAGAAAATTAATGGTGCGGTTAAGAATATTCATATAATTTATGGTGTTTCAGATTCCAAAAATAGATATTATATTATATGAGGAGCTGGCGAACAAATCCGTAAAACGTTAAATAAACTACTACTACTGAACTATTCCGGTTTGTTTGAAAATGGTCTTATCAAAGCCTTTTTCACCGGTTTTGATTGAAATAATTAACAGGAAAGACGCAGATGGGTCAAGAGAAGACGATAAAAAAAAATCCTTTTGCACTCTGGTGGACTTGTCCGGTTTTGTTAGCTAGCTCCTCATATTATTCTTATTCTCTTCTCCGAAAGCCATCGAGTATATTTTTACTTCTCAATCAGAGTCTAAACTTATTGTTACATATTAATATAAATAATCGGCCAAGTGCGAGTCGGACTCGCGCGCGAAGGGTTCCGTACCATTATAAAGCAAAATCAGATCAAAAATTGTGTTTTTTGTATGGGAACCCCCCTTAAATTTTTATTTTACCGTCACTAGATACGGACGCGCACGGACGTGTTTTCGGTTGGCGTTACGTAAAATAAAGTCATCGAATATTTACAATGGGCCATAAGTGTAGTGGTTGTTGTAAAACAATTTATAATTTAATGTTTATGGAGTGCTCGCAAGCATTGTGTAAAAAAATGTATCACCTTGAATGTGTTTCATTGTCGGACGATCAATTCAAGGACTTAAGTGAAGAAGAAATCAAGAATTGGGTATGTCCCGAATGCAAAATGAATACACCAAAAGGAGATAATTCCAACACACCCATTCGTGGAGGCTACGGAGCAGATAAATCATTTCCATCTTCTAGCTTCGTAAATAACCAGCGAGGTTCGCGTAAGCCACTCAAAGATAATTTGGTGTCCTGTACAAATTTGGACAAAATAATATTGGAGGAGCTTCGCGAATTTAGAACAGAAATGAGATTGCGTCTTGATGAGCAAATAAAACTAAATGAAACACTACAATTAAGGCTCTCATGCGCCGAAAAGGAGCTGATGGAGGTAAAAGCAGCAATGAATGCGTCATCAAAAGAAACATGCAGCATTACAGAAAAAGCTATTTTAACGAAGGAACAGGGTTCTGGTGTGGATCATGATAAAGTCCATAAAAATCTACAAAAAGATAGGAATATACCTTCATCATCTTCATTGAGGGTACTTTTAAAAAATAATCAGGTGATCGATAATAATTATTCAACCAGTGTGGCCATGAAATCCGCGACGGAACGCAAACGTGTGGAATCCGTGAACGAATCGATCTCGGCCGAGTACACCTTTCAAGTAGATGATGAGAAGAAAGAAGAAGGAACTTGGATAACCGTCCAAAAAAAGCGGAACAGATATCCCAATAAGGAGGTTAGAAAGGGAGGAAGTACTAGTATTGTAGGAATCCAAGGAACAGAACGGAAGAAATATCTTCATGTGTAGCGTTTGAAAAAGGATACCTCAATTGAAAGTATCGAGAACCATGTAAAAAATATTTGTGGAAATAATACTGAAATTAAGGTTGAAAAGATTAAACACAAGACGGATAAAGATTATTCATCATTCATTATAACTGTTCCTGAAAGTCACTATAATGCCTTGATTTCACCTGAAAATTGGGCAGTAAATATAGAATATTGTGAATGGGTATGGTTTCGAAAAAACTATAGTCGAGCCAAAAAATAAGGAACCCATTATAGAAGTGTTCTATCAGAACGTCAGGGGGCTCAGAACCAAGACCCAAGAATTTTATACAAACTTGTTATGTTCCTGCTCAGATTTGTTCGCTATTACAGAAACTGGATGTAATTCTGCTATCCTCGACTCCGAATTAATCCCACCAGGCTATTCCATAATTAGGTGCGATCGTACAGACGGCCGTAAGCACGGCGGAGCGTGTTTAGTGGCCACACCGCGTCTTACGTTACGGCAAGTATGTATACCGAGTGACGTCAACATAGACTGTCGAGCGTTCGAGCTGGCCGGTGCTGTGGTGTCTCGATGCGAACGTTTTTTGTTTTTTGTATGCGTAGTTTATATTCCTCCAGGTAGCAGTGACAATGAATATTTATTGTTATTTAATACTATTGAAGATTTTTGTAGTAAATTTAAAAAGGTACTGGTTTTAGGCGATTTTAATTTGTATTCGTGTAGTGGTACTGTACAGGATTATTTTGAATATTTTTTATCATACTGTGGATTCACTCAGAGTAATGGAATAGATAACGCCAACGGACGACAGCTTGATCTCATTTTAAGCAACTTGGACGAGCTGGAGGTGTGTGTACGCGCCTCTCCCGCGCCGCTTGTGCCGGTGGACCCCCACCACCCCCCGCTGGAGATAACGCTGCGCGCGCGCACGGTGCGGTCCACGCCGCCCGCGTCGCCCGTTCATAAACAATTACCAACTGATTCGTGTTTAGCCAGGGAATATCCGAGTTGGAATTTTAACAAAGCCAACTTTCAGCTTCTTTACCAAGCCATCGCGGATATAGACTGGTCCCCGATGTACCAGTTGGAATTGGAATCTAGTCTTGATTTTTTTTACAATAATATTAATATATTGTTTGACACTTATGTTCCTAGGAAAAAAAATTGCATTTCTAATGAAAATAAATTCGTTTATCCCGATTGGTTCACGCCCGAAATTAGAAAAAAAATTAAATTAAAGGCAGGTTTGCATAAAAAATATAAAAGGTCGTTGTTAAAGGAGCACTATGACGACTTTTCGAGTTGCCGTGCCGAAGTAAAAATATTAATAAAGACTGCCTATGAAGCTCATCAGAATCGCATACAAAGTCAAATCCTAGAAAATCCCAAGGCTTTTTGGAACTTTTTAAATTCTAAGCGTAATGTACGCACTAAAAAGGTTATCAAAAAGGACGGGAAAGTATTAGAACGCGACCGATGTGCCCAGGCGTTCGCCGAGTATTTTTACTCAGTATATAGGACCGAGCCGCCCCAGTTGAGCGTGGAAGCGGCAGTGGCGGCCGCCGGCGGGAGTAACGCGGCTACGCGCGTGCACGTCGGCCCGCTGCAGCCGCGTGACGTGCTGCGCGCGCTGCGGCGGCTCAAGCCCACGCATGCTGCTGGTCCAGACGGTATACCGCCTTATATATTTAAAGACTGCTGCTTCGTTTTAACGGAACCACTTTGCCACATATATAATTTAATCTTAGAGTCATCAAAGTTTCCTGCTAGATGGAAAACCACGAGAGTGGTTCCGGTACCGAAGGGAAACTTAGGATCCCAGATAGATGGGTATAGACCGATAGCGGTATTATCTACCGCATCTAAGGCGTTCGAGTCGGTGTTGTACAACCTCATCTTCGCGCAAGTTAGCGCGCAACTAGCTGATGAACAGCACGGATTTCGTCCGTCGAGGGGTGTTACGAGCAACCTACTAGGTTATATGTTAGACATCGTACCGGCGGTAGACAGTGGCATGCAAGTTGACGCTATATACTTCGATTTTAAAAAAGCCTTTGACCTAGTTGACCAGGGCGTGTTGCTCACTAAATTAGCGGCGATAGGTTTCACCCCGAAGCTCCTCAAGCTTTTTGTTAGCTATTTGCGAGATCGAAAGCAGTACGTCGAATATTGTGGCCATATATCCTTGCCATACGACACGAATTCGGGCGTTAGTCAGGGAAGTAATCTAGGACCCCTTCAGTTTTTGATTACGATTAACGATTTGCCTAAAGTAATCAAATACTGCAAGGGTAAACTATTCGCAGACGATTTTAAAATATATATACTTATTAAATCTATTGAGGACTGCCTAAAATTACAGGAAGACATAGATAGAATTGTTGCGTGGAGTGTAGAAAATAATTTACAATTTAATGGTTCTAAATGTCTCGCTATTTCTTTTACGAAAGCGCACAATTATCTCCGACATAACTATACCGTAGACTCCCTGCCGCTGACCAGAGTGACGTCTGTTAAGGACCTCGGGATTCACATCAGCAATGATGTTACGTTTAAAGAGCACATCACAGTCTGCTGCAAAAAAGCTTTTCGGAACTTGGGCTTTGTGCTACGGATGAGTCGGGGCTTCTCTAACGTGAAGGCTATCACCTGTCTTTACAACAGTCTCGTTAGGAGCCATATGGAATACGGCGCGATGATCTGGTCCCCTTACGAACAGAAATATTCCCTGATGTTAGAGCGAATTCAAAACAAATTCCTCCGTTACATATATCTGCGGCTGTACGGCGTTTATCCGTTCTACCCTCTAAGCTATCCGTCGCTATTCGTGCTGGGTATGGTGGGATACGACAGGCTCGCGGTACGGAGGGAGCTGTCGGTGGCGCGGTACGTGTTCGGCGTGCTGCGGGGCCGGACGAGTGACGCCGCCGTGCTGGGAGAAGTGTCGCTCAGCGTGCCCGACCAGTACGTGTGGCGCCGCCGCCGCCCGCCACTACTGCACGTGCCATGCTGCAGGACTAACTTGCTCAAATACTCCCCGTTTGTTCGTGCACTACGTACTCTCAACGAAGTGGCACAGCGGGTGGATCTGTTCCATTGCACTCTCAGTGAATTTACACTTAATTGCCTGTTTGTCATTTGTTATGGGAAGATAAGTGATTATATACAAAAGTAATAACAGTTTGGTTTGTATTAATTTATTAAGATTTATTTACCAAGGATAGATTTTATATACATTTTTTTTTACTTAAATTAATTATTGATGGATTAGATATTATATATACTGGTTATGGTTTTATAATTTATTGTTATTAATTTTATCGTTTTAATTGTGGATACTGATGAACTCATTATTTTAATTTTTTAACTAAATTTGTAATATAATTTTATGTACACTACTATCGCATTAGGTAAACCCTGTAATGATAGTTTAAGTGTGTGATGATGAAATAAATAAAATAAATAAATAAATTTTATTTTAATATTATTATTAAATATTAAAGTACACATATAACTTAGGACTTTGAGAAAAAATCAGGTAAGTACCTACCTGTTGCCAAGAAAAACCAAAAAAATCACGTTTGTTGTATAGTACCCCCCCTTAAATATTAATTTTATTTTGTTTTTAGTATTTGTCGTTATAGCAGCAACAGAAATACATAATCTGTGAAAATTTCAACTCTCTAGTTGTAACCGTTCTTGAGTTACAGCCTGGAGACAGACAGACAGACGGACAGACAACGAAGTCTAAGTAATAGGGTCCCGTTCTTACCCTTTGGGTACGGAACCCTAAAAAGATTTAAAAATAATCAACAAAACGGCCAGTGTTTGCGTCAATTTTTTCTTTGAAAGGCGGCCCCCGAAACAATTTGAACGCTGAATGTTTTATTTTCATTTAATATGAAAAATTAATATTCTGTCATATTCAGAGTACTATTGTCCGCGTATTCATTTAAGAATAACAAAAGGGATACATGGGGAGACGTCGGCATTGTCCTGAAAAATGAAAACTGGACGTCTGTTTTATGAAGTTGATACATAAACTTAAAAGGTCATTAGGCACCAAGCAGGTGAGAAGTATGTCAAAAATTGTGCCTATTTTGTGCCTAACAAAAATGGTAGGAACTGATAATTTTGTAAAGTCAGAAGATTGATGGTGAGGTAATATTATGATATGTATAGTTTCAATCGTCGACAAGAGTTCCTATGCTCTGGACGCCATGTCCATGGGATCTATGATATTGTATCTAATCAGTAATCACTCAATCTTGCCTAAAAGTGCACTATTCCTACTCGTATGAAGCTTAGACCAAACCTACGCGTCAATGACGCGACGGTGGCGGTACGCGGTACGGGAGCGTCTGCAACGCGAAACTGGGTGTGCAAACCTTCGCGACCACTAATATCATGATCATAGAGAAAAATAATACACCGGGCAATCATGATTCATGACACAATCTGACACAATCTATCAAAACGTAAACAAATCAAACAATGTGTACATTGTACGCGCACGTACTTCTTTGACGACGCGAACAATCCGCGTCGCGGTCGTGCAGCGGGGCTAAAATGGTAATTTTTAGCAATTCCTCTCAATCAATTCAGCGACGATATTACGAGCAATATCGTCGGTGATTCATCTAATTTTGTAAATTAACGTCCTACGTCAATGGCAATTCAATTCATTAGCAGATTCATAATTGAAACTGTATTGCCATTCTGAAAAACATAAAAACGAACATGAACGGTTTTTTTTCTACATTTATTTATGATTTTATGAATGATCCACGAAATATTTGATATAATTGTTATATTTTATGTATTAAACTGTACATTTATTGTATATTTGTTCATTTAAATCATTTTATAACTAAAAACAAAATGTTGTTTAATAATTTCACCATAATCTTCAAATATCGTTATATTTTCGTAACGGTACTGCTGCAAGGGCATCTATATGAAAATTTAACCGATATTAATTGAAATTATTAATTATATGGAAACATAATATGGTGATTTTGATTTAAAGAGAAGTATCCTAAGCATATGCTACCAAAAAGTAAGATTTTGCACCAAGGTATGCTATGGTTCCGAAGATACTAAGAGAACTCCGGATTCCTTATTCATAAAAGTTTGGGGGTTCCGGCGTTGTTTTACGAAGAAAGCATATTTAAATTACATTCATCATCATCATCATCACTACCACAGACCAATTATACATAAGACTCTTGAATCCTATAAAAAACAGCGTGTCTGCAGTTTTTAGTTCTCATCTGAACGATAGATGGCGTTGAGTGTATCAAATTAGCCTAACAAATAAAAAATACAATAAATAAATGCACTATCTAGTAGACTATTTTTAAAACACGTTCACAAACTGCAAAATTCTCCCAAAGATGTCGCTGATTAATTTTAATCGGAAATGACATTTATTAAAGCTTCCTTAACTCTTTTAGTTTTTGGCTCTTTTAAAATATCTATATTTTTTTATAAATATAGATACTAAAAAAAATGATTTTTTTTATTCCGTCGGCGGGAATCAAACCCGCGACTCCCGGCTTGAGCTACCAATGCGCTCATGCATCTGTTTTTCTGACATTATGTATTTCTTTTGCCGCTATAATACTAAATACTAAAAACAAAATAAATTAAATATTTAAGGCGGGCTATATGTAGCTTCACTCTGCATCCTCTATCAGTTGTATCACAGGGAGTGCTCTGAGGAATTGTTCGGAATCATACCTCCTGCAACTTTTCGCCATCGCCCCACGCGAAAAATATACTTACCATCCTCATCACCTTGATGAGTGGCAGTCTTCCACCGTGCATTTTTCGCGTAACTTTCTGCCGCGCACTGTAAAACTCTGGAACGAACTGTCACCAGCAGTATTTCCGGACCTATTCGACCTGCAAACTTTCAAGAAGAGAGCGTATTCCCTCTTAAAAGGCTGGCAACGCACCTGCAGCTCTTCTGACGTTGCGAGTGTCTATGGGCGACGGTAGTTGCTTTCCATCAGGTGACTCACGACTCACAAAATTACGCTCGTTTGGCCTCACCCTAAGGGTTCCTTGTTGACTACGGAACCCTAAAATATGCGTCATGTCAATTTTTTTTATGAAATAAGGGGGCAAACGAGCAAACAGGTCACGGCTCACGTTTCACTGAATAATTAAATTAATCAACAATCTTGCGCGTAAATAAATAGTACGAGCACACCCGCGTGCAGTGTTCGCTGTAAATAAGAACAAGTATGGCATGTCCGTGTTCGCGTGGAATGGCGCGTAATTTCAAACGCGGTGCAAGACGGTAAGTATAGATGTCCGCATCTGGCACAGTAAAATTTAATACAGACAGACAGACGGCCTGACAGACCGACACTATAAGGGTTCCGTGTTGACTACGGAACCCTAAAAAGTTGGTAATCACAAATCTTGCGAAAAAGCTTTGGTGCTCGAAGTTGGGCTTTGAGTGAGATTTCGTGCGTCTACTAACATGAACGGAAGGTGTCGCGTCGAACTAGCATCATTGCATACCAAAAATTACCGTTAAAAATATCAGTATAAATAACGTTATTTATATACCTATAGGTATCTAAAAATGTTACCCACAGACTTGTATGAATATTAACGAAATGTGTCGCGTCGAACTGGCAACGTCGCATACCAGAAAATAACGATATTTTTACCGGTAATAATAACGGCATTTTTTAAACTATATTTAAATGTTATGTTACCTACTAGATATCGTTAAAAATATCGTTAATCTACACTTATAAAAATAACGGTACGTAACGGTAATTTTTCTAGTACTTAGTCGATAACGTTATAAAGCCATGCTATATGCTGGCAACATTTTTTACTTTAGTCATGTTTGTATACAAAGTTCAAAGTTTTGAAACCGACTTTGTAATTTTAAATTTCTTTAGTTAAACAATTTCTATAATGTATTACGACATAAGAATAGTTCTAAGATCAAAGATGACGTTTATAGTAACATTAATTTGATGATTCTGCTATTTGACAGAAAAGCAATTCGGATTTATTGGACCATTTTTCGACTTTTCATAGAAAAATGTCAAACAAAAATGAATTGCTTAGTACGAATCATTAAATGAATTGCACGTTAAGAGAAGTTTAAAAATGAATCGTAAATGATTCATTGTATGATTCAACTAAGCGACCATTTTAGCCCCGCAGGTGTGCACACTGCACAGCGCCATAAGATTACATGGGCAGCGTCCGCCGCGCGGTAGACGTTATCGCTTCGCAGTCGCTTCGGTCACGTAGGTTTGAACAAAGCATTAGTAGGCATTCATTAGGTGCATTATGTAGGTGTTGTCATTTTCAATAATATACTTTAAAGGAAGGTTCAAATCTAATAAATCTTGTATTCAAAATGTAATCCGATTAAAATTAGGTGAGCATTAAATACAGCGTAAATATTTTTGTTTGCTCACTGAAAATGGCGTAGCCAGTACGAAATGGCAGCGAAGTCAAGGAATTATTGAGCATATAGGTAACGCTGGCAATGCTCCAACGCTCACCGTCCATCAAACACCATCATAAACCAACCAAATCGTCACTTTCATAGCTGAAAACGAGGTACTTAATATAGCAAATATCAATGTTTCAAAAAACCTAGAATAATTTGTGAAGTACTTACCATGCATTGTACTTGTACTATTCCCATAATTTTATTGACAACTTGTGTTGAACAATACCACAGTATATCAATATGACATATCCCTACAGTAGTGAAATGAATGTACTTGCGCAGAGCAACGGAGGGGTACCCGCGGGGAAGCGGGCGGCGCGGGCCCGCGTACACAAACTCGCGGAGTTTGTGTACCTGCGCCCACAGGGGTGCCGCTCTAAGAACAAATACTAAAAACGAAATAAAATTAATATTTAAGGGGTGCTCCCATACAACAAACGTGATTTTTTTTTGGCCTTTTTGCTCGATATCAATAATGGTTGTTATTATTGATAGATAGACACTTTAAATTTTCACAAAAACTTTAATTGTACTAAGTTTACTTTAATAACTAAAATAAATTTATTAAAATAATATAAAAAATTAAGGGGGCTCCCATACAAAAAACACAATTTTTGGCCTATTTTTGCTCCTATAACGGTACGGAACCCTTCGTGCACGAGCCCGGCTCGCACTTGGCCGATTATTTTTTGGTAAAATTAGATAATATTATATTCTCAGATATCATAATATATTTAAAAAGTTGGATATTGGCACTGTCACTTTGTATATGGCAAGAATATCTATCTTGACCTTTCCTCTTGCAGCTTAACGTATGAATTTTAGCTTGAACTTTGCATTTTATATAACATTGTTTCATATCTGTTCTTTTTTTTTAAACGGGCAAAAGGCCCACCACACATTCCCACCACTGCAACTCCTGTGTCGCCAGGATCAACAGTGGTAACCAACCACGAAAACCCTTTGATATGATCTCAGGGATGCCCGAGGGACAAGCTAAAACTGTCTTGGGACCCGCAACGAAATTAATCAGAAGAAATGTAGGAGGAGTAGGAGATTTCATATCTGTTCGCTGTTCTTCTGTTCTCTGTTCGTTCGTACTTTGTTCTGTGAACCAACTTTGCGGATTATTTTTTTATAAGAAAGAAGATATTCCACGATAAAAAATGAATGAATGTGATTGAACAAAAAAAAAGATTTTTTTTTTGTTCAAATCACATTTTAAATATTCTATATCATATATTATAATCTAAAAATTTGGATGTTGACACTATCAGTATAGCAAAAACTATATTGACTTCTTCTCTTGCAGCTTAACTTGAACTTTGCATTTTATATGAATTTTTTTTCCGAACATTTTTGGTATTATCCTGAATATATTACACTCGGTTTTAATTTGAAGCAACCAGTTCAAAGCAATAGTTTTCAAAGTGAGAGCTGCACTAACTAGGAACTAGCCGCATTTACTAGAAATGTGGATATTTTAATTATAAGGGTGGGTTGCAGTAGGTTGCACCAGAGGCGTGGTTATAGTTACACTTATGGTTTAAGTGATGGTTAAGGCTATATTAACCTAAAGTTTGACCACAGAATTTGACAGATGACAGCTGATCCGATAAGGCTTTAAATGGACGTGGGCGGGGGCGCTGCTGGTAAAGGAGAACTGTCAAAAATTTTTTTGTATGATGACAGCGTCAGTTCCTTTTTTCGCCACGTTCATTTAAAGCCTTGTCGAGCTCAATTTTATCGTTAAATATGGCTTCCATTATTGACTTTAACCACAGATTTGACATTTTTCATTTTAGTTAAAGTTACAGTTATAGTTAAAGTAAGTTGGTGCAACCCACCCTAAAGGTTGAGGAATAATATTTAAAAATGTTTTAAAGAGCTTCTCTCGAGAACGGCTATTTAAACCGATTTCACCTTTTTTTATTGTGTTTGGTAATGCCCAACGAAGAAAAAATAAAAAGTTACGTGGAAAATTAAAATCTGATGTAAAATTCAGACGAGGACCGAGAACGCACCTGCGAACGTCTTACGCACTTGAATGCACTTCCGTGGGTGTATAATATATTTAAGAGCGCGTTCAGTAGATAATAGACTTGTTTAAGAGCCTCCGCGTACCAGTGGTCTTTTATCGACATAATATTATAGCTGTTTTGACCGTTCTAGTATCTATTAAGAGAACTGCAAGGCGTGCAAATGACAGTTCTGCACTGCCTCACAGCCCATGTACGGAACACTGAGAAGGGAAACAGAAGAAGAAATAGACAAAGTCATAACAACAGACACCATTAGAGATATAATGAAGAATAAAAAACACAGACCGAGTTTCATGAAGATGGCGAGGAAGATTGTTGAGCAAGTGGCAAAAAGCAATAAGTAGCGAAACCAGAACACTGACTACATCAAAAAAAAAAAAAGATGCTAGTCTTTTCCTATGACATAACATAAGAAATAAGGTTGTCGGATAATAAACACCGACAGTCACAAGTATAAAAAAAAGTATCTAGTAAATAAATATAATCTGGACGCTGTTAAGCATTCGTGTACTAACCCACATAAAAATTACGTATTGAGTTATGAATGCGGTTATGTTCTTTAGATGATTTAGAACAAGACTGCATTCAAAATTTATTAACAAAATTTTTTTTGGGTTAGGACACTATTGCTTAAAAGCGACCATATATATTATAGTTTCATGATTTTTCTTTAAAATATAGAAGAGGCAAAGTTGATTGACTCTTGGCAATGGACCATGCCAGACTATTATATATTTATATAATATTATTGTACTGACGTCTGACGATGTTTATATTGAATTGTAATAATAATGTTG
Organism: Aricia agestis; assembly: GCF_905147365.1. Taxonomy (NCBI): domain Eukaryota; kingdom Metazoa; phylum Arthropoda; class Insecta; order Lepidoptera; family Lycaenidae; genus Aricia; species Aricia agestis. Next base: position 8,526,691 of record NC_056406.1, on the reverse strand, counting down.
CGCATGTCTGTAATTGACCCTTAACCTTAACCCTTAATCTGAGTACTGTAACTGATTGTAATTTATTTTTATTATTTATTTATTTATTTATTTAAATCAGGCTACGTAGGCCCATAAAATATATACCTTAATGACTAACATACATAAAAATTATATAAACTTAACAACTACACATTATCACGAATTAACGGCGACGTGACGCGCGCTTCATTCCGGTGATTGTGTTTATGATGTAGATGTGCCTTTGAAATAAATAAATAAATCCAAAACGACCAAAATCCGGCTGCACACGTCTGACATACATAATATAGATTATAGACAGATTAAACGTTGTCAAATATCAAACAAAACTTTTTGGAAAAAAGTTCCTTATGGCGCGTTCGACGTTGCTAAAGAAGGCTAGACGGAACGACATATTTTGTCCTCGACACTTTTTTTATTAGTACCAGCCTATTTGGGTCAGAGGGCGTTGATAGTATTCCTGTGCGTCAACTAGATGGCGTTTTTGAGAAAAAATGGCGACATATACCGGACATTTAAATAAATTTTATTACAATTCCACAAAAGTGTCGTTGTTATTATTCCTGGGCGTCTATAGATGGCGTTTTTTTTGACTTTGTTCCATCCGAGTGTCCCCTGACACCTCTCAAGTATGATTTACTGTCTATGCTGGTGCTGTCTCTAGCGTGAAAATATTGCATACCCTATTTTAATAATCTCCGGTTAGACAGGGTATCAAAGTTCGGATGCCACTTGCCAGGAATTCTATTTTGCACAGACAAAGCCTGTTTGGAAAGTAAGTAATATGTAATTGTATATATTAATATTACAATATGACTGGTTCATTGTCTCTAGAATGATAACTTTATGGAATAATTTAATTTACACGTCGACGTAACTTCTGTCGCCCTCGTTAGACAAATTTATGACTCATGTTGTCGATGTACCTGATAATTATTTTAATTACAGGCGATTGTCTGGCTCGTAATTACAAAAAGCTCAAATTCGTGATGCGACGTTCAGGAATTTGCTGTCAAAGTGAATGTAAATTTAATTTATCAAGCCCCATACGCTCATCGGTGAACGAGACACAATAGAATATCTATTGTGTCTCGTTTTCCCATGATCGACGAGTTAAGAGGATATACCAGGGGCTAGAGAAATGAAAAAAAGCACGTGTAATATCTATAGCTGTCCTCCTTACCTCAAGCCTAGATACCGCAGAACGCGATAGAGACAACTGCAGAAAATCAACGATTCGTTGTCCACTGATTCCTTCTCCAAAACTTAATCGATTTCAGTAATTTTTTCATTAAATATTAAAGAATGGCTTAAGCTGTGTTCCTATGTTTTTTTTTTGTATAATCTAGCCAAATCTGTTTTCTGAATGTTTGAACACAGCGGAAAACCTGGCCATTTTTTTGGGTTTTTGAAAGTTTATATCTTATTTAATAATTAAATTAAAAAAAAAAAAGGAAAACATAGGGACATTGTATTAGTGGCCGCAGATATTTAGGAAAAAAATTATAACTCTACTAGCATTATTATCCAGGGAGGAAACAGGGGATTCCATACAACACCGTTTGTATGGAAAATAGGGCGGTGTGGACTCCTCTTAAACTCTCTCTAATTTATATTTATATTTATTAATTATAATTTTTATAATTTATTTTTTAAGAATAAATAAGTTAAATACATACACTCTTGAAATAGCAATATTTTTAATTTACTTTAGCTATTTTAGATATGCTATCTAACGTAAAGTAAAAGAAGTTTCGACTGTATTTTTTTAAACTTTCAAAGCTTTATTCAAATTTTACCGTCCTTTTTATTTCGAACATTTTTACATTTTTCAGCGTTATTTAATTTTTCAAATTAACACGTCCTAATTTTTTCATACACTTTCATAATATTTTTAAGGCTTTTTATGATAATACTAGCTGTCCCGGTGAACTTCGTGTCACTTTAAAACCTTCCCTGGACTTATACGAATATTTTAAGACTAAAATCAGCCCAATCCGTTCAGCCGTTTTCGAGTTTTAGCGCGACTAACATATTTGAAAATCCATTTTTATATATAAGAAGATTGTGAGTTGTGACAATACTCGTATGAAGTTATGTCGGCGAGTCGTGCTGGAGCTAAAAGGATGTCTGAGTGAAGGCAACTCAATTACCGTCTTCTGTCAATACAAGGTTATCGCCTGATTTAAGTCAATTTTCATCTGCCGTATCATCAGCATTCAGAAACATATCTGAGCGGGATTATAAGTGATTGTTAGTTACAAAGTATTTATGAATTTTTGTTGTTGGCAACTTTGTGATATCGAAATTCGTTAATCGCATAGTAATTATACATTTAAGGATAAAACTGTTGTATGTTGACTCAAAATATTTTCATTTGGATTCATATTATGACAAAAAGTTCAGCGGTTGAATCGTAAAGTGGTAACGGACATAATATCATAAAACATTTCATAAGATTGCGAAGATGTTTTGGAAGAAAAACTGATAGCAGTATAAACACATCCATTTGATGTTAAATAATCTTAAGCAAGTATTGTATTAAGCGTATATTGAACAAAACATTAACATAATATTATGCAACTAGAGGCCTCCTTTTAAAAATATTCATAGAAAAATTTTTTTGCTTATTCTTTTCACAGATATTGGTTTTATATTTTTAGAGGAATTTCAATATCAATGGACACTGTCGCGCGCCCACGCGCTACGCCGCCGCGTAGCCACACCGTAGACATTCGTAGCCTTTGTGCTACGACACAAAAAGCTCCGACTACGGTTTAGCAAAGCTCGTAGCATTGTGATATTTCGATAAAAACGTGAGGACATATTGGGTCATATTGCAATTTTTGGTGTATGATACGTAAACATAATTTTTAGTTTTATGAATTTGCTAATTGTGGCTAGTTTTCGAGGTTTTGGAACGAAGCTCTTTATCGCGCGTTCGGCGAGGGGGCTAGACAGAATGATATTTGACCTCGATACTTTTTTATTAGTACCTGCATGGTAGGGGCAGAGGGCGATAGTAGTATTCCTGTGCGCCAACTAGATGGCGTTTTTTGAGAATAAACAGCGACGCCTTGTTATTTGTTAGTATTCCGTGAATAGATGGCGTTTTTTTAAATATTTTTGAGTCTATATGTATACAGGTTTTTTGAACATTAGAAATAACTTCGTTCCATTCGGGCGTCCCTTGACACCTCTCAAGTTTTTTTCAAAGGAGATTATCAGCTATTCTACCGCGTTTTGACGTTAGCAGTGAAAAGTGCTCTTGAATCTAAATTACTGTCAAAAAAGAAACTTTTGACGTGATTAGTACCTTAGATATAATATAATGCAGAAACGCACCACTAAAATATGGAATATAATTTCTACGGCTAACGATACTCGTAACATTTTGATTGTTCCGCAAGTTTGTGCCCTCGTAATTGACTTTACAAAGTTTCCAACTTTTATGTTTCCTCAACCTTAAACACCTTGTTACAGTGCACGTGCCGATGTTATTAAAGCATTAATATTATGTTATAATATTTATTGCAGACCACAGCCAGCTGGCGGTAATTCATTGTTATTTGTTGCAGTTTGTTCACTGATGCAGCGGCGACTTTACCCACTGCGAGGCCCCGGGCGGCAGGTTTTTGCCAGGCCCTAGTTTGTCCTACGGAAAAGTACCTACGTGATGCGAAAATAGGTCTGGTTATTTGGTAGTTAATTAAGAATCAAAATCAAAATTAATAATTTAAAAAAATTGTTAAAAAATTCTGTTTTAAGAGTGTGCTTTACGCGAGGCCCCTGCTAGAGCGAGACCCAGGCTCTGTTCGCCACCCGCTAAGGCCGCCACTGCACTGATGCTACCACCGCTAATATCCTAAATCTATAGGTCCATAATAGGACCTATAGATTTAGTAGCAGTGCCAAAAGCTGTCGTATCCTAAATTTGAACTTTAAAACCGATAAAACCTTATATAAAGTAAGGTGATTTGTCACCTTGTTTTCTATAAGGTTTTATGGGTCAAAAGTAAGGTTTCTTTCTTTTTAACCTCACCTGATGGAAATTAGCAACTACCGTCACTATAATGGATACTCGTAACATTAGAAGAGCTGCAGGTTCGTTGCCGACCTTTTAAGAGGGAATACGCTGTCTACTTGAATGTTTGCAGGTCGTATTGTTCCAGAAATACTGCTGGGAACAGTTCATTGCAAAGTTTCACAGTGCGCGGCAGAAATTTACGCGAAAACGTACAGTGAAAGACTGCCACTCATCAAGGTGAGGAGGATGGTATATTTTCGTGATTGCGAAGTAGAAGTTGCAGCAGGTATTCCGGAGTATCTTTAGGGCACCTTATCTGTCATGCGTATTATAACCAGCAATGCGGATCTGGTCCGCTTCCTATCATTTTATACAATTAATTGATGTTTTATGCGCTACATCACAGAAATAGATCAAGATAGAACAGCGACGGGCGTGCGTTGCTATGGAATCGATCGTGTCAATTTTTGCTTTGCATTTAGTTAGAACAAATAACTTACCCGTGGAAAGAAATACCTCCTTTTGACCGATTCACTTTCGTACTTCTGTTTTTACAATTAGACACTGCACAATGAGGCATTTTTGCACAACCGCTCCGGTGTAATCAAGTCAAGACGTGTGTGCTGACTAAATGAACGTTCAACGAATCTTGCTCACTTGTGCAAGATTGAAACACGCGTACTTCACCCTCTTAGCCGTTCTATCATGATTTACTTATGTGTAAGACATGCAAGACAGAAAAAGCGCCCTAAGGATTAATTATACTGCGGCTTTTAATCTCACTGATATTCTGCAATCGCTTATCCTGCATCTTTTAAAAGTACAGGTTTTTTACGAACATTTTATATGAAACTGAATGTAAATTAATTTGACTCTACCTAAGGTAGGACTTAAGTAAATACTTAAGTTTATTATGCTTTAATAGTAGGTTTGGGCTGAATTAATCGAAAAAAATTCAATCATTAAATGAAGCGTTAAAAATGCTAGTTTAGCCAAAATTTTTCTGACGTTATACATTTTAATCAACTTTCGTACGATCACATCACAACTTGTGTATGTCTACATAGTAATTTATGTGCGCCCGCTTAAAGACAAAAGGTTAAGTAAGGAAAATTTCTTAAATGGAAAGTCATTCATTATATTTTCGTCTTCTCAAGCCAATTTCGTTTGACAGCGGCTGTATTTGTAGCTGTCAGTGGGGATTGGAGGCGGCTGAGTTTTCCCTCATGAAACCATTCATCCTGACAGGTATTCGCATTATTATATTACTCACGCGCTTTGTTCGATAAAATCTTTTAAGCCTATTCTAGTATGAGAATGAGTAAATGTTTGTATGTTTGCATTATAAGGAGTGGACCAATTTATATGAAAGAGTAGACCACGGGGAAAGAGAAAATTAATTCATTTATTGTAGGAATATGTGCAATTCCCAGAGTTTTACTTTGCCTAAGTAAATGAGTTGTGAAAATCTGTACACTGTGAAGTTAAATAATATTGCTCGTACTAAGCATTATTTGACTCCCGTTTCATTGCCAGAAAATAGTAAAATATCCATGTAATAACTCCTATTACGAAGTTATAACAAAAGAATATTATAGATCATAAAACAAATGCCACATACAAAATAAAATTAAGAGCTCAACGAGGTATAAAGTTTTATAATAAAAATTACAGTCCCCTGGGTCCCCTTTCTGTCATATTCGTGAAGATTCCTCGGCACTCTGTTTTACCGCTATCGTGCTCGGTTGAAGGCTGCGTTCACACCGAATTATGAATGTCAGCAGTTGACTGCGCAAGCTCACTGGCGTAGTAGAGTAACATGGTCTGTGGTTTGATTCCCGCGTTGAAAACATGTTATTTCCGAGTTTGGTTAGGAGAATGTAGGCTGATCACCTGATGTCTTGAAACTAATCCATGCATGGATGGGCATGTAAATTACTTAAATATTCAGTCCTGTGCTCAGGCACAAGACCGATCTTTTACATTTTATAACCCACACGACTGGCAAGAGATCTCCAGTCTCTTTCCAGTCGTGTCGGTTATGAAAGGAAAGAAATAGGTAGTGAGTAGTCTTGTGGCGTACATACTTAGACACTATAAAATTACTCCTACATAACTGGTCCGGTTTCAATTGAGTATTGTTATATTCTGAGGTTAGAAACCTGTAAATAGGTATGGAAATTAGGCAGCATTATTGTGCGTTTTCCGTGCTTTAACTGCGCACGTCTGAACGCTGCCTTACCGTTATGACGTGACGTCATCCACCACTTCACTTTTATTCACCAGCCGAAGCGGTTACACGGCGCCTACGTTTATAAAGTTTAGGTGTTACCATCTTGATTCAGTTTTAATGATATTTTATTTAAAGTAATGACATTATATCGAAATAATAATAAATACCTATAGCCGCTGAACATAGTACCTTCTTTTTTAAGACGGAAAAATAGAATAATATCATTTAATTTATTTAAAGAATATTCTCCCCTCCAGAATTTTTTAAGGTGTCTATACTGCGGGCTTTGGTTTACTATTGCCAACTGTGATCTCATTTGTCCCGTAGAATATAATATAGGCGTTCCTTTTTCACTTTTCACATGGCAACAGAGCAACGAGTAGGAGAGAGTTTTGCATCCAGGGGATAATTGGGACTTGTCCAGCCCTTTGAACAAAAAATATCAGATTTCCAAAGCATTTTTCAACCTTGGATCGTTAAAAATATTTATACTTACTCATATTTTCTCTAAAATTTTCTGTTAAATAAATTTCTAAAGAATTGGCAATCAAATATTTTTGATATTTTGGTTTTAATAATAATGATGATTATTTTGCTTTGTAGCTGTTCCAGCATTAAAGATCAGTACATATTAATATCTACTTGTCAAAAAGACACTGCTAATCTCATAGCCTCCGATTATTATTTACTTATCTGATAAGTATGTATTAAGAAATTTTTTACACACGAGAGTAAAGTAGTGCCCACGTTTTCTTCAATCCCGTATTTATTTGATAGTCGATTTATTTCAATACTTTGTTTTCAGTCCGTATTCATTACCGATTATTACCCATTCGCTTCAATAGTCTCAGAAATATCGTCTCGTTTTCTTTATTTAAAGCTACAAACAACATGAATTAATACTCTGTTAAGTCAAAGTAAGTCTCTGGAATGGATTTGTTATTATGTATTGTTTGTTCAATAGTTCTTACAGAAATATTGCACCAGTTATATTTATGCTAAAACACTTTAATCAATGCTAATGTAAATTAATCAAACAGGATTTTAGTTATTTCATATTTTATACTTATTTTATGGTTTAATTCACCCTAAATCTAACGATTGGATAAAATATTACATTATACGAGCTTTTGCCCGCGGCTTCGCTCGCGTTAAGAAGTATTATTATATACAAACTTTCATCGCCTATTTGAACCCCTTGGGGTTGGAATTTATCAAAATCCTTTCTTAGCGGATGCCTACGTTATAACATCTACCTGCATGCCAAATTTCAGCCTGATCCGTCCAGTGGTTTGGGCTGTGCGTTGATAGATCACTATGTCAATCAGTCAGTCACCTTTGAGTTTTATATATATAGATAGAAGATAGATTTACGTTAAATACGAACAAAATTATAATTTCTAAAATTTTCCTCTCGTGTTAGCTAATTTTAACGCCGTTTTAATCACAAAATGAAAGATAACAAACTGATTAAAGTTTCATAATATTTTACATTTCCAAATCTTACTCTCTAGAGAACGGCGCGGGTAGGGCATCGAAACCCGGATCCAATTTTAAAAATTCGGATTTTCGGGTTTTTTTTTAACGAAAACCCGGGAACCAGGGTTTTCATGGGTTTTTTCGGGTTTTCTTAAAATTCAATTTCGATTAACGAAGCGAAAATACTTTAAATATGATTTTCAGCGATTGCCAACACCTTTCTAGTAAAATACTATTTATATACCATAGTGTGCGGACACATACTTTTAAAAAAGCGACTATTTACCTCTCCTATTATATATGTTGGATCTTATCAAAGCTAGGGATTAAGATTTTCGGGCTAAGATTAAGTATTACAACAAGCTTCACCTCCAAATTACATACCTAATTATATTATTAAATGTATTTATATTTTATGAAATATATAAAAAATCTATCAAGAATTTTTGAAGACAGTAAATGGAAGAATAACCTTAAATATAAAACGTATGCCAACAAATCTTTATTTAATCTTTTGCATATTTATTGCTGATTGTCACGTTATTAATAATTATTTAGTCCTAATTGATGATATACCTGTAATTAAATTTTTGTGCCTAGTTTTTACTTGAAATTACCTTTTGTCTGCCTTGCTACGGTATGATGCCGAATATTTTTTTAAATTTAAGGTAACTTTTCTGCTATCCAACAAACTGGAAAATCTTACATACACTAAACTTAAAAGGTTTTTGTAGTCATTAGTTCTAGTCACAATAGACAAAATTCATGTCAGATTACTATATAATTGATCAGACTAGACCATAATATTATGGCAAATGCGGAATGTTGCTTTTAATGAATTTGGAAGATTAATCATATGCTTAGAATACTGCTCACGAAACCGAAGTCAACACATATATTTTCTATATAAATTTTGAGCAGTTCCCTCGATTACTTATGGATCTCTTCATCAGATCACCATTTTTATGAGTATGATACCAAATTAAAATGATAACCTATACACCTAAAGAAAAATTTTGAAAGTCGGTTCACAAACGGCGGAGTAATCGGTGAAGATAAGAAAAACGAACATAACACCTCCTCCATTTCTAAAGTCGGTTAAAATTGTAGCATATTTGTTATTCTGATGTATAAGATATATTATTGTAAAGTTTCATTAAAATCCGTTCAGTAGTTTTTGCGTGAAAGAGTAACAAACATCCATACATCCACACATCCATACATCCAAACAAACTTTCGCTTTTATAATAATAGTAGGATATGTTATCATTGTTCCATACACTGTCTTCAAAAATTCCTGACAGGTTTTTAGATATTCCAAAAATACTAATATCCCGAAGACTCTGTTGATGGGTGTATTTTATCACCAACGGTCCATACAAGTTTCAACGTTTTGTCACCTAGTGGCTGACTTGCCCATCATCAAAAGTCTGCTGAACGTACCGTAGTACTTTCAGCAGAGTTAGAAGTTGGAACCCTTGAAGCTGTCCACGCTTTATTTTGTAAGCTTTTGATCACTTAATAAGCAAAACTGTAGTCAATCACTGAATGTTGATTGAAAACTATAAAATAAGTTTAACAAGACTTGGCTTCTATGAAATTTGAAAACTTTTTGCGAAGGATAGATTGTTTGAAGAGACTTGGCTTTTTTACATTGAATGGTTTTGGTAGGTTTTTTAAAATATGTATTATTAATTATTATTAATAAATATTTTTATGACAATTAGTCTTTAATGCTCCTAAAACGAAACTTCTCCTTAAAAATATTATATTTTGTTTAATTATGACCAATACAAATAATTAAACCTGTACAATATGTTATAAAAATAAATAATTTGTATGTTAGTTTGTTATAAATACCATTAAATCAGGTCTGGCCTTTAATAATTATCAAAAAAACGAAAAACCCGAAAAGCTCGAAAAACCCGGGTTACATTTTCATGATCCCCAAAACCCGGGTTTTCCCGGGTTTCGGGTTTCGGGAAAACCCGGTCTCGATGCCCTAGGCGCGGGGCGTACAGATTACAGTAATTTCCCACAAGAATAGAAAATAGCCGGTGGTTCCATCCTTAACTGAATGTAGATTTCTATAAAACATCTATTTTAAATTAAAACAATATTAAAGTATACGGTGCTCGCGACTTCGTTCCCGCATTCGTAAAGTTTCCGAAATATACCAAATTTTTTCTATAACCTTTCTCTCTAAGTATCTTCAGACCAGGGACGTAGGTACTACTGTATCTTTCGTATCGATTATACGGGGCCCCGGGGCCATGAGGTATGTGCCAACGCAAAACTTTTCTAATATTTTTTTTTAATTCACCAATGACAAAGTTAAAAAAATACTAATTCCTTTGTTACCTGCGTAAAGCGTGAGTTCAAAGTTGGCAACACTCAATAGCTTTGTCCACACTGTGCCTTTTTCTGTTCGTCAAGGGCATGCGTTATAGCGCAGTCAACAGCGAACGTGAGGCAAGCCCGCGACGCATGCCCTCTGACCGTATCCAAAACTTTCGCTTTGTTATTAAAATGACAGTTGGCGTTGCGTTTGTTGACGCATCCAATTATTGAATGCGCCAAAACGAAAGTTGAATGAAAGAAATGACGAAAATTGAAGACGAAAGCGCATAATGTGGACATAGCTTATGCGATTTTTTCTTTTGTGAGAAATCTTAACTTTCCTAAGGGCCTTCAAAAATTTATTTATACCGGGCCCCAAGGCACGATACGCTTCTGCTTCAGACCCATATTAACTGATTGTACTGTGTTGATAACTGGTATGGATAGCCACACTTTTACATTTATAATTTTAGTGTAATCAAATCAAAATAAGTCAGGACATGTTGTAGCTGAATGTTCTTAAAATTTCTGGAAGTGAAATCTAAATAACAACTATTAATATATTTATATCTATATCGCTTCGTGTCTATAGTAAAATTTACTGCAGTTAAAGTGTTCTATTTCGAATCGATGCATCACAAGACGATGAGTAACTACGAAGCTGTGTCACAGATTATTATTAAATTATTTTACATCTGCTGCAGTAAACGACATGTTTATGAGCCTACAAAACGATGCAGATGAAATTATAATTATAATTTACTAGCGACCCGCCCCGGTTTCGAACGGGTATAAAATGAGCCTATGTCACTCACAGAATAAATGATTAAAATCGATTCAGTAGTTTTTAATTATATTCATTACTACCCGTGGCCTGCATTGGTCGGTACCGCCGCAAAAGCTACGTCCCGCAATTTTTTAATCTGTAATATTATGTTCGAAAATATTCATTTAAATCATATGCTGTAAAGTGCCATATAGTAGATCAATATGGCTATATATCTAGTAAATCAATAATGTATTTAAAATATCATCATCATAATTTTAATACGCGAACGAAAACCTTTGTAACTCTTTTCACGAAAAATGGGGAAATGTAGGTGCATGAAATTTTGCACAGTTATAGTTTATATGGTGAAGGAGTGCATCGAACTAATATTATTTTGAAATTATGCTTTTATCATATAATATATTTTTAACAAATAAAACATTACACACACTACAACACACACACATGAGAAATGACAGATTTCTGAGTGACAAGCCTATACATACGAATTATACTCTTTTATTTATGGTTGAAGTCTGTTGACAGCAATTAACAAATTGAAAACGGATTATAGTTTTTTTTATTGAATCTAAGTTACTATTAAAGACAATGCTTACACGGCCCTAGAGACAAGAGTTGAAAAAAATATGATAAATTCAATATTTTTTACAAAATATAGGTACTTAGTAGTTCTATATGTATATGTCGTTGAAACTAAGGTCGAATTTCGACCATTGGGCGATCTCTAGTTTAATTAAATAAGAATAATTGCCGTCTTGGTTAAAATCGCTTAGTAAATTAGCCATCATTTGAAGTTAAAAGTATATGACAAAGAAAAATAATTGTCGTATATCCTGAGATAGAAATATTATTATACCATGTACACCTTTTCATAGTGTGCAATACTTTACATTATTTTGATAAATCTAGTAGTAGGGTTCAGCCTGCGTTTGCAATGTTAGTAAAATAGTAGCTAACTTTATTTTTTAATCACTCTATCTATTTAAGAAAACCGCATCAAAATCCCACGCGTAGTTTTAAAGATTAAAGGGGCACAAAGGGAGAGAAAAAAGCAACATTGTTTAAGGGGGCCACTAACCCAAAATGTTCGTTTTTATAATTCATTTTTATACTTCAAAATGAGCCCCGAATTGTTTAATTATATTTCCAAGAATTCGATCTGAGCAAAAACACGATATCTTAAAATTTTCTCGATAGAAAAAAATCACAAAGATGCATCAAATTTTCACGAATTTTTCATTTATTGCCATAACCGTGCATTAAACTAAGTTAATATTTTGTATAAAATTCTATCATTGAGAAACTGACCTAGCGGATTTTTAAAATGTTTTATATTTATCGAGTTATTGAGAAAAAACTAATTTAGCCATGAATCTGCGTCGTCCTTTTTCACCTGGCATATGAAAGACGGGCTTGAGTGTGAAGAGAGAAGGACGATGTTTGATTTTTTGGGTTAGTCGCTCTCTTAATAATAATATAATTATAGTGAAGTGATATCAGGTCATTTGTTTAGAGTTTTCACATAGCTATTGAAGAAACATCACGACGTTTTGCTACGTGTTCAGCAATTACCAAAATCACTGCAGCTTTGCTTTGTATACTCTACGGTCTACAAAATGGCACTGATAGAATACACCACGGAAAAAAACCTTTGTGTATAATAAAATCCAAAAACTTCCAAAAAGGAAGAGGTTATATATTCGGCTTTGGATATATTTTTTTAACTAGTAAATACCGCGACTATGTAAGCGATTATTTTTTATTAGTTTTCTTCTAATGTCTAATGTAAAAGACCTGAACCTTTTCTCAAACTCACTCATTAATAAATTATAAAAAATGCTTACACAGTAAGCTTTTAAAAGCTAAGAATGCACGATCGCTACTCTGTAATGCCTTCATTATCCTTTGATCATTCGCGTAAATCAATTCAAGGCTTAATTAATATTATAATTAAAGAAACGACGAATAAAATAATGAGAACTCTCCAAGGATCGTAAAGAATTTTTAATTATGCTCGTTGTTGTCGTAGTCGTATCTGTATCTGTGTTTTGTAACTTTGATCTTTAATTGTTTCCGACGTTTATTCTAAATACATCTAGGTCTTCAAGATTTTCAATCTTTGGTAGTTATTTTATGTTGTACGTGTACATCGACTAGTGTTTTATACCTATACAGTGTGTTCGTCTTAATACCGTTATCCTTGAAAACATCAAATGAGACCGTCAAAAATGAACAACTTTTTCTATGAGAATAATGCTGGGAACTCAAAAAAAAAAATGCCGTCTTCATACCTATACGGATGCCCGGATCGGCAATTTGTATGGGTATAAAGACGGATTTTTTTGAGTTCCCAGCATTGTGATTTCAAGAATAACGGTGTTTACACTAACATCTTGTATAAATCTCAATAAAGTATTTATTTTTCTTTATTTATTCAAATTCTTGAATACACTTGAGAACATTCGCGCCACGCGCGTTTCTGATGCGCTCGTCTTCTGCGCGTTTTCATCGCGTTTTATCCGATATACAGGGTGTAACAAAAATAAGTGATAATACTTTAGAGCGTTCAACTTGCGTTTGTATCCATATAAGCGAGCGTAAAAACGTCGTGTGGAAGGTCCTTAAATACGCAGAGTTAATATTATAATACTACTGATAGATGATGACTGACTGATTGATGACTTTGAGAGACTAAAATTCGTCTATCGCGGGAACGGCATATTTTTCCAGTATAAAAAGTATCCTATGTCCTTTCCCGGGACTCAAAGTATCCCCATACCAAATTTCATCAAAACCGGTTCTGCGATTTGGGCTTGAAGATGAAACAAACAGGCAGACAGACAGACGGACAGACAGACAGACAGACCCACTTTCGCATTTATAATGTATGTTAGTATGGATTATGTTGTCGATAACAGCATATTATGATACTGTACTCAGGTAATATATCTCGACACAGATTAATCTTATAAAAATTGATTCTGAGAAGCTTACTCAATTTCAGATTGCTAGCCTATAGTATAAGTAAAATAGCGTAGATGCTGGGAAGGAGGTCAAAAGTTTCATCAAATATTCATAACATTCTATACTTACTATCAAAAACATACATTTGAAATAGCCTAGATGCTGGGAATAAAGTTAAAAATTTCATAAAATATTCATAATATTCTATACTATCAAAACATATTCAAAAGGTAGCCAAAATTAGCTAGGCTATGTGCTGTGTTTTAAATTAAATATCTATCTTTTAATAGTGCAATTTAAATCTAATATGACTTGAATTTCACTAGCCTCGGAATTATTCACATAACTAAGTTTTAAGTTCACCTAGAACGATAATAATTTAATACGTTTTTTCTATATTTAATTAAAATTAGGGGGAATTCGAGCAGACGAGCCACCTAATGGAAAGCAACTGTAGGGGTATTATATGTATATTGTATGAGTTTTGTTCATGTATGTAAACGGCAGTACAGCCAGTCATCGGGTGTAAGTGCGCGCGATTAGTTGCGCCCAATGAATATTCAATATATTATCTCTGATTATCATTCCCGTCAGGGGTCTCCTAAACAACTATCGTCGCCAATGAACAGAATCAGAAGAGCTGCAGATGCGTTGCCGGCTTTTGAAGAGGGAATATGCTCTCTTCTTGACGGAACGTAGCAATAATAGGAACTTGAAATGAAATTTTCAAAGGGAAAACTCTAACGGAATCCTTAACCTCGTAAACCTATACAGGATGTAACAAAACTTAGTGATAATTACTTTATGTTTTTTTTTTTTTTTTTTAATATAAGTAATATATACTTAGTAGAATAGACTATAATATATTATAGATATAATAAATAAATATATATTTATTGTTTTATAAATTACATAATAATAATATTAATGTTTTGAACGGTGAGGTCCTAGTCGGTGTGGCGGCCAGTAGGTCCGACATTTTCCGATTTCCTTAGATTTTATGCTGCTCCACCCTTTGCCTTTAGATGTTGTGACATTGGCTTGGTGGAGAGGGGTCACTCAAGCTGGGTGGAGTTTCTAGGGTGTTAAAGAGATATCGTTCTTTGTCGAATCTACCCGCCATGTGGCTTAGGACTTTATCGTTCCTGTCTTTTATAGCCATTTTTATGTTATAATCTTTTATGTGTTCGGTTGACACCTCCGTGGCTATTTTTATGAAGCTTGCCACAGCGTCTCCATCAGTGTCAGTGTAATAGACATAGGTGTTAGTGTGCCGGGATATGGCTACAACTGCATGAGGAACGCTGTCATGGATTGCCAGCTTTCGGAACTTGGTCTGTATGATGATCACCGAGGGACTCGTTAATCCCTGAGCTTCATGGATTGTGAGGACGCGAGAGTCCGTTCCTCTTTATATTACTTTATGGTTTGTAAGTGTACCATAAGTAGAGTTCACTATAAAAGTAGCAGCGCTGAAATAGCAAAATTTATTTTGTGATTTGCATGGGCAAGCGCATCTCATGTCATGAATTTTTCCATATAAAAGTGAAAAAGTGACTCTTTCAGAGCTTCACTTTCACAGTGAACTCTCTACAAGGATACACACCCTAACTAAAGTATTATCACTTACTTTTGTAACACCTTGTATAGGCTAAAACAGTAGCTACGGGGTGAGCGCATAATCCGGAATCTTCCGTTAATATGATTTATACCACCACTTTAACATAAAATTTGTTTTATTCAGCGCCGGAATTTGTAGCGAAACGTAGAGAATTCACGCTCGGCTAAAAATCCATGCTAAAATATTAATATAAATGTAAAATGTTTGTCGGTCTGTCTGTTATCTCTTCGCGCTTTAATTACTAAACCGATTTTGATGAAATTTTGTATGGGATACTTTGAGTCCCGGGAAAGGACATACTTTTCATCCTGGAAAAATGTGCAACGGAGTTACGGACGTTATCTAGTATAAGATAAGTTTTTTAGTAGTTCCTATGGATTTGATGTTCCTTAAAATCCTCTACCGTTATTTAACTTTTTGAAATATAATATATAATTAAGCAGCTTTTCGAGCATTTCATGTTTGAATTCAGTAGGTTTCCTGTCAAACTAGAAATATTACACGACATTTTGTTGGTACAACCAATGATTTATTCTGCTTTCCATATAAATTTCGAGGGAAACTAAAAGCTTATTCAGAAAAGATACATTGGTATTGATCACAAACTCATACGAAATGTACACGCAAGGTAATGTCTCGGAGGACCAACTAAATTAATGCTGACAATGCGAGTTCGTTACAAGAATTTCGTGTCTTTATCTTATTAGTTACCAACTTAGTAAAGTATGGTTTCTCATTGGATTCCTTTGTAATATAAACTCATACATTTACTATTATACATTTTCGAATTGTTGCTTTGCTCCCGTAACATGATTTCGAGAAGATCTAATATATAAAATTCTCGTGTCACAGTTTTCGTTGCCTTACTCCTCCAAAACGGCTTGACCGATTCTCATGAAATTTTGTGAGCATGTTGAGTAGGTCCGAGAATCGGCCAACATCTATTTTTCATACAAAAAAAAAATAAAAAAATTATATGGCAAAACAACATTTGCCGGGACAGCTAGTTTTTTTAAATACTTATTATCGACTATCACATCAAATTGAACAAAAATCAATACAGTAATTTTTGGGTGGCAGCATAGAAAACAAAATAAACGTAATGGAAATTTACTAATAGCAAGGATTTTATGCAACAAATAGATCTTAAAAGGATACATTTTTATACGGGTAATATATTATTCCAGAAGGTCGATAGTCAAGACCGCCTCATCATCTTCATGTATAAAAAGGGCTCAGATTAAAGGCGAAAAAAGATTGTTCGCTTTAGATTAAATGACTTGAATTAAGTGGTCTCTGCCGAGGCGTACATACATTATTTCATTCAATGCTTGTAACTGGAATGAATCGTCAAATATGTAAATAAAAGATTTCTTATATAGTTTGACTTTCAAATGGCTAAAAACTTTGACTGACGATGGCTCGGTGCCATTTGTACTTTTAAGCCCGGCCGCACATTGTCCGAGTTCTGATCAGAAACAGTTGAACTTCGCCAGACCGCCACCCCGCACACTATCCGAAATATCCTTCCGGCGAGTTCGAGCTCACTCGGCTCAGTACAAAATGTAAGAGACAGCGCGGACGTTCAACTGTTTCTGATCAGAAATTTCGGACAATGTGCGGCCGGGCTTAATCTTCTAATTCACGCCAAGGGAGCGGCCCGAGCTACTTCAACATCTAGCGTGCGTAATTGTGTGAAGGAAAAGTTTGTGATATTATACTGTTACAAATGTAAAAGTTGGGGTTGTGTCCAATCATTCCTGGAAATTCTTCAGCTTAGTAGTAAAGATTGGGCAAATGTAGCTAATACAAGTCCCGCTTATTTACTGATACTTTGTGTAAGTATTCATCTTATTTCACACAAGCCTGACTTTTAACCCATCAACTCCCAAGCGGCACCCGGGTGCTGCATAACAATTGAATATTGTGTCTGCGATTCCCACGATCAAGGTAAGTCAACTACCGGTCCATAAAATGATATTTTTTCGAAGCTCAAAAAAATTTAACTCTCTCAATTCTATATCTCAGCTCAAAAAAATTTAACTCTCTCAATTCTATATCTCAGCTGTTATTCTGTTAGCTCTTCATGCTAAAATTATATACGGAGAAAAGTTACGGTCACCGCAGAATTCTATGTTGCGCCTACGACGTCTACTCAATATTCAGGATAGACTTTATGTATTCACTGTACACTCAGGGCCTTTCCACAGGACGTTTTTACGCTCGTTTGTATGTACGAAGCCGACACGTTTTAAACTTTATATCTGCCAAAACGCGATGAAAACGCGCGCTAAAGAGAAGTGGAAAGGCCCTTACTTCAATAGGCTTCAAATTGTCAATACAAATAGTGTTATAGAACATATCTATTGTGATAATTCAGTTATGAATACCCTTCAAAGGTATACGTGAGGTAAATAATTAAATCGAATTCTCTAGGATCTAACACGGTTAGCCGAGGACCATGTGGACCGACGAAGGCTGGTATTCAAACAACGGTTCCAATAATTTAGATTGCTAAATATTTCATGCAGAAAATTTATCTATGATATTATTAAATATTGAAATAAATAATTTGAGTGTGGTTAACATAGACAGATTTGATTACATTTGATACGTCTTTAATTATAAGGGTGGGTTGCACCAGAGGCGTGGTTTAAGTTAAAGTTATGGTCAAAGTTATGGTTACAGTTAAGGCTAATTTAACTTTCACCTTAACTTTGACCATAGAATTTGACAGAAGACGTTGCTGGTCCGACAAGGCTTTATAAGAACTTTGGCAGGTGCGCTGCTGGTAAAGGAGAACTGTCAAAAATGGCGTTTTTGTACGATGACAGCGTTAGTTCCTTTTTTCGCCACGTGCATTTAAAGCCTTGTCGAGCTCTATGGTTATGGTTAAATATGACGTCTTGATGGCGTTATAACTTTAACCAAAGATTTGACATTTTGCATTGTAGTTAAAGTTAAAGTTCAAGTAAGTTGGTGCAACCCACCCTTAGAATATGTTATCTAATTAGCGTAGGGGTTTGAAAATGACACACTTTCACATTCACATTGATACGAGTAGTATATTTTCAGAAGGTTCTCAATTCGTCGAAAAATATATTGTGTAAGTACTAAAAGTCTTTATACTTTTCCAATTTCTAAACAAAACGAATATAACGCGCAAGGACAAGGACATATTAAACGTCAAATATAAATGGCGTTTGCAGTAATAAAACCTTAATAAAGCTCGTCGGGGACAAGTATTAAAAAAACTTTCTCGGAATGTATCACGCTCGGGCCTTCGTATTTGTCAGCAAGAAATTTGAATTTAACTATAAAATACCCCATAAAACGTATTAAACTTTAACCTTTAACAACGATTGCAATTTTAAGTTTAGCTTTTCGAATGTACTATCAGAGAACTTGAATCATAGGCCTACGTAATTTGGTTGCGTTATGTCAACCCCAGCCAGATCTCGACTATACCACAGTATAGCAATATGACATAGGGACTAATATTGCTATACCTGTGCTCAGCGAAACATGGCGGTAGCGGTCATTTACTCCCTGTCAAAAACTTGTCACTTTCTATACAACGCCGCGACATCATCGCGATTGACAATGAAGTGTCAAAAACTTGACACTTCATTGTCAATCGCGGTTTATTTAGAAAATGACAAGTTTTTGACAGGGAATCAATGACTGCTACCGCCATGTTTCGCTGAGTACAGTTTACTGTGAATTGACATAGCCCGACCAAACGACGTACGTCCAGCGTAGCTAGCACGGGGTTTCCCAGTCGATTCTTCGGAAGAAAGTAATGGCAGTTTCTTTCCCATGTCTACATATCTTATTCCCGAGCATGGCCCCACCCATCGACTTGAGTTTCAGTGGACAAAGACAAGAAACTCTTTCCATAGCAACCAAAGCAACGGCAATTATTATTTTTTTGACATTTAGTTTCTTGGTTCTTTTTTTTAATTATGGCACCTCGGCTATAAAACCATGGCCAGTGTCGAGTAAATGGCGGCAAATTCAAAAAATCGACGTGTAGCAACCTTGTCTATAGCCGGAATTATAGTTTTGAACTACGAAATACGAATAATAAAAACTAAGGAACTTTATTATTCGTAGTTTGTAGATCAAAACTATAATTCCGGCTATAGACAAGGTTGCTACACGTCGATTGATACATCGATTTTTTGAATTTGCCGCCATTTATTCGACACTGGCCATGGTTTTATAGCCAAGTGCCATAATAAAAATAAAAACAGAATCAAGAAACTAAATGTCAAAAGCGGATCGTCATGCTTGACATATAGATTTTCAAAAGCGAAAGATATCGAGATACGAAAGAAACTTTTACTCCAATGTTTTTCCGGTAAAACTGTCAAAATTTAGTTTCTTTCGTTTGTCTACGTGCTTGTGCTAGCTATGCTGGTCATCTGAATTCACTTCTTGATGGTACCTTTATGAAAGTTAAATTATTATCTGTTCCGAAATGGTCAACTTATAGAAATCATGAAAACACTACAAAATAACATGTTAAAAGGATTACCTCAAACAAGAGAATTATCGAAATAAGGTGTATTTTTAAAGGATTTAGTCTTATTCTTATTAAGTATTAAGTGTAAGTCTACTTAATTAGTCGTCATTAAGTGAGTAAAGCGTAAAATGGCACTTAAAGCTATTTTTAGAGAGATGTCCTTAGACCTTAAGTGACCACACTGAAAGTCGGCTAAAGTACTTAGTTTTATTTAAGAAGTTCATTAAACGTTATACGTGGGAGAGCCATGCTTCGGCTCGAATGGGCCGGCTCGACCGGATAAATACCACGTTCTCACAGAAAACCGGCGTGAAACAGCGCTTGCGCTATGTTTCGCCGAGTGAGTGAGTTTACCGGAGGCCCAATCCCCTACCCTATTCCCTTTCCTACCCTCCCCTATTCCCTTCCCTTCCCTACCATCCCCTATTACCCTATTCCCTCTTAAAAGACCGGCAACGCACATGCAGCTCTTCTGATGCTGCGAGTGTCCATGGGCGACGGAAGTTGCTTTCCATCAGGTGACCCGTTTGCTCGTTTGCCCCCTTATTTCATAAAAAAAAAACCTTATCCGGTAATCACATTAGACTAAATAAAATATTTACTATAAAATATGAAAAATTATAAAATATAAAATACTGAAAAAGGCAATAGTTGAATATATTTTAATACGTAGCAATTATCTTATCACAGTCTGTAACTGTATTAAAATATAGTTGCTATATAAACAATAGCATAATTCAGTGCGATAACTATTATAACAGTTATCGTTCAAGTTTGTGAAACTATTTGATTATAAATACAATAATAATTGAAGATAATATTCAACAGTTGATTCAGCTAACTAAATTCTATAACAAAACAGTTTTAGTCCGTATATTATCTTCTTATATAGATCATACCGAATACTAATACTCTAAGTAAAGTCAAATTTAAACGTTTTCACCGTTCACGTTTGTGTTTTGTCATTAACAAAATTTTTGTATTACGTTTCTGCTATACATAGTTTTTATTATTCGTAGGCTATTCACAATTTTATACTATTTTGATAATGACTTTAAAGGCAGATTATAAGATTTTATTATTATGTAGTTAGCATAATAAGCTGCACCTTATTCACTTATTCGACTTCAAAATTGTACTTAAAATTCCATATCTCAAACAGCTAAACATAATAAGTACAGTACCTGGATGACTGAGCTTCGCTCGGTATAGCAAACACTCATTGACTTCGTGTTACTTAATAACGCCATCTGCTGGTCGTTAAAACAATTAGTTGCCAACAAAATACTATTATTATTCGCCAATAGATGTCAGGAAGAGTCATATTTTTCAGTTTATCGAATATATATGTTACGCTCAAAGACCGAAATCGCTCAATGAGCGAAAAAATGGCTCACAACGCGTTGTGGCCACAGTGAAACAGCCACGACGCGAAATTCGCGTCGTGGCCCTAATGAAAGCGACCACGACGCGTTCTGGCAATCACAAAAAGACCATATCGCGAAATTCGTGTCGTGGCTGATATGCTATTCGTTTTTCTTGATTTGTTCTTGATTGATTAATCGTCCATAGGTAAGGAAGATTATACATATTTGAATTACCACGCGTACTACAAAATATTTTTTCTTTTACTAAATCACTGCATAACGTGTTTATCATTATTATTTATAAAATATCCATAATTCCATACTATACGTACTAATATTATTACTGTATGTCTGTCTGGTGCAACGTGTTATTATTTGTTGTTGTTTTTTTAATATAAGGTTACAAGAATTGCTCGTTTAAAGATATAAGATACACACATACTCTTTTGAAAGGCACATTCGATCAGACGCTGATATAGACTTATAATACGAAAACTGGACAGTTCTGGAAATATTACATACATAATTATTATGGGTCGAATTGATAACTTTCTTATTTAACCCCCGACAAAAAAGAGGGGTGTTATAAGTTTGACGTGTCTGTCTGTCGGTCTGTCTGTCTGTCGGTCTGTCTGTCTGTCTGTCTGTCTGTCGCATCGTAGCATCCAAACGGGTGGACCGATTTTGATCTAGTTTTTTTATTGCATTCGGTTAAAAATTCAGTAATGTTTAATACAATAAGGCTTTTGGTACAAGAAGTCCGCTTAAACCAGTCCACTTTACAAGTAATAAGTTTTTTTTAATGAAATAAAGGGGCAAACGAGCAAACGGGTCACCTGATGGAAAGCAACTTCCGTCGCCCATGGACACTCGCAGCATCAGAAGTTCTGCAGGTGCGTTGCCGGCCTTTTAAGAGGGAATAGGGTAATAGGGTAGGGGGTAGGGATGGGAAGGGAAGGGAATAGGGGAGGGTAGGGAAGGGATTAGGGTAAGGGATTGAGCCTCCGGTAAACTCACTCACTCGGTGAAACAGCGCTTGAGAACGTGGTATTTCTCCGGTCGAGCCGGCCCATTCGTGCCGAAGCATGGCTCCCACGTATAATCGGTGTCCTGATTCGAGGCACTTAGAACAAAAGGGTTTGACTTTGTAGCAGTGAAGCCGCAACGGCACTTCCTATTTTGAATTTTTCAATTTCATTTCAAGTGCTATCACTTCCGGTCTTTGTAGACAAAGGCTTATCATCTGACTTTCAAATTCTTACTCTATGATACTCCGAAATATTCCAGAGCGATATCGAAAAATACAAGAAAATATGGGAGGACGTGTATTTATCATTTTATTTTGAATTCTAAGGACAATAATTGAAGATGTGAGAGGAAGAACCAGATAACTAACATTTTATATAACTTAAGGACAATTACTATTTTTTTCCCTAATGATTTAAACAAAGTGAACCTTGTAACTTACCTATTTTATGATTTTGTCGACCTCTGTGGCTCAGTTGGTGGGCTGTTGGTAGCTCAAGCCAGGGGTCGCGGGTTCGAATCCCGTCGACGGAACAAAAAGTTTTCAAAGTTCCTCGGTCATGTGTATTAAATATTATGTGTATCATGTAATAAAAATCTTAAATATATTATTAAAAGCTTTTATTTAACTTGCTCTGTATGTATGTAAGTATGTATGTCCGCGTGAAATCTTGGAACTCAATTTTGGAGTAGATATATTTAACCGATCGAGCTGAAATTTTGCAGGCACGTTTAGTTTGGATGACAATGCATGATATTGTATGTGACATCACTCTAAATCCAATATGGCCGACCATCCAAGATGGCGAAATACTTATTTTCTATGCAGTTCTACAATATGGATATTAAATGAAAGGGCTTTTTGAGAGTAACTCGAAAACGAATGTTTTGTATACTATATCATACTACATCCAATATGGCGGCTCATCCAAGATAGAGGTATAGTTATTTTTAATACACTTCTGCAATATGGGTAGGTATCAAATGAAAGGGCTCATTGAGAGTAACTTGGAAACGAATGTAATGTCATTCTACATCCAATATGGCGTCTCATCTAAGATAGGGGAATATAGTTATTTTTAAAGCACTTGTGCAATATGGGTATCAAACAAAAAGGCTTATTGAGAGTAAATTGAAAAGTCATGTCGTGTCCTTTCGTGCCGTGTCGTCAACTGTCGTGTCGTATCGTAACATGACTTGACGTGTCGTGTCGTGTCGTGTCTTGTCGTGTCGTGTCTTGTCGTGTCGTGTCTTGTCGTGTCGTGTCTTGTCGTGTCGTGTCTTGTCTTGTCGTGTCGTATCGTGTCGTGCCGTGCCGTGCCGTGCCGTGCCGTACCGTGCCGTGCCGTGTCGTGTCGTGTCGCGTCGCGTCGTGTCGTGTCAAGTCAAAACCAGTTGAGCATTAGAAAATGCCTGGTTGAATCCGTTTTTGTTAAGTGATATTTAATTTTTTAGTCGTAAAATTAAGTAAGTACAATTTTTTAAACACTTAAATTAAGTTAATCAGATTTCAACAAATTCTTGAAACAAAATAAACTACAATCAAGCAGACTTAAGAAATCTAGTCAGAGATTTAACTAAAAAACAAAAAATAAATTATAAACAAAAAACTTTTTGAAAAAAAGCTTTTATTTAAATACTTTAAAAAGAAGAAAATAAATTTGTCCTTAAAAATTCTAACTATTAAGTTATAACCTCAATATATTATACAATTTGCATTATAATAAAAGCTTGTCGCCCGATTTGTAAATAAACTAGTACAAATTTAACTAGGAGTAAATTGACATTATATATTTATTTTATTTTAATAAAATTAAATACTGACAGATTGTTAAGTCTCGCGACAAGCTTTTATTATCATGCAAATTGTATAATATATTGAGGTTATAACTTAATAGTTAGAATTTGTAAGGGGAAATTTATTTTCTTCTTTTTAAATAAAAGCTTTTTTTCAAAAAGTTTTTTGTTTATAATTTATTTGTATAGTATAAAAGTATTAAATATATTTCCGTTGTCTGGTACCTGTAACACAAATTCACGTTGTCCTTCAGGTACTTAGCACGGGGCCAGACTGACGTGGTGTGAAGAGTCCATAGATATTATAATATTATTATCATCTGGCTAATATAATCAAATATATAGAAATAAGTCGAGTTTTCCTTCCTGACGCTATAACTCCAGAACGCACGAACCGATTTCCACGGTTTTGCATTCGTTGGAAAGGTCTCAGGCTCCGTGAGGTCTATAGAAAAATATTCAGAAAAAACTTCAAGATAAAAGCAGGAAAACAGGGAAAATCATTTTATGGCAAAACAACATTTGCCGGGACTGCTAGTTAGTTTAAAAATAATGTATCTGTCGGAAGGAAATTATATAAAAGTTTTGAAATCTGATACATATGGAAATGTAAGAGTATTCCACCCACGTAATGACCCGCAGGCCGCAGCTACAGACGTGAGGAGAAACTGTCATAGGCGATTTTTCAGCAGTAGGTACGCTATCAATTTCTGTGCCATTACTTTTCATTTTTAATTATAATATATTGTTGTATTTATCGTAAGAGTTGAAGAACTCTAAGGGCCCTTCCATACGACGTTTTTTACGCTCGTTTGTATCGATACAAACGCAAGTTGAACGTTCAGCAAACGGAAAGATGCTGACACGTCTTAAGCTTATGTGCCAAAACGCGATGAAAACGTCGTGTAGAATGAATGGAATGCGCAAAAAATACGTCGTGTGGATAGGCCCTAACTTTTACAATAATTAGAGCATAATATTATAATATCTAGTTACAGGTATTATCGGATAGCTAAATAAAAAGGGGACTTAATCTATATCTATACTAATATATAATATTATAAATGCGAAAGTATCTCTGTCTGTCTGTCTGTCTCGCATTCACGCCAAAACTACCGAAGCGATTGTAATGAAATTTTGTATACAGATAGTCTAAAGATTGAGAAAGGACATAGGCTACTTTTTTACTGAAAAAAAAAAGGGTTGTAAGGGGGTGAAAATACGTAAATTTGTTCAAATTAAGTTAGTTCCAAAAATTCATAATAGATGGCGCCGTGAGTCTCCTACATCGCACTGACGCTTGCTCGAAAGTATTTCTATAAGGGATGGTATATCTTACATTTAAGTTCCGATTTTTTTCGATTGTTATTTCTGTTCTACGTTGTTAAATAACTCAGTACCGTACTTTATCTATGCAGTGACGTAACCTTAAAGCTATCAATGATAAATAGTTTATGGGTTAAGTTGTGTAATTGGCATAAAATATAAAGTTTAATTTTAAAAAATGAAATATTATATGCTCACTGCACAGCTGTTTTAAGGGGTACCAGGGTTTTTTATAAAAGCTTTTGACACCAATTTTGTTGACATCGCGCGCTAAACTGAAGTCCACGCTTACGAAGTCGCGGGCAACAGCTAGTGATATTATAATTACTCCGATAGATCCATTTTCAAGAGAACATATGGATCCTATCTTCCAAGAACTGAAATATAATCTTCTGTAAAAATCACCTGTTTACGCGGCACTTTATAACCACGCGAAGGCCTTGAAGCTTCCTTCTATTTCTATCAGTGTAAGGCCATTATCTTACATAGTACGTTATGTTACACTCAAATAAACAGTTTATTGGTCATAACATTAAGTCGTTTTTACGAGAGAATTCGCGGATTCCGGCTCATCATAAAACCGACTCGCTGACGAAATACATTTTTGTGGCCAATGTCATTTTGATTGCTCCTACTTTATCTAATGAAAATGATTAATCGGTTTTGGGTGTGTGTTTTACGGCGTCGTAAATTTGCATTGCAATCAAATTTATTGCATTTTTCGACCTTGGTGTAGTTTGTTATGACGTCATAATTTTTATAGCGAGATCGTCCAATAACAACCTTTTAGCAAAAACGTGAAACATTTTCTACCTTTTTGCTAAAAAGTATTCCTATACGAGTTTGTGACGTCAGTTCTTCTTGGGTTCTTCTTGGGTTAGCTTCCGAATGAGGACAATTCTGATATAATTTTTGGAGAATTAATTAAAAAATAAAATATTTTGAATTTCATTATTAATTAGTTACATACACTTATTGGATAGGACTTCCACCAGGCGTAAGTATTTAAAGCTGCGGAATTCACAGAATCTATTCCTCAGTAAACTAAAAAAAAAACTGGCACTAGCCGGGGAAACAAAAATTTATGAAAATGTATGGCCCGCTTTTTCACTTACCTGGTTTCTTATTATTACACTTTTTTACTTTCGGTTCGGTCCGGTTCGGTGCCGGACCGGCAAATCTGCATATCGCACCTTCGGTGCAACAAAGTCACAAATAGCCAAAACTGCAAAATCAAGCTAATTATGCCAAATTGTTTCTAAACCATGCCTGTACTTGGGGCAACAAAGACATTCGCGAAAGTTTCTCGAAATTATACTAGATGGCGCAAGTGCCTTTGTGGTTATTGGCGGTTATTCCATTGCGTTTTGGGCCGACAAAGTTTCATTAGTCAGTAGTGTCCCCGCGCCCGCAAGTATTTGACGTACGTTGGAGCTACAGCCACACAAAGGTATTTATGACCATTTTTATTCTTATATGTTGGAGAAACAAAAACGTATCTGTTATTAACACCTCAATATTTTTTAAAAAAATACAATAATTTTGGAGCTACAACGACATTTCTTTAATAACCGTTTTTGTTGATCCAAAATTATTATATTATTTAACTATACAAATTGAATCTACAAAGTCATAAACTATAATAATGCTGTAAAGGTTCAATATTATTATT